>NC_090321.1:1250000-1875000 GCF_040869045.1 Eurosta solidaginis
GAACTTAGCGTCTTGGTGATGACGATGCCAATATTGAAGATGATTTTATCACACGGAAGGGTCGCTTTTGGCCTGCCGTCTGCGACTTCTTTGGCATCGAAGGTGGTGGTGAGGAAGATGAGGCTGATAAGGAATTTTTACGTAGTATGTTTTCAATCATACCTGAAGACAAAGAAAAATATCAAAGGTGGACTCATAACGTTTGCAGAAATGCTGTTCATATTTTGGAGGACACTAGATCATGTGTGTGAATTATTGCCTCATCTTCAGCCACACTATTACTCGATATCTTCCTCAGAGGTAGAATTTTTTTTAAATATCTATTGGTTGTTAAAATATGTACGTCTAAATCATTATTTTTTGTTTCAGTTTTATCCGAATCACCTACATGTACCTGCTGTTTTAGTGCAATACAAAACTCCAACTGGTCGCATAAATAAGGGTGTAGGGATTTAATTTGGAACGTGTTGGGTAAAAGAATGACCACTTCTATATATGCGGGTATGTTAAAGTGAACCTTAGCACACAAAATTGTGTAATATATAATATTTTGCTTTTTAATTTCATAGTGATAATTTTTGTTGTTATATCGGCCTACTGAATTTAAGATCGCGGGTTCGAATCGAGCTCAAGGCCTAACAATAATTTTTTATCATTATTATTGTTATGATACATTTTTTCTTAATTGAAAAAATTTTTAAATTAGAATAGAAGAAAGAAAAAATTTAGACAACTGCCAAAGCTCGTTGTATAGATCCATTTCGGGAACTGCTAAATTCCTTCATCGGCAACGTTTAGGCGCCGCTGCTATAACCATGGTATGTGATGGCTGAATGGTTATAGCAGCGGCGCCTAAACGTTGCCGATGAAGGAATTTAGCAGTTCCCGAAATGGATCTATACAACGAGCTTTGGCAGTTGTCTAAATTTTTCCTTTCTTCTACTCTAATTTAAAAATTTTTTCAATTAAGAAAAAATTTATCATAACAATAATAATGATAAAAAATTATTGTTAGGCCTTGAGCTCGATTCGAACCCGCGATTTCATAGTGATGTAAAAAATATTCGGCTGATATATGGAGCTAAAAATGTTAAGCTTTTGATTAACTCAAATATATAGAACTAAACAGGTATTTTATAATTCCTTGTTAAGTCGAAATATTAATGTTAAAAGATCGAAATATTGTGAGGATGCATGTGGATACATATATGTCAGTCTGTATTGAAAAGAACTAGATATATTTAGTAAATTCAATGGTAAGCTTGTCCTAAGCATCACGCAAAATTTTTCTTGGCTACTATTGTAATTATGAATTTAATGTATGTATATGAATTTGATGTATGTAAATATATGTGCGCACCAATATATGTTTGTTGAATAATTTCCTGAACAATTTGGAGCTCTTCATATTTTAAATATTTACAAGCATATAATATCTTGCATTTAAATACTCGAAATATTATTAAAATTTATTTAAACTTAAGTTTATTTGAAATTACTTTATTAACTTTTTGTTAGTTAAGAAACTGTTATCAAAAAATGTATGGTTTTGGTATTGGTGTATTTTGCCTTTGAGAAGATCGCATATAAACTGGAAATTTTATTTTGTTAAATTGTATTGTTTTTCTTTATAGAAACAAATTGCCTTTAAGAATTATAAATAAGTAGATATCGTGTTAAATTTTTGAAAATTAATCTTTCTTTATTGTGCACTATTTACTCAAAAAAATAAAAATAAAATTCTTTATAGATGTTTGTACACAACATTAATTAAATATATTTTTATTATAAATAATTAATAAACATTCGCTCTCAACGATAATAAAAATAATTCTTAAAAATATTTAATAAATTATAGTATTAGAGCATATCTCCACTTAGAGCTTTAACAGTTAAGATTTACTGAATGTCGTATTTTAACCTGCACTGCCTCCACTGTACTTTTATTTGACATATTTTTTTCGTATTGAAAAAAACAAATAAATAAAGTGAGACCACATGCACAGATTCACAAAAAAAGTTTACTTTTTCGGATTGAATACATACATTTTTACATGTTCTACAAAGCAAAGGCATATCTGATATTCTAAAATCTGAACTTGAAAATCTTCAAAAAACATCTGTAATCCTTGATTTTAAAAACTACCCCAACTTAAAATATTTTCCAAACAATTTTTGTTTTTCTTAAATTTTTTCACAAGTGAAAATTAACAACAAAAATTTTGAGTCGTTCAAAAGATATTAACGAAAAAAATGCTTATTTATGACAAAGCTCTCTAAATGGGATCCACATAGTGGCGATGATATGAAACCAATATTACTAAAATAAAGCGAACAATATAATAAACTTTGATTACGAAACAATCAGTGCATAGTCATAACTTAATCCAAAATTGTGGTTATATTTATTTTGGATATACCAAAATTGGCTAGACTTAAGGATGAAACCATAAAGGATCGTTGCTAAATGAAAGCTTTTGGACGCCAACCAATGAAATTTAAATGCGGGTAAAAATAGTACCCGCGCCTGCCATTTTCAGACGTGTTACCTTTTTCTATTTACTACACCTGGTGATTCCACCATAGTAGCAGCATAAGTGTGACAAGAAAACATTTAAATTTAGGTACACTCGAATATTAAATAGGAAAATAAAAAGATTTTAACAGCAATACATATATCACCACTCCTGTAGTAGCAATATAGAAAGAAGTATTACATATATGACCGCACCTAACTCTGAGTTAAAAAGATAACTTGTCGTTCTGTAAGTGGAGCTTATACTTTATTCAAGTCTAAAAAAGTAGCTGGTCTTACTTCACTAATAGGCCGATTATATCTTCAAAACCGAATGTTCGGTTCCGCTTCGGTTGATAAAGCCAACTTCGGTCGGACTCTAGATAGAATAAGTGTTTTATATCCTTTGACCAACGAAAAAAGACTAATACGACGAAAAACAGATGGCAACGAAACTCACGTCACTTACCTAGCTTAATATGGTTTTTGCATACTTTCTACCTTATTTCATATAAATTTCACAAATAAACCACTTTAAATTATTTTATATTTATATACAGAAAATCAGAATAAAACTTTGCGAACTTAGCGATATAAAACGGTTCCAAAAGAGATGTCAGCTGTTTTCTCAAATTCGCCGGAAAATCGAATGCTGTTGAAGGCAAGGCGAATCCATGGGAAACATACAGGTGGTAGTAAGAAATCACCTGAATCAAGGCGAATCTAAACAGTTACAATCATGGCGGAACCATTAACAGGTGATTACCGGAAATCTGCTGATTGGTATTTTTTTAATATAATTTGACACTTCAACTTCCGGCGCAGTACAATTTTGACATTAGTCCAACGATTTACCAAAAACAAAGCACATGGCATTTTTGTTTATATTTGTAAGTTAGTCACCGTACTGCCGCCTTGTATGATTCGAGGCCAATTGCGCGGCTTAAAACCCCGTTACATAAGCAATTTTTCATCGAGTCTGAAGTTCCTTCGTATTTATAAACGCAATATAATGGTTGATTTTGGGGATGTTACTGGAATGCTTAAAGCCGGAGTCATTGGTGCCGTATGTCGTATCGCTGTATCCGTATCCCTAACGTAATCAGCTGTTTATCGTTACGACAGTAAACCAAAACCGAATTGGTTGGCTACGATACGGTTACAACCTTAGCTGCACCAATAATCGATTGCATTGATTCTCATAAGGTTGGTCGAATCAGCTGTTATAAGGTTACCGATACGGTTACCGATAAAGCACCAATGTCTCTAGCTTAAGCTTGTGTTAAACGCATCTATATAGATAGATAGATAGATAGATAGATAGATTGATATTTATTATTAATATGTTTACATATTTTTTGATTTCACAATAAATTTTAAATATCACAAATTCATTTTCAATTCACAGACGTGTATGATATATATATATATATATTAAGTAATAAAAAGTAAAAAGTAATAAAAAGTATTTTAGCCTCGAATAAGATCTATACATAGCCCTTTAAAAGTCATAATATTATTCTCTCGTTTGATATAATCAGGTAACGAGTTAAATATGTTAAGGCCCTTATATAATAATGTGTTTTGGGCTACAGTAGTACGCTGTAATCCTAGTCGAAAGCCATTCGCATTCCGCACAGCATATTGGTGTGTATCTCTAACATAGTGAATGCAACTTGTTAAATACATCGGCGCCCTGTTCTGTTTAATTTTAAAAACAATTCCAATGTGCCGCGGCCTTAAGACCAACGAGTGGGAAAAATAATTGCACTTACAAAGTGTCAATGAGGGCGATCATTAATGCCTGAGTAATCCATCAGGACAAAATAAACTAGAAATATAAGATATCGAAACAACTTCACTGACGCGGACGCTAAAAAATTATGACTTAAATACTGAGATGGTTGTCTCCCAGACACCTACCTTAAGGTGACGCTAAAAAATTGTGACTTAAATACTGAGACGGTTGTCTCCCAGACACCTACCTTAAAACCGTCGTGGTTGACTCGTAGAAACATTTCCGCTCAAAACAACGCATGTTACCCCTTCAATCGCTTTCAACACACTAACTTACGCATGAGTATACAATATGAAGGTAAAGAGAGAGCGTGAGGAAACCTACGCTAGGGGAATCCTGTTACAAATATGAATGTATCATACACATATTTAACAGGCGAGGCTCTGGCGACCCTAAGTTCCTCATGGAACTAGGGGGATGGGGCGGGATGCCCTACAAGGTTTAATGTGGTCATATTAATCGTTCCCGAGATGGCAGGGCTAGTACCTTAATGGTGCTTTGTTGCCGGAACGTGCCGGATTTATATCCGACAAAGGACCATCAACATCGATAACACTCCCCAAAACCTTCGGGGAGTGTCTTTATCGTTAATACAACAACAACGACAGCATGCAAAGATTTTCAAAGGATTCGAGCGGGCTTAGTAGGGATTAGAGATATACGCCGCCGATTTTGGTCGTTTTTCACACGCCGCCGCCGAATGTCAAAAATATCGGCGGCGGCGGCGGCGTCCGGCGCGTTACTATATTTTCTACTCGTTTAAGACTGTTAGGCTATTTATTGTTGATGTCGAAAATTGGCCGGATATGGTGGGAAGGGGTATCAAGGGATACGCATCACTGCCAGTTATAAGAAACTAATTGCGAAATTTAACTTTTTCTAACTGTTCAAAAGTTATTTAAAAAACAGGCGCTTTCGATGTCAGTTTAACACGGACTTTGCATCACCCAATTCACCAAGTTATTAAAACAAAACACTAAAAGAAAAGTTATATAATAAATTTATATGCTCACTTTGCATATTTTTTTTATACTCAGTTGAGCAGAGCTCACAGAGTATATTAAGTTTGATTGGATAACGGTTGGTTGTACATATATAAAGGAATCGAGATATAGACTTCCATATATCAAAATAATCAGGATCGAAAAAAAATTTGATTGAGCTATGACCGTCCGTCCGTCCGTCCGTCCGTTAACACGATAACTTGAGTAAATTTTGAGGTATCTTGATGAAATTTGGTATGTAGGTTCCTGAGTACTCATCTCAGATCGCTATTTAAAATGAACGATATCGGATTATAACCACGCCCACTTTTTCTATATCGAAAATTTCGAAAAACCGGAAAATTGCGATAATTCATTACAAAAGAGAGATAAAGCGACGAAACTTGGCAGATTAGTTGAAATTATGACGCAGAATAGAAAATTAGTAAAATTTTGGACAATGGGCGTGGTACCGCCCACTTTTAAAAGAAGGTAATTTAAAATTTTGCAAGCTGTAATTTGGCAGTCGTTGAAGATATCATGATGAAATTTGGCAGGAACGTTACTCCTATTACTATATGTACGCTTAATAAAAATAAGCAAAATCGGAGTAGGACCACGCCCACTTTAAAAAAAAAAATTTTTTTTAAGTAAAATTTTAACAAAAAATTTAATATCTTTACAGTATATAAGTAAATTATGTCAACATTCAACTCCAGTAATGATATAATTTTTTTTAAAGTAAAATTTTAACAAAAAATTTAATATCTTTACAGTATATAAGTAAATTATGTCAACATTCAACTCCAGTAATGATATAGTGCAACAAAATACAAAAAAAAAAGAAGATTTCAAAATGGGCGTGGCTCCACCCTTTTTCATTTAATTTGTCTAGGATACTTTTAACGCCATAAGTCGAACAAAAACACCAATCCTTTTGAAATTTGGTAGGGGCATAGATTTTATGACGATAACTCTTTTCTGTGAAAAAGGGCGAAATCGGTTGATGCCACGCCCAGTTTTTATACACAGTCGTCCGTCTGTCCTTCCGCATGGCCGTTAACACGATAACTTGAGCAAAAATCGACATATCTTTAATGAACTTAGTTCACGTGCTTACTTTAACTCACTTTATCTTGGTATGAAAAATGAACGAAATCCGACTATGACCACGCCCACTTTTTCGATATCGAAAATTACGAAAAATTAAAAAAATGCCATAATTCTATACCAAATACGAAAAAACGGATGAAACATGGTAAGGTAATTGGATTGTTTTATTGAAGCGAAATATAACTTTAGAAAAAACTTTATAAAATGGTTGTGATACCTACCATATTAAGTAGAAGAAAATGAAAAAGTTCTGCAGGGCGAAATAAAAAACCCTTAAAATCTTGGCAGGTATTACATATATAAATAAATTAGCGGTATCCAACAGATGATGTTCTGGGTCACCCTGGTCCAAATTTTGGTCGATATCTGGAAAACGCCTTCACATATACAACTACCACCACTCCCTTTTAAAACTCTCATTAATACCTTTAATTTGATACCCATATCGTACAAACTCATTCTAGAGTCACCCCTGGTCCATCTTTATGGCGATATCTCGAAAAGGCGTCCACCTATAGAACTAACGCCCACTCCCTTTTAAAATACTCATTAACTCCTTTCGATTGATACCCATATTACACAAACGAATTCTAGAGTCACCCCTGGCCCACCTTTATGGTGATATCTCGAAACGGCGTCCACCTATGGAACTAAGGATTACTCCCTTTTAAAATACTCATTAACACCTTTCATTTGATACCCATATCGTACAAACATATTCTAAAGTCACCCCTGGTCCACCTTTATGGCGATATCTCGAAAAGGCGAACACCTATAGAACGAAGGCCCACTCCCTTTTAAAAATACTCATTAACACCTTTCATTTGATACCCATATCGTACTAACAAAGTCTAGAGTCACCCCTGGTCCACCTTTATTGCGATACCTCGAAAAGGCGTCCACCTATAGAACTAAGGCCCACTCTCTTTTAAAATACTCATTAACTCCTTTCGTTTGATACCCATATTGCACAAACGAATTCTAGAGTCACTCCTGGCCCACCTTTATGGCGATATCTCGAAACGGCGTCCACCTATGGAACTAAGGATTACTCCCTTTTAAAATACTCATTAACACCTTTCCTTTGATACCCATATCGTACAAACACATTCTAGAGTCAACCCTGGTCCACCTTTATGGCGATATTTCGAAACGGCGTCCACCTATAGAACTAAGGCCCACTCCCTTTTAAAACACTCATTAACACCTTACATTTGATACCCATATCTTACAAACATATTCTAAAGTCACCCCTGGTCCACCTTTATGGCGATATCTCGAAAAGGCGAACACCTATGAACGAAGGCCCACTCCCTTTTAAAAACACTCATTATCACCTTTCATTTGATACCCATATCGTACTAACAAAGTCTAGAGTCACCCCTGGTCCATCTTTATTGCGATACCTCGAAAAGACGTCCACCTATAGAACTAAGGCCCACTCCATTTTAAAATACTCATTAACACCTTTCGCTTGATGCCCATATTGTACAAACAAATTCTAGGCTCACCCCTGGTCCACCTTTATGGCGATATCTCGAAACGGCGTCCACCTATGGGACTAAGGATTACTCCCTTTTAAAATACTTATTAACACCTTTCTTTTGATACACATATTGAACAAACAAATTCTAGGGTCACCCCTGGTCCACCTTTATGGAGATATCTCGAAACGGCGTCCACCTATGGAACTAAGGATTACTCCCTTTTAAAATACTAATTAACACCTTTCGCATTCTAGAGTCACCCCTGGTCCACCTTTATGGCGATATCTCGAAAAGGCGACCACGTATACAACAAACACCACTCCCTTTTAAAACCCTCATTAACACAACAACCACCACTCCCTTTTAAAACCCCCATTAATACCTTTAATTTGATACCCATATCGTACAAACACATTCTAGAGTCAACCCTGGTCCACCTTTATGGCGATATTTCGAAACGGCATCCACCTATAAAACTAAGGCCCACTCCCTTTTAAAATACTCACCCTGGTCCACCTTTATAGCGATACCTCGAAAAGGCGTCCACCTATAGAACTAAGGCCCACTCCCTTTTAAAATACTCATTAACACCATTCGTTTGATGCCCATATTGTACAAAAAAATTCTAGGGTCACCACTGTTCCCTGGCGATATCTCGAAACGGCGTCCTATGGAACTAAGGATTACTCCCTTTTAAAATACTCATTAACACCTTTAATTTGATACCCATATCGTACAAACGCATTCTAGAGTCAACCCTGATCCACTTTTATGGCTATATCCCTAAATGGCGTCCACCTATAGAACTATGGCCCACTCCCTCATAAAATACTCTTTAATGCCTTTCATTTGATACACATGTCATACAAACACATTCCAGGGTTTCCCTCGGTTCATTTTCCTGCATGGTTATTTTCCCTTATGTTGTCACCATAGCTCTCAACTGAGTATGTAATGTTCGGTTACACCCGAACTTAACCTTCCTTACTTGTTTTAAATTAATAATGAACAATGAATTCAAATAAAATGACCCAAGGCGAACATGTCTTCAAATTCTCTTCAAGTTATTAAAAAAGGAAAATTACCCAAAAAAGTTGCCGATTTTTTTAAAAATTGTATATTGCTGACAGAATAAGCGAAATCAGTGATACAAAATCCTTTAGTAGATTCTAGGGGCATAAAAACTCCTTTGAAATGATCCTTACCTATACTTAAGTTGAGGATATACATATGTACGTATGAGGAGGGTTTGAAAAATCACTTGGGCTTACATTCAAACATCTGTTGTTTATTTGTGAAACTATAAAATAGCGTCTGAAATGTAAATTTTGATTTTCACACTTCATCCTTCAACACCCAAGTTTCCCGGTTTGACATTTCCTAAAGTTGGCGGCCCTATCCAAAACTAGTCCTTTGGAGTGAATCACATTGATTATAGCCTATCATCCAAGTTTAAATATCACCTACACATTATGACCCCTTTTACAAATGTGAATACGTAGTACATATATTTACCAGGTGAGGTTTGTCCTTCGCAAGAAGACTCAAAGTGGTGAGGCAAAAGCTTTCCGAAGACAGTCAAACTAATGACCGTGTGTGCTACTACCCTAACGTAGTGGACAGTCGAACTAGTCTGAAAACTGAACCTACGCGGCCATCCATAATGAGCTCTTATATCATAAGGCCGGAAAACAGCAGTTAACATCTTTCAACTTAAAATCGATCGACTTTCATTTTAAAATATCGTTTTGATTTGACGAAAACTATTGAAATCAATGTTGTGAACACAAACGTCTGCAAACTTTGGTCAACATTTTCACCCATAAGTTACGCAATGACATCCACTTAGACTGCTTATGATTTCAAGGGCGGCATCCTTGGCCGAATAGTCACTCCCTAACGTTTCAAGGTGTTTCCGTGGTGTAGCTCGGCAGCATAGTGCGACAGAAACATCCGTTAGAAAGTCTTAGGAGCTAGAGCTTCTAGAAAGTGACGTCGACGAAGGTATAAGTTCGCAGTCGCAGCCCTATAGCTTCTGTGCTGGCATATGGTGTGAGGGTTAGGAGACGACTGTTGGTCGGGATTGCTACTGTTCGCACATCGGGAAATGTAGCTCGAAAAAACTGAATGCGTCCTCTGCCACTAGAGTCATGAGTATTAATAGACCTTTAATAGCAACCGTAAGTCGCCTTTGTGCGTGAACGCCAAGGAGCCACAAATGATTTAAAGTAATTGTGTTCGCGACGTTTATTAGGAGTTAACCCCAGGTGAAACTACGCTTTGCACGAGATATACAGATAAAAGTGTGACCATTTTATGTATCTCTATTTCTTTTCAGCAGACGCAGCAGTACCAATTTCAAAGACCGGGGTTAGGTTCGAGGCCTCTCTGAAGTAAGTGAACGAGGGACAATGCCTCCGCAAGGAGCTACTCCTGACAATTTTTTAACGATCTGCGAGATTATATAAGTAAGAACACCGGCGCACGCCGGCGCGCCACCCACGCCGCCGCCGCCGATAAAGTGATCGGCGTAAACCTCTAGTAGGGATTGCCAAGCTCGTTTTTTCAAGACGGTTAAATACAGTTTTTAAGTCAATCTTACGAAGTTGATCATATAAAATATTGGCATTGAGCTTTATAAATGCCGGAAACATCCCGCTAAGTATTGAATTATCACAGATTATATTTCATTTTGAAATAATATTTATGTTTTACAGGAGTATAAGTCGCGGTCGGAAGAAGTAGTGTGTTGAATTTCAAAACAAAACACACAAATAGTTGAGACTACCAATTTTTTGGGTTGACTTAAGTACGATATCAAAAAAAAAATTGCTAGGCGCTACCATCGATTAAGTCAATAGTGGCTACCGAAAAAATCGGTTTGAACGCTGTGGACTCGCTCAGGCGGTTAACTGCTCAGGCGGTTCCGTGAGAGAAAACGGATATGGTCTTGTTTACTAAATGGTACATGGTCCCAAATTGGATCAGACCCAAGTTGGGAGGGGTGCCCCTGCAGGAGAAACCTTATACAAAATATCTAAGAATTATTCTACACAGTAAGTTGTCGTGGGAGCTCAACGTGGCAGCATATAAAATTATGCTGGGGTGTACGTGTGGTTTATCACCTTCACTTTCTCTTTGAGTATTTACGGCGATTGTAAACCCTATCCTATACTATGGAGTCTTTGTTTGGTGCACAGCCACGCAAAAAGAACCTACCTCAAAAATTAGAGGGCGTATGCAGGAAATCAACGCTTAGTATAACGAGAGCACTGAAAACAACCCCGACGGCTGCACTGTATGCCATTCAGCATATCCCACCTGTAGCAAAGAACATAGCGAAACCAACTGCAACGAGGCTCAGTGCCTCGGTACAGCTTTAGCGCAGATCATACGAGCACAGTATTATAGCCCCATCAAAACAGGATGGACAGATTACCTGATTCCCTATCTGCGCTTCGAAGGGGCTCTTAAAGGCACAACGGAGGTGAATGGTTGGCGGAAGGGTGCGTAAATGGCGGACGAGGCGATACATGTTTACACCGATGGTTACAAAGTAGTGGAGTGAGTAGGGTCTGCGGTCTACTGTGCTGATCCGAATATAAACAGACCATAAGTGTCAAATCAATGTAGCGATTTTCAGCTGGAAGTGTTAGCCGTTACCAAGAGGGCGGAGTTATTTTCAACATAGAACATGGTTTTTGATTGGGCTTTTCAGTTTGGTCGTTACAGAAACTTCTGGTAACACTAAGGACTCATTCAGTCTATGGGAAGTGGACCGGCCAGTTCAAACTAACCTAGCCTAGGTGTTTGTCTATGTTTTGTTTGAATCACATTTTCATTTAACTTTTTTACCAGTGCGATCTACGTCAAATGCATATCATCGACCTAAACACCCGCGCGGAAAGTTCTGCTTACTCCAAAAGAAGCCAAAGAAGGGATTTGATGGTGAATGACGACAAAACAAAGTACCTGCTGTCACCAAAAAAAAGTCACCGCATTTCTGTCGCCACAACCACACCAAAAGACTTCGTTTACGTTTGGAAACCAGCATTAATACGAACAACAACGCAGCTTTGAAATCCAGCGAAGAATCAATCTTGACAATGAATGCTACTTTGGGCTAAGAAGGCAATTGAAAGGTAAAACCCTTTATCGGCAAGCGAAAATCATGCTTTTTCCGTACCTATCTTGCTATGTGATGCAGAAGCATGGACCACGACAATATCAGATGAGGCGGTTCGGGGAGTATTCAAGAGAAAAGTTCTTCAAAATATTTACGGACTTCTACGCTTTGGCGACGGCGAGTACCGAAGAGTACGAGCTTTACGCAGACATCAACATAGTCCAGCAAATTAAAACGCAGCGGCTACGCTGGCTAGGCCATGTTATGCCAATAAAAGATGATGCTTCGTCTAAGAAAGTATCTTCATAGGAACCGGCCTATGGAAGCAGAGGAAGAGGGCGGCTCCCACTCCGCTGGAAGGACCAGGTGGAAAACGATTTTAATGCCTTAGCCGTGACCAATTGTCGCCAGTCAACCCAGCGAATAAGCGACGGCCATAACCGTTTAAACTGTTAAGTCTGTAAGTGGCATATGTTCAATAATAGATTTCGACGTGAGATAGGGCGCTTATTTGAACAAAATTCTGATATACTCGTATAATAGGCAAAGAGGAATAGTTAATATCCGGAAACGTTGAGAGCCTGTGGCTGAATTTCTAGATGTACATATGTATATATATGTATTGTGCGTAAGAATTGCCGAAAGTTTTGCTAAAACTCGGTTTAGTTTATTTAATTTCCAAATAATAGCTGTGTTTTGTTTACATGTTACTTAAACTTTATGTAATGTTACTTTAACTTTATCTAAACTTTGCAATTGTTGCGCGGAAAGTAGCAGAGGTTTACGCCGATCACTTTATCGGCGGCGGCGACGGCGTGAGCGGCGCACCGGCGTACGCCGGTGTTCTTCATTAAAAAGCTTGATTTTTCTATTTAAAAAAAATAATACTTAGGAAAGGTTTTATTTGTATGTATTTAAGGAAATCAACGTTTAGGCCATTTCGGAAAGATCCGGGGTTTTGCCTCAAAAACTCGCAGATCGTTCAAAAGTTTTCAGGAGTAGCTCTTTGCGGAGGAATTGTCCCTCGTTCACTTACTCCAGGGAGGCTTCGAACCTAACCCCGATCTTTGGTATTGGTACTGCCTCGTCTGCTGAAAAAATAGAGATACATAAAATGGTCACACTTTTGTCTGTATATGTCGTAGTTTCACCTGAGGTTAACTCCTAATAATCGTCGCGAACACAATTTCTTTAAATCATTTGTGGCTCCTTGGCAGTCACGCACAAAGGCGACTTACGGTTGCTATTATTGGTCTATTAATACTCATGACTCTCGTGGCACACGGCACATTCAGTTTTTTCGAGCTACAAATTCCCGATGATTAAGAGCTACAGTTCCCGATGTGCGAACAGTAGCAATCCCGACCAGCGGACGCTACGACGCCTCCTGACCCTCACACCATATGCCAGCACAGAAGCTATAGGACTACGACTTCGAACTCATATGTACCTTCGTCGACGTCACTTTCCTAGAAGCTCTAGGTGTAGCTCCGAAGACTTTCTAACGGATGTTTTTGTCGCGCTATGCTGCCCGAGCTACACCAGAGAAACACCTTGAGACGTTAGGGAGTGACTATTCGACCAAGGATGCCATCCTCGAAATCAAAAGCAGTCTAAGTGGATGTCATTGCGTAACTCATGGGAGAAAATCGTATAATCCTCGGCGCATCTACATAATTAAAATTTTACAAGGACCCTGGATACAATTTTTAAAATGTAGACCAAAGTTTGCAGACGTTTGTGTTCACAACATTGATTTCAATAGTCTTCGTTAAATCAAAACGATATTTTAGAATGGATGACCGCGTAGCTTCAGTTTTCAGACTAGTTCGACTGTCCACTACGTTAGGGTAGTAGCACACATTAGTTCGACTGTCTTGGGAAAGCTTTTGCTTCACCACTTTGAGTGTTCTTGAGAAGGACAAAGCCTCACCTGCTAAATATATGTGCCTACGTATTCACATTTGCAAAAGGAGCCGTAACGCGTAGGTTATATTTAAACTTGGTTGGTAGGCTATAAATAATGTGATTCACTCCAAGGGACTAGTTTTGGATAGGGCCGCCAACTTTAGAGGAAATGTCAAACCTGGAGACTTGGGTGTTGAAGGATGAAGTGTGAAAATCAAAATTAACATTTCAGACGCTATTGTATATATACACTATATACAACTATAGTTTCGCAAATAAACAACAG
This sequence comes from Eurosta solidaginis, assembly GCF_040869045.1. Taxonomy (NCBI): domain Eukaryota; kingdom Metazoa; phylum Arthropoda; class Insecta; order Diptera; family Tephritidae; genus Eurosta; species Eurosta solidaginis. The sequence continues at coordinate 1,264,217 of NC_090321.1, forward strand.
ATGTTTAAATGTAAGCCCAAGTGATTTTTCAAATCCTTCTCATACGTACATATATCCTCAACTTAAGTATGAGGTAAGAATCATTTTAAAGGAGTTTTTATGCCACTAGAACCTACTAAAGGATTTTGCATCATTGATTTCGCTTATTCCTTCAGCTAACCGCAATGTAAATTTTTTTAAAAAGTCGGCACCTTTTTTTTATTAATTTTTTGAAAAAAACTATGCAAAGTGAGCATATAAATTTATTATAAAACTTTCCTTCTAGTGTTTTGTTTTAATAACTTGGTGAATTGGGTGATGCAAAGTCCGTGTTAAGCTGACATCGAAAGCGCCTGTTTTTTTAATAACTTTTGAACAGCTCGAAAGAGTTAATTTTCGCAATTAGTTTCTTATAACTGGCAGTGATGCGCATCCGTTGATACTACTTTCGACCATATCCGACCAATTTTCGACATGAACAATAAATGGCATAAACAGTCTTAAACGAGTAGAAAATATAGTAACGCGCCGGACGCCGCCGTCGCCGCGCCGATATTTTTAAAAATCGGCGGCAGCGTGCGAAAAACGGCTAAAAACGGCGGCGGCGGCGTTTATCGGCGGCGTATATCTCTAGTAAGTACTGCTAAATTATACTCAGTTGCAACTGAAATGGGTCTCTCCATTTTATCCCTACACTATTATCCACTTCTATGATCGAAAAGTGTGTGAGTCCACGATTCATCGCAACTGATTTAGCTATAGGCTATACACTACGACCCACAGAGTTGTACGTCTGTGCTATTCAGAACAACTCGTTTTGTAGCGAGTTATTTAACCATTGCCGCGAATCTTCACTAATTGCCGCTAGATATGTCTCCTAAGTGAAGTGTGAAAATCAAAACTAACATTTCAGACGCTATTGTATATATACACTATATACAACTATAGTTTCGCAAATAAACAACAGATGTTTAAATGTAAGCCCAAGTGATTTTTCAAATCCTTCTCATACGTACATATATCCTCAACTTAAGTATGAGGTAAGAATCATTTTAAAGGAGTTTTTATGCCCCTAGAACCTACTAAAGGATTTTGCATCACTGATTTCGCTTATTCCTTCAGCTAACCGCAATGTAAATTTTTTTAAAAAGTCGGCACCTTTTTTTATTAATATTTTGAAAAAAACTATGCAAAGTGAGCATATAAATTTATTATAAAACTTTCCTTTTAGTGTTTTGTTTTAATAACTTGGTGAATTGGGTGATGCAAAGTCCGTGTTAAGCTGACATCGAAAGCACCTGTTTTTTTTAATAACTTTTGAACAGCTCGAAAGAGTTAATTTTCGCAATTAGTTTCTTATAACTGGCAGTGATGCGCATCCGTTGATACCACTTTCGACCATATCCGACCAATTTTCGACATGAACAATAAATGGCATAAACAGTCTTAATCGAGTAGAAAATATAGTAACGCGCCGGACGCCGCCGTCGCCGCGCCGATATTTTTAAAAATCGGCGGCAGAGTGCGAAAAACGGCTAAAATCGGCGGCGGCGTTTATCGGCGGCGTATATCTCTAGTAAGTACTGCTAAATTATACTCAGTTGCAACTGAAATGGGTCTCTCCATTTTATCCCTACACTATTATCCACTTCTATGATCGAAAAGTGTGTGAGTCCACGATTCATCGCAACTGATTTAGCTATACCCTGCAAAAATTGTTGGATTACGTGTTCCATTTTCTTCATGTTGGAGTACTCTAACAATACTCCTTTGCAATGCGTTTGCGGACCACCATCAGCCGATTATTGCTCGTTTTTTAACGACCGTGATCACGACACGACGACGATCGATCAGAGTTGCCAAAAGTAAAATATTGCATACAAATAACTGATAATAAAATTTTACTATGGCAACTCAGATAAAATGCAACCGCGCACTGGTTTTATGTATACATACTATAGTATAGAGAAATAGTTTCTTTATTCACGCAAATGCTAAATAACATAAGAATATTCGTAGTAAAAAATATAAAAGTTGTATTGCCCCTCTTCATTTACCTTCATTTTAAATTAAATTCACCCCGATAATTCTTTCCGACACAATTCCTCTTTAGTACTTTTTTGAAGGGTAGGCTATACACTACGACCCACAGAGTTGTACGTCTGTGCTATTCAGAACAACTCGTTTTGTAGCGAGTTATTTAACCACTGCCGCGAATCTTCACTAATTGCCGCTAGATATGTCTCCTAAACATTATATAAGTGATGATAAGCGTTTTTTCACCCCGAGAATAAGGATTTATGCACATGTCAAAAAACACTGCTAATACATTTCTTAATTCCAATGGGGTCACAAAAATTGTTTTTTTTTGCAAAAAAAGAACAAAAACATGAAAAGCTTAGTTAAAGTTAACTTTGATTAAAACAACATTTAACATTTTACATATATAAAATAACAGGTAGTAAATATTATAATCAAATAATTTATAAAAATTTATAAATGCATTATTAAAGCCTGTTTAATTAAAAACTAATAATAAACAAAATATAAAAGAATATTGAAAAAATATCTAAATACTTTTGTATGAACAATAAATTTAAAAAAGAAAACATTCAAGCTTCGCCGTTCATTTTTCCTTAGTGTAAGTCTGATAAGTAAATAAATACATATGTATGTACAGCATTTGTTTATAAGAGTGTACTCGTTTTTCTGCATATAGAAAGCTGATAAGACTAAAAATATTCTGTTTTTATATGTAAAACATTCGGTTGCCTAGCAGCCGTTTTTAAATTTAATTACTTGAACAAGGAAGTCTAGGTTTGGGTGAAACCGAATATTATATACCCAGCCCAGCTGTGTTCTCTCATACGTGTACGTATATGCATACATATGTAGATATGTATATAGGATACACTCAAAGAGAAATGTCACGAACATTAATTTAAAAGCTGAAATATACAACTTATGCATATGCAAATACCGTCTTCCGTAAGAGGCCATAAAAAATTTACTGCCTTAGGGAGATTACCTAAAAAGGGGCGAGTTCATGTCCCTTTCCCAAAGTATGTATGTATAACGGCAAGGACAACAGCTATTCTAAACTTCAACCTGATATCATTAATGCTTTTGATTTACGGCTTGCAAAACTTTTAAATCTTTTAAATGGAGGCGGCGCTCCGCACATTTTCCAAACTTTTACTAAATTTCGATTATTGTCATTAAGTCAGTACACCTATTCGAAATTTTCGATATAGAAAAAGTGGACGAAGTTGACGTTCGATTTCGCTAATTTTCAATACCAATTAATTCTGGGTCCACATAAGCCAGTATACAAAACTTCGTTAAGGTATTTAAATTTTTGCTCAAGTGATCGTGTTAACGAACGAACGGATGTACGGATGGACATGGCTAAATTAAAATCTTTTTTGACCCTAATATTTTTTATATAGGGGAATCTATATCTATCTCGATTCCTTTAAGTCATTACGTACTACCAATATTCAATTTAAGTTATAATAATGTGCGAATTTTAGAAATTATTGATTATTCTGCACCATCTGTTATAGTTCGAATCGCTAAACTGTCGAATAAAAAAAAAAAAAACTGTTGAATAAATAACTCAAATATTCAGCATAGTAAAATATTCTTTATTGACAACACTACTTTGTAAGTAGTACCTCACAACTAATTTAAGCGCGTACTTCACTTATGGCTTATTACAATCAAACTAATTGACAATCGCATGGACTGCGCTGCTTTAATACTCTCAGTTCGCCTCGTTCACCTATTTAACCCAGGGTCTATACTTTTCGCGTACAGCCGCCTCGAATAAATGCTTATTTAATTCTGGTTTATGTACCTCTTATTGGCTTTGGCTACATGCATCTATATATCTTTAGTATATTTATGGCGATATGCGCACTTTATTGTCGTCTACATTAGAGATATATGGCGCCGATAATCGCCGCCGCCGCTGATTTTTGTCGTTTTCCGCACGCCGTCGCCGAATATCAAAAATATCGGCGCGGAGGCGGGGGCGTCCGGCGCCTTACTATATTTTCTACTCGTTTAAGACTGTTTAGACCATTTATTGTTCATGTCGAAAATTGGTCGGATATGATCGAAAGTAATATCAACGGATGCGCATCGCTGCCAGTTATAAGAAACTAATTGCGAAATTTAACTCTTTCTAACTGTTCAAAAGTTATTTTGAAAAAACAGGCACTTTCAATGCTAGCTTAACAAAGACTTTGCATCACCCAATTCACAAAATTATTGAAAGAAAACACTAAAAGAAAATTTTGATAATACATTTTTATGCTCACTTTGCATACTTTTTTCAAAAAATGTATAATGAAAAATGAATTTAAATAAAAAGACCCAAAGCGAATATGTTTTCAAATTGTCCTCAAATGGTTAAAAAAAAAAAACAAATTACCCAAAAAAGGTGCCGATTTTTAAAAAAATTGTATATTGCGGTTGGCTGAAAGAATAAGGGAAATCAATCCTTTAGTAGGTTCCAGGGGTTCAAACACTCCTTTGAAATGATTCTTACCTCAAACTTAAGTTGAGGATATATGTACGTATGAGAAGGATTTGAAAAATCACTTGGGCTTACATTTAAACACCTGTTGTTTATTTGCGAAACTATACAATAGCGTCTGAAATGTTAATTTTGATTTTCACACTTCATCCTTCAACACCAAAGCCTCCCGGTTTGGCATTTTCTAAAGTTGGCGGCCCTATCCAAAACTAGTCTTTTGGAGTGAATCACATGGATTATAGCCTGTCAACCAAGTTTAAATATCACCTACACGTTACGGCTCCTTTTACAAATGTGAATACGTAGGCACATATGTATATTTACCAGGTGAGGCTTTGTCCTTCGCAAGAACACTCAAAGTTGTGAAGCAAACGCTTTCCCAAGACAGTCGAAGTAATGACCGTGTGTGCTACTACCCTAACGTAGTGGACAGTCGAACTAGTCATCCATAATGAGCTTTTATAACATAAGGCCGGAAAACAGCAGTTAACATCTTTCAACTTTAAATCGGTCGACTTTCATTCTAAAATACCGTTTCGATTTAATGAAGACTATTGAAATCAATGTTGTGAACAAACTTTGGTCCACATTTTAAAATTTTACCCAGGGTCCTTGTAAAATTTTAATTATGTAGATGCCCCGAGGATTATACGATTTTCACCCATGAGTTACGCAATGATATCCACTTAGACTGCTTATGATTTCGACGGCGGCATCCTTGGCCGAATAGTCACTCCCCAACGTTTCAAGGGGTTTCTCTGTTGTAGCTCGGCAGCATAGCGTGACAAAAACATCCGTTAGAAAGTATTCGGAGCTACACCTAAAGCTTCTAGGACAGTGACGTCGACGAAGGTATGAGTTCGAAATAGCAGTCCTATAGCTTCTGTGCTGGCATATGGTGTGGGGGCTAGGAGGTGTGGTACCGACTGTAAAAAAATAACATAACATACATAAATTTTTCAACTCACATTGTCAGTTTTATTTCATATAAAATAAGATTTACTGGAGCACTTACATAAATGAAATGTTAGATTTCATTGTTTGATTTGCTTACATTAACTTTTTCTAAATATGTACATTTTGGTATCAGCCAAGGAAAACCTTTCGTGCTTTTTGGTCTGCGAATATGGAAATTACCGATTCAAAACTAATGCTGCGGCAAAGTTGGACTCCAACGCCAATGTTCCAAGGCTTGTCAAGCGATTTTGGCTCATAGTAGAACGAAAAGAATTTTTCACGCGAGACAATAGACTAAAAGAACGCTCCCCTTCAGCCACACTGACTAGAAGTGTGCAAAATATTCTTAATGCTATGCAGATATTAGGAAATGATACTTCCACGTTCAAGTCATGAAATTTGTTCAGAAGTTGAAGTGGTGGCAGCGAATCACATCCCAAATTTGCTAAGTGGATGGCTTTGAGATGAATTATTTCATCTATTATGTAGAAATATCGATGCCATAAATCGTGCAGAATGCCGATGCCTTTTCTCTGAACTCCTCTTCCGTCAGATCCAGATACTTCCACAAAAAACTAAATTTAATCGCAATGTCATTTACGGCTTCGAAACGTCTTGTCATGTTACCAATCAAGCAGTTCAAAAGAACGTAAAAAATTTGCTGTTTGAATTAGTTTCGGAATCACACTCAGGTGATTCGCCAGGTAATTCATCGAACTGGCGCTTTCCTATCTTCCTTCTTTTCTCTGCGAAGGTATTCACAACTCCTATACTCTCTGCCAGAACCTTACATTCTTGAAGTATGATCGGCCATTGATCCTTGAACTTCTTCAACTCATCAATCAGGCTACGTATATTTTCTGTTCCCACGTCCAGTGTGGCATTTCTAGCTTGCAGTACCAGATTTCGATGGTTGAGTACCGTCAGCACTTTGAGCCAAATGGAGGCTAAGAGGATACACTCTAATTTCCCCATATATGCTTCAATGCCTTTCAAATGCGTTACTGTTACTGAACTAAGATTCAAAATCTTGATTTCATCAATAGCTTTCAAAATTTGGGGAATGTGAGTTGCGAAAGGTTTCACACTATCCACACGAGCAGACCATCGTGTTTGTGACATGCTGTGCAAGGAGCAATTAGTTTTTTCCTTGAGAATTTCCCATCTCTGAGGGCTTGCGCTAAAGAATTATACAACTTCTGTATAATACCGAAAAATGTGATGACTTCTGCACAACATTCAGCAGCTTCCACTCCACATAAATTTAAACTGTGACAAGTACAAGGTGCAAATATTGCCAGGGAGTTATCTCTCAGGATATGACTCTGCGCTCCTTTGTAATGACAGCTCATATTACTGCCATTATCATACCCTTGCCCACGGCAGTCATCCAATGGAATATTGTGCTTTTTTAGAGTGCTACGAATCAGCTCAGCGATAGCTTCTCCTGTTTTTGCGTTACAATCGACAAACTCTAAGAAGGGTTCTTGGATTTTCCATTTTCCGGAGTCCCTGTGTAATAAAACATAACGCAATATAAAAACAGTCTGCTCAATATGCATCCAATATTACTGTGTAATACTTGACGGACTTTATCTCGCTTTCTATCTTTCTAATTACTTGACTTGCACAGATTTCTATGAACTCATTTTGTATTCCATCAGACAAATAATGTGCTTGGAGACGAATATTTTTCGAGATTCCCTCACCTTCTCCAAATGTTCATGCAATAGGGGGTAATAATTGGTGATCATTTCCAAAATACCAAGAAAGTTTCCATTTTTTGGATTTTCGATCAATATCAACAAAATATGTATGTATCTATGAAATCCTAGTTAGAGTACTGTCAATACTGCTTGCCTTGCCGGGCCCCCAAAAACCTTCAGGGCCCCAGGGCAATTGCCCTGCGCTTGTGCTTGACGGATTGGCTTCGCATAATCAGTAACGTTCCCACGTTTCACAACAGTAGTGCACTCCGGCTTGAAACTACCCTCGCATTCTTTCTGGGAAATTCGTTGCTTCGTTTTTGTGCATCCATTCGATCTATCAACCTTTGCCTTTGACTTTCGTGGTCTTTGTCGAGTCTTCTCCACCAGTACTCGATTACTACTGAAACCTTTCTGCAAACTGAAGCTAAGTGGTATATCCTGGTTCTTATAACGCATCACCCTTCTCTGCATATCGATCTTGATGTCATGGTCAACCAAGAAGTCCACTCCCAATATGACTTCATCAACGATCTCCCCCACAACACATTTGTGTAGAACTGTGACCTTTCCAATCAAGACTTCACATACCACTTCTCCCTGGACTTGGTTATACTCGCCAGTGACCGTACGCAACCTTGCTCCAGGTAACAGTTTTACTCTCCTGTTAACCAAGTCAGATCGGATTAAGGAATGAGATGCGCCCGTATCTACAGTCAGTACACACTCCTTGCCATCCAGCTTTCCTTTGACGGCAAGACTGCTCGATTTTCTTCCAATTTGCGACACAGATATCACAGGGCATTCAATAGCTGGGGCAAGTTTTCGTTCTTTACATCTGACACGCTCTCCTCCAGCTTTGCGTTTACGGCCACCCACATTGTGGGAACTATTAGGACCAAGATCGCAATGACGTGCAATGTGACCAGGCTTTCCGCATTTGAAGCATTTGATAACTCTTTCACTCCGCTTTTGCGTTCCTTTCAGCGCCTCCAATATTGCGTCTACCCACTCTGACCTTTCTACTTCCACACGGCGTGCTTTGAAAACTGGCTTACACAATGTTGGCTTTGGGTTTGCGTATGTAGCTCGCTTTGTTTTAACGTCTCATATGCCATTTATAAAGCCCTTTCAGTGTATTCCACGGGGGCGTCCGCATTCACTAAATGTGCCAGCCTTTCAACATCCGACGCAAACTCTTGCAATGTCTCACCAGGCTTCTGGAAGCGGTTCAGTAACTCCATTTGGTATATCTGTCTCCTATGCTCAGGTCCGAATCGTCTCTCTAGAGCACCCATCAATGCTTCATAACAGTTCCGTTCGCCATCTGGAATGGTTTGTAAAATCTCAGCTGCAGGCCCTTTCAAAGCCATGAACAGTGTAGCAACTTTATATTCAGCATTCCAGTTGTTCACTGTTGCGGTCTTCTCAAATTGTAGCTTAAAGACCTGGAAAGAAACAGACCCGTCAAAGGATGGTGTTTTTACCTTTGGATTACTCGCTGAAACAGCTGGGCGATTTAGTTGTAACTGCTCCATACGACCCTTGAAATCATCGACTTCTGCCTGAAATTGAGCGATTTTTGCATCTGCGCTTCCAGTTTTGATGATACCTGTTCCAAAATTTCTGCCGACATTTCAGATATACGTGTCTCTTGCGCTTCTAATTGAGATACCATATATGTCTTTTGGTCTTCCAGTTGAGATGACACTTGCGACATCATTTCTGAAATACGTGCCTCCTGTGATTCCAGTTGGGATGCTATATATGTCTTCTGTTCTTCCAGTTGAATTTCCATCTTGGATACCATATATGTCTTCTGTTCTTCCATCTTGGATGTTAAACGTGTCTCCTGCGATTCCAGCTGAGATGCCACTTTCGATGTTTGAGCAGTTATTGCAGCCAAAATCGTGTTCAAGTCTGTCTGTGTTTTGGGGAGTGTTTTGATCATAACAATTTACCCTTTCGTCATTTTTTTTTGCAGGCTCGAAAATTATTTTTTGGGTATGTGTAGTGGAAAATTTTTTTTTCCTGAGCCCAAATCCTATCGAAAAATCAATGGCGCGATATCGGTTAATAAATCGACCCAGTCTAATGTACATAATATGTACATATGTCTCAATATGTATTATGGTGCTTCTCTTTCAGGCAAATTTTTTATTTGTTTGCTTAACGGAACATGTTAATTCTTCTAGCAAAAATATTACTGTCTTCGCGGTAATAACTTCTTCTCCACCTTCACTCAAAAGCTCTTTTGAATACGGATGGAGAGGGGGAAGCTTATTTGCACATGCTGGGAAAAGAAAAGCAGGAATTTAATTTATAGATATAACAAATAAATCACCAATTTAGAGCTATTGGAATTTAAAAAATGGATCTCGATCATGTATCGTAAAACACGACACGTTTTTTCGATCTAATGTAAAATTTTGGAAAAAGAGTTTAGCAGTTTTGCCGATGTGTGTGTTCGAATATGTTCCAAAATTTACTTATTTATATAGCGACTAATCATTTTAATGGGGTTGACGGTCCAACAAACCCTATTTAAGTTAAATAAATATGTTTATTGCCCGTTGGGGCCAAATGGAAATTCTATTGTAAGGCTTAATTTCTCGAAAGTAGTGGAACCATTCACTTTGAGAATAATATGAGTGATCAGTAATTTATGTAAGTCTTTTCATCAAAGGCAGCGGCCATCTTAGAACCACCTACGACTGAGACAGTTAAGAACGCGCTCTAAAGATTTGTATAGGTGACACTTTCAGTCTGTGAGTCAGTGAGGTCCTTACGGACCTGTCAGTTCAACCTAACTTAACCTCAACTCAGGAAAAACATTTCCCTCCTCTTCTTTTACGATGAACTGGATACGTCCTTGTTCATATGTACTGATATAGGTGTTATTGTATTTATGAATATGTGTAAGTAAATCTCGATATACTTTTTCTTTCCGCTTTCCACAATGAAAAATATAAGTATTCAACTCTATACAACAAATTACCGCTTACGCATACAACATACATATGTTTGCACAAGGAGCATTCCGCGCAAGTTCGATTCCGATGCCGCGAAATAACCAAGGGCAAATTGCCATGCTTGTTCACCGTGAAGTACCACTAATAACAGCTAAGCTGGAGGTCAACTTTATAAAACAAGTCAAAAGGAAAATGAAAGAAGGAACACTAGATAGGGACACAATTTATCGATTGAAATGTGTCCATCTGGTACCCTATTCCACTAAAGATTTCAATGTACGGAAGACCTAATAATATCGAAGAAAAACGACTCGATACTAAAAATATCGTTTCCCATTTCACAAGTCAAGAGTTTTCTAGATCAACAAGAGGATACAGCATAAAGTCCAGACCTGGATTGGCACAGACAGTTTTCAGCCTCAGCTCTTTGAGTAAGGACAAGTAGTTGTTATCTATACAGGCTAAGTTTGCAAGAACGCATTTCGAAGCTTCCCACTAGCAGCTCAATGGAATAAACGCCTACTTGCTTACAGGCCTCCCAAGGCCGGATAAGTGAGAGTAATAGATCGTTTTGTACCAAAGAGCGCATCTTCGAAAAGATTTTTTAAAATGTCTGCCGTCAGGATTGTGAATAATTTGCTTCAATGCGATCTCTTCAAATCGTTTAAAACTAAAAAAAAATATCGGTATAGTATCTCTAGCTGGTGTTAGTTATCGGGAAGAAGTTTTGACGACCTCAGAGCAAAAATTAACCGGACTTTTCTTTGATGCGTTGTGGGCACCTACAATAAGGAAACTACAATATTTAAACTTACAACTTCAATTACCATCTTTTCCCGTTTCGCTCTGAGCTAAGTATTCAAACGGCTGACGTTCTTTGTGGCACCTTACAGAAATTCTCGTTTCGACTAAAGAGACAGGGAATAACCCAGTTCGTATCAATTGTCTCCATAGAAGGAGCACCAACAAGAGCAGCATTTTTAAACTCACACCTAGACCTAAGCAATTGCGCCTTATCAACCACCATTAAATAAATAGGCTTTGCGTTTCCGCGACCGAAACTTCCTATCATTGAAATTACTATATAAAATTTGTTAGATTAATCAAAACATATACATATACATATGTATACATATAAATCTGAGTGGCATATTGATAAACGATCTCAGTTCTATTTTGAACATCTCTCTAACATATAATAATTCCTTGTGCTGCTCCTTTCATACATAAAAAAACTTAACATAAAAGTGCATACAAATGTCCCATCAATTTGTCTTATTAACTATATTTATTTCACAAGTATTATTTAGAAACTAGTCAAAGTTTAGTGATTTAAACGCATTGTTTAGTGCGTCCACCAAAGCTTTGTGTTGAATTTAATTCAACAAATTTGAATTTTTTGAGCAGACAGACTAAAACCATATTTGAATGGTGGTTATAAGAAGTTTTGCGAAAGATCTGAAGCTAATTTTGAATTCAACAAGGATACAAAATCATTTGAAGGATTTACTTAAAAGTGACTTGACAAGTAAAAACGATTTTATTTGGGCTGTCAAGAAAATAATTAGTGATTTTGTACTGGAAAACTGTGAAGGTGAGTGAAAAGTTGTTATTTTGTTGTGTTGTCGCGCTTTCAGCGAACACAAGTGTTGGTCAATCGTTGAGTGCTAATTTTCTGAACGTACTGTTAAGTATTTTTGATCCACGCAATGGTTGGAATTTTACGTCAAATTCAGCATAAATTCAACACGTTTTGAAATGAGCCGGGGCGTTTATGAAAAAAATTCTGAATTATGTCATTCTTCAACCGAATTCTGAGATCGGGCGTTGTTAAAACAAATTATGAGATATATAGGCACATAGAGCGTTTTCGAACTGACAGCCGAGACAGGATGATATTTCATTCAGCAATCGACATAGAAAATGGATCTGCTAATTAGTTGATACCAATTTGGTATTACCAAATTTATTAATTAAACGAGTTCAGAGTTTTGTGCATTGAGGTAGGAAACCTTTCTTTGTGAAATATAAGCTACGGGTCGTGAACAAATTTCTTCGTTTTAAATTTGCAAATTTTGTTTTGTATGACAGTTGCTGATTTACTACTCAATTTGAAAAAACAAATACGATTTTTTATGAAGCGTATTTGCAAGGACGTAGCAAATGCATAGTCGTGTACTTTGTTAGCGCATTATAAAAATAGTTTACGCAAGTTTGCAACACAATGATGCTAGACCATTTGAAAATATATAAGCCAGATTTTAACAAGTAATAAAAAAAAAAACAAAGAAAAAAAGTGACTCATTTTGCTTTTTTAATATTCTGACAGGGTGGATAAATGATGTATATTGGAACGATTTTCCGTCATCCCTTGTCAAATTTGGATTGGAGACAAGCCGGTTTCGGCGTTGTGCCATCATCAGTGTCGATTTTCGTTCTGATCTGTTGTTGTCGTTTGTCTTGTATTTATAGTTCGTAGCTACATAACCAGGTATTGTCAAAATGGTTGTTTGTGTATATTTGGGTATATGTATGTGCTGTGTGTTCATTCAAAACCGAGGGTGGTTTTTACTGATCGATTTGTGTAGCTGACTGAAGCAAGTAAAAGTCAGTAATTCTAGTCGTTTGAGCTTCTTTGTGGGTTTGTTGCTTTAGTCGTTTACTGTTTTGTGTTTATTTGTTGTTGTGTCTTTTTCTATTGTACCTGTGTGATTACTTTGTTTCTTGTTAACATGTTTTAAAGGCTCAAATAGTGTGTCAGAAATTGTATTTATCTGTTCGTTTATTATTTTACCGTCGAATGTTTTCTGTTTGTAGATTTCCTTGTTTTCGAGTACGTTCAGACGTCGGCCTTTTGCTTTTATGTGAAGGTTCCTAACTGTTTTATTGATGTTTGCTCCGTGTTTTTTTTGTTGTAATGTCTAATGTGTTCTTTGAACCTCACTCTTATTTTCCGTCCTGTTTGTCCCATGTAACTACATATGTTGGCATCCGAAGGTAAGCTTGTATACGCCGTGGTTGCTAAACGGATCGTCTGAGTTAGTGTTAGTTCTTAGTTTTCGCCCTAGATTATTCGATGTTTTGAACGCTGTGTTAATGTTGTATTTTTTAAAAAAGTTTGCAATTTATACGTTGCTTTTCCAGTATTATGTCATATTCGTCCAGGTGTTATTATTTTCCTTTCATAATTTTTTTTTTCGGTTCTCCATGCGTCCTTCTGGCCTATCTACTAGTGCTTTTTTATATCCATTGTTTGCAGCAATCTTTTATAATACTTCAAGCTCTCTCTTATATGCTTTTGGTGGGGTTGGTGTCGAAATTCTGTATATACAAAATTCTAAAAACAAAATTCTGCTTCTAAAATTCTGCTTTCTAAAATTCTGCTTTCAAAATTCTGTATTACAAAATTCTGTATTAAAATATAATGTTAACAATGTTAAAGGTCATGTAATTATTCTGAAAAAGTGCGCCATGCACAGTAATTCTGCGTAAAACACCTTTCTGCATAGGCGGCCTTCGGCCGCGCTTATAAAAAATAACCCTGGGCTACGCCATGCCAAGTCCGGGTGTGTAGTATAACTGTGGCTACCGCCACGGTGATGTCCTTCTGCGTAGTATACCCTTCTGCGTAGGTGGCCTTCGGCCGCACTTTAAAAAAACAACCCTTAGCCGATCCCACACCGCCTACGCCATGCCATGATTCCGGAATTTTGACTTCCGGAATTAAACATGCAGAATTTTAGAAAGCAGAATTTTAAAAAAGCAGAATTTTGTTCAAGTAGATTTTTTTTGCAATTTACAGAATTTTGTAATACAGAACAATGACACGGGGAGCGTTGGTGTAAGAGGTGTTCTTTCAAGTCTTTATACCAAATGCCTTAATGCTGCATTTTTATGCTGTTGGGGGTGATTTGTGGTATTATCAAAGAGGATAAATATAATAAAAGCCACCAGTCTGCTACGAGTGGCGAGCAGCTCGCTGGAAATTAAAAAAATTGATGCCTAATGTTTTCCATGAGGGACAATTTCAATTGTCTCGCATTTATCCATGCCGTGAAGGCACCTTATGCAAATGTGATTTCTGGAAAGAGAACACAAGTATACACGGTTTTGGATCTGGGCAACTAAAAGTGGTTTTTAAGTCAATTTATGACGCTGAGTTCGAATCTGCATTCCGTTTTTTAAGATTGATTCTAGTTTTTAATATAGTCAATAAATTCATTTTTTAAGATTTTTGTCAAATAATATTCATTTTATTAACTTAAAAGTAACAAATCAGAAATGAAGATTGATGGAACTTTGCTTTTTGTATTGTTTAGTATCTGTTTCGCGTATTAGAGTCCAACAATAGTCGCTCATCATGCCTTCATCCCAAAATCCTTGGTATCGTCATTCAATGTTGGCTAGATCTTGGTGTAACCGCTCTCCCTGTTCGTCGCTCTTATCACCCAAGTTTTCGGGAAAAAAATCGAGATGGAAATGCAGAAAATGCATCTTTAGAGACATCCGAGCTCCAATCTTGCGATAATTTTCCAACATATCGCCAATAATTTCCTCAAAATTAGGGGATTTGTGATTACCAAGAAAGTGGTGAACGATATTTTGAAAAGATGCCCACGCGGCTGCTTCATCGGGCGTTAAACATTTTGCAGATTCTTTATCAGCCATTAGTTTTGTAATATCAGGTCCGACAAATATTCCTTCTTTGATTTTTGCATATGACAATTTAGGAAACAACTTGACTAAGTACTGAAAAGCCGGTCCTTCACGGTTTAATGCTTTAACGAAGTTCTTTATAAAACCAAGTTTAATGTCAAGAGGTGGCAGGAAAATGTCTTGTGGATTTACAAGTGGTTCAGCGGAGACGTTTTGCTGTCCAGGCTCATATTGAGTACGACTTTGCCATTCTTTCCTCACATAATAATGTTTACTTGCGCGGCTATCCCACAAGCATAAGAAACAACAAAATTTGGTGAATCCAGATTGCATCCCAGTTAAGATGCCAATAACCTGTTGAAATAATATAAAAAATAAGTGTTTTCGATTTAATTGGAATTAATGTTTATACCTTTAGATCACCACATATTTTCCATTTATGATCATTGTATTTGATGAAGCACAGGATCTTCAGCATTGTTTCGTAGCATTCCTTCGTTTGTACTGCATGAGCAATCGGAATAGATGGTTTGTTATTCCCGTTGTGGAGAAGAGCAGCTAATAGGCTGTATTTGGAACCATCAATGAATAAACGCCATTCGTTTCGATCGTAGGGTGCATTCATTTCATTAAATAAACCATTAATATCGTTACAGAAACTTATGTTGTCTTCTTTTTTGAAGAACGGTCGAAGTGCCTCATTTCTGTTTCTGTATACAGTAACTTTTGTTCGAGAGTCTAGATTTTTCCATTGCTGCAGCCGTGATCCTAGCAACTCTGCTTTTTGTTTGGACAAATTCAAATCACGAATCAAATCGCTTAGTTCATCTTGCATGACAAAGTCGCTTTCACTGCTCGGGGGTGATGGAGTTAAAGTTTCCAGGACGTTTGCACTTATACTTCGATAAACTGGCAATGGATCATTAGCAGTACGTGGAACTGGCTTGGATACTGATGATACATCAGGATAATTATATTTTGCTAATTTTTTTGCATTTATACCCGTAACTTTCATTAAACAAAAGTAGCAATCATCTTTACGGTTTTTAGGTTCTCTCCAGAGCGCTGGCATTGAAAAGGAAAAGTACTCACGTTCTCCCGATGACCACTTATACAGCTTTGTTTTGCATGCGTTATGTATGACAATAGTATCTTAAATTCTAGTGGACTGTATAAATTTACTTATTTTAGAGCGGCGTAGTTATATGTTCATACTTTTATGAATATTCTGCCATTTTTACTTACTTATCAAGCAGTGCCACGATTTAAAAGCTGCTATAACAGCACAATGGTGCTATCATGCGAGATCTCGGAAACTAGAATCAATCTTGAAAAACTGAATGCAGATTCGAATTCAGCATATCAAATATAGTTAAGAATCGCTCTTATCTGCTCAGATCCAAAAGTTGACCTGAATTTGTAAACTTGTGGAATTAATTAATTAATTAAATACAGTCAGACAAATAAACACAAATACCCCACGAAAATGTATAGAAGACATTTATGCACATCTCGCCCAAAAAAAACCTACAATTACCATAACGAAAACATTATACAAAGTAACGAGTGACGTCTCTTATTATATTTTCCTCTTTGGTATTATGTATTATTGTGTCGGTGGAAGTTGGATTTCTATATATGTCGTAGTTAAATCTTTCTGAAATTGTATCAATATTTATTGTGAAAGTTCCATTGTGAATTTTATGTTCTCGCGCTTCTTGTCAAGGTACTAGCTCTTGTTGTTGTTGTTGTTGTAGCGATTAGGTTACTCCCCGAAGGCTTTGGGGAGTGTTATCGATGTGATGGTCCTTTGTCGGATACAGATCCGATACGCTCCGGTAACACAACACCATTAAGGTGCTGGCCCGACCATCTCGGGAACGATTTATATGGCCACATTAAACCTTCAGGCCATCCCTCCCTCCCCACCCCCAAGTTCCATGAGGAGCTTGGGGTCGCCAGAGCCTCGTCTGTTAGTGAAACGGGATTCGCCGCTCGAAGGTGAGGTTGACAATTGGGTTGGAGAAGCTATATATTGCGCTACACAACCCCTTGAATCCCGGTACTAGCTCTTCGTTATTAGCAGTTAAAACGCATATTATGTCATCTACGTATCTAGCGTAAAATGACTTTATACGGACGTGCATAACTTTATCTAAACTTATGAAATTTTGCGCAGGAAATAAGTACTTCTAAATTTCAGTACGGATTATACTCAGTTGCAACTGAAATGTGTCTCTCCATTTAATCTATACACTATTATCCACTTCTACGACCGAAAAGTGTGTGTGTCCACGATATATTGCAACCGATTTAGCTATAGGTTATACACTACGATCAACAGAGGTGTATATTTCCGCATATTCAGAACAACCCTTTCCTAGCGAGTTATTTAACCACTCCCGCGAATCTTCAATAATTGCCGCTAGATGGGTATCTTAAACATTACCTAACTGATGATAACCGTTTCTTTTTACCCGCAAATGTAGATGTACATATATATATGTAAAAAAACAATGCTATTATGTTCTTCTAAAGCTTAAAGGAGCTTTTATTTATTTTTTTTTAAATAAACAAAAGCCGTATTTTTTTGTGTATTCGTAACAAAATACCCTTTTCATCACTTAGATAATGTTAAAGAAGCAATTATTGAAGATTCGCGGCAGTGGTTAAATACCTCGCTACAAAAGGGTTGTTCTGAATAGCGGAGACACACAGCTCTGTTGATCGTAGTGTATAACCTATAGCTAAATCGGTTGCAATGAATCGTGGACACACACACTTTTCGGTCGTAGAAGTGGATAATAGTGTAGAGATAAAATGAAGAGACACATTTCAGTTGCAACTGAGTATAATCCATACTAAAATTTAGCAGTACTAATTTTCTGAGCAATAATTTTATAAGTTTAGAGAAAGTTACACACTTAGCAGTCCATATAAAGTTGAAGTGTGTATGTATATACATGTAAAAAAAGCACAGCTAAGTTATGTTAATGTACTAATTGAATATTAGCTTCTAGTTAAAACATATGGTACATACTATTTTGGAACTATTTTTATAGTTTGAAATTAGAAAGTAAAGTCATCCCTTTACATAGGCAGGTGACTTCTCAGTCCCACCTGTGAATTTTAGAAAACGGTAGAGTTTGGTGCAAATTACACACTTAAGCTGTATACATATATCATTAGCTTGGTATCAAATGAATTTTCACCTTTATGCATATATGTAATACTCCTATATTGCTAATAGAAAATGCTCGTAATGTATTTTGAATTCGAAATCAAAACAAAACAGCCTATAAAATTTTTGTAATTATAGCGGCATAAGTGTGACAAGAAAAAATTTAAATTTAGGTACATTCATTTATTGAATACAAAAACAAAAACGTTTAAACAGCAATATATCGGCACTCTGATGTTTGGGAATGTACCTAGCCTTTTGTAGCGATATAGGAGTATTATATATATGCCTTTATGTGATAAAATTTCAGAATTTCTATAGTTATTTGCAGAGAAATAACTTAAAATTTGAGTCAAAGTTGAGTTTATGGAAAGTGCAACCCTTTTCTATGTTATTTCGGGGATGGTAACAAAATTGTATCCGCCTGTCAACGCAATGTTTGTTTTATGCATCTTTTTATAAACGTTTCTATCTGTTTTATGTATTTCTTAAAAAAAAACAAATTTCTATAGCCTGCGCAATAATGGCCGCGTTGCCTCAAGGAGCTTTTGCAGTATGCAAGTTGCGTGAAATGCGTCATCGAGATTTATTGGTTGCTCGCATCAGAAGCGCTAAGGATAAGAAAGATACCAAAAATATTAACACTCAGAAAAAATGTAAGCTTATACAAAATCAATTTTTAGTAGAGCTTACGATTTCTCGAACTTGTTCGAGAAGAGATTTCTCGCGAGTCTCGCCTTCTCGCGAGATTCTCGAATCTCGAATTACACGTAGGGCTCGCGAGCTTTTCGGCATTCAATTTAATCGATTCATTGGCTGTTTTATATAGAGCTGACGATTTCTTCTGGAGCACAAGCGAAAATTTCCACAAGACCAACGAAATGTATAGAGTATTGCCAATGCAGCGACTGTATTGAAAGTCGAAAAGCTCGCGAGTATTACGATTATTTCTAGATTCGAGAATCTCGCGAGTAGCCGCGTTCTCGATTCCTCGTTAAGAAAATAAAATATTGTGAACAAAATTATATGTATAATAAATATGTTTTGAGTTAAATGTCATTGGAAAGCAATATAATCAAACAAAAAAAAAAAAATCACAAGTAAAAAAAACCAAGTGCATAAATACTGTCGAAACAACAATTAAGTTTATGTCGAGAAGCTCGCAAGATTTGCGTGTACTTCGAGACACGAGAATCTCGCGAGAAGTCGAGTTCTCGATTTTTCGGGTCTCGAAAATCTCGCTTGTGTTCCAGAAGAAATCGTAGTCTCTAATTTTTAGCCAATAGAATATATCACTCACCAACTTAAATGACTGTCGACTAAACACGATTATCAGCTTTCAATTGTATTTATTTAAATATTTCATTTTCTTCTTTGGCAAATTTCAGTAACCGAATATACGCCTGCAAAATACAATGATAAGCTAATGAACTCAATTTGGGGATTCTACAATCGTTACTCCCCTCATAATATCAAAGGCAATGAATACGATTCTTCGGAGAAAGGTTATATAATGCAACAGCAGTAAGTGCACGTTTAATTTTTTTTTATATAAAACCCTAACTAGGTTTGCAGTAGTACTGCATGCAGTACTGTATTTTGGTTAAATGCGTTTTGCATCGGGTTCATTCATATCACGATAAAAACACATATTATTTATACATATTTATGGGTGCAGTGCAATAAAGGCCCGCGGGCGTTACCCTCTATATACCTTACCAAAGAGTTCTTATTTCTTAAGAGCTGTCACTCGATACTTTGGCAAATTACTCAATGTTTTCTCAAGGTAGTCGCTGACTTTTTTTGTCAAATACAAAAGTGCCTTCTATATATTTTCGCGGCGTATTTGTGTTCATTTCAATGATTGCATTAAATAAAATAATTAATTCTCTTTCCAAAAAACGCAATAATGGAAAGTGACTACAACACATAAATACATATATAGGATGCAGTTAACCAAAACAATCGGCATGAATTAGTTGCTTTGTTGTTGCCAAAGTATCGAGTGACTGACTGTTCTTAACAAATAAAAACTCTTTAAACTTACATTTCCATACACACATTGGAATAAAATGGAAGCAAAAAATAAATTACAATAATACAAAATAAAAAGTATTAAAATATAAGAAAAGTAGAATAAAACAAAAAATATAAAGAAAATTATAATAAAATAAGATAAAATAAAATAAAATGAAATTAAATAAAATAATATCAAACATATAAATTAAAAAAACAATTAAAAAATAAATTAAAATAAAATAAAGTAAAATAGAAGGGTATATTTTATTTGGAAACTTAAGAAGTTTGACCTTTAAAATTTGTCATAAATGTTATCTGGGAGTTTACTTACAAGTATTTATCAGTACTGTTCAATTTTTATAAACAATTTATAATTAATTTGTTGTATGAGATACTAACGAAAAAGGAAAACAGCTGACACGTTTTTTTAATAAGTTCAGTTATTTTTCAATAAACAATTACTTATATTTATATTTTTAATTTAATTTTGCTTTTTTTTAATAACTTGGGTTGTTTAAAAAAATATATTTATTTCAATATTTTTTATTTTATTTTATATTATTGTAATAAATTTTTTTTTTCAATTTCATTCAAATGTGAGCATAGTAGGCTATAAATGGTAACAGGGACCGTGGGCGTTACTTCCTAAAAAGAGAAATAAATAAAATAAAACAAAATGTAACATATATTTGAGTAGAATACAATCAAATAACTTTAAACAAAATGAAAAAAAACAAAATTAAATTAAAGAAAACAATGTTATGTAAAACAAGATAGCGGTATTAACAAAACTGAATGAATTTCAGTAAATTCGTTACAATATATAACCTAACTGAGAGCCATAGCAGTAAGTTCTCTTTTTTTGTTAGCCTTAAAAATTACTTTTAATAATAATAATAATCATAATAATAATAATATAAAATAGGATATATAGTTTTTATTTTCCAACTTAGTTTTGAAAATTGTAACTAAGGCCGGATGATACAGTCCCGCCTCGCGCCCAACCACTAGAGGTGCCTGACTATATCTATTCAAAATATCATTTACCTGTTCAGAATCAACAAATAGTAGTTATATAAATCTAATAACCATTTCTTCTGTTTCAGTATTGCTGTTGCATCCTATGCCATTGCTGAAGATTTAGCAATGGGCTTTCGTTCGGGAAAGGAATGGGACTTACGTGCAAAGTGAATGATTTGAATACTTAAAAACGTTTTTTTACTCGAAATGAGTTAAAAAATATATATATATAGGATATTGTTTGTATGTATGATATTATTGAGTTCAATTTTGAAACAATGCAAGAGTAAACAGAAAATACCTCTTAAAAATTTTTTTCTTGTGTTTCCTTGCATATTTGTATGAGTAATTTATTTAAAAACTGACTACCAAACTTCGTGAGGGCGAGATACGCTCTCCCTATCCTTCAACAAAATATTAAGTACAGGTCTACCTTCTATCGAAATGTGAAAGCCACCTGAAGATCCATTTAGGCCAGATTTCTCAGCGCGAGTTTAAAGCTGACTAGAGTTAAACCTTGCCACCGTGAACGATAATATAAAATGTTGCTGCTCAACTTAGTTCAAGGGCCATTGTGGCAGGGTTAAGCTCTGTTCAACTTTAACTGGAGTTTAAACTCGCACTGGAAACCGAGCATTAGTAGTTCTGGAGATAAGCTTGCTCACACGGAGAAGTATAAATGCAATATTGCGCTAAATTTTCATACATAACAGAGAAAATTTAAGGAAAGACGGCCGTCGTCCATTAAATCTCAGGTAGATAACTCTCTGCTGAGGAAATTTAATTTGAAATTCGCAAATTTTAATGCTAGAAAAACTTATTTTGATAAATTAATCATTACTTAACCATTTTGTAGAGGGTATGTTTTCGGCCGATATACATACAAAGATAGGAATGGAAGTAGTAAAGGGAGGCACATTTTAAAATGATCAGTTATGAAAGAACCCACATACAACCAAAAAATCACATTAATCGGGCAACTAGATCTGAAATTAAGACAGATACACTGAAGAAAAACAACTGAGGAAATCAACCGAATTGAGCGTCAATTCAATAGATATTTCTGTCAATTTTTATCCGTCGCAAGTAGCTGCTGAATCAACTTCGCACAATTGGACAGAAAAACAAGTTCATCAGCCATAGCTCTGCTAAAAAAAAGGAAATACAAATAAAAAACTTTTTTCTGAAAATTTTTTTTCCAGGCCTGTTTGGTGTGGTAGACGGAGCATGTGTTAACTAACAATTATTAATGGATGCTTTCAGCGAACACAAATTTTACTGATACTGTCCAAACTAGTGCTGGATTCGCTTCTTAATCGATTTTTATTTAAGTAATGAAAAATCGATTTTTTTTCTTAGGATCGTTCGATTCTTTACCTTTGAAGTTACAAAACAATTCCATATTGTTAATAAAAACGGGCAGAAAATATATTTGTTGTAACTTTTTTATAAATTAAGCTTTATTTGCACTATTCACAGCTTTTTGACAGATAGCTCAAATGAAGTTATGTAACTTACTACTTAATTTGGAAGTGATGGAACGATACGAGTACTGAGTGAGTAGTATCGATACTTTTCCAAAAAACACTCGAGTATTTCGTACTCGATGCTAGTGAGTACTGAGTGAAGTATCGATACTATACCTCGATATTTTCCCCTATACTTTACCAAGTGCCGATGGTCTATAGGTTTAAGATCAACAAAGTTCAGTCCATTAACACCATAACAATTAATCTGTTATTACTCTTTGAAGTTTATACATTACATAACACAGGGAATGTTACCAAATTATCTGAGTGATAGGATACAGTACAATCATGAGATCCATAACTATGGAACTAGGAGTAGCAGAAATTTAAGACTGCCCAAAGTAAGAACCGAGTTCGAAAAAAAGACCTTAGAATACGTAGGCTATAAAATGTATAATGAACTACCAGCAGAGATAAAAGACTGTGAAAACGTTGTTAAGTTTAAAGAAAAACTATTTCTATATTGTTAAAATTTAAATATTTAATACTAGTTAAATAATGAATTTACTCATTTCTTTTTAATGAAATAGTTTTAAGAAACAATTATGAATTTTGCAAATTGTACTATACAATGAATTAGGCTTTTTTGGCCGTAATAAATAAAATAATAATAATAATAATAACTTAGCATATATTGAGATCGTCGACGATGCCCCGCATTTAACTTAAACCGAATGGGAGACGATTTCTGCATATGGTGGTAAAATAAAAAATATGTGTTCCAGAATCACAACAATACAACAAAATTATGAAAAGCTGCTAACTCCATAAAATTTCAATACTTTTTAACTTGTCATGCAATAGAGCTTTTTCGTTCTACTGTAAATTTTTGGTGGATGGAGTAAGCAGCTTTTACAGCATCGTCGACGATATATTGGTATTGAAAGGTCGAATCAGATTATATCCACGCCTACTTTCAAAAATGGAAAAAAGGAAGAATGCTTTAACAAATACTGATGAAGTGGTGAAACTTGACGAGTGGATAAAAAAAATTTAGACGTGTAATATAAATTTATTACAATTCAGTTAGATTTTACTGGCTTCATTTCTTTCGCTGTAAAGATAGATAACAACAAATATTAATCTATATTGTATAGTAATAAAAAAATTTATTTAATTCAAATAGCACGATTCATAGGTAGGCACCATGTATTTAATATTGATAAAAGCGTCCTCGCCGCCATGCAGCTCCAATATTTGTAGTGTCTCATCGATGAGGTCGCCCAGATTCATGTTGGCGCGTTGAGCATAATCGATCTCATCACCACAATTGACTGTAAATAAAAAAGTTAAATTTATTGCCTTTATCCATACCTTATCTCTATGTATGTAATGCAACGAATTTGGAGACTAATAACTCGTTTTGCTTGAAATTTGTTAGGTAAGTAGCTTATAATCTTCAATCTTCATCATTCCTGAGATACCTTTTTTCCGGGAAGTGGGTCAGGGCCGATCTGTTAGGTAAAATCGTATTTGTGTTAGAGGGGAAGAGATACGGAAATAAGTTATGTATGTGAGAGGCCGGGGAAAGCGAGGTATAAAAGGAAAGAGAGTGGAAAAGATATAAAGAGGAAGGGACAGGAAGTGTAAAAAGTGATATGGCAGGAAGAATTAGCGAAAGAAACTTCTTTAATTTTTATTAAAATGATGTTTGTAAATTAAAGCTTAGCAGGAAAAGAAACGTCTGGTTTTCTAGTATGTAATATGTATTAGGGCTAATGTGGAACCCTTAGAGTCTTAATCACCACTGTTAAGTCAACTTATAAAGTACTGAAGGCAATATATTCTCTGATAACGTGCTTTATCGTTTCTCTCTGTAAAAAGTCTTCTCCTAATATTCCCACTTCTATATTCTCCGCTTTGAAGAAGAGAATTATGTTGATTTCAACCTTTTTTCTTTCGCTTTCGAATGCACAGCTTATTAGTTTCCAGAAGTGATAATATTTCCCGACCTATGTTAATGTCTAATGCATTAGATTGCGTTGAACGCATCTATATGAAAAACTTCATTAAGGATTAATGTCCCGTTTCTCAGTCCCTTGAAACAATTTGGTATTTTAGTCCCTCTTACGACAGGCATACCTACCGTGGGTATATTCTAAGCCCCCTAAACCGCTGGGGGTGTTAAACTCTAATCAAGATAGTAACACGATATAACCCTGTGCTCATATACTAGCATAATCCCTGTAAATGATGACTTCACAGTCACCATACCAAAAAATTCAAGTTAAAAGCTGTAATCTTTAGAAAAGTTCGGATGTTCGACACGTTTTTTAGCCGAACCGGAATTTGAGCGACAGTCTTAACTGTTCGGTAACCGAATCCAAACCGAATTGTCGGAAGTATAGTGCGAGAATCAGCAAATATGACAATATAATATAATATAATATAATATAATATAATATAAAATAAATAAAAAAAATAAATGTAAGGCGCGATAACCTCCGAAGAGATCTAAGGCCGAGCTTCTCTTCCAATTCGCGTCGTGCTCCTCTTGATTTTTCCCTACAAATTGGCCGGACGGGACCTACATGTTTTATGCCGACTCCGAACGGCATCTGCAAGGCAGATGAGTTTTCACTGAGAGCTTTTCATGGCAGAAATACAATCGGAGCGCTTGCCAGACACTGCCGAGGGGCGACCCCGCTTAGAAAAATTTTCTTCTAATTGAAAAATCTTGTTTCTAAAATTTTGATGTTGCTTTGCCCGGGAGTTGAACCCAGGGCATACGGTGTGATAGGCGGAGCACGCTACCATCACACCACGGTGGCCGCCAATAATATAATATAATATAATATAATATAATATAATATAATATAATATAATATAATATAATATAATATAACATAATATAAAATAATGTAATATAATACAATACAACATAATAAATTGAAATATAAAATAAAATAAAATTGTACAGACTAAAAAGGAAAAGATAGAAAAGGAGAGGTGAATCAAAGAAGGAAAGGCAAGGAAAAGTAAAGAACGGAAAGCGTTAGATATAGCGACATTTGTAGGGGTCGAATTTCAACCACTGGGCGAACTCTAGACTTACTAAATGTGTTTTCGATTTGAACTGCAAAGTAAGGTAATTAAAAAACGAAGTGAAAAATTTTGGCCTGTTGAGAACGCTACCACCACACCACGGCGGCGGCAGAGAAGCTCCACACTTAATCTCCTGGGAGGTATGTATATCGCATTCATAGTATATAAATGCTATTTGTGGGTTTGGTAAACTTCTCCGAGCAATTATACTCATGGTTGGGCACAGTGCACTAAATTTGTATATCCATTTCCACTGAAATTTGCAGTGGTTGTGAAACATTTTTTCACTGTGCCCGACTATGATTATGCTCTTAAGTCAAGTATAGTTTTTTTATCAAAAGCTGTAATAGTGCCCTTAAGGGAGCTGGAAATTGTATAGTTATTTATTCATCGATGTAACATTCAAAAAGATCCTTCTGCACCAAACTACTTGGGAATCCACGCTCTGTCGGATTTTAAGGAACTGATATTCCCTTCAAATACAGCCAAAATTGGCTACAATGTAAGCGAGTCTCCGTTTCAAAAGTATTTAGACGGGGAAGCGGAACTATAACATTACATAAAAAAATATGGGTATATATGTATGTCTCGTGAAGACTACCTTCCTTTGAGAAGCTTACTTACCATTTTTCACTTTATATGCATTAAAAATTGGCAGCAGTTGACGGTAAAAAGGTACCACGGCCGGTCCCACCATATCGGATGCCATAACAAGTTGTTGTATTATTTTTAAAGTGGTGCACATAACCTCTAAATTACGTGTACTAAGTGCATCTGGAATGGGATTAAATATATAAAGGACAGTGATTATGTATATATTAATTTCACATCGAATGATATTTGCTAGAGAGTATTTTGTAATGCTGTCCGATTGCGAATATATCTAATAGTCTAAGAGCTGGTAAGCATTTTTAAAAAGGTATTTGAGGCACAATGAAAATTATGTACAATGCATAATTATGTACAATCACATAAGTCCGGTCCCGCCCATTTGTAGGAAAAATTAAATGGGTGCACGAAACAAATTAGAAGAGAAGCTCGGCCTAAATCTCCTCGAAGGTAAATCGCGCCAAGTTTAATATTTTTTACATGCTTATATGGCTATTGGTTCCAACACTTTTAAATTTTTACTAAGGGTGTTATTCTATATATCGTCCAAAAATCATGTCAAAACCGCAATTTCGAAAAGCCTGTTTGCTAGGGCCTTTGCGAATGAAGCTAATAATTATATGTAAAACCAAATTTTTCCATACGAATTGTGGGAAAATTTCAAAGAAAGCAAGAAAAATATTTTCCTTAAAGAGCGGACCACTTGAAAAGGCGTGTTGACCACCCGTTTTTACTGAAATCGTATATAATGAAACGAGATCTGCATACCAAATAAGGCGGTAAATATTTTATGCCGAGACGGCTTGTTTTCATCTTCCGTCATCATTACGTATGGTATCCTTAGCTTGGCTTATGGGTCCATGGGGATCAGACCCCCATCCACCGCCTTCAACCGTGCGTTTGTGCCTCCCCTTTAGAAGTTAGGAACAATTGCTTTCAGACATATGTATACCCAGAAAAAAAAATTGATTTTTCCGTACATTGTAATGGGCACTAATCAAATCATAATTTCACAAATTATTTCACAATTATCTACCAATAGACCAATTCTGCAACAAACGAACTATAAAATGCAACTGCATTATTTCTTTTTTTTTACAAAAGATAATCGATTATCTTCAAAAATTGTCACAGAAAGAAAAAAACACTTGTACAAGTAGGTACTAAGTATAGTGGTAATACTTGTACTTCCCAAGTAACAGTACTTAGGTACAGATAAGTACTTGTACTTACGTTTTACTGCTCTGATAAAAGGGCCCTTAGTGCGCCGAAATTCAATACAATATTTATATTTTAATACAAGTTACTCCCTATCAACATGTCCATTTGCACCTTCAGACGGACAGACAGATTGACGTGTATGATTCATATTAAATAATTTTTTTACCATTTTCGCATCTTTTTGGAATTGTTTCCCCAGTGCTTGTGTAAAGTCCATTAAAACCAAATATTTAAAATTACTAAAATTAAAACTTGCTATCGCCAACAAAATTATGAAAAGTTGCTAGCTCCCTATTCTTTTTTAATACATTTTGAAATTTCAACGTTTTTATTCAATTTAGTTTTCTCGTGTAAAATTCAGGGTCATTATAAATATAACTTATACGTTTTTTCCTATAAACGTTGCTTCATAATAATTTTTGAATGAAAATTGAAAAATTGTGTTTTGTTATTTGTCAACGTTTATTTTTTACCTTGCTTGATAATTATTATGATCAATAAATATGCTTTTTTGTTGGCATTAAAAGTTGTAATTTTAATAGAATTTAGAGTAGATTTTATTTTTTTATTTTTTTGCTTTATAGCTTTTAGTCTACTATGCTGGTAGAGACGACTTTGTCCGTCTGTTTATCCCAATGCAGTGGAGGCTTCCATCGGAGTGTACCAAGGTCACGTATCCAGCAAAGCCTTCGAACTCTAATGCATAATTTAAGGCAAACCGGTTTATAAAAAGCTCGTCTTCGCGCTATCAAAAGTTATTTTGACAAATAGGGTAGATGCTCTCAAAGCCTTTGAATATGATGATAATGTGGCCGAATGAGTTCATTTATGGTTGGGTTCAACCTTTGCAAAAAGCTAGGCTATTTGAGATAAAGCTTATGTTATGTAAAGTCATTATGCAAAGAGTCATTGAAATCTCATCTTAACAACCACTTTAATGTTGCCTGCCATAATTTCGAAATGTTAAAGAACTTTATCTGGGAACTGGAATAAGAAGGCAATTGGAAAGTAAAGTTCCTTCTCCGCATTCAAAAATCAAGCTCTACAAGTCACTGACAACATAAGAAGGGAGGCTAGACGATCTCCGTAGGAGGTGGAAATATATCGGCAAAAACCAAAAACTTTGCGTTTTTTAATACACCTCACCTCGAGCCAGTTTTTACAAGTTATGCTCTAAACGAAAAAGATTTAGTTATCGGATTTATGCCGTATTATTATACAGTTAATGGGCGTGGTTATAAACCAATTTTTCGTAGCGCGATTCTCCTTTCAAATTTCATCACTACACAACATAGTCTGACGAATCGCCCTAAGGGTGGGCAAGTTATTTGGTGCTACAGTCGGAAAACTCAGCCTAAACTATTTAATTCTTCCCAATTTGAGGAGGTTAATTGCCTTCCTCGCGCCTCGATCTGTGGGTATTATCAGGTAGCATATCGAGAAACACCACAAAGCTACTTGGTTATATCCTGATCAAAAGGCCGGAGCCAAATCTATGGCTCAATGATCAATCAATGATAACATGATCGATATCGGGCATAACTCCAGATACTGCTTTTACGGACTCTACAACGCCCAAATACCGACTGGGCATCAAAAACTCAAAAACCAATATTTCGCATGAGCATCATTTGGCGGCTGACCGATTAAAAATGATAATATTTCGGTTGGCAAATAACACTAGCCTAGGAAATTAAGCACTACTTGCAGATAAAAATTTGCTTAAAAGCAAGAAACAGGTCAGTATGCTTGAATCTTGCAAAATATTGATGCCCATAACATCTTTACATATCTAGCAATACTATTATGAACCAAAAAAAAATCTAATTATTGCAAAGAAATTTTTGATAAATTTTTGAATTCGGGCAACGTTTTCAATTAAAAAATTTGAAATAATAATTAAATTGGGTCTCTGGTAAAATTTTGTAGGATGGAGTTGGCAGCTTTTACCGCGTTGTCGACAAATTAATTAGTCAGTATTTTGGCAGCTTGTAAGACCCGGTACTGTCGGTTTTTAAAGAACCAAATTTTTCGACTATGTGCATTTCAAGTGCTCATTGTTACAATATAGACGCACAAACTCTACATACCGTTAGCGCACACAAAATGTCACACTTACTTTTGAGCGGTAATATTAATTGTGGCACAACGGGATGTATTTTATCGCCACCAGCAACTAATAAATCCATAACTCCTTGCCGTGCGTACGTCTTGTAGGGGTGTTGAGTCTCTGAGAGACCATCAAAAAAGAGCGGTAAGTAGAAACTATAGTCAAGTCTGTCAATATCCACCTACAAAAAATATAATAAAGGAAACGTGTTTAGTTTATTTACAAATTTATACATACAAGCAATTAAGAGCCGCAAACAATAAATGGTAGAATGAATATTTCAAAACAAAAAATTGCCTATCCCTAATTTAAATTTTTGGAGGCTTTGAAAAAGGACGCCGCCCACTTCTGACAATCAATTTTTCAAATACTATTGGTCAAAGCCGGTTTAAGTTGCCATCACATAACTTGGTAAATTGATTAACATTTTTAAAAGGAACTAGTCTGGAAAAAATTAGCGAAATGGGTGAATGGTCACTCGCATTTTTATATAACAAAGTGTTTAAGGATTTTAGGCGAATGTAATAAGTAAATTTTTTTCGAAGAAAATTTTTATATTTTCTTTGAACGACCTGCTTTTTAAAAGCAAACAAATAGTTTGTGGACGAAAGAACACGAATATAGTGATAAGATAAATTAACTGTAAAACTGTGTGCCCTATATCATAGTGTTCTATGCTCAACCGAAACAAAAATGGCAGTCCAGATTATCCCGAGTGCCCCTCAGAATTCTGGAAATATAAGTCAACACACTTGTACTTATCCACAATGCCCCATATATTCCTGTCAGACCTAGGGCTGCCAGATTCTTTCCACTTAAATTCAGGTCTTTCGCCATTTTCGGCACTAAAATCAGTATTTTTCAGTACACTTTTGTTAAACACAAAGGCGCATAGTCATATTCAAAAGAAAATAGGTTTTACATTTAGTTGCTGCTTTTTTGAGATATAGCTCTTAGGGAATTTAGAACCAATTTTATTTTAATTATGACTATGCACCAAAATCTCTACAATTCTCAAAAATGTTTATCGAATATACAATACATTGAAAATAAAGTCCAATTCATTTTAACATATCGATGGTCCGGTTCGCACTTGTTTGCCTGTTAGTACCGAAAATGAGTTGAAACATCTTCTGAAAGGGAATTATCAATAATAGCGGCTCTGGCCCCATATGTATTAGGTTAGGTTTAACTGGCTGGTCCATGAGGACCTCACATAGACTGAATAAGTCCGTAGTGTTACCAGAAGTTTGTTTTAACGACCAAACTGAAAAACTCTATCAAAAACCAGGACCTATGTTATAAAATAACTGCGTCCTCTTGGCAAATACTAGAAGTAGAGTTGGGTCGTTTCGTTCTGAACTTGTTCAATTGACCGGGTCTCTCAACTGAACAAGTGAACTAGATCTTCGATTTCGGTTCTATTTGTTCTTTTAGTTCGTTTTATCTAATGTTATTCTTTCTCTCTTCTTGCTCGCGAACATTGTAAATTCATACATACATACGCAGAAATTCACAGTGAGCACGAATGTCGATGATGCCACTTACACTAAAAATATGTGTGGTCATCTTTGTGTGTGGCACTGCTTCAACAATATATGTATGGACTATTTATGAAAAATTTGTTTTGTAAGAAACTAATTATTACATTTATTAAACTTGAAAAGTTCATATTAACAATTTGTGTCTGTACTCTTTCAATTTTCTGGATCTTCCGAAATTTGCAACTTTTTTGAAGTTAATTATACATACATATATATATTAACTTCTTTATTCATAACACATTTAAATATACCTACACAAAGCATTGCTGCATACACACCCTCATCTATACTTGCTGGCTTTTTTCGCCGGATGCGAGCAGTAGTGAACAAATTTGCTTGAAAAAAAAAGAACAGAGAACAAAAAGAACAACTTTTTCGTTCATCAGAAAAAGAACGAAAGAATCGAATCTCTGAAATGAACGAAAAAGCACAACTCTAACTAGAAGCTTCCTAGAATTTAAGTCACTTGTTGCTGACAGCTGTATCACTCCTAATAGCTGGAGTCTTAGCCTGGCAAGCGCAGGGCAAGAGTACAGAACGTGCTCGATCGTTTCCTCCTCCATCCCTCCTACATCTGCTATCACTGACCAAGCCTAATTTAAAGGCATGTGACGCCAGAAGGCAGTGCCCAGTCACAATACCCGTCAAGAGTCTACAGTCCTCTCTTTTTAATGATAGAAGAAACTTTGTTAGTCTAAGGTTTTAAGATCTGCACATAATCTTCGACACTTTACAGCCCCGCGCTTGAACCCACGCCTTTCCTGCTTGGTCGATCATGTGCACCTCTCGCCTTCGCTTAATTTCGCCAAGTATAATTGGGACGTCTACGGAGCATGCTTCAAGGGATGCGCCCTTTTTATTCATCCGCTTTCATTCCTATCTATTCCCATATGCCCTGGGAATATAGATGTATGCTTCTCCCTGTCTTGATTCTCTCCAGGGACTGCATACACTCTAAAGGGCCCATTACTGCTACTTAGCATAGACTTGACTTGGCTTGAGAACTGTTACTTCAGTTCTGTTAAATGAACATTGCATGTTACTGATTACTCAAAACTTAGAAACACTTAACTTGACTTTGAAGTCTGTTGAATTTTGATTTTCTATGTAAGTTCTAAGTGACGTTTACATTTTGAGATGCCATTTGTATGTTTCCATTTCATTTTGACATTTTGTCATACAAATTGACATTTATTTAAAAATAAATTTCAACGCTGATTATGATGCCAGATTGTATGCGCCAAGTGGAGTATAATCGTGGCTAAGTTGCCAAGTTTACGCCAAGTCAAGTCAAGTCTATGCTAAGTATCAGTAATGGGGGCTTAACACGCATTTAGATGCTGTGGTATGCGAGATTATTGCCTTAATTGCCGCTTGACTGTCAATATAAAAGCTAACACGATTGCAGCTTGGGCTATTTTCTTCCAGGGTTTCTACTGCTTTGGTTACGGCTACTATTTCCGCTACAGTAATCCGGCAGCCTGTAGGATCTATTTATTTCCGGATCATCACAGTATACCGCAGACCCCACTCCTTCCACTACTTTGTAACCATCTGTGTACACATGTATCGCCTCATCCGCCATTTGAGCACCCTTGCGCCAACCGTCCACCTCTATTGTGGCCTTAAGATCGCCCTCGAAGCGTAGATAGGGAATCAGGTAGTCTGTTCGTCTTGTGATTGATGAAGCTATACTACTATGGCCGTATGGTCGGCGCTCAAGCTGCCCCGAGGCACCGAGCCTGGTTGCAGTTGTTAACGCTTTTTTTTTTGCTACCAAGTCTACAGGTGGAATGTGCAGAATGGCATACAGTGCAGCTGTCGGGGTTGTTTTCAGGTCTCCCGTAATGCTAAGCATTGATAGTCTGCATACCCCCTCTAATTTTTTGAGGTAGGTTGCTTTTTGTAGGCTTTCCACCAAACAAGAACTCCATAGTATAGAATAAGGCTTACAATCGCTGTAAAAACCCAATGAGAAAGAGAGGGTGATAAGCCCCACGTACACCCCAGCATTCTTTTACATGCATAAAGTTCCGTTGAAGCCTTCTTGACCCTTTCCTCCACGTTGAGCTTCCATTACAGATTACTGTCTACGATGATTCCTAGATACTTTGTGCAAGTTTTCTCCTGTAGGGTCACCCCTCCTAACTCAGCCCTGATCCAATTTGGGACCTTGTACCTCTTTGTAAACAAGACCATATCCGTCCTATCCGCGCCCGATCCATCAAAGAGCTAATCGTTGGAAGGCACTTTCCACTTATGACAATTGCGACGTCGTCCGTGTAAGCCGTAAGTTTTACGGGTCCCTCATCAAATCGTCTGAGCAGTTGGTTGATGACCAGCGTCCACAGCAGAGGTGATAGCACCCCTCCCTGCGGCGTTCCCCTGTCCACTGATTTCGTGGCCTCGTACAATCCCTATTGTGATGTAATCTTTCTGCAATTTAACATGCAGCCGATCCATCTGATTAAGGCAGGATGTACTTTAATGTAATTAAGACCATCCATAAACGCCCATTTAGAGACATTATTGAAAGCCCCGGCAATGTCTAAGAAGACTCTTAGAGCATATTCCTTATATTACAGGGCTTTCTTTACGCTTATTACCACCCTATGCAATGCGGTGTCTACCGACTTGCCTTTGGCGTACGCATGTTGTGTTGTGGAGAGCAGCTTTTCATCCACGTTGGACTTTATATACATATATATAAGCCTCTCAAAGGTTTTGAGCAGAAATGAGCTACTGGGTCTATAATCTCTGGCATACACGTGACCGATCTTTCCCGCTTTTGGTAGGAAAGCTACACGAGCAGTTCTCCAAGAGTGCGGTACATGATTCAGTCTTATGCACCCATCGAATATTATTTTAAGCCATTCCACGACCGCCCTACTTGAGACTTGTAGCATGGCCGGGAATATACCATCTGGGCCCGGCGATTTAAACTTAGAAAACGTCTTCACTGCCCACTCGATCTTGGTATCGGTCACCAAGCCCGGCACTCCCCGCTCCGTGATCGAAGTGTGAGTGCTATCTGCTGTCTCTTATAAACCATCTCCCGATGGGAAATGTGTATCCAGAAGCAACTCAAGGGATTCCTCACTATTACGTGACCGTTCCCCGTTCTCTTTCTTTATTAGTCTCTGGACTATATTTCCCTTTGCTAGGACTTTTCTCAACCGTGCTGTTTCGCTGGAGCACTCTATGTCCTTTTCTTTGAGATTCTTTTCGCCCTGGAAATTTCAAGTTTGCAGATCCTCAGTAGATCCCTGTACTCGTTTAAACATTTCGTTTACCTGTCTTCTTAGAAGACTCAGCTCATTGCTCCACCATGGCGGCTTTACTTTTCCTCTGAATCTTCTTAGAGGGCAAGCTTTGTTATACGCAGTCATAAGCGTCCTAGTTAGGAATTCATTCGACTCCTCCCGTTCTTCCACATTGGCAGCCTCTTTGGGTTGTCCCAGTTTCGTTTCTACCTGTTTCTGGAATTTAGTCCAGTTTGTTGACCTAGGGTTTCTAAAGGTTCCTCCCTTCTCTACCCTCTTAGGGGGATGCTTAAGCTGATATACGCAAGGTCGGAGAAGGATGGTCTATCAAGAACCATCCAATCATACCTTGATATATCACGTTCGGAGCACAGTGTAATATCCAAAACATTGCTGGATGTTGGACCAATGTATGTAGGGACATTTCCGCTGTTGGCTATCTGCAAATTGGTTTGCAGGATGTAACAAAATAGAGATTCGCCTCTCTCGTTCGTATTTGATCCTCCCGACGCATTGTGGTGCGCATTTGCATCCGCGCCTATACCCAACCACCCTTTGCGCCCTTCGTCCTGTTCCAGCATATTGCACTCTATCGGTGGAACCTCCGCAGCATGGGCCATGTAGCAGGATGCCAGGATAAGTGCCTGCTTATTCCTTTGCTCAACGGCCACCACTACGAGGTCCTCAGTAGTGTAAATAGGTAGCATATAAGAATGCAGCTGTTTCCTTACCATTACTACAGCTCGCACCCATCCCTCCGTTTGCGCATAGTAAACGCCAAATCCGCGCGCGCTAAGTCCAGAAACCTTTCCTCCCGATGAAAACCACGGCTCCTGGATCAGCGCCACGTCAAACGAACCCACCTCAAGGGTTAGGAGGAGTTCGCTCGACGCCACTTTACTGTGTTGGAGGTTTATCTGTAGGACTCGAAGCACCATTGGGCTGTTTGTCCCCTTCGTCGTGACGTCGTCGTCCTCCCCTTGCCCTTTCGAGGCCCCCTTCAACCCCTTGTAACTGTTGTGCCGGGTGTTCCTCTGTGCGACTCACAGCACCATCTGGCTGTTGGTCCTCTTCTAACACCTTCGTGGTGACGTCGGCTACCTCCACCTGTCTTTCTTTCCTTAGGCTTTTGAGGTCCTTTTCGACTTCACCCACTTCCAGCGTGTTAGGATTTTTATCCTCAGGACTTCTTTTCCTGAGTCGCATATAAATTTTGCCTGCTGCGTGTACAATATATCCTCCGCCTGCTTGTTTATTTGGAAGATGTAGAACTGACCTTCCTCCGTAGGCCGAGATACAGTAAGTACCTTCCAATCCTGTGTCGGTAAGTTCGGATTCTAATTCTGCAGAAGTCGTAGTGTATCCTCCGACTTCATCAGGCATGGTATCCATACCTTAACTTTTGGTACCGTGGGGGTTTGCGCTTTATCCACCACCTCAAACCGCGCGTTCGTACCTTGCCTTTGGAGGTTTGGAAGCACTTCCTCCAGCCACCGCAAGCTCGCGATATTGTCGCACGCTATCATCTTCACACCATTATACCATCCCCCCGAATCAAAGGTAGGAAGGGGCTTACTTGGTTGTTTCCGCATCATCTTAAGCATTAAGCTAATAAGTTCCCGTTCTACAGATTTCCACCTTTCAGTAGTCATCTGTCCGAAAGGACTGCTACGATCAACCAGTGCCACAGTCAGTGACTGTTTTGCCACATCACTCATCTTCTCGGGAATTAATTTAATTATTGTTAACTCCCTTTGGCACCTCCGAGAAAGCCGGAGTCTTAGCTTTAACTCCCTTTAGCTTATCTCCTACTTCCGTAGTTGGAACTTCCCTCTGAATCGCAGCTTTCGAGGTAGTTGCTACCTCGCTATTGGGACCCATCTGTCTTACAGCTTTGGGCCTACTCGTCTTGTATATGCGACTGCCCTGCTTCGCGGCTCTGGGACTGGGTCCTTTCTGCCTCTTGAAACCAGGCTTGTCGCCTTCCGCCGAACGTTGCCTCTTCATTCTGCCATTCGACGCTTGTTCCTCCTCGTGCCGGTTGCAGAACCGAGGGTTTCTACCAGCAAACCTTTTGAACTGACTTCGACCTACTTCTACCGCCTCATGGACCCATTCCAAGCGCTCGATCTACACTTATGTTGGGTCGACCACTGCTCCCAAGCGTTGGACAATTCTTAGTGCTGCACGGTACTGCGAGAGAGCTCTTTTCCGTACCCTTCTTCACTCTTCTACTCCATTTACATTCGTGTGGTTTTCCAACACGGAGTAAATTGAATCAGCACTACTCTCGCTCCCCGAGTCCGACGCATCGCTTAATGCGTATTCGTCGTCCTTGGCTTGCGACTCAGTCCTCCTCTTATCATCCTGCTTATTACAATTTGGTAATGAGTCGTTCATCTTGGGCGTACGACCACCTTCCCTACAAGGCGGGCTCAGCGGTCCAGTATTATACACGGGGAAAGAACCGTCAGCCACAGCAGCGCCCCTTACTGTGGTAAGGCCATCAATACTTCCCGAGGTGGCCCGGTATCGGTAAGGCTCATCTCGAATATAGCCGAATTTATCCCCTGGCTGCAAATCGTCCAATAGGCACGGTCCGCATAATACCCTGGATTAGGGGGTTGGCAGTTCTTGGTAACCGACATCCCGCCGCCCTCCTATGAGGCGAAACGGCGTAGATGCCAGTCCTAAACAGCTGCGCCTCATGTTGTTGTTGTTGCTGTAGCGATAAGGTTGCTCCCCGAAGGCTTTGGGGAGTGTTATCGATGTGATGGTCCTTTGCCGGATACAGATCCGGTACGGCTGCGCCTCATAGTCGGGCGTTATGGAGATCGGCTAAGCCCTCACACCAACGACAAGGTGCCTACCCTAATGAGGGTCCCATATGTATTAAGTGCGTTAAAATTTAGTGGTGCACACATTTAAAGTGCTCCGAGAGTTTTTCATTTCTTTAAGGAATAGTTTTCTATTAAATAAGATGATTTTGAAATTTGATGCAATAAAGGTCTTATTTTATTTTGACTCCCAAACATTTTTGGAGATATGGGCCAAAATGGGATCCCATACAAAAAATAAATACAAGGCGCAATATATGTGCATATGTACCTTTGGGGGAGATTTGCGTGGACCTTATCTTCCAATTTGGGTCGTGCTACTTTTTAATTTTTCTTATAAATTGG
Organism: Eurosta solidaginis; assembly: GCF_040869045.1. Lineage (NCBI taxonomy): Eukaryota > Metazoa > Arthropoda > Insecta > Diptera > Tephritidae > Eurosta > Eurosta solidaginis. Next base: position 1,301,753 of record NC_090321.1, read on the forward strand.
CGTGATATATTTTGATACACAATGGATATAAAGATGTTAAATTGTTTCCACATATTGAGAACAAAATAGATCGATTCAGTGAGTGAGAAAATTAACACATCTTTGGTAAAAGCCTATAACAGGGGTCGATTGCTAATACGCTTCCCACGGCAGCCGGTTCTAGGTACCGGAGCAACTTGAGATTTTTTTCCAGACCAAGGGCTGTCATTTCAGTGCAACCCCATTTAATTTGTTGCGTTCCTGCCACAAATTGTCATCCTCGGAGCAGCTCCTTGCCCTCCTGCTCCGGGAAGGTATTGAATCTATTTGAGTTATTCCGGTCAATTTTAATAAATTTTAATATTTTGTTTTTATGCTATTTGACCTATTGTGGGTTCCAGTAGGAAATAAAAAGATGGTGATTATTCCACTGTTGCAGCCCTACGTTTCGCTAGCCGTCCTAGCTTCTTCAGGGGCGAAGTCCATTTTTTTTCAACAATAAAACATAAGAAATAAGTACATTAGTTTTTGGTCACAATTTTTGAAATTATTTACATCGACAACAATAAGGTGTCACAAAACAACAATTTTAGCTAAGCTAATACTATTTGAAGTACAAAAAGGACGCACATACATATATACACGTAAACAAAAATTAAAATCACTCACATGATATTTTTTCTTAACTCTAAAAATTGTTGGTACCACATGCACTGGGTATTGAATCTAACTCCGGGCCCAGGCTGTGGTTCTGCTGCAAATGTCGGAAAAGGATTTATCTCAGACGGTCATACTTTTGCTAGTGTGTCACGTGTAAAAGATGGTTGCACCGTTCGGGCTGTTCTGGGTTGGAACCCAACGTTCGTCGCCCCCCAAATTTCTACAAAACCTTTGTGGCTTCCTGCTGTACACGTCCAAGGACGTCCCGCGGTTTACTCTCAAGCGTACCTCCGCCACCTTCTAGCAGCGACGCTGCCCAGCAGGCCACATGAACTGTCCGCTGTTGCTCGCGCCAAACGGCGACTCCACCTAACGCGGCCGCTGCAACTCATCACTACAATCTACGTAGCATGGACAGAAGAAATGCCGAGCACCAGCTTTTACCCCCATCCCTCCCTTTCTTTTCCGACACACGCACTCGCGAAAGGAGTAATAAACTCCTAGTCCCCCACACCGTGTGTTCCGTATGCCAGCTTAGAATATTTAGAATATTTACGATCGCGACATCGCTCCAATGCAGTTCATGGTTTGGCCGATGCCACCTTCATAGATGCTCTGGGCTTTGAAACGGCAACCACCCCACCGGTACGTTCGTTGCACCATGCTGCTAAAACACAAGTACCAACTCTTCGACACTAGGTAGTCTAGCAGCAATCGAGCAGCACACTCGACAAAGCCTATATCCTTCAAGGCGTCTTCACCCATCTCTGACTCCCAGAGCGACGACTGTCCCCGATGCACTTCAGAATTCTGCAACTTAATTGTAACGGGTTAACCGGAAATATTGCAGAGATAGTTGACTATATGAATAAAAAAATGTCCGTATAGCCGCAATTCAAGGAACAAAGCTAACTGCCAGATCGAACCTCCGAACTTGCAATGGCTACAACATTCATAGGAAAGGTCGCACAAGGGGTAATGGTGGTGGCCTTGCCTTTACCTATCACCCATCACACCGTGCAATATAGTATATTTCAAACTAACATCAGCCGCAGGGATAATACCTTAGAAAATCAAGGCATAACCATCCGGTCAGGCGATGTTGACCTAGAAATAATTAACATCTATATTCATCCTTCCACCTGCTGCCCAAGTGATTATCATATCAGTACGCTACTCTGTGGCGAAAACCGCCTTATCCTGGCGATTTCAACGCTCACCATGACCTCTGGCATTCCAGCTTGCCATTCGACAGCAGAGGCAGGCAGCTAGCCGAGCAAATAGACAATACGACTTTTGTGCACGATAAACGGCGATGTCCGCACCAGAATTGCAGATAAGTCATCGCTTCAGCTTCTGCAAGCTTCATTCTGGTCGGTAGAATACCTGAAATCATACCGCATTTCCCGGATGAAGCCGCAAACGTGACCTGGCGAAACATCTCGACCCTAGAGAGCCCCATATTAGGAATTTCAACTTGGATATTATGCGGCTGGTAAATGAACAAATGAACGGCAACCACTTTGCGGGTGTTGGCAAATTGTGGTCAAACGCCAAATCCATGTCCAATCCAACTAAACACAACGATAAAGTATCCATAGGCTTCGGCGGCAAAACTTTATCTGATTCGAAGAAATACGCGAGCGCCTTTTGCCCACAATTCATAATGCATTCTTCTGTGGACAAAGCCAGACGTCGTGCGCACAAAGCCAAGCCCTCCAAATCAATAAGCCCAGACGGAATAGCCATGCCAATGCTAAAACTCCTTGGTGCTGAGGGAATAAACTCCCTAACGCCCGTTTTCAACCTTATTATCTGAAGGGTCGGCAAGCGTCGCACAGTGGCGCCTTTTGAGTTTTTTCTTTGCAAAAATCATAAATTTTGAACCAATGAAGATATTTTAAAAATTTAAAATGCAAATAAAAGCTAATTATTTGAAGTTTTATTGTGTGAAAGCTCAGAATGTCACACATACAGAATCGAAAATATTTAGAAAAATGCAAAAACAAAATGTTTTTAGTAAAAAATAAAAAAATAAAATGAGATTCTTTATTATGTTGTTTGGGCCAATTTATAAATATTTGGTTTGCTAAAATGAGCATTTGTGGCCATAAATTAAAACAGGGTATATTTGTTTATCCCGACGCGTTTCGACGTTACCTTGTTAGAACAAAAGACCCAATTACAAAAGAAGAACAAACAGATGTTGTTTACAAAATAACTTGCAATGGCAACGAAAACGAAAAATGTAACAAATGTTACATCGGTACAACAAAACGGCAACTAGGTATAAGAATTAATGAACATAAGAAAGATGCAGAAAACAAAAAAACGTTGACCGGTCTAGCACAACACCTTACAAAGAGCAAACACGTAGCGGATTTCTCAAATGTTAAAATTTTAGACATTGAACGGAGAGAGAAAACGAGAATGACGCTGGAAAGTATTCGCATTCAACAACAACTACAAAACGCGATGAACTTCAAAGAAGATTTTGACAACATAAGCAGCGCCTACTCAGCTATTATACAGAGATGCAAGAGAATGTAAAAAATAAACAAATGTCAGTTTAATGTAACTATGTTAATAATGTTGTGCAAAATTATATTAGTACCTGAAAAAAATAATTATTAATGTGAATATTAATGTAAGTAGCTAAATAAGTGTTAAGTGATGTGCCAGTTTTATCTTTATTGTTAGATATCTTAAAATAAAGTTTAATGTATTTAATTTTATATACTTAACATTAAACAGATCCCCAATGAAGAAGACGTAAGGTAACGTCGAAACGCGTCGGGATAAACAAATATACCCTGTTTTAATTTATGGCCACAAATGCTCATTTTAGCAAACCAAAATGAGATTTGTCTTACATTTAAGCATTAAATAAGATAAACTAATGATTTTGATAAGATAGCGTGGCACTGCCCACTTATGATAAAAAGTCGTATATAAGTAGTCACGTAATCAAAATCGATAGACGTATTGTTTCTTTTAAATGGCAATAGTCTTATAAAACTCAAATGTCCGTTTTTGGTGCCACAATAACAAGGTGCTTCAAAATTCATCGTAAAATTTTACGTTTTTTTTTTTTTAATTTACAAGCCAAATATGTATTTTATTAATAACTAAAAGTTATTGAAAGTGGTTCAATGAAATTTTATTTGAGCTAAAGATTAAACAGCCAACGAATTTTGGAAAAGGGGAGTGGCACTGCCCATTTATGCTAAAAAGTTTGATCTTAGTAACCGCTTTACCAATTTGTACCAAACTCGATAGACGTATTGATTTCTATAAAAATTTAATACTCGTTTGAAGGCGAAATGCCTAAGCTTTAAAATAAATTTGAAAAACTTTAGACAAATGCAATAACGAAAAGTATATATTTATAAATTACTAATTTATTGATTCTTTTATTTGAAATAAAAAATTAACTTGTACATAGATATCTTATTTTTCAATAAAGTAACAAAATTGATTAGTAAATCTGTTTTTCATTGTTGTGATAAGAAATGAGAAACTTATTTTATCTTAACATAGTCATCGTCACTGGAACATATATCTAACAAAGCAACCATTTCTGAGCTATACGCATCTATTTGTGTTCTTACATACCTCATAGATGATATGACTGGATCAGAAGAGATAGCTAACATTTTGAAAAGGTCTTCGTTTTGTGTAACTCGTGATACTATGCAGGTGTTCATACATCTATATCTTTTGTAGTCCTTGTCCTTAGATTCTTGAGCTTCTTCAGACAATTCTCCTAATGGTAAGCACTGGTACTCTTTTAAATCTTTTCCATGTGCCAAAATTTTATGTACCGCTGGTGTAAGTTTCTTCTCAGGATACTTTTGATGCAGCATCTCTGTAGTTTAAGATGCATATTCTCCAAATTTGGGTCCATTAACTGGTTCATGGCAGTTTAAAATATTTAAAATTACTCCCAATCTTTTCACAATATCTCTATCAACTCCTGTTATGCGAGCAGTCACTTCATCGTTTTCAAAAAATCTTCTTGAGGAGTTACCATCATTTGTATTTCCGTATCCATACTTTGGACAGTCAACTCTAAGGCCAATCTCTTTATAGAATGCATCCTGAATTATTTTTTCTCCTGTTTTGTTTCTCCTTACATGTTGTATTGTAGTCGAAAACGTCTCCTTGTTGTGGTAGTGTATAAGCCAGCTTCAAAACAAATTCCATACGTCTTATCCTAGCATGCAAAGGAGATATTCCATACTCATAATTTAGTTCGTCAGTTATTGAATCATCAAGATTTTCAAAGTCCTTTTGGCTCTTCTTACAAATTGGACATTTCATTGTAGATGTCGTATTTGTTATTAAGTTCAAAACTTTTCCATCGGCCATTGTTAGAAGAAAATCATGCTTTATTGTAATAACATTCCCCTCTTCAATTTCAATTATTGTTGGCTCTAATTTGGCAATTTGATTTTTTATATCACTCACTGTAGCTTTTATGAGTTCCGAAAACTCCTTCTCGTATTTAAATAATATCGGGCGGCACAATATAGTTGATGACGTACGTGGATTTTTCCAATATTCTGAAGCTTCATCTTTTAGTCGTAATGGAATAATAGAAGCCATAAACATATTACTATCTGTAACTGGGTCATCGTCTATATTTATTCTTTGTTTATTTGCGCTTTGTCCTGGTGATCCATCACAGCCCCACTTAGTTATCAAGGCTAGCTCCTTTGGCAGTGATTTCAACTTTTCTTCAGTAAAACTTTGAAGGAGTCATGTAGACGTATGATCCATTAGGTTTTGTAGCTCAATTTCAGCTGATACTTTGGTTATTTTGGGACTTAGAGGAACTGCTTCTTTCATGGCTAGAGTAATTTTTTTGTATCCAGGTAAAATATCGGCATTACGTTGCAGTAATGACTTACGCAATATAATATATTTTTTCTTCGTTAAACCGAGATCTATAAACAGCGCCAAAGCTTCTTCGGGAGTGTATTTCCTAGGTAGCGCATTTGGTGGTGTGGGAATGCTGTTTTTGATCCTCATCAGTCACACTGGACTTGCTACCACAACTGATTCTGTTATATGAGACTTCACGTTTTCTTCGTCTTTTTTATTTTTTAATAGCCAGTGCTTCTGAAAGATGAGTCGTGGCCATAGCTTTTGTGGTATCAGACAGCTTCCTTTTCCTTGCGTAGGTAGAACACTCTTCTATGGGTTTTCTTGGTCTCCCTCTAGTTGGATTGGTTGACGTGCTAGTCGTTTCTTCGTCCAAAAAAGTTTTGTCAGCTAGCCACTTTTCATGCTTACTTAGAAATTTCGAATTGTTACGATAGACGTCCTTCCATTTTTTTTCTATCATAATGTATTGTAAACCAATTTTCTTTCCTTTTCTTTAATGCTTGTTTCACTCGCTAATTCTCTCATAATAGTCTCAACGAAGTCCCGTCTTGACTTTGTAGATTTAAACACCGCAAATAGTTTCGAGTTTTCTAGATACATATTAGAATTGACTTCGAGTATATCTGACTAAATATTAAACTGTGAACTATATTTAAAAATACTATTCACTTTATTTAAGTAAACAGAATACTTAGTTCCTTAATCTCCAAAGGACGAATGATAATGTGCATTGTACGATGGATAGCTTTATATACCTACTCAAATTATTAAAATGAATTTCAGGTATACAATTCGTAACTAAAAAATGTATGTTGTTAACAAGTTCCAATAACAAAAACGACCTTACGGCCGTACTGAATTATAAATACCTGCTCAGGCGCGTATTTATGCCCAACATTGTTTAACTTTATTTGATGTAAAAAGTGAAGTTGCAGCTGGACGCAGGGAGACTTTATGAATTTAGGTAACTGAATATTTCACAAATAACTACTGTTAATTTGGCGGAGCACATATTTAAAAATTTTTTTTTCCATCAAAGTTTTAAAAAGGGCCTAAAAATAGGCATTTCGAAAAACAGGTATATCCGCCAACTTTTAACAAAAAAAAACAATTTTTTTTTTGTTTCAATCCCAAATTAAATTATCTTTAATTGCTATACAAGAAAACGACAACCGGCCGCCTTATTTACTCACAAAATCATTTTAAATACAACGAAAAAGAAAAAAATTTAAAATTTTTCCCAATGTTGAAAATTGGGCAACTTTGAGAGGCTCTACCTCGACTCTCCCTGCAAAATTCTCTATTTGAAACATGTATTAGATTTAGCGAACGCTTTCATGATTTTTTTGATTTTTGCCATGTTTTAACGGCAGAGGCGCCACTGTGCGCGGTTCAATGTAGGAACGAAATCTTAAAACCTAGGAAAATTAAAAAGGGGGTACCACAGGGTGGCGTCTTATCCCCGCTTCTGTTTAATTACTACATATCTAAACTCCCTCCCCCACAAGAAGGAGTTACAATTATCTCCTATGCCGACGACTCCACGATTATGGCAACAGGACCTAGCCCTTCAATTGACGAATTAGTTTCTAAAATAAAAGCTATCTCTCGATCTCTCTAGTTTCTTCACCTCATGTACTATGTTTACGACGTGGAAGGAACATATGTCGCAAATATTGGACGTTCACATCGATGGTGTCACATCCAAAGATGTGCGCATGCCACCGCGATTGTATCTAAAGTACCAAGCCGCAACAAAATCCTCAAGTCGCTTGCCGGCAGCACCTGGGGAAAAGAAACGTTGCTAACCACGTATAAAGCTATTGGCCGGCCGCTCATGAGCTACGCGTCACCAGTTTTGTCGCCTGGTCTTAAAAACACATACTGGAAAAGGCTGCAGGTCTGTCAAAATGATGATATCAGAACTGCCACCGGATGTCTCCATATGACACCCGAACACCAAAAGCTTTCCCCCGACAGTTGAACAAATGACCGGGTGTTCTACTACCCTTACGTAGGGGACAGCTAGACACCTAGAGTTTCTAGAAAAATGACGACGTTGAATGTATGAGTTCAAAGTCGCAGTCCTATAACTTCTGTGCTGGCATTAGGGTCAGAAGGCGGGGTAGCAACAGGTGGTCGGAATTGCTACTGTTCGCATTTCTGAAATTTTTGCTGTTAAAGAAAGCCGAAGTAACTAGAGGCGCCCTTTGGCGCATCAGCACTAGGCCAGCATTGATGCTAATCGTTAAAACTGTGCCACGAGAATCATGACTAATAGAACATTAATATTTTTTTTCGGCAGACCAGTCAGTCAGACCGGGTTTAGGTTTGAAGCCTCCCTGGAGTAAGTGAATGAAGGATTGTCCCTCCGCAAGGAGCTAATCCTATAATTTTTAACGAACCGCTAGATTTTGAGGCAAAGACCCCGGATCTGTCCGACATGGCCAAAACTACGATTCCTTAAATACATAAATATGAACAAAACCTTTCTTAAATAATATTTTTATTTAATAGAAAAAAACACGTTTTTTTAATAGAAAAAAACAAGATTTTCAAAGTAAGTTGCCGCCACCGCCGCAAACCTCTAGTTCGGTCTTTAAAGGGCAGTATGAGAGCGCGAAAGTCCCTCAGCGGGTTAGGGGGCTTAGAATATACCCGCGCTAGGTATGCCTGTCGTAAGAGGCGACTAAAATACCACATTGATTCAAGGAGTTGTGTAGCTAAACCTCTCAAGGGGTTGCCAGCGCAATATATAACTTCTCCCACCCAATTGTCAACCTCACCTACCCGTGGCGAATCCTGTTTCATTAACAGCAGAGGCTCTGGCAAGGCCTTCGGGGAGTGTCCTTATTGCTACAACAACAACAACCAAGTAGGTATTCCGGCACCGACAAGGTGGACCGGCAGACTTTGCACTAAATTTCAATATCAGGCTCTAGTTTCTGACGCTAATTCTTCGACCCTCAACCATTGTAGGTACTTTTTGCAAGTCTCATAAATCTGTTTCAGATTTACAATTGTGTTATGACTAATATAAGAAAAAGAATTTTTATTGTGTCCCCTTTCCTGATAAATAATAAATGGAAACATTCGTGTTGCAAAAGAAATATTCAATTTCATTTCAATTACCCGCAACACTCACATAGGCAACTGGCTTGTAGGTAGTGTATAACCTTTAACTGCGACAATGTGTATGTATGCATGTCAATTGCAATTTTTACTTGGTTACCAAAGACAAGGAAAATGTTTCCCACAGAACCGAAAAACCGCTGAAATTACTAGAAAATTTTCTTCTGCCAAGTTTCTTTCTACAGGGGAACAGACATGGCTGGTAAGCAAAAAAAAAAAAAAAAATCAACGGGCTCATATGGAGAAGTCAATTAGTTTTCGGTTTTTCCAGAACATTGCGAGGTTTTGAGCGTTGTGTACAAAACAAGTGTGATATCTTATCCGTCAACTGCCTGACTACTTTTACCGTTGGCAGCACGATAGTCACTTTTTGAACGGCTTAATTTTGATCCCACTCCATTAGTGGACCAGCCAGGGTAATTTTTTATAAGCGCGGCCGAAGGTCGCCACCCCAGAAAGGTGTTCTGCGCAAAAATACTACGGATACGACCCCCGGTTTTCCGTTTTATTGATTGGACAATTTTTTGGGAAATAATTCTATTGAAGTAAATTAAAAATTATATATGACTTAATACAAGTGTGGCAGATTTTATCTCAGTGGATAAAAAAGAAAAGTACCAAAATCGTGGCTACTGCCTAAAACGGACCAAAAAATTTCCCAATGGACCAGATAGGGCTGGGAGGAACCACTTTTGGCCTAAATGGCAACCGTGGTGTAAAAATATATATTAAAATTATTATATATTAAAATTTATTACTATTATATTGTTGATTGTTAGTTTTAAAAAATTACAATACATTTTAAAATATTGGTTAAATTTCATGATGTGATTTAAATGAAGTTTTTAATTTGTTTATCTCAGAATTCATTTAATTTTTTTACAATTGTTGAAAAATTGTCAACCATGTCTTGTATTTGTTGTACAAGTAATTTATTCTCAGAACTTCTTTCAGGATATTCAGAGAGCGGGGAATTGATTATACCAAAATAACATTTTCAGATATACCGTTAATTTGGGAGATATTTTTTTATTTTTTTTTTTTATAACTATCATTGAAGCACATAATAAAAATAGAGCTTACGATTTCTTCTCGAACAGAAGCGAGATTTTCGAGACCCGAGAATTCGAGAACTCGACTACTCGCGAGATTCTGGTGTTTCGAAGAGCTCGTAAATCTCACGAGTTTCTCGACATAAACTTAATCGCTGTATGGACAGTATTTATACACTTGATTTTTTTTACTAGTGACTTCTTACTTGATATTTATTATACTGTGACGAATATTAGCATCACTAAGCTGCTACTAAATAAATGCACAACAACCACATATGTAATAGGAGTATTATATTGTAACGAATTTACTGCAAACCCTCTTATTTGCAACCTTCTGCTAAGTTCGAATCACTAAACTGTTGAATAAATAACTCCAATATTTAATAATGCAAAATGGTCTTTATTAGACTATTTCAAAATAACACTATACAGTGCTTGCATTCCAAACTACATGGTCTTCGGGACATTGCATCAGCATTTCCATGGGTACTACCTTTTCGATGCTCAATGGAAAAGTCATAGTTTTGTAGTCGCTCGATCCACCGTGCCAATTGTCCTTCCGGATTACGGAACCGCAGAAGCCCTTCAACGCTGCGTGATCTGTCCTGACGCGGAATCGCTGGCCGTAGAGGTATTTGTGGAAATGTTTAATGCACTCTACCAATGCCAACAGCTCTCTCCGTGTAACGCAACAGTTCCTCTCTGGTTTTCCAATTGAACGGCTGTAATATGCAAATACCTTCTCCTGTCCATCGACCAGTTGTGATAAAACGCCTCCTATAACATATCCGCTCGCATCTGTATCTAGAATAAACGTTGCTCCTGAAATCGGATATGCCAATATTGGGGTAGTGCACAAACGCTTTTTCAATGTTTGGAAAGCTACTTCTTGCTCCTTCTTCCATTCAAAAGCTTTATTTTTTCTTGTTAGCTCGTGGAGACTATGGACTACCCTGCAAAATTTGCTACAAATCGGCGGTAATATGTGCACAGCGCAAGGAAACTTCTCAATTCATGCAGATTCTGTGGTCTTGGCCAATCCTTCACTGCTTCTATCTGTTCATTCGCGGTGCAGATGCCCTCCGTCGTTACTTTATGACCCAAGTAACTAACTTCCTTCTTGAACAGAGAACACTTTTTGGGACTAAGTTTCAGACCAGCACCAGCTATTCTTTGGAAAACCTCCTCCAAGTTCTTCAGATGTTCTTCGAAGTTCTTTCCCAATACGATGATGTCGTCTAGGTACACTAAGCATGTTTTCCAACATAGTCCTTTTAGTACCTGATCCATGAGTCTTTCAAAAGTAGCTGGTGCACTACATAGTCCAAAAGGCATCACTGTAAATTGCCAAAGACCATCACCGACACTGAAGGCTATTTTTCCTTGTCTTCCGCCTTCACCTCCACTTGCCAGTAGCCACTTTTCAAGTCCAATATGGAAAACCATTTCGTACCACAGAGCGAGTCCAGAGTGTCGTCAATTCTTGGCAATGGGTAGCTATCCTCTTTCGTGACGTCGTTCAACTTGCGGTAGTCTACGCAAAACCTCATTTTCCCATCCTTCTTCTTCACAAGTACCACAGGTGAGCTCCATGGACTAGCTGATGGTTCGATGACGCCGCTGTCGCTCATTTCTTGTACGATTTGACTCACAATTTCCCGTTGTGGAGCTTGACGGATCGGCCTCGCATCTCCAGTGTCAATTTGATGTTTCACAACGTTGGTGCGGCCTGGTTTGGAACCATCCTGGTCAAATATGTTTGCGTACTTTAGGAGCAGTTGCTTTGCCTTACTCTGTTAATCTTCCTCTAGCCCCTCCGTCCATGCCGTGATGTCTTTTGAAAGATCAGTATTACTAGATGAAACGTGTTCGTGGAGCTGTTCACAGTTAATAACTACTTCAGCCTCTTGGCATCTTCCCAAAGTAGTCATTTGAAAGATCAGTATTACTAGATGAAACGTGTTCCTGGAGCTGTTCACAGTTAATAACTACTTCAGCCTCTTGGCATCTTCCCGAAATAGCTCCTTTGGCCAGTTTAAGTGGTGACTTGAACTCATTGAGTACTCTTACCAGAATACGTCCATCTTGTTTTGTCATAGCCAGGGTTTTTCCTACAAGTATATTCAGTGCTGATGTGTTTGCTGCTTCTACAACCCACAATTTGTTTGTCCCACAATCTCCATCAACCTTTGCCCAGATGACTGCTTCGGATGTTGGTGGTATTTGCTGACTCTCTTCCACCAGCACTCGTTTACTGCTGTAGCCTCTCTCGTAGCCGAAATTAAGTGGCACACATGTTCTTATATCGCATCGTCTTGCTTTGCATATCGATCTTGATGCATTGGTCGATTAAGAAGTCCACTCCAATTATGATTTCATCTCTGCCACTATAAAATTGTGTAGTACCGTGACGTTCCCAATTGCTACTTCACATGCTACTTCTCCCATTACCTGGGTGTCCCCACCCGTGGCTGTACGTAATCTTGCTCTAAGCAATGGTCTTATCTTCTTGTTAACTAAATCTCATCGAATGATGGAATGGGATGCACTCGTATCTACAGTCAGTAAACGTTCCTTTCCATCCATGTGCCCTCCGACAGTAAGATTGCTTGACCTTCTTCCATTTTGCGAGATAGAGATTATGGGGCATTCAATTGAGGGAGCCAGCTGTCGCCCCTTGCGGCTGACTCTCTTTAGTTTAACGATTGAGTGGACTTGGAGATTTGCTCACCTCCTTCAGCTCTGCGTTTACGACAACCCACATTGTTGGAACTGTTAGGGTTGGTGTTGCAATACCGCGCAATGTGCCCTGGCTTTTCACACTTAAAACATTTGACTGCATCATCTTCTGCTGCGTACCCTTCAATACTTCCGAAATTGTGTCTACCCACTCTGGTCTTTCTACTTCCACACGATGAGCCTTATATGCTGGTTTACTCAATAGGGAGGCAGTTTCGTGAGTCAATGCATGTGATACCGTTTCAGCAAATGTTGGCTTTGGGTTTGCGTATGTGTCTCGCTTCGTTTCGACGTCCCGTATGCCATTTATAAAACTCTGGATTTGTACCCTCTCGGTGTATTCCACGGGTGCGTCCGCATTTGCCAAATGAGCCAACCTTTCAACATCCGAAGCAAACTCTTGCAAAGTCTCATTAGCTTTTTGGTAACGGTTTTTCAACTCTATTTGGTGTATCTGCGCCCTGTGTTCGCTTCCGTATCGCCTCTCTAGAGCACTCATCAATGTTTCGTAGTTGTTCCGCTCCCCCTCGGGAATAGTCTGTAGGATTTCAGCAGCAGATCCTTTCAATGCCACGAATACTGCAGCAACTTTATCTTCAGCCCTCCAGTTGTTGACTGCTGCGGTCTTCTCAAACTGAATCTTAAACACCTGGAAAGGAACAGAGCCGTCAAAAGATGGAATTTTTACCTTCGTATTGCTTGCTGAAACAACTGGGCGATTTAGTTGCAACTCTTGTATATGACCTCGCAATGTTTCAATCTCGGCATCGATTTTGTTCTCAAATTGCAAAATTTTTGTGTCCTGCGCCTCCATCTTCTAAGAAATACGTCCTTCTTGCTCTTCCAGTTGTGCAGAGATCTGCGCTGATATTGTGCCGACATTTCGGGTATTCGTGCCTCTTGTGCTTCAATCTTCGATGTTATACGGTTCTCCTGAGATTCCAGTTGAGATGCTATACGTGTCTCCTGTGATTCCATCTGTGATGACATATACGTTTTCTGTTTTTCCTATTGAGTTTCCATGTTGGATGTAATCTGTGTCGACATTTGTGAAATACGCGTTTCTTGTGCTTCAATCTTTGACGTTATGCGGTTGTCCTGCGATTCCATATATGTCTTCTGTTCTGCCAGTTGAGATGACACTGTCGACGTTTGAGCAGATATTGCAGCTAAAATTATGTTCAAGTCTGTGCTCGTAACTGTCTGCGATGTTTCACTTTTCTCTTCAATTTTTGTTGTCTCCTCGCCGTCAAAGGGAAAGACATACTCTTCCACGTTAATTCCCTCTAGTTCCATTGCCTTTCGTAGTCGTGCCTGAAGTTCGAGTTTATTGCCGGTTGTATTCAATCCATGGCTCTCCAACTCCTTCTTCAGTTGCTGGATCTTCAATTCACTCCACTTTGCCATGTCCAAGTTGTATTCGAAGTCTTCGGAATTTATTCAACAATTCCTCTTCTGACACCAATCGTAACGAATTTACTGCAAATCCTCTTATTTGCAACCTTCTGCTAAGTTCGAATCACTAAACTGTTGAATAAATAACTCCAATATTTGATAATGCAAAATGCTCTTTATTAGACTACTTTCAAAATAACATTTCCATTGCTCGACAGATAGCGTGCTTAATAAAAACTAACTCTCGCGCCTCTACTGTTGGTGATTTTATACTCTGTGATTTCCTCGTTGCATCTTCTAGGCGCTTCCAGAATTTACTTAGTTACTGCCATATAATTATAACTACAGATGCACATGTATAGCTTCTCATATGCGCGTGTATTTGTGAGCGACACTTCCACAATTACAATTGCATACTTTTGGGAGCATCTCAGATAAGATATCTGCATGTGTTTGTGCATCTCTTCTCCGCTGCGTGTACGTACATATGTGTAGACATAATTATTGATTCGTTTATGTAGATACATAATGATTGATTTATGGATGTGCATACAAGTCACTTTTAGCATCGGCTTAGAGATGAGAGTACCCCTTAGTGTTGCTAATATTCGTAACAATATTGTAACGAATTTGCTGCAAATCCTCTTATTTGCAACCTTCTGCTAAGTTCGAATCACTAAACTGTTGAATAAATAACTCCAATATTGATTAATGCAATAATGGTCTTTATTAGACGTACTTGAAAATAACACTTATAATTCGCAACTGATAGCTTGCTTAAACGAAACTGATTTTCTAAATAATTCTGGTATTGCTCGCTAGATAGCGTCTTAAATCCAACTGATTCTCGCGCCACTACTGTTGCTGCCTTTTATAGTGTTTGGTTTCCTCGTTGACATTTCTAGGCGGTTCTGTTCTAGAATCTAGTTGTTTATCTGCTATAAGCTTCTCAGCTATAACTATAGATGCACAATTTGTATAGCTTCTCTCACAGCTCATGTTTGTGAGCGACACTTCCACAATTATAATTGCATATCTCAGATAAGATATCTGCATGTGTTTGTGCGTTGCTTCTCCGCTGCGTATACGTACATATGTGTAGACATAATGATTGAATTATTGATGTGCATACAGTCACTGCTTAGCATCGGCTTAGATATGACAGTACCCCTTAGTATTGCTAATATTCGTAACACTGCCCTCCACCTAAGTCTGATCGTCCCGATCAGACAAATTTCCTGATCTAAACGCCACTAGCATCTCCAAATGTACCACTTTTCTACTTCGTAGTTTCCCAATGGTTTGTATGCGGTAGATGGTGTCACTGATCTTCTTCAAAACTTTGTACGGGCCTTCCCAACTGCACCGAAATTTGGATGGAACACCTTTCCTCCGGTGAGGGTTGTATAACAGTACCAAATCTCCCTCCAAGAAACCTTCCGCATTATTGTTCTCATCGTACCTGCGTTTCATCTTGCTACTCTTTATCCTTGATCGTTCGCTCGCACTCTGTTGTTTGGCCAATGAACTACTTTGTAGAGCTTGCTCTTGACGGATTGGCTTCACATAATCAGTATCGTTCCGACGTTTCCCAACAGAAGTGCGCGCTGGCTTGAAACCACCCTTGCATTCTTTCTGGAAAATTCTTTCAGTCGTTTTAGTGCGTCCATTAGGGGTTGTCAATGCCAGTGTTTTTCTCGCAGGTACCTTTGGTTTTGATTTGTTTGGCCCATTCGTTCCATCAACCTTTGCCCGATCTGCTGCCTTTGACTTTTGTGGTCTTTGTCGACTCTTATCCATCAGTACTCGATTACTGCTGGACCCTTTTTCAAAACTGAAGTTAAGTGGTATATCCTGGTTCTTATAACGCATAATCCTTCTCTGCATGTCGATCCTGATGTCATAGACAACTAAGAAATCTACTCCCAATATGACTTCATCAATAATCTCCGCTACAACGAATTTGTGTAGAACCATGACCTTTCCAATGCGCCCGTATCGACATATCAGTACACGCTCCTTGCCATCCACATTTCCTTTGACGGTAAGACTGTTCGATTTCCTTCCAGTTTGCGATATAGGTATCACACGGCATTCAATAGCTGGGGCAAGTTCTCGATCTATACATTTGACTCGCTCTTGCTTATCTCCTCCAGCTTTGCGTTTACGACCAGCCAAGTTGGAACTACCATGACAGTTGCTGCAATGATGTGCAATGTGACTTGGGTTATCGCACTTGAAACTCTTCATAACTCCGGCATTTTTTTGTTGTAATCCCTTCAGTGCTTCCAAAATTGTGTCTACCCAATCTGGCCTTTCCACTTCCACGCGATGAGCTTTGTATGGGGGCTTACTCAAAAGTGACGCTGTGTCCTGAGTCAGTGCATGGGAGACCGTTTCAGCAAATGTTGGCTTTGGGTTCGCATATGTAGCTCGTTTCGTTTCTACGTCCCGTATGCCATTTATAAAACTCTGGATTTTTACCCTCTCGGTATACTCTGCGGGTGCATCCTCATTTGCCAAATGAGCCAACCTTTCAACATCCGAAGCAAACTCCTGCAAAGTCTCATTAGCTTTTTGGTAACGGTTTTGCAATTCTATTTGATATATCTGTTTCCTGTGTTCGCTTCCGTACCGTCTACAGCAGCCATCAATGCGTCATAACTGTTCCGTTCGTACTCTGGAATAGTCTGTACAATTTCGGCAGCTGGTCCTTTCAATGCTACGAAGAGTGCAGCAACTTTATCTTCAGCATTCCAGTTGTTCACTGTTGCGGTCTTCTCAAATTGTAGCTTAAAGACCTGGAAAGGAACAGAACCGTCAAGGGATGGTGTTTTTACCTTTAGATTACTCGTTGATTTGGGCAATTTAGTTGCAACTGCTCGATACGTCCTCTCAGAGCATCCACCTTGGCCTCGATTTAGTCCTCAAATTGTAAAATTTTTGTATCTTGCGCCTCCAACTTCGATATTACCCTTATCTCCTGTGCCTCCAGCTGCGAGGATATGCGGTCCTCCTGTGCTTTCAACTGCTCAGCCAACTGAGATGTCATATATGTCTTTTGCTCTTCCAGTTGGGATGCCATATATGTTTTCTGTTCTTCCAGTTAAGTTTCCATCTTGGATGTAATCTGTGTCGACATTTCTGACATACGCGTTTCTTGTGCTCCAATCTTCGATGTTACTTCTGACCACATTTCTGACATTTGCGACGACATTGATGTTACTATCGATGTTTGTGCAGATATTGCAGCCAAAATCGTGTTCAAGTCTGTGCTCGTTCCTGTCTGCGATGTTTCGTTTTTCTCTTCAATTTTTGTTGTTGTCTCGTCCACATCAGGATAAAAGACATACTCGTCCACATCAATTCCTTGCGACTCCGTTACCTCTCGTAACCGTGCTTGAAGTTCTATCTTATTGCCGGTTGTATTCAATCCACGGTTCTCCAACTCGTTTTTCAGTTTCTGGATCCTCAATTCACTCAACTTTGTCATGTCCAAGTTGTATTCCCAATCTTCGGAATTTATTCAACAATTCCTCTTCTGACACCAATTGTAACGAATATACTGCAAATCCTCTTATGTGCAACCTTCTGCTAAGTTCGAATCACTAAACTGTTGAATAAATAACTCCAATATTGAATAATGCAATAATGGTCTTTATTAGACGTACTTGAAAATAACACTTATAATTCGAACCTGATAGCTTGCTTAAACGAAACTGATTTTCAAAATAATACTGCTATTGCTCGCTAGATAGCGTCTTAAATCCAACTGATTCTCGCGCCTCTACTGTTGCTGCCTTTTATAGTGTTTGGTTTTCTCGTTGACATTTCTAGGCGGTTCTGTTCTACAATCTACTAGTTGGTTATCTGCTATAAGTTTCTCAGCTATAACTACAGATGCACAATTTTTATAGCTTCTCTCACAGCTCATGCGCGTGTGTTTGTGAGCGACACTTCCGCAATTATAATTGCATATCTCAGATAAGATATCTGCATGTATTTGGGCGTTGCTTCTCCGCTGCGTGTACGTACATATGTGTAGACATAATGATTGAATTATTGATGTGCATACAGTCACTGCTTAGCATCGGCTTAGAGATGACAGTACCCCTTACTGTTGCTAATATTCGTAACAATATGCTAATAGAAAATGCTCGCAATGTGTTTTGAATTCGAAATCAAAACAAGATAGCCTATAAAATGTTTGTGATTGTAGCAGCATAAGTGTGACAAGAAAAAATTTAAATTAAGTTACATTCGATTATTGAATACAAAAACAAAAACCTTTAAAGAGCAATATATCGGCACTCTGATGTTGTGAAATGTACCTAGCCTTTTGTAGCAATATAGGAGTATTACATATAAGACAACAATAATAAAGCAGCCACTATTATGTAGAAGGCGACGAAGAGATATCTCAAACACACAAATATGTAGTCATCAGCCGAAGTAGTTACTCACACATACACACGCATATGGCTATGGGAGAGGCGTGGACTACAGATATACATGTATATCTGGTAACTAACCAAGCATGAGCTACAACTGTTCGCGAAATTACTATACTTTAGGAGCAATGGGTGAACGAGGAAACCGAGAATATAAAAGCAGCGCAACCTGAGTAATAACGAATCAGTTTTTATTTAAGCACGCTATTGGTTGTGAAGTATAATTTTGAAGTACTACTCACAAAGTAATCTAAATAAAGACCAGTTGGCAATACTGAATATTGAAGTGATTTATTCAACAGTTTAGCGATTCGAACGTTAGCATAAGGTTTCAAATAAGCGGAATTTCCCCAATTCGTTACAATTGGTGTCAGAAGCGGGATTGTTGAATAAATTCCGAAGATTTCGAATACAACGTGGACATGGCAAAGTTAAGTAATATAAAGATCCATCAACTGAAAAAGCAGTTGGAGAACCGTGGTTTGACTACAACCGGTAATAAAACAAATTTCAAGCACTGATGTGGACGAGACATTAACAAAAGTGGAGGAAAAGAATGGAAGTCCGAGTCCAGTCGCAAGCGGGTAGAATAATGCGATATTGGCTTTGTTATCACAGATATCGACTAAAATGGAAACCCAGGAAACACGTATAACAGAAAGTATAACATCTCAATTGGAAGAACAGAAAAAATATATGGCCTCCCAACTGGAATCACAGGAGACACGACAAGAAACACGTTTTTCCGAAATGTCGACACAAATTACAACCAATATGGAAGCACAAGAGGAGCGCTTATCATTGCAGGTGGCACAAATAGCTTCGCAGCTAGAAGCACAGCGTACACAGTAGTTGCAAATAAATCGCCCAGCATTTTCATCGAGTAATCCAGCCGTAGCATTGAAGGAGCCAGCAGCCGAAATCCTACAGACGATTCCCGAAGGAGAGCAGAACAACTATGAAGTATTGATGGTTGATGTAGAACGACGTTCCGGAAGCGAACACAGGAAACAAATCTACCAAATAGAATTGCAAAACCGTTCCTAAAAATCTAACGAGACTTTACAGGAGTTTGCTTCAGACGTTGAAAGATTGGCTCATCTCGCAAATGTGGACGCACCCGTGAAATACACCGAGAGGGTAAAAATCCAGCGTTTTATCAATGGCATACGGGATGTGGAAACGAAGGGAGGTACATACGCAAACCCAAAGCTGACATTTGCTGAAACAGTATCGCATGCGCTGACTCAGGAAACAGCCTCGCTTCTTTGTAAGACAGTTTTCAAAGCACGCCGTGTGGAAGTAGAAAGGCCAGTTTGAGTGAACTCAATATTGGAGGCGCTGAAAGGATTGCAGAAGCGGAGTGATAGAGTAATCAAGTGCTTCAAATTCGGGAAGCCATATCACATTGCACGTCATTGCGGTCTTGACCCTTGTGGTTCCAACAGCATGGGTGGTCGTAAACACAAAGCTGGAGGAGATAAGCAAGAGCGAGTCAGATCTAAAGATCGAAAACTTGCCCCAGCTATTGAATGTCCTGTGATATCTATCTCACAAATTGGAAGAAAATGGAGCGGTCTTGCCGTCAGATGTTATGTGGATGGCAAAGAACGTGTACTGACTGTATATATGGGCGCATCTCATTCTTTAATCCGATCTGATTTGGTCAACAGGAGAGTAAAACCATTACCTGGAGCAAGATTGCGTACGGTCACTGGCGAGTATAACCAAGTCCAGGGAGAAGTGGTATGTGAAATCTTAATTGGAAAGGTCACAGTCGTTGTGGCGGAGATCGTTGATAAAGTCATATTGGGAGTGGACTTCTTAGTTGACCATGACATCAGGATCGACATACAAAGATGGAATATGCGCTATAAGAACCAGGATGTACCACTGAACTTCAGTTTGGAGAAAGGGTTCAGCAGTAAGCGAGTGCTGGTGGAAGCCATTCGACAAGGACCACGTCAAAGGCAGTAGATCGGGCAAAGGTTGATGGAACGAATGGGCCAAACAAATCAAAATCAAAGGTAGCTGCGAGGAAAACACTGGCATTAACAAACCCTAATGGACGCACTAAAACCAACGAAATAATTTACCAGAAAGAATGCAAGGGTGGTTTCCAGCCAGGACGCACTACTGTTGTGAAACATCAGAACGATACTGATTATGCAAAGCCAATCAGTCAAGCTCAACCTCTTCAAAGTTGTCCAGTGGCCAAGCAACAGAGTGCGAGGCAACTAGCCAGGTTAATGAGTAGTAAGATGAAACACAGGCACGACGAGAACAATTCGGAAGGTTTCTTGGAGGGAGATTTGGTACTGGTATACAACCCTCACCGGCGGAAAGGTGTTCTATCCAAATTTTGGTACAGTTGGGAAGGCCGATAAAAAGTTGACAAGAGGATCAGTGATGCCATCTACCGCATACAAACAATTGGGAAACCACATTTCGGTGTTTTTTACTTGTGGTTTTATGGACTTTTTCGCTTTTGCTCCAGAAAAATTCGTAAGCTCTATATAAAACAGCCAATGAATAGATTAAATTGAATGTCGAGAAGCTCGCGAGCCTTACGATTAGTTCGAGGTTCGAGAATCTCGCGAGAAGGCGAGCCTCGCGAGAAATCTCTTTTCGAACAAGTTCGAGAAATCGTAAGCTCCATAAAATAATAACCCCACAAGATGCACACGTATTCGTGTCTAATTTTTTTAAATCTTCGCATTTGCTATGAGTATGGATTAATTTCGTTACATCGGTGTATTTTATAGTCGTTCATTGCACGCAAGAGACGCCAGACATAAAACATACCAGAGACGTCAAATCAACCTGGCCGCTACCTTCAATGAGAAGAAACAATTCGAATTTTTGTTTTTGAGTGTTAACTTCAGGTTTGGAGAGCTACATATGTATACCACATACCGAACGGCATCGTTACGCTTGATAAATTCTATCGAAGCTTTTCATAGCAGAGTTACACTCGAAAGGCTTATACCAAAACACTGCCGAAACGCGGCCTCGTATAGACAAAAATTCTATCATTTTAAATTTTACAAAATAAAATTGATAAATTGGCTTTGGTGGTCTTGGAAGGACCGGTTTTTTAGTACTAGTAACCGTACATCGACATTATTGATGGTCGCGTGCCTAGTACGCATACGTGAGCCTGAAATTCAACGACGGAAATTACAATTGTTTTCCTTGTAGCTTGCACAAATAATAATACAACATTGTCATGGAAAACTATTTCGCTATACATTTATTATATTCTTATATCTAAAAAGTTCGATACGATAAATTTTACATCAATAAAACCGGCGAAGTGGCGGTAGGCTTGCATTGCTTGCACTTTTCCTTGGTAAATGCATTCAGTTTTTTTTTTTTTTTATTAAATTGTCAATCTATAAAAATATGAGTAACAGTCTTTCGATATATTCTCATATACAAATAAGATTGCCAGGTCAATCCTCCTAATTCGACTTTCACCCTCTTGTCGCGGAAAGTTGCACGTTTGCCAGTTTCGTTATTTTGTC
This sequence comes from Eurosta solidaginis, assembly GCF_040869045.1. Taxonomy (NCBI): domain Eukaryota; kingdom Metazoa; phylum Arthropoda; class Insecta; order Diptera; family Tephritidae; genus Eurosta; species Eurosta solidaginis. Next base: position 1,323,581 of record NC_090321.1, read on the forward strand.
GATTTTCCCAGTTACCCGAACGTGTCTTTGGTAAGTTTTAAGTGAATTTAATAAAAATAATTTTTAAAACTTACCGTCCAACCGATTTTATCGCCTCCACATAAATATTCCATCTTTATAGGCAGATCTCCGCGATCGAAGTACATTCGAAATGTTGTTTTAGGTCGCTTATGAGTGCCATTGGTGAGAGTACTGTGGGTTTTTAAATCTAATTCCAATTTGGATACTGCTTTCTTGCCACTGTTAAGCGCTTAAAATCAAGTGAACAGGAAGAAAGGTATAGCTTATGAACATTTAAAAAAATATAATTTTTTTTTATTTTTAATCGGGCTCGAAAGTTTAGTTGGGCCTAGTATTATATATATATATATATAGTATATCTATACCAAGTCACAAAAGCAGTTTTTCATATACAAACATAGATGAGTTGAACACAAGCTTATGCATTATGAGTAGATTGCACGTATTTTTATGGAGAACGGTAAATGAGCGACACGGGCGCCATCTGATATTGAAAATTAGCCAACTCCCAAATTTTGTTGCAAGCAAATCATAAGAAGAAGAATTTGACATTTGCTTTGGCTAAGAGTGTTGGCACACTTTGCAAGTCTAATTATTTTTCCCACTCATTGGTAAGTTAGGTTAGGTTGAACTGGCCGGTCCATGAGGACCTCACATAGACTGATTGAGTCCGTAGAGTTACCAGAAGTTTGTTTTAACGACCAAACTGAAAAACCCTTTCAAAAATCAAGACCTATTTTATAAAATAACTCCGTCCTATTGGCAAATACTAGAAGCTTCCTAGGACTTAAGCCACTTGCTGCTTCTGGATCTGACAGCTGTATCACTCCTAATAGCTGGAGTCTTAGCCTGGCATCTGCTATCACTGACCAAGCCTAATTTAAAGGCATGTGACCCCATAATGCAGTGTCCAGTCAGAATACCCGTCATGATAGAAGCAACTTTGTAAGACCTACACATAATCTTCGACACTTTATAGCCCCGCGCTTGAACCCACGCCTTTCCCGCTTGGTCGATCATGTGCAACTCTCGCCTTCGCTTAATCTTGCCCAGTCTAATTGGGACGTCTACGGAGCAAGCTTCAAGGGATGCGCCCTTTTTAGCTAGTTCGTCCGCTTTTTTATTCCCATCTATTCCCATATGTCCTGGTACGCAATATAGATGTATGCTTCTCCCTGTCCCGATTCTCTCCAGAGACTGCTTACACTCTAACACGCATTTAGATTCTGTGCTATGCGAGATTATTGCCTTAATTGCTGCTTGACTGTCAATATAAAAGTTATCACGGTTGCAGCTTAAGCTATTCTCTTCCAGGGTTTCTACTGCTTTGGTTACGGCTAATATTTCCGTTTGGAAAACGCTACAGTAATCCGGCAGCCTGTAAAATCTGCTTATTTCGAGATCAGCACAGTATACCACAGACCCTACTCCTTCCACTACTTTGGAACCATCTGTGTATACATGTATCGCCTGGTCCCCCATTTGCGCACCCTTGCGCCAACCGTCCACCTCTGTTGTGGCCTTAAGATCTCCCTCGAAGCGTAGATAGTGAATCAGGTAGTCTGTTCGTCTTGTGATTGATGACGCTATACTACTATGGCCATATGGTCGGCGCTCAAGCTGCCCCGAGGCACCGAGCCTGGTTGCGGTTATTAATGCTTTGTTCTTTGCTACGAGGTCTACAGGTGGAATGTGCAGAATGGCATACAGTGCAGCCGTCGGGGTTGTTTTCCGGGCTCCCGTAATGCTAAGCATCGATAGTCTGCATACCCCCTCTAATTTTTTGGGGTATGTTTTTTTGTGTGGCTTTCCACCAAACAAGTACTCCATAGTATAGAATAGGGCTTACAATCGCTGTAAAAACCCAATGAGAAAGAGAGGGCGATAAGCCCCACGTACACTCCAGCATTCTTTTACATGCATATAGTGCTGTTGAGGCCTTCTTGACCCTCTCTTCCACGTTGAGCTTCCATGACAGCTTACTGTCTAGGATGATTCCTAGATATTTTGTGCAAGGTTTCTCTTGTAAGATAACCCCTCCTAACTTAGGCCTGGTCAAGTTTGGGACCTTGTGCCTCTTTGTAAACAAGATCATATCCGTATACTCCGCATTGACTTTCAACCAAACATTAGATGCCCAGGTATGAATATCCCGAAGCGCCCGATCCATCAAAGAACTAATCGTTGGAAGGCACTTTCCACTTATGACAATTGCAACGTCATCTGCGTAAGCCGTAAGTTTTACGAGTCCCTCATCGAGTCGCCTGAGCAGTTGGTTGATGAGCAGCGTCCACAGCAGAGGTGATAGCACCCCTCCCTGCGGCGTGCCCCTGTCCACTGATTGTAATGTAATCTTTCTGCAATTTAACATGCACCGAATCCATCTGATTAAGGCAGGATGTACTTTAATGTGATTAAGACCATCCATAATCGCACATTTTGCAACATTATTGAAAGCCCCGGCAATGTCCAAGAAGACTCCTAGAGCATACTCCTTATTCTCCAGGGATTTCTCTATGCTTATTACCACCCTATGCAATGCGGTGTCTACCGACTTGCCTTTGGTGTACGCATGTTGTGTTGTGGAGAGCAGCTTTTCATCCACGTTGGACTTTATGTACACCACATCTATCAGCCACTCAAAGGTTTTGAGCAGAAATGATGTTAAGCTAATGGGTCTATAGTCTTTGGGATACACTTGACCGATCTTCTCCGCCTTTGGTGGAAAAGCTACACGAGAAGTTCTCCAAGAGTGCGGTACATGATTCAGTCTTATGCACCCATCGAATATTATTTTAAGCCATTCCACGACCGCCCTACTTGAAACTTGTAGCAGGGCCAGGAATATACCACCTGGGCCCGTCGATTTAAACTTAGAAAACGTTTTCACTGCCTACTCGATCTAGGTATCGGTCACCAAGCCCGGCACTACCCGCTCCGTTATCGAAGTGTGAGTGCTGTCTGCTGGCTCTTCTAAACCATCTCCCGATGGGAAATGTGTGTCGAGAAGCACCTCAAGGGATTCCTCACTATCACGTGACCATTTCCCGTTCTCTTTCTTTACTAGTCCCTGGACTATGCTAGGACTTTTTTCAACCGTGCTGTTTCGCTGGAGCACTCTATGTCCGTACAGAAACTTTTCCATGAGTTTCTCTTCTCCCTGGTAATTTCACGCTTGTAGATCCTCAGTAGATCCCTGTACTCGTCCCCACACGCTTCGCTTTCCGCGGTCTTTGCGAGCTTAAACATTTGTTTTACCTGTCTTCTTAGAAGACTCAGCTCATAGCTCCACCTTGGCGGCTTTACTTTTCCTCTGAATCTTCTTAGAGGGCAAGCTTTGTTATACGCAGTCATAAGCGTCCTTGTTAGGAATTCATTCGACTCCTCCAGTTCCTCTACATTGGCAACCTCTTTGGGTTGTCCCAGTTTTGTTTCTACATGTTTCTGGAATTTAGTCCAATTCGTTGACCTAGGGTTTCTAAAGGTTCCTCCCTTCTCTACCCTCTTTAGGGGGATGCTGAAGCTGATATACGCATGGTCGGAGAAGGATGGTCTATCAAGAACCATCCAATCATACCTTGATATATTACGCTCGGAGCTCAATGTAATATCCAGAACATTGCTGGATGTTGGACCAATATATGTAGGGACATTTCCCCTGTTGGATATCTGCAAATTGGTTTGCAGGATGTAACAAAATAGAGATTCGCCTCTCTCGTTCGCATCTGCTCCTCCCCACGCATTGTGGTGCGCATTTGCATCTGCGCCTATGACCAACCCCCCTTTGCGCCCTTCCCCCTGTACTAGCCTTTCGCACTCCATCAGTGGAACCTCCGCAGCATCGGCCATGTAGCAGGATGCCAGGATAAGTGCCTGCTTATTCCTTTGCTCAACGGCCACCACTACGAGGTCCTCAGTAGTGTACATAGGCAGCATATAAGAATACAGCTGTTTCCTTACCATTACTACAGCTCGCACCCGTCCTTCCGTTTGCGCATAGTAAACGCCAAATCCGCGCGCGCTAAGTCCAGAAACCTTTCCTCCCGATGAGAGCCACGGCTCCTGGATCAGCGCCACGTCAAACAAACCCACCTCAAGGGTTAGGAGGAGTTCACTCGACGCCACCTTACTGTGTTCGAGGTTTATCTGTAGGACTCGCAGCACCATTGGGCTGTTTGTCCCCCTCAAGCACCTTCATCGTGACGTCGTCGTCCTCTCGTTGCCCTTTTGGTTTAGATTGTTCGAAGCCCCCTTCAGCCCCTTGTAACTGTTGTGTCGGGTGTTCCTCTGTGCGAGTCACAGCACCATTTGGCGGTTGGTCCTCTTCTAACTCCTTCGTGGTGACGTCGGGGACCTCCACCTGTCTTTTTTCCCTTAGGCTTTTGAGGACCTTTTCGACTTCGCCTACCTCTAGCGTGTTAGGGTTTTATCCTCGGGACTTCTTTTCCTGAGTCGCATGTAAATTTTGCCAGTGCCAAAGGACATTTTGCCAAGCTGCGTGTACAAAATATCCTCCGCCTGCTTGTTTATTTGGAACATGTAGAACTGACCTTCCTCCGTAGGCCCAGATACAGTAAGTACCTTCCAATCCTGCGTCGGTATGTTCGGATTCTGATTCTGCAGAAGTCGCAGTGTATCCTCCTACTTCATCACGCATGGTATCCACACCTTAACTTTTGGTACCGTAGGGATTTGCGATTTATCCACCACCTCGAACCGCGCGTTCGTGCCTTGCCTTTGGAGGTTTGGAACCATTTCCTCCAGCCACCGCAAGCTCGCGATGTTGTCGCACGCTATCATCTTCACACCATTATACCATCCCCTCGAATCAAAGGTTGGAAGGGGCTTACTGGGTTGTTCCCGCATTACCCTAAGCATTAAGCTAATAAGTTCCCTTTCCACAGATCTCCACCTTTCAGTAGTCATTTGTCCGAAAGGACTGCTACGATCAGCCAGCGCCACAGTCAATGACTGCTTTGCCACATCACTCATCTTCTCGGGAAAAGCCGGAGTCTTAGTGTTATCCCTCTTTGGCACCTCCGAGAAAGCCGGAGTCTTGGCGTTAACTCCCTTTAGCACATCCGAGAAAGTCGGAGTCTTAGCGTTATCTCCCTTTGGCTTATCTCCTACTTCCGTAGTTGGAACTTCCCTCTGACTCGAAGCTTTCGAGGTAGTTGCTACCTCATGGCCGCTGAGAGAAAATCCGGACCTGGGGCCAAAAAAAATACGGGCCCCCATACTAAAATGAACATATTCTCAAAATCAAAATTACCATCTTTTACATATTTATATGCATTTGTATATACATGTATATTTAAGCGTATACATGTATAGTGTTAACTACTTTGTACTCTTTTCTTTAACTTTTAAAATAATTTTTAATTGAGTTTTCGTGTTAACTTAAAATTTTTTGAATAACTTCAAACAAGAAAATTCTAATTAGTATGCAAATTCTAAACTAAAAAAACTAAACAAAAATAAAATTATAAACATCAATAAATAACATAATATTTAAAAAAAAAAATATTTAAATATTTGGTTAACCACCAAATATATTGGCGATCCTCAATCGAACCAATTAAATCGCAATAAATTCAAGAACAATATATTATATTTTTTTTGACAAAAGTGGTGTAGTTCTTTCGCGCAACCAATTTTTCCCATCTAGCTGAAAGTAGCTAGTAAAAGAAGCTCATAAGAAGTTTAAATATATCTTCAACCGTCACCTTATCAATATTAAATGCAAAACCGAAAATATAAAAGACACGTTTGGTTCAAGTCATCATGAATTGCTAAACAAAATTTAAAAATATATAAAGAAAAATGAGGACAACCCAGTGTAGCTCGTGAAATAGAACATTTAATACATGAGCGAAATGAATAGTTAAACCGAACCCTTCGCGCTTAATTATCTATATATATGTATATACTCATAACAAAAGTTAAAAAACCTGTTAAATTAATTGTGATAAAACGTTAGAAGACAACCAATAAAGGATGTACCATTGTCGCAGAGTGTTTAACAGTACACCTGATTTTGTTAAAAGTAGGCTTTGTAACCAGACAAACAGTTATTTATATACTCATCAAAACGTGTGCTAAACTTAATTTTTTATAACGTGACATATACAATAGCAAAATGAAATCGCACCAACAAAGAAAAATAATCGTATAACAAAATTATTCCTTAAATTTACCTGAAATTCCGACATAAAAACATTTTCACATAAACAAATAAACTAAAATAAAAGTTTATCATCTAAACAAAATTAATCTTAAGAGATAACAATACAAAGATGAATAAAAAATCAACAAAAAAAGAAATTTTTAAAAATTGAACAGATACCAAAAATCATAGTGCAGATTTAAAAGATAAAACTGAAATGTCATCCACAAACAAAATAATTTCCTCATCTCCAGATATCTACGTCATTCACTGCTGTATTTTTAAATGAATTTTCACATTCTATTTCACTTATTGAGCAACAAAATCATAAATGCCATTACAAAACAACAAAGCCATTGCATAAGTAGACGGCAACAACGATGTATTTAATTGTTATCACGTCCAAAAAACGCAATTGATTACCTAAAAATCTCTACAATCATCAATCAACTACTTATTAATTTTAATATTTTTTTATTAAATTAAATTTTATGTAAGTATAATTTTTATTTTAATATTAAATTAAACATTTTTCAATTATAATTTAAATTAAAATTTTAAACCTTTTAAATTTTCAAATTTATTTTAAGATTATATTTATATTTTAACAATTTTATATAAATTATTTAAATTTACTTAATTTTTTTTTTATATAAAAATAAATATTTTATTTAAATTGTTAACTCCCTTTCCAAAAAATTCTTAAATATTTTCTAATTTTCAAATTTTTCATTTAAATTTTTTTTTTATATGGTTCTACGTTCACCAGTACGAACTCTTAATTTTACAAATTCGGAAAATCAAAATAATAACTATACAAATAACACAATGACTCACAATACAACTCAAAATTCTAACATTAATACAACACAAAACAACATCTCTAATATAACACAAGATACTTCAACACAAAATAACTACAAATGTTTCTTCTACTAAATCTATTAAATTACCACAATTTTGGCAAGATTGTCCTGACGCCTGGTTTTTGCTTGTTGAAGGACAATTTGAAATTAACAATATCAATGATGATAATTTAAAATTTCAAAATGTTTTAGTTACTCTTCAACGAGATACTATATCTAATATTTTAGACGTTATTAACCCTCCTCCTCTTTTCAATATATATGATACAAGGAAAAAATTTTATGTGAAAGATTTCCTCTTAGCGAAGAAAAACGATTAGAACAATTATTTTCAAAAACTGAACTTAATGATCGTTCACCGTCTGAATTATTCAGATTTATGAAATCACTTATAGGTACTGACTCCATTGTAAGTCAAGAATTACTTTTGAAATTATGGATTCGTAAATTGCCACAAGAAATACAAATCCATTTAACTTCTAGCAAAGATGAAATAATTATTTTGGCTGACAAACTTTTTGATTTAATCAACAAACCTCATTCTTCCAAATCTCCTATAGTTTCGAGTATAAATAATAATATTTTAGAACAATGCCATTAAAAATTTAACTGAATTAACTATGGCTATTTATCAAAATTTAAATAAAATTTCTAATGATATTAATCAATTACAAATTCGTTCAAGATCTAAAGATAGAAATAGATCTAAATCTCGAACTTTTTCAAGATTCAGAAATTTTTCAAACAATCGTAATTTTAATTCACAAACAAATATTTGTTGGTATCACAAAAAATTTAAGAATAACGCTCTTAAATGTATACCACAATGCAATTTTAATCAAAATCATAATTCAAATTCCGAAACGATCAACTATGACGGTGACGGATAATGGAACTATTATTAAACCTACTCGTCGCCTACTCATATTTGATAAATTCAATAAACTTAATTTTCTTATCGATACCGGCGCAGTTGTATCAGTTATTCCTTTTTCTAAATTTAAAATTTATAAAAGAAATTCGGATCTTACTTTGACTGCAGCAAACGGTTCTTCAATTGAAACTTTCGGTACAAAACTACTTAAAATTGATTAGAGATTTTGAATTTCCATTCATTATTGCGAATATTGATACACCAATTTTAGGAGCAAACTTTTTAGAAAAATTCGGAATTATTGTCAATATTAAAAATAAAGAAATAATAGATTCTACTACAAAAATTAAAGTTGCTGGATCTTCTGGATTTTCTGATATTTTCTCACTCAAAATTCCTATTGTCGAAAATAAGTTTTCAAAATTACTTAATGAATTTCCGTATATTACTTGTGAACCAGATTATACTAAAAAAGTTAAACACCATACGGTTCACAGGATAGAAACAAAAGGTATTTTACCATTTTCGAAACCCAGACGTCTTAATCCAATCAAACTTAAAATTGCTAAAGCTGAATTTGAATTTTTAGTTAAAACGGGTATATGCAGACCCTCAAATTCTCCTATTGCATCTCCACTTCATCTCGTTCCTAAAAAAGAACCAAATGATTTGAGACCTTGCGGAGACTATCGAAGACTTAATTTTATTACTGCACCAGATCGGTATCCTTTACCACATATCCACGATTTAACAATTGATTTAAAAAACAAAATTTTTTTCCAAAATTGATTTTGTGCGTGCTTACCACCAAATTCCAATGGCAGAAGAAGACATTCATAAAACTGCAATAAATACCCCTTTTGGAATGTTTGAATTCGTAAGAATGCCTTTCGGTTTACGAAACAGTGCTCAAATTTTCCAACGCTTTATTAATGAACTATTTTCTGATTTCGATTTTGTATTTACATACATTGATGACATTCTTATTGCCAGTGATAATGAAGATCAACATATAACTCATTTTAAATCAGTTTTCAAAAGACTTGAAGAATATAATTTAAATATTAAACCTTCAAAATGTACTCTCGGTGTAAATAAATTTAATTTCTAAGTTACGAAATTTCAGGAGAAGGTATTAAACCATCTTTAGATAGAATTAAAATCATAGCAAATTTTGAAAAACCAATTTCTATAAATAAATTACAAAAATTTTTAGGTATGATAAATTACTATCACAGATACATTAAAATGTTAGCAACAGAACTTAGTCCTCTGCATGAAATGTTAACACATGCAATTAAAAACAAACTCAAACAATTAAATTGGACAAATGAAACCACAACAGCTTTTCAAAATGCTAAAAAAAATTTTTGCTAAAAATACTTTACTTACACATTTCGACAAAAATGGTACTTTATCATTAGCAGTAGATTGATGCATGCTATTGGAGCAGTTCTTCAACAAACTAGCAATAATATGCTAGAACCCTTAGCTTATTTTTCAAGAAAATTAACTGCAACACTAAATATTCAACATTTGATCGTGAACTTTTGGCAATTTATAATTCAATTAAACATTTTAAACATTTTCTTGAAGGTAGAACTTTTACAATTTATACTGATCATAAACCTTTAATTCATGTTCTAAATTCTAAAGTAGATAGATCTCCTCGTCAACTACGTCATCTTGAATATATTGCTCAATATACAAATGATATGCAATATATACGTGGAAAAGACAACATAGTTGCCGACACACTTTCCCGTATTCCAGAAATAAATGCAATTTCAACTCAAGATATAAATTTAGAAACTTTATATAAAGAACAACAAACTGATACATTTTTACAAAAAACCATTTCTGATCAAAATTCTAAAAATAATTTAAAAGAAATTCATATTCCAGTTATTAATTTAAACATATGGTGTGATGTTTCTCTACAACCTTTTCGACCTTATGTTCCACATTCTATGAGAAGAATTATATTTGACAAAATTCACTCATTATATCATACAAGTATAAGAACAACTAGAAAATTAATTCAAAATAAATATTATTGTCCTAACATTCGTAAAGAAATTGACGATTGGACTTCATCTTGTATCAATTGTCAAAAATCCAAAATTTCAAGGCATACTAAATCTCCTATTCAAAAAATTCAAATACCATCAGGTCGATTTGAACATATTCATATGGATATTGTTGGACCTCTTCCAGTTTCGAATGAAAATTGTTATATCTTAACAATTGTTGACAGATTTTCACGTTGGCCTGAAGCTTATCCACTTAAAGATATTTCAACAAATACTATAGTAAAAACTTTTATTCAAAATTATATACCACGATTTGGTATACCATTGAATATTACAGTAGATCAAGGTTCACAATTCACCTCAAAATTTTTTACAGAATTAACTAAACTTTTAGGTTCTCATAAAATTCATACATCCCCTTACCATCCCCAAGCAAATGGCATGATAGAGAGATTTCATCGAACTTTAAAAGCAGCACTTATAGCATCAAACGACTCGGTTCATTGGTCTGACTTTTACCACTCATTCTACTTGGTTTACGAACTTCTATTAAAGAAGATTTAAAATGTTCATCTGCTGAACTTGTTTATGGCCAAGCACTTAGAATACCTGGTGAACTAATTGTTTTAAATAGTAATAAAGAACATGATTTTTTTAATGACACTCTTTAAAAAATAAGAGAATCTTTTTCGCTTGTTCGTTCTAAAGTTTTTCATCATAACAAAGAAAACTTTTTCGTTCCTAAAAAATTAGAAAATTGTGAGTATGTTTTTGTTAAAATTCTTCCTAAATCTAATTTAGAATCACCTTATGAAGGACCTTTTAAAGTTATCTCTAAGAAACATAAAACATTTACAATTCAATACAAAAATACTATTTAAAATATTTCAATTGATTTACTTAAACCAGCAAACATAGTCTTTAACACTAATTTAAATACAAATTCAAATACATTAAACAACAAAAAACAAAAAAAGGTTACATTTAATATTAATTAATAATCTGTTTGTTTTAAATTTTCTTGGAGGGGGAGTAAATATAGTGTTAACTACTTTGTACTCTTTTCTTTCATTTTTAAAATCATTTTTAATTGATTTTTCGTGTTAACTTAAAATTTTTTGAATAACTTCAAACAAGAAAATTCTAATTAGTATTAAAATTCTAAACTCAAAAAATAAACAAAAATAAAATTATAAACATCAATAAATAACATAATATTTTTAAAAAATAAATATTTAAATATTTGGTTAACCACCAAATATAACATGCATACATGTATATTATATTCAATAAATGTAAACAATGAATAGTTTATTGGTATTCAATATTGCGTATATTGATTAGAATGATTTAATTAATAAAGAAAATGTATTTCAATTATAAAATGAATATAAAAATGAATTAACGAAGGTGGATGTTAAACATGCGGCTGTCTCTGTCAACTTTTCTTCAGCTAATGTCTCTCTACTTACAGTTGTCTTGGTGATACCAGCTTAAACCGGTGTTCAGGGTAGTCATCTCACATAAATATATAGTTACGAACTGTAATTTATTTACACATTCATACAGAACAACATATGAGTAAATATGTTTACATAGAAATATACATATTCTTCATAAAATACTAATATATTTGTAGAATATAAATTATTATATTGATTGCGGGAAATATTACACTTTAAAAAAAAACTAATGAAAAAATAAGTACAGTTTATTACTTATAGAGCTTTATTTAAATATTGCATTAATTGTATGAAATAAATTTCTTTAAATCGCTGTTTACATACATACATACATACATACATACATACATGTATATCACTGTATAAGAATTTGCATCATACCAAATTTTTCTGCTGCAACAGAAAACGAATTCAACTTTATAAAATTTGTTGAAATTTAAAATGATTGCTATCTACGAAATGTGATTAAAGGTGTGGTTTGTTTATTTTCTGTAAGCAAAAAGCTTGGATGGCATTTTGAGATTCCCGGGCCCCTCCAAAGCCCGCGCCCGGGGGATAATGCCCCCTCAGCCCCCCCCCCCCCCCTCTCGCCGGGCCTGTGCTACCTCGCTATTGGAGCCCATCTGTCTTACAGCTTTGGGCCTACTTGTCTTGTCTATGCGACTGCCCTGCCTCGCGGCTCTAGGACTAGGTCTTTCTGCCTCTTGAAAGCAGGCTTTTCGCCTTCCGCCAAACGTTGCCTCTTCATTCTGCCATTCGAAGCTTCTTCCTCCTCGTACCGGTTGCAGAACCGAGGGTTTCTCGCAGCAAACCTTTTGAACAGCCTTCGACCTACTTCTATCGCTTCATGGGCCCATTGCAAGCGCTCGATCTCCACTTCTGTTGGGTCGACCACTGCTTCCAAGCGTTGTACAATTCTTAGTGCTGCACGGTACTGCGAGAGAGCTCTTTTGCTTCCTCTGCTCCACTATTCTACTCCGTTTTCATTTGTATGCTTGTATGCTATTCTCGCTCCCCGAGCCCGACGCATTGCTTAGTTCGTATTTGTCGTCCTTGGATTGCGACTCAGTCCTCTTTACATCGTCCTTATTACAATCAGGTAATGAGTCGTTCATCTTGGTCGTACGACCATCTGCCCGACAAGGCGGGCTCAGCGGTCCAGTATTATATACGGGGAAAGAACCGTCCGCCACAGCAGCGCCCCTTACTGTGGTAAGGCCATAAATACTTCCCGAGGTGGCCCGGTATCGGGAAGGCTCCGTTCGAATACAGCCGAATTTATCCCTTGGCTGCAAATCGTCCAATAGGCACGATCCGCATAACACCCTGGATTAGGGGGTTGGCAGTTCTTGGTCACCGACATCCCGCCGCCCTCCTATTAGGCGAAACGGCGTAGCTGTCAGTCCCAAAGAGCTCCGCCTCATAGTCGGGAGCTATGAAGTTCGGCTAAGCTCTCACACCAACGAAAAGGTACCTACCCTAGTGAGGGCCACTCGTTGGTAACTTTTCCATCATTTTTCGCAATTAAAAAGCTGCAATATAGCAATTGATTACGACACAAAATATGTTGGTAAGTAATTTTATTGGATATGGAGAAAGTTTAAAACAATGCTTCGCTAAATTTTGTATGTGAGTGGGCAAGGCGTAATAAACTTCAATTTCGAAGTCTGAAGTTCCTTCATATTTACAAACGCAACATTTTGGTTGATTGTGGCGATGTTATTGGAATGCATTAGCTTGTGTTAAACGCATCTATATGAAAGATGTCATTGTACCGCGGCCTTAAACGTTTTACAAGACGGTGTACCACGGAATTTTTATCAAAAATTGTCAAAGGTGGTATCAAAAGACGTGTTTCTACGCCCGTTTTTAGAATCCGAAAGCGAAAAAAAAAATTTATTTCTGTCAAAAGATATAAGCAAAAAATTGGTTTAAATTTTCATGTGATTGTATCTTGCCAGATTTGTTGTACACGCACACACACTAAAACAGAAAGGTGTTGTGCGCACATTTAATTTTGCTCCACAAACCGGTGTTGGACCCACCCAGAGTTATTTTTTGTTAAATCGCAGAAAGGCGTTCTATGCAAAAAAAAAAAACTATGGAACGGGCCCCATATTTCGGACCCTCTCGAGGTTAAAGGGTCATTTTGTGGTTTCTTGTAAATATATTTCGACAGAATTAAAAGTTTTAATTTTCGGATTCTAAAAAGGGAGGTCGAAACACGTCTTTTGATACCACCTTTGATAATTTTTGATAAAAATTCGGTGGTGCACCGTCTTGTAAAACGTTACCTACAGATTTTTGGTTGAGAAAGGTCTATATTTTGAACTGAAAGTCGGATATTACAGTGTAAATTAATTTTTTCTGGAAAGATTAACATTTACGAAACTTTTGAACTCCTTTGGAAGAGAAAAAAATCTGAAATGGTCTAAAATAAATGCTTAGTGAAAATAAATAGTGGATATTCGGTACAAACTTTTCATATTCACTTTGCCGCGTGCACTAGCTGGTGCTGGGGGCTCCTCAATCGGTCCATTTACAACAACTGTATTTTTTTGTAATGATTGTACTGAAAATGGTGGCACATAACGCGTACGTTGTACCGCACTCTTTACAAAAGGGTGTGTCTTTGATGAATTTGCAGATTTAGAACCCTGTTTTGTTGATTTCCCCAGTACGTAATTTTCTTGTGATTTTATACTACGTACACGTGCCGTATAAGACATACTTGTTTTTTGTGCCTTCTATGTATTATTTATAAAAAAATGTATCCAATATACATGGAATTTTTAAAATACATTAACTTATTTGCCTAAAGAAGATACTACTTCTACACTTCCACCTTAGACAGTAAACATACTAAAGGGTTGGTATTTACGAGCACAACTCATATCATCAGAATTTTCTAACGCCAGGTTCATTGGTACATTAATACAGTATACATATGTACATATATGTATGTATTGGAATGAGATTGCAATTTTGTGGGTGGATGGTTATCATAACAAAACGTTGCTAGGTTCAAAGGCAATAAATATATAGTCGCATGCTAAACGGCAGCAAATATTGTTCGCAGAATAATGGGCGAGCCACAATAAAGGTTTTCATATAGAATATGAAAAATAGAGTAGCCAAAACCACGTAAAATGTTGCATTTGTAAGTATTAAGGAACTTCAGACTTGGGATTGAAGTTTATTTCGCTTTGGCCATTCATATAAAAAATTTCGCGAAACACTGTTATAAACATTCTCACTATACAAGAAAAATACTTGCTAACATATTTTGTGTCCTAATCATGTGTTAAATTGCAGTTTTTATTTATTTATTTATTAGTCTACAAATTTAACAATTAATCAGACTTATTATAGTATAGATAAAAACAAACAAAAAGACTTGGCAACTTAAATATATAATAATTACAAAAATATACTGTATACTTATGTATTAACTCATTCAAATGCAAAGACATACAGAGATATAGGGGGTTACACCTTACATATTTAAGGTAGTAAGTAGGTACTTTTTAATTTTGAAAATCGGATCGCATGTATCTAAGTTTTTGCAGTGATTATTGAAATCATGACAAATGCCACGAAGTAGGTCATGCATTTCAAAGTTCGATCTGCATGTAATTATATGCAGTTGTTGAAAATATCTAGACCGTCTGACTGGCACATTGAACTTAATTTCGCCAAGCAGAAATGGGCTAGCTATTATCCCTCTTAAGAGTTTTACTATAAATAAGACATTAAGGATCTCCCTACGGCTCTGTAATGTAGGCAGCTGTAATATTTTTAATCGGCTGCAATACGGTGGAAGATTCCTTGACGTGTCCCAAGGCAAGTGTTTCAAAGCAAAAAGCAAAAACTGTTTTTGGACCGATTCCAGTTTATCGCAGTGAATTTGATAACGTGGGCTCCAGATTATCGAAGCATATTCAATATTGGCCTCACCAATGATGTAAACAGAGTTTTAGTATCGTACGGATCATTAAATTCCTTAGACCACCTTTTCGCGAACGCCAAAGTACCTTTAGTCCTATTAACGCAAGTTTCTATATGTAACCTAAAGTCAAGCTTAGGGTCCATTGTAACACCTAGGTCAGTGAAGTTGGTGACTTGCTTAATAACATAATCTCCAATCACATACTCATGGGAATTAAAGGTTTTTCGTGTAAACACATGAACTTACACTTCGGAAGGTTTAGTGACATGAGGTTAGCATCACACCATACAACTAGGCTGTTCAGATCCAACTGAAGAAGTGCTCTATCCTCTGGTGAGCGGATAGGCATAACAAGTTTCACGTCATCCGCATACATCAACGGCTTACAGTGCTTCAAAACACTTAGTAGGTCGTTAATGAATAATAGGAATAACACTGGCCCAAGATGGCTGCCTTGTAGAACACCAGAACTGTTAAAAAAATTTAGAAAAGTATACAAAAGTGTGAAAATAAATTCACTTCGAAAGTATGAAAACACTGAGGTCAAGACGCGTCGTTTGACACCTCCCCCGATATTTTTGGTAGTCAAAAACTGGTCCCAGTTGAAATAAATTGTATACATGTAGGAGGTATGTGTGCTAAATGCATGAAAAAGTACCTATGTAAAATTTATATTTTTTGAATTCTTAACATATTTATTCATACAAAAAGTATTCGTGCTGTATTAGTGAAAAAGTACGAACAATTCAATGTTTTTCGTGAAATTTTTTTGAACGACGCCAACAAAACAACGCGATCAAAACAGTCTCACAACTGACCTTAAACTTTTAACGCGCGTACCCTTTCCTTTGACACTGACTGTATGTATTTTTTCAAGTATACAGAATTAATACTTGAAAGCAGTCAATAAAAATACTTAGCTGCTATTAAAAACAGCTTGAAGTTGGCTGCTACACCCACGAAAACGTCTGAAATTGGAAGAAATGCTACTTTGAGGCGTTGAAACGCGTTGTTGGACTTGACTTCGTTTTTTTTTTTCATGGGCCCGGGGTTTCTCAGGGAGCCCGCGATTTAGAGGTACTAAGATACTTTCTTAATTCAGGAGAGTCTTTAGTTGTTCCATGTGCAAATTTTAAGCCGAATTTCAAAAGCAACGAATATTGATAATGATTTTTTGCCTGGGCCTGAAGAGACAATAAAAACATCAAACAAAAATGTGTTTCTCAGGGGGCCCGAGATTTAGAGGTACTAAGATATTTTTTTTTTAATTCAGGAGAGTCTTTAGTTGCTCCATGTGCAAATTTTAAGCCGAATTTCAAAAGCAACGAATATTGAAAAATTGCCTACGCCTGAGGAGACAATAAAAGCATCAAACAAAAATGTGTTTCTCATGGTGCCCGCGATTTAGAGGTACTAAGAAATTTTTTTTTAATTCGGGAAAGTCTTTAGTAGTTCCATGTGCAAATTTTAAGCCGAATTTCAAAAGCAACGAATATTGATAATGACTTTTTGCCTGGGCCTGAGGAGGCAATAAAAACATCAAGCAAAAATGTATGTTTACATGAATCCGAAATCGTAAAGTTTTCGTGGTGACACTGATGAAGTTTCATCTTCAAAAAGTCTTCCAACAATACCACCAACTCTGTATCAAAGTCCAGATAATTTAAACGACTTCGATATCGGTACGGTGAATAATGAGTTTTTGCGATCTGTTATTTTTCCACATGATTGTCATGACGAGGCATTTCCTACCTCGTTGTTAAACAGAATCCTGCCAAATGGAGAGTAAGTGGAGCATGACTGGTTAGTGTGGAGTGCCAGTAGCAATGCTTTTTATTGCCTACCATGTCTATTAAGCACCAATACTTTAAATCGACCTAAAATTTGTTCTGCGGATATTCGAAATTCCAGGTATGGAAGAAGCTATACTACAAACTGCCATCACACGAAAATACTCAAGATCACACTAAATGTTATATTCAATGGCGATCTTTACAAAATCTAAATGAAAAGGATGCTACAATTGATATACTTTTCAATGACCAGCTATTCACTGAAACTCAAAAGTGGAAAGAAATTTTATATAGAATTTGGGCTCTATTTTATTTTTGCGTGAAAGAAGCCTAGCTTTCAAAGGCGAAAGTATATATCTTGGTGAACGAAACTATGGACATTTTTTGGGCATCTAAGCCAATATGATCCGATACTTAGAGATCATTTGGAGAAAGTTAGGACTTCACAGCAGCAGCACAAACGTTTACAAGTTCACTATCCTTCCCCAGACATTCAGAACGAGTTTATAGAAATTTGTGCAAAGCACGTGAGGGAAACTATATTAGATCAAGGCAACAAAGCAAAGTATTTTGCTATTATCGTTGATGCTATGCCTGATGCTAGTCACGTTGAATACGTTCATTTTGCGCTAACTCCATTTCAATTCGAAAGCAACAAATTTTACAATTCAAGAACTTTTGTGAATTGTAACCAAAAAACTGGTCAGAAAATCGCTGATCTAATTTGCCATACTTGATTGAAGATTGTCGTGCACAAGGGTACGATAACGGCGCCAATATGAAAGGAGGTTACAACGGAGCACTACGTCACATTCTCGACAAAAACTCGAATGCTGATTACTCGCCTTGTGCAACCCACAGTCTGAATTTATGTGGTGTTGATGCTGCAGAATGTTGTACGGCTGCAATTACTTTCTTCGGAGTTGTACAAAAATGTTTTACTATTTTCAGCAGCACTCCACAACGATGGGACATCCTCAAAAAAATGTACCGAGCTCTCTTCATAGTCTTTCAGCCAAAAGCCCAATTTGGCTGCGCAAGCATACGGCGATGTTACCGGCATTCTCAAGTACATCAACAAGTTCGAATGTATCTTGCTGCCCTCAATTTGGTTCAAAATACTCACTACCATTAATGAAAGAAACGTGGTCCTCCAAGCTAGAGACGCCACCATAGATGTTGAGGTCCGACATCTAGTTGCCTTATTAGCTGATTTGAAGTTGATCAGGAACCAATGGGAAACAATTTTAAACGAATGCAAAACAGTTGCTATTCACTTGAACATCTCGCCGGACATTCGAAAAAGAAAACCCAAAAGACGTTCTGAAGATAATTTAAATGAGATGATTACGGATGGTTCAGAGTCTGATTTTAAAAACAGTATATTCCTGGTGATCGCTGATTCGGTAATCACTGGCATTACTGAACGATTTGCAGCTATGAGAAATTTGAGCGAGACGTTTTCCTTTTTGTGGCAATTTGAAGACATGAATGAAACTACGGTTCGGGCGAGCGCAGCAAAATTTGTCGAAAAATACAAGTCGGACATTTCTCAAAGCTTAGAATGCGAAATAATTCACTTGAAACATATTTACGAAGCAAATTTTGATAAAAGTCTGTCACCATTGGAATTGCTAAATGCCATCTATTTTCAAAATCTGTATACGATTTTCCCCAACATTTGTGTTGCTTTACGTATCTTTTGCACTATACCTGTGATTGTAGCTAGTGCAGAACGTTCCTTTAGAGTCCTTTCAAGAATCAAAAACTTTCATAGATCGTGCTCATCTCAAGAGCGAGTTTCAGGACTTGCCACGCTTTGTGTTGAATCCGTTTTGGCAAGACAGTTAAAGTTTGATATTATTATAAGAAATTTAGCAGCGAAAAAAACAAGTAAAGCCACTCTTTGATATCCGAACTTTCTATATTTAGCAGTTCAAATTTATAATCATCATTAAATTTATCAGAAATGTATTAAAATGTTACCAAATAACTAGAAAAGAGTATTTGGAACAATATGTGGCTGTTAAAAGAGAATTTTATTTCGACGTCACAATATAGTATAAATAGTAAATATTCTGTGTAAATTTTACTGTCAGCTCTTACTCCAAAAATCATTTAGTTGATGTGGCAAAAAATTTGTTTGATGTAATTCATCAATAATGATTCATGAATGAGACGTCATTAATTCATGTTAATCAAATGTATTAGTGGATTTTTTATAGAGGGCCCGTAAATTGTTAATTCCCAGGCCCGGATTTTCTCTCTACGACCCTGAACATAGTACAGGTTTACAAGTATGATATGTATAAGGAAACAATTCCTTTCTCTTTCTAACACACTGCCGTTTCACATTTCGGTTAGTGTCAAACTATTGTGGAACTCAGTGGAACCTGCGTGGAACATTCGTTTGACACTGAACGAAGTGTCAAAATTATCGGGGTTGCTGGCGTGGAAAGCGACGCAGTGAAACCAAAAAAAGGAGCGGAATATCAGATATGGGTTGCTGTGATGGTAAATTTTTTAAAAGAATTTAAGAGCGGTACGCAGATCACAGGTAATTGCTCAAGAAAAATTTAGCCTTTTTTCTTGCGTGGAAAATAGTAGTATGGAAGTAATTTTGACGTTTAAAAATCCACGGTGAATAGTCAAACAAGCAAGAAGAAAAGCACATAAACAAAAGAAATGTAAAGAATGTCACTTCCCTTATATATGCCCGTTTCTCCTCCGCCGTGAAATTCATTAAGCTCTTTTTGCGTTTTGGCGCTGCAGCTATTGTTATTTCCATTTCTGAAATAAAATAATAATTATTTATTGCAGAAAAATTAAAAAACCATGTACTTACCTAATTTTTCCAGTTTGTTTTAACTTTTTTCTTCAAGAAATATATGGCACTTGACATATTTCTTGCGGAAACCGGGGTTGCCGAATGCAAATTTGATCGAAAAATAGTAGTAAAGTAGCGTACTAAATTTCTTGTAAACTGCGTACTACCTCAAGAAAATTTACCACAAGGAATTTTCTTGAGCATTTCTTGAGCGCTTTTTATATGGAATTTTTACTTTCTTGTGATCTGCGTACCGCTCTTCAAGAATACAAACACGGGTGCTTTGTTTTTCTACCCGTTCAAAAGTTGTCTGCAAAAAACAGTTTGAAACCGAGATCGACTGCAATAACCCGTCCAAAAATGTGGAAAGAGAAATTAAAACACTCGTTGTGTCCTGTTATCAATAGTCCAAAGGCGAAAAAGTATTCGAATTATTGGAAGCGAGGCAAAAACGCGTCTATTGATACCTCCCCCGACGGTTTTGGTCAGGTTTTTAGCAATTGTCCCGGTAATACATTATCACATTTTGTTAACTAAAATTGTCCAAAACATATGAATTTTAAAGAGATGTAAATAAGTGCTCTTTTGAAAGTAAATAAGAATATTTCTTTGTAATTTTACAATTAAATTTTTACGCAGTTTTCGTTACCACCTACTACACTTTTTCTTGATCTAAGAAGTACAACAGTGCCAAATAGCATCCACACAAAAAACGAACAAGAACAAGCATTTTATCAGGTGAGCGTGGCTGTGTATGTCGCGCTGCTACATATCCTTCTTGTAGACCTGTACATAAGACAGGTACCCGTTACCTAATCGATTACTTAATCGTTACCAATAACTTGGTCACCAATTATCGTCTTAATGACTTTTACATTGCTGTCGTGAAAAAGGTAGCGCATGCGCTCTCTCAAAATAGTGTACGTGTGACTCGCTTTCTCGCTCTTACCTATTGTGTTTTCGACATTCCTTCTCGCTCGATGTTATTTACATTTTTAAGTTACTTCATTAGGTATGTTTTCGTTATCGCTAACCAAAGCATATGCAACAACAACAACACGGGTAACTGACCTTTCGGTTACCCGTACCGGTTACCTTCTGTCAATTCGCTTTTTATATGAATGAAACGCGTCCTCATTGTTTACTATATAGTTTGGCAGCTTAAGTAGAGGTTATGTTGCGAATAGAGTGGAAGGCAGTGGACTAGGCAGTCGAATATCATATAATGAAGGAATGGTGTTCGGAGTTTTTTCAAAGTTAAAAAAAAAAATGATAACAGCTGTAATATAAATAAAACTATTGTTTTAATAACAACAAAAACGCCATATATATTCTGTATACATAAATTTATAAGGAGTATCTCACTTTAAAATTTGAATTAAATAATCTAAAGTTTTTTTTTGGAACTGAGTCGAGAACTGTGCGTGTGAATGTGCGAATTTTCACCGATCAGCTGTTAGTTGCGCTACTTGGTAAAATTTACAATGCGCGTCCTTTTTGTTTAAATAATATTTAATTATGAATAAATTATGTATACAATGGTTTTTACAAATAATTTCCTTAATTTTCTAGTAAAACTTACATATGTGCATATTTATATGTACAAACTACATATGTAAAGACATAAACTCTTTCGTAGTCGTGCCCTTTCTGAAACCATTTTGAGTTTCGAAGCTCACACTGATGGTGCTCAATTTTTCCTGCGCGGGTGGTGTTGTTATTATCAGTTTGCATAGATATGAGTGTTATAATACCGGTAGATATAATACCGGAATATATGCAGCCCCATTTCGTGCTATCAAAGTCGATTTGCAGGTGATGTTGAGCCTTTGAACTTGACCCTTTCCCATAATATGCGTGGTATGGCCTTATATGTGATACTAAAAAGGCCGAGGGACAGTTGTCGCAGTTTTCTTGTAGTTTGAGCAAATGTACGTTCTTCTTACAGCCACAGCTGGAATATTGCTATGCCCACATCGTCAAATCGAATTACCTAGCATGAAAAAGAAACGAATATCGGTAAGGATAGATAATAAGTTTTTAATATAACCGGAAGTGCTTAATAAATACAAGATACTCAAGGGGATTTCAGATAACCAGAATCAGGACCTGTAAAGTAAATTGAAGTGAACCTCCACCATGCCAAGGCATCTTCCGGTAGCGGGGGTACCCGTCAAATCGAATTACCTAGCATGAAAAAGAAACGAATATCGGTAAGGATAGATAATAAGTTTTTAATATAACCGGAAGTGCTTAATAAATACAAGATACTCAAGGGGATTTCAGATAACCAGAATCAGGAGCTGTAAAGTAAATTGAAGTGAACCTCCACCATGCCAAGGCATCTTCCGGTAGCGGGGGTACCCGAAGATTATAACAAGGGATAATTGATAGATGTTGGGGTAATAGATAGTAAATTAGGCGTGCTACAAAAACAAAAACTAATAAATGCAGATGACTGTTTAATCCATTATGCGAAGTTCTTTGAATGGATGTGCAAATTGAAACGGGCAAAGTACTGCTAAAACTGCTTCCACGAGTAACCCGGGAACGAATTGATATGACTACGTCTATTCTTCTTTAGCAGCAGTACCGAGCACCAATTCCCTTTTGGACAGGAAAGTAAACGTTTGGTTGTCTGCAAGTTTATCATATTCCAGTACAGAACATACTCGTTTGCTGGATCTGAGCAGTACATCTAATTTTCCCAGATTTTCTGGGCTCAGCGAGGGTATCCTCCTGAATGGTGCATGTGTACCCTGCTGCCTTGCCTGGCCGCTCACCCAACAACACCAGGCACGACGGAACTTGCCTTGCGACACCCAAAGTGCACTCACGCTTCTCATGGCTTAAGCGGCTTCGTGCGCTTAGAGTATACCCGTGGTAGCTATGCCTGTCGTAAGAGGCGACTAAAATACCAAATTGATTCAAGGGGTTTTGTAGCGCAATCCTTTCAATGGGTTGCCAGCGCAATATATAGCCTCTCCAACCCAATTGTCAACGTCACCTACCCGTGGCGAATCCTGTTTCTTTAACAGCCGAGGCTCTGGCGACCTCATGTTCCTTATGGATCTACATTTGAAGGCGCTTACTTAGCTGACATCGCTTACTTAACCGGTAGATTCTACCGAGCCGAGGCTCTGGCGACCTCATGTTCCTTATGGATCTACATTTGAAGGCGCTTAGTTAGCTGACATCGCTTACTTAACCGGTAGATTCTAAAATAAAAACCAAAACACAAAATATAGGTTAGGTTGAAGTGACCGGTTCATGAGGATCTCACATAGACTGAATGTGTCCGTAGTGTTACCAGAAGTTTGTTTTAACGACAAAGCTGAAAACCCTATCAAGAACCAGGACCTATGTTATAAAAAAACTCCGTCCTCTTGACAAATACTAGAAGCTTCCTAGGACTTAAGCCACTTGCTGCTTCTAGATCTGACAGCTTTATCACTCCTAATAGCTGGAGCCTTAGCCTGGCAAGCGCAGGGCACGATATTTCTCAGGGGGCCCGGTATTTCTCGGGGGGCCCGCGATTTAGAGGTACTAAGACATTTTTTTTTTAATTCAGGAGAGTCTTTAGTTGTTCCATATGGAAATTTTAAGCCGAATTTCAAAAGCAACGAATATTGATAATGATTTTTTACCTGGTCCCTCGAACAGTGAGGAGACAATAAAAACATCAAACAAAAATATATGTTTACATGAATCCGAAATCGTAAAGTTTTCGTGGTAACACTGATGAAGGTTCATCTTCAAAAAGCCTTCCAACAATACCACCAACTCTGTATCAAAGTCTAGATTATTTAAACGACTTCGATATCGGTACCGTGAATAATGAGTTTTTGCGATCTGAATAAGTCAACGAAATAATTCGTCGAGGTCATCAAAAGTGCCCTGTTAGTTTTCCACGTGGTTGTCATGACGAGGCATTTCCTACCTCGTTGTTAAACAGAATCTTGCCAAATGGAGAGAAAGTGGAGCGTCACTGGTTGGTGTGGAGTGCCAGTAGCAATGCTTTTTATTGCCTACCATGTCGTCTGTTAAGCACCAATACTTTAAATCGACCTAAAATTTGTTGTCCTGGCGAATATTCGAAATTCCAGGTATGGAAGAAGCTATACGCTAAACTGCCATCACACGAAAATGCTGAAGATCACATTAAATGTTATATTCAATGGCGATCTTTACAAAACCTAATTCGAAAGGAGGCTACAATTGATACACTTATCAATGAACAGCTAATCACTCAAACTCAAAAATGGAAAGAAATTTTATATAGAATTTTGGACACTATTTTTTTTTTTCAAAAAGCGAAAGGATGGACATTTTTTGGGCATCTAAGATCTCATAAGCCATTATGATCCGATACTTAGAGATCATTTGGAGAAAGTTAGGATTTCACAATAGCAGCACAAACGTTTACAAGTTCACTATCTTTCCCCAGACATTCAGAACGAGTTTATAGAAATTTGTGCAAAGCATGTGAGGGAAACTATATTAGATCAAGGCAAAAAAGCTAAGTATTTTGCTATTATCGTTGATGCTATGCTTGATGCTAGTCACGTTGACTACGTTCATTTTGCGCTCACTCCATTTCAATTCGAAAGCAATAAATTTACAATTCCAGAACAGATTTTGGCTTTCGTGAATTGTAGCCAAAAAACTGCTCAGAAAATCGCTGATCTAATTTGCCATACATGATTGAAGATTGTCGTGCACAAGGGTACGATAACGGCGCCAATATGAAAGGAGCTTACAACGGAGCACTACGTCACATTCTCGACAAAAACTCGAATGCTTACTCGCCTTGTGCAACCCGCAGCTATGATAGCGTTTTCTTTTCTGGATAAAGTGTTACGCAAGCGTTGTTGTTCTATTCTAAAAAACAGGCAACGCTTTTACGGGGTATTTCGTTCTTTTGTGAAAATTCTTGCCTGCTCGCAACGCAAAAGCGTTACACTTTTACCCTGTATAAAATGGCGGTGTGGCAGTGCAACTTTGTGAAACTCTCAATTCGCTCTTAAGTTCCACATATACTCTGTTAATATGAGTGAATTTGGTGAGTTGAAATGTTCTTTGTATGCACTATAAATGTTAACCATTTTCTGGGGTAGGAGTAACTCTATTGTTGTTGTTGTTGTTGTAGCGATAAGGTTGCTCCCCGAAGGCTTTGAGGAGTATTATCGATGTGATGGTCCTTTGCCGGGTACAGATCCGGTACGATCCGGTACCACAGCACCATTAAGGTGCTAGCCCGACCATCTCGGGAACGATTTATGTGACCACATTGAACCTTCAGGCCATCACCTCCCTCCCCATCCCAAGTTCCATGAGGAGCTTGGGGTCGCCAGAGCCGCGTCTGTAAGTGAAACAGGATTCGCCGCGGATAGGTGAGGTTGAAAATTGGGTTGGAGAAAAAAAAAAAGTAAAAGTAAAACCACTCTTTGATATCCGAACAATCTATATTGAATAATTAAAATTTATAATAATCATTAAATTTATCAGAAATGTATGAAAATTTTACCAAATAAGGGGGGGGGGGGGGGGGGAGAAGAACACTGGAGCAATACGCCAGGTTTGAGACAATCTAAGTTACTCTTAGGAAGTTATAGCACAAGTCGCTACAGGGCAATAATAGACCTATCGAAAGATAACCGAAGAATCACAAGAGCTATTCTTACAGGGCATTATAGACTGAGCAGCCGTATGCAGAAAGTGGCATACTATCGAATAACACATGCCGATTTTGTGATCGATCAGCAGACGGCGGACCATATCCTCCAAGAATACGAAGCAATCTCAAAACGTAGGGCTAAGCTTATGGGCTGTTGTTGTTGTTGTTGTTGTTGTTGTAGCGATAAGGTTGCTCCCCGAAGGCTTTGGGGAGTGTTATCGATGTGATGGTCCTTTGCCGGGTACAGATCCGGAACGCTCCGGTAACACAGCATCATTAAAGTGCTAGCCCGACCATCTTGGGAACGATTTATGTGGCCACGTTAAACCTTCAGGCCATCCCTCCCTCCCCACCACCAAGTTCCTTGAGGAGCTTGGGGTCGCCAGAGCCTCGTCTGTTAGTGAAACAGGATTCGCCGCGGATAGGTGAGGTTGACAATTGGGTTTGGAGAAGCTATATATTGCGCTGGCAACCTGAAGGGTTGCGCTACACAGCCCCTTGAATCTGGTATTTTAGTCGCCTCTTACGACAGGCATACCTACCGCGGGTATCTTCTGACCCCCTAACCCGCTGGGGGGAAGCTTATGGGCTCACCATGGCCAGTGCATTCCCACATTTAATCCCTCAAGCCAACTCTGCTGGGGTTCATCAAAGAAGTCGGCTACGATGAGGTGCTGTGAAGGAGATGTGCAAGTCACTGTGCAATCCTCAATAAATTATCTATCTACGTTCCGGTACCAAGCACCATTGAGGTACTAACCCGACCATCTCCGAACCTATTGATATGACTACATTGAACCTTCTAGGGATTGAATATTAATAATGACCGCAATGCGAAAGTCTGCTAAAATTTACCATTCTCCATGGAATGCTACATATATAACTTCCCAGGTTTTGAATCAGTAATGAAAAGAGCAAAATTTACTAAAATTTTAACTGGTTGTGGGTAAGGTGTTGATGTCCTCTCTTAACGCAATGTAATGGCAACGGCGACGCAGGGAAAATAATAAAAATCCTATAAATCTACTGATCATAATTAATTAATCCCTCCCTTTCTATGCAGTTGTATGCATACATACATATGGGGTTTGTTCTCCAAACGCTATTTAAAGAAATCAATTGGTATTTACATGAACTTCGAACTCTTTGGTATTTGCCTTCTTCAGTTGATTATCAGCAAAAGCATGACAAATTATCACTAACAAATTCATACATGTTGTTTATATATTTAATATGGTAGGCAATTTACTTACCCTTTCTGGTGCGATGATCCTGGACATTTGGGCCTGACTAGACGAGATTTATTTTGCTTTAACATAGCGTGCTTAACGCGAACCATATCATGTTAGGGCACAATTTCGATTATGCAACCAATCAAAGAAATGTGCTTGTAATACTGCTATGATAGCAGCAGCAGCTCCCGGTGGCGGCACATAAACAACAGTTGCATTCAGATCAGTTGCATTTTTTGCTTCGGCTACCTATTCAATTTTAATTCACATTATATTATCTACTATTGCAATTTTTAATCAATACAAATCAATATAAATTACCGAAGCAAATACTGGCAAACCAAGATGCGTAGTTCCACCCTTTTTTGGGAAAATACATCCAACCAATTTTGTACCCTATTCCAAAGCATGTTGGTTGTGGAAAGTACCTTGTTTACCGATAAATCCTTGGCAAATGACACGTGAATCTGCATTTAATTGTAGGTTTCTTGTTGTTTTGGCATATCCTGAGCTGAATCGCACCCCGGAAGAGATGATATATATTAGAATAATATAAAATTTTTTTATTATTTAAAAATACACATACGTACGAATGAGAAGCAGAGAGTAAATAATGTTGCTTTGGTTGTAGCGATAAGGACACTCCCGGGAGCGATTTAGTATGACCACCTGAAACCTTCTAGGCCATCCCGTCGATTCTATATAACTTTCAGATTCTAAAAACGGATCTCGACACGCGTCTTTTGATACCACCTTTGTTTAGGTTGCGCACTGTCTTGAAAACGTTACCTTTTTTGGATTTGGAAATCGAATCTTCCAATCCAAATTGGTGGCAAGAGGACTTGGCTGCCTCTAGCTAATGCGCCAGGTTAATTTAGAAGTGCCTAAACAGCTAACACACGTCACACCTAAAAGCACGTAGCCCAAGCACTTTTTTAGTTTTTTAGTTTAATTACCACAATTATAGTTTTTCATCGTTTTAAAATGTTTCCCGGAATAATTAATAAATTGTCGTATTAAGATGACGCTGTCATTTGGATGACAGCAAGAAACGTCGATGTGTTAGTGGAGAGCGAAAAAAGCTTTGAATGTGTGGGTGAACTACCCTACAAGAATACTGACTATCATATGACTATCATCTGATTGTCAGCAATGTCAACCTAACGATCAGCGCCTTATACAAACCATAGCGGAATGATACAAGGTGGCAGCATGGTGACATACCTACAAACATAAATAAAAATTCCATGTATTTTGTTTTTGTAAATTCGATGGACAAATATCAAAATCGTACTGCGCCGGAAGTTGATGCATCAAATCAAATAAAAAAAGTTTATAATCAGCTGTTCCACGCTGCCACCTTGTATCGTTGCGCCATGATACAAACTTTCTATCACAAACTTAAGGGGACTTGCGCAAATGTGATGTAAACAACTGTGTACGTGTGAGTTTTTGTCTCCTTCTTATACACTCACATGGCCTACCGATTAAGTATATAGCCGTACTGCTCACTCTCATTCATTTTCCTGGATCAGTGCTGATACTCTAGCTATCAAAAAGTGTCATAAATGATAGTTTACTGTAGATATCAGGTTAGACTGTTATACTTGCCCACACCTCGCTGTCAAATTGCGGACAAGATGTGAAGGCAACTGGCCGACTATCTCTCGGTTAACATCGAGTAAAATTTCTTTCAGTGATCAAAAATTTCTGAAAAGAAACGAATATCCGATTGACGTCTCTTAATATATCTATCCTCTTTGGTTATACTATCATAAATGACCATTGGTTAATTCCGCCAAAAATGAAACAATGCTTTTTGCTTTTTATTTACTTTATTGCATTACGTTTTTAATTTCGTACGTGATAAAAGCATACGTGTTTCTTATTTGTTTAAAATAAATAGTTTTATAAGAATTCGAGTTCAGAATGTTCAATTTAAATTCAGAAAATAACAAAACAACAGAAGAGCGCTTTCCTCATGCGGAAACACACTTAAAAATGAATCACCACTAACCACTATAATTTTTCGCGTATCAATTTTTTGAGTGCGCCCCACACATTCCAATAGCTTTTGGTATTTTTTAATATTATTTTCGATATTTTTTTTCTTTTAGCATGGAGCTTTGAAATGCTCTCTTTTTCATTTTTTAAACTTATTTTTTATATGGTTTTCGTCGGTTGAAAATGGCGGAATTTAAAAAATAACAAAATAGCCGTGATAATCATTTGATTGTCATATGACATTCAGTAGTGACAACATGATTAAATCGGATAAACTGTTCTCGCATACATAAAATTCCGTTGAGAATTATGTATCTGTCTCACATGCATAATGGTATCTGCTGTATGTTCTTTTGTTCTGTACCAGGTGGCCGAAGCTTTCCCAGTTTGAGTCCTTTTTCATAATTATAGGCTGTCGTTGGGAACATGCGGACATGCGTGAGCGATCAAAGGAACATACATAAATTTGAGTATCAATGTTTACGTGATCGCAGGATCAGCATTGTCAATTACAAGTGTGAGTGTTTAGTAAAACTATCAGCGTTTCTTGTAGGGTAGTTACCTCCGTCTTGTAGGAACAGCTGCCGGGCAACGCACAAATTTGCTTGATGGTTACCATAGCAACGGGTAGTTGTGTGCGTATCGGGTGGTTGTCGCTTGCCCGGCCACCACACAAGCATAAAGCATCAAGCGTCATTTGCAATGAAAATTCATAGCGTGCGGACGTAAACATGTCATCGATGACGACTTTTTATTGCTTTTAAATTTTGCGAATTTTGATAAAAATTTTTTAACTTTTTTCTAAGAATTTTTTCGAGTATGCAGTTTGTAGCTTACTCAATTTTAATAAAATAACATGCTAATCTTAAGCCACTAAGAAAATTACCTGATTTTTGGCAATTTTTTTCCATCCGACCTTTGCATTCGTAGGTTTCAATAAACCGCAACGTAAAATCTTTTTCTTCCGCGAAGTTGCTTATTGCACGTTCTCACAAAACTAACACTTTAATTCTTGTCAACCACGTCGGCCACGATCAAATAGACCAGCTGTGAAGCGAAATAATCTAAAAATTTTGATTTTCATCAACGCGAAGCAGACAACAAATACGTGTAAGCACGACATCGCCCGATACGCACACAACTAATGCGGTAGTTACTCACGAACGTACGTACCAAAAACGTGTCAGCTGACACGACCTATCTTATGAGTGTGCAATGTAAACGAAAACTCACCGACGTGCAACACCCGTACGTACGTAGCCCGGAACGTAGAAATCAAAACAATTTTGGTGGTTTCCGTAAGAACGTGTCAGCTGATCGCTCTCTCACTAGATAGAGTTCCCTAGTAAACTTTTGTGCGCTACTTTTTGACCATTTGCAGTTTTATGCAAAAACATCTAATTAAAGTTTGAAAAATTGTGAAAATATTTCGAAATAATTATGTAAAACTGCTGATTATAAATATGTAATCTATTTATACTTATTTAAAATGTATTCCGGCCTTTTACAATATCAAAAATTAAATTGGAAAAAGTTGATGTTTCCATAAGCATACATGCAAAATGCTCAATGGCAACAGTGCTTATCTGTAAGCAATACACACACAAATATGTTATGTACATGTACACAGACGCACACATTGATTCCTACGGGCTTGAGAGTTCGGTCAAACGTGTTTCGTACGACAAACGTCCGTACGTACGGCACACGTCGGTGGGTAACCGCCGCATAACCGTTGCTTTGGTAACCATCAAGCAAATTTGTGCGTTACCCGGCAGCTTACTATGGCCTTGAACGCACGCATACGTTTTCGCGTGCTATGGAGCAACGTTGCCATATATTTTTCTTTCCAAGTCGTCAGATGCCGCCTAAAAAATCGTCAAAAATCGTCATAACTATGGCAACAACCAATAACAACCAGAGTTAGGACGAAGTTGGGTTATTACCAGGGGATGTACGATTGTATTTACATACAAAAGGTACTTGTTTTCAGTCATTTTAACAATTATTATTTTTTTTTCGTTGAGCTCGAATCAAACCTCGAATAAACTCCTATATCATTTTAGTCTTTTAGTTATATATTTTCGCGTTCATTTTTTTTTAGCTTATTGATTTGCCATTCAATATTATGACAGGAAAAGTTATTAAATTTTAAATAATCTTGGCCAGCAATATTCCTTTTAATGTATCAGTTTCCAGACGGTTTAGGATTTCTGTTTTGTTTAAATTTATTTTAGAAAAAATTCATTCTACATTCGCTGAAGAGTGTGACAGGCACATTAGATCTGCAACGAGTGCACATAAATTAGAAAAAGCGTATGTAGAGTCAGATCTTTTGATAGTAGAAATAGTTTTCCAAAAAACTTCTGAAGGAACCTTAGAAATGTCTTCAAAATATTTCTTAAATTCTAAAAACCTTAATTCCCTATACTCGCTATCAATATCTTGCACAATTTTCTGATCGATTGTGTGCAAAAAATGTTGCAAGACCATATGCAAAAAATCAATTTTTTCCAGCAACTTCTTTGGGATCCATGAAACTTAAGTTTTGTAGAAGAACATTGTTAAAACCAAAACGCTTTCTAATTTGGTCACACTGTTCAATATAAAAAATAATACAATCTTGTTAAAACTTGGCTTTTTCTTTCTCGGAAATGTTAGAGGCGATAAGCTTATCCATCGCGTAAACTCCTATATAAATGTGGAGGTCGATTCCGGTTGTGCCTTATCGTAAAGTGAAAAGTATTAAGATCAATTCACCACTGCTATTAATTCTCGTTTTGCGTTAAAACTTCGAATTGGAGTGAAGTTGTTACGGTCTGCTGCTACGGTCTACGGCTACGATCCACTTGGGAGCGTATTCGCGCGAACACACCTAGTGATGTGGCGAAAGTTGCGATAAAAAGTATCGAAAAAGAAGAAAAAAACAGACGGGCGATCACTAGCGAAAATTGCCATGAGTTTCCGGCAAGATAAAAAAGTGGAAGGGTGGAAAAATTTGGTGATCACAAAACATCCTCGCCGGCTGTGCACATACGCAGGTAATTGTCCAGAAACGAGGAAAGAGCCGATAGCGCAAAGCACCGAAACCGTTCTTTCCGACAAATCTCGTTTCTACGCGTCTATTTTGGGTGGTAATAAACTCTGCACCGGTTGTGTTGTGTGGACACAAGGGCGTTCGTAGTCACACTTAGTGAGATAAACCTCTTCCTCTACGTTTACGAAGAACACTACCACCTGCGAAAAAGCGTCCGACACCACCTCCGCCTCCAGGGCCAGCAGTACGCTGCCGCGTAATACAATCAACGTCAAAGAGCCAAGTCATCCGGCTCGTACAGGGTAGCGCGAAGCTTTATCGCCACCCGGTTCACTCGGTTACCTCGACCCAAAGCGCCCACCACCACCAACGGCGACTACTATTATCACGGGCATCACCATCAGTAGTACTTCCCCCAACCCTTCCATTAGCGCCAAACACGAGCGCAACAACCATCAGACGTACCGCCACCACCAGCTGCAACGCACACAGCGGGGCCGCGAACATAGGCCTGCGACCACTAATGTTAACACCTACAGCAGGCGGTACCACCGACAACAATACTAGCCGCATCTTTATCAGCTACGTCCATACCGGCTATAACAATACTAGCGCAAGCCTATCCGCTACGACCATAACGGCTACAACAATACTAGCCGCATCTTTATCAGCTACGTCCATACCGGCTATAACAATACTAGCGCTTCCCTATCCGCTACGACCATAACGGCTACAACAATACTAGCCGCATCTTTATCAGCTACGACCATAACGGCTACAACAATACTAGCCACATCTTTATCAGCTACGACCATACGGGCTACAATATACCAGCTACAATGACAACCACAGGGCAGCGAACATAGGCCTGCGGCCAGGCCAATTGCGACAACGAATATCAGCGGTTAAAGCGGTGAGTTCGTTCCAATACTGAACTAAGTATACGTATGTGTAGCCTCAACCTTGTTCTTTAGCAAGCTGCATCCACTTGTAGTAAAGTTAACGTATTATACCATGCAAAAAAAAAGTAGACGTAACGTAAAGTGAAGTAAGGAGGTTTAATCAACTTAGAAGCAAAAAAAAAGGAAAAAAAACAAAACATATCTCAATGGTCATAGGTAGGCAATTTGTACTGTTCGTGAAACAAAAAAAAAGTTTCAGGTATTAAACGTTGCTTTGCGTTACAGTAAAATTTTACTATTACTTTTTAATTAATACAATTGTTGCGGATATGTTTTTGGATTGAGCAAAAGGTATTGATATTGTTTCTGTAAGGAATAAAGTTTTATTGGTAATTCAAGTTCAATTGCATTATCAGTTAAAACGCATTAAATTTATATTAAGGGATGCAATTAATGAGTAATGCAAATTAACTTACATTATCAACAAAAAAAAAAAAATATATATATACTATTTCTATAATCTTTATCAGTAAACTGTTAAATTTAGTGATAATGTAAGTTACAGTACATGCAAATTTTTATTGCTTACTGCCATCTTACTAACTGCAGCATGCCCGTGTAAATTGTGAATAATTAATATGGCATCTACTTTATTGTTTTTTTCCATTATCAACCTCAACTCAAGAAGTGAATGCATTGTCGAGTTTAACTTACAAATCATAAAATTTGCAGTGGAACTTAAATTGCTTCATTCTACATGAATATATGTCAAAAATAAATTTATACATATTAAAGTAATATTATTATATACATACATGAAACCTTTCAAATATGAATTATTTTCTTTGTTCTTTCATTTTATTATTTTAATTTTATTTTTTTGACTGAGTTGAACCAAACACAAAACAATACCAGCACTGACTGGTACATGCAAAACAGTTTACGTTTCACCTGAACAAGTAAAACGATTTCATTAATTTCACTATAAATTTAAAAGTTCACTTTTTGCCTGAACAGGTAAAACGTTTGTCGTTAGTTTTACTATAAATTAAAAGTTCACGTTTTACCTGAACATGTAAAACGATTTCGTTAATTTTACCATAAAGTTAAAAGTTCTAGTTCTACCTGAACAGGTAAATGATTTCGTTAATTTTTCTATGAATTTAAAAGTTCACGTTTTACTTGAACATGTAAATGATTTCGTTAATTTTTCTATGAATCTAAAAGTTCACGTTTTACTTGAACCTATAAATGATTTCGTTAATTTTTCTGTGAATTTAAAAGTTCACGTTTTACTTGAACATGTGAAACAATTTCTTCGAGGAGTATGATTTACCCCAAATTTAGTCTTAGTTGCGTTTATAACAATTTTCTTAGTACATAGTACATATTAGTGTCATTATACTATGTGTTATACCGAATTGATGTTTTGTTAAACTCAAAATAAGTCTACTACAACAACATATTAATTTTGTAAGGGGCCCCCAATTATCGGAAGTTGTATCCAAACTGTACAGCCCTAAGATAGGTTTGTGAATGAAAAGAGAAAGGGCATTTAACCAAATTTCTACTTTGTATGTAATCTATCTACTATTCATAAGCACATTTATTTACAATTTTTTTTTGCACCAAGCGCTTATAACCCTTGTCAAAAAAAAAAGGAGGTGACATAAATATAGGTATAGCCTTAAATATTTCTTTCATAGCATACATACTTTAGTAATAATGATATCTGAATAAACTTGTAATTAGAATGGGAATGCTGGCGTCTACATTCTTTTAGAAGGCACTTAGGTAAACCAGGTAAGGGGCCACCGAAAATTTAGGTGCGTCGGTGGCCATGAATTTTGAGGGTGGGTATAAGCACCGGGCGTCGCAACAACACCCGCGGCGCCCCCAAGTTATATTCGGCCCTTTTTGTTTTTCTTATTTTAAATTTTCAGCGTTAGTAACCGGCCATGTCCGGTTCGGCAATTTTTTTTTGCGTTTAGTTTTTATCAGCTACGTCCATACCGGCTATAACAATACTAGCGCAAGCCTATCCGCTACGACCATAACGGCTACAACAATACTAGCCGCATCTTTATCAGCTACGTCCATACCGGCTATAACAATACTAGCGCTTCCCTATCCGCTACGACCATAATGGCTACAACAATACTAGCCGCATCTTTATCAGCTACGACCATAACGGCTACAACAATACTAGCCACATCTTTATCAGCTACGACCATACGGGCTACAATATACCAGCTACAATGACAACCACAGGGCAGCGAACATAGGCCTGCGGCCAGGCCAATTGCGACAACGAATATCAGCGGTTAAAGCGGTGAGTTCGTTCCAATACTGAACTAAGTATACGTATGTGTAGCCTCAACCTTGTTCTTTAGCAAGCTGCATCCACTTGTAGTAAAGTTAACGTATTATACCATGCAAAAAAAAGTAGACGTAACGTAAAGTGAAGTAAGGAGGTTTAATCAACTTAGAAGCAAAAAAAAGGAAAAAAAACAAAACATATCTCAATGGTCATAGGTAGGCAATTTGTACTGTTCGTGAAACAAAAAAAAAGTTTCAGGTATTAAAAGTTGCTTTGCGTTACAGTAAAATTTTACTATTACTTTTTAATTAATACAATTGTTGCGGATATGTTTTTGGAATGAGCAAAAGGTATTGATATTGTTTCTGTAAGGAATAAAGTTTTATTGGTAATTCAAGTTCAATTGCATTATCAGTTAAAACGCATTAAATTTATATTAAGGGATGCAATTAACGAGTAATGCAAATTAACTTACATTATCAACAAAAAAAAAAATATATATATATATACTATTTCTATAATCTTTATCAGTAAACTGTTAAATTTAGTGATAATGTAAGTTACAGTACATGCAAATTTTTATTGCTTACTGCCATCTTACTAACTGCAGCATGCCCGTGTAAATTGTGAATAATTAATATGGCATCTACTTTATTGTTTTTTCCATTACCAACCTCAACCCAAGAAGTGAATGCATTGTCGAGTTTAACTTACAAATCATAAAATTTGCAGTGGAACTTAAATTGCTTCATTCTACATGAATATATGTCAAAAATAAATTTATACATATTAAAGTAATATTATTATATACATACATGAAACCTTTCAAATCTGAATTATTTTCTTTGTTCTTTCATTTTATTGTTTTAATTTTATTTTTTTGACTGAGTTGAACCAAACACAAAACAATACCAGCACTGACTGGTACATGCAAAACAGTTTACGTTTCACCTGAACAAGTAAAACGATTTCATTAATTTCACTATAAATTTAAAAGTTCACTTTTTGCCTGAACAGGTAAAACCTTTGTCGTTAGTTTTACTATAAATTAAAAGTTCACGTTTTACCTGAACATGTAAAACGATTTCGTTAATTTTACCATAAATTTAAAAGTTCACGTTCTACTTGAACAGGTAAATGATTTCGTTAATTTTTCTATGAATTTAAAAGTTCACGTTTTACTTGAACATGTAAATGATTCCGTTAATTTTTCTATGAATGTAAAAGTTCACGTTTTACTTGAACAAATAAATGATTTCGTTAATTTTTCTGTGAATTTAAATGTTCACGTTTTACTTGAACATGTGAAACAATTTCTTCGAGGAGTATGATTTACCCCAAATTTAGTCTTAGTTGCGTTTATAACAATTTTCTTAGTACATAGTACATATTAGTGTCATTATACTATGTGTTATACCGAATTGATGTTTTGTTAAACTCAAAATAAGTCTACTACAACAACATATTAATTTTGTAAGGGGCCCCCAATTATCGGAAGTTGTATCCAAACTGTACAGCCCTAAGATAGGTTTGTGAATGAAAAGAGAAAGGGCATTTAACCAAATTTCTACTTTGTATGTAATCTATCTACTATTCATAAGCACATTTATTTACAATTTTTTTTTGCACCAAGCGCTTATAACCCTTGTCAAAAAAAAAGGAGGTGACATAAATATAGGTATAGCTTTAAATATTTCTTTCATAGCATACATACTTTAGTAATAATGATATCTGAATAAACTTGTAATTAGAATGGGAATGCTGGCGTCTACATTCTTTTAGAAGGCACTTAGGTAAACCAGGTAAGGGGCCACCGAAAATTTAGGTGCGTCGGTGGCCATGGATTTTGAGGGTGGGTATAAGCACCGGGCGTCGCAACAACACCCGCGGCGCCCCCAAGTTATATTCGGCCCTTTTTGTTTTTTTATTTTAAATTTTCAGCGTTTGTAACCGGCCATGTCCGGTTCGGCAATTTTTTTTTTGCGTTTAGTTTTTTTTTGAATTTGAATTTATATTTTTGAATGTTTAACGGTCTGTCCGTGACATCCGGTTCGACCGGATGTTGTTTTA
This sequence comes from Eurosta solidaginis, assembly GCF_040869045.1. Classification (NCBI taxonomy): domain Eukaryota; kingdom Metazoa; phylum Arthropoda; class Insecta; order Diptera; family Tephritidae; genus Eurosta; species Eurosta solidaginis. Next base: position 1,360,815 of record NC_090321.1, read on the forward strand.
GTATGAATTTATAAGCGTTTTGAGTCGGTCTCTGCGCTTCTGTCGTTTTTTTTTTTTTTTGAATTTGAAAGATCTTGGTTTTGATAGGCATGATAGGAACTTTTTTCTGATTATGGCGCAGGAACAGTAAGGTTGGCAAGGACCCGCTCCAGCCGACAATGACTAGCCATTGCGCACAACCACATCATGCCGACCGCCTTCCTTACTGCTTCCATCGAAAATGCGAGTCCATAACAGATGGCGCCCAACGTGGCAGCTGAACCGCTGGTCACGAGGGCCATTCCGGGTCGACTTGTGAAGTCGACCATCCCACCAGTCCGGGGTGGGCAGCCGCAGGAGCAGCCACCTGCGTTGCGGTGGGATGGTTGGGCTGATCAGGTTGTCCGGAGTGGTTATCGAGGGCAGTAGCGGAGGGTTCCACGGGACTTTACGTCAGTTCTCCGGATTTTTTTCATTTCACCCAGTGAGGCAGTGCTAAACGCACTTTATTTTTTTTTGTAATTGGGTTTTTTTTGTTGCCGGAATGTTGTCCGTTAGTCGGCGTAGGTAAAATATGTGTCCGCTAATTGGGTTTTTTTTTTTTGTAAAGTAATTTTTTATAGTTTATCTGCCGAATTTGTGATGTCCAGTATGAGTGAGGGTGTGAGTGAATAGTAGGACCCCAGCTCAGCCACGTCTCAGGTGGTACCACAGAATACCACCTGGATTGTGAAGGGTTGAGCTGGGATCCCAAGCGGCACCTCTTCCTGTCCCACCAGTCTGGGGAGCGGCCTTTGAAGTGCTCCACCCATAGCGGCGGAGGCAAGAGGGGTGTCCCGGGTGAATGATCGGGAGGCCTCAGCACCCCCAGCTAGTCCCACTAGCGAGTCCCTGAGACCGCCTCTGCGTTGCGGCTGGGTGTGTTGGGACCAACCTGTGTGTGTAGGAAATTGACCCTAGTGGCCCCAACCAGTCCCAGAGGTAGGTCCTTGAGACCCCCTCATGCGTTGCGGTTGGGAGCACTAGGGACGAGTATGAATGAGTTTGTGTTGTTTTTGTTTTTTTTTTCTGTGGTCCTACTGCCTTCGAAGTGGATGCCAGCATTCTCATCACACCACTTCCGAGAGTAATCGTAATTTTTTTTTTATTTTTTTTTTCCAAGATTTCTTAAATTGATTTTTTTTTTAAACTTACAATTTTTTTGTTTGGGCGTTTTGGCGGTCGGGGACATCTCGCCCAGTATTCTCTCCGAGCACTGACCTCATAGGACGTTCACGCGCGTACTCACCGAGGACCGTGAACACCCTGACAGTCCACGCTTAGGTCGGACTAGCCTTTCGGAGTTTGGACGAGTTCTCCAGATCAAAATGTCTACACCTTTTTTTTTGTTTTGCATTCCTGTGGGAGCGATACCCACTATAAATCATCTTTCGGAGTTTTGACGAGTTCTCCATAACAAATGTCTAATTGCCGCAAAGCCCTTTTAAACTAGGAAACAGAATTAATTCCCAACTTGACTTAGTTTTTTTTTGATGGACCTATGTTGCCCGGCTAGCTTCGTAGTAGGACTTTGAGACTCTTATCTCAGGGGTGAGTCATGCCCCACGTTGCTTGTCGTCGGAGATCCCTGGCAGTGGCTTCCCACAGATGATCCGGTTTCCTGTTCGCTTCATCGTCAGGTCCTCAAAGCGAAGCAGGTTTGTTACGGTCTGCTGCTACGGTCTACGGTTACGATCCACTTGGGAGCGTATTCGCGCGAACACACCTAGTGATGTGGCGAAAGTTGCGATAAAAAGTATAGGAAAAGAAGGAAAAAGACAGACGGGCGATCACTAGCGAAAATTGCCATGCGTTTCCGGCAAGATAAAAAAGTGGAAGGGTGGAAAAATTTGGTGATCACAAAACATCCTCGCCGGCTGTGCACATACGCAGGTAATTGTCCAGAAACGAGGAAAGAGTCGATAGCGCAAAGCACCGAAACCGTTCTTTCCGACAAATCTCGTTTCTACGCGTCTATTTTGGGTGGTAATAAACTCTGCACCGGTTGTGTTGTGTGGACACAAGGTCCAGTTGGAGTAGGTCGGCGTTCGCATTCACACTTAGTGAGATAAACCTCTTCCTCTACGTTTACGAAGAACACTACCACCTGCGAAAAAGCGTCCGACACCACCTCCGCCTCCAGGGCCAGCAGTACGCTGCCGCGTAATACAATCAACGTCAAAGAGCCAAGTCATCCGGCTCGTACAGGGTAGCGCGAAGCTTTATCGCCACCTGGTTCACTCCACCACCACCAACGGCGCCTACTATTTTCACGGGCATCACCATCAGTAGTACCTCCCCCAACCCTCCATTAGCGCCAACCACGAGCGCAACAACCACCAGACGTACCGCCACCACCAGCTGCAACGCACACAGCGGGGCCGCGAACATAGGCCTGCGGCCACTAATGTTAACACCTACAACATGCGGTACCACCGACAACAATACTAGCCGCATCTTTATCAGCTACTTCCATACCGGCTATAACAATACTAGCGCAAGCCTATCCGCTACGACCATAACGGCTACAACAATACTAGCCGCATCTTTATCAACTACGTCCATACCGGCTATAACAATACTAGCGCAACCCTATCCGCTACGACCATAACGGCTACAACAATACTAGCCGCATCTTTATCAGCTACGACCATAACGGCTACAACAATACTAGCCACATCTTTATCAGCTACGACCATACGGACTACAATATACCAGCTACAATGACAACCACAGGGCAGCGAACATAGGCCTGCGGCCAGGCCAATTGCGACAACGAATATCAGCGGTTAAAGCGGTGAGTTCGTTCCAATACTGAACTAAGTATACGTATGTGTAGCCTCAACCTTGTTCTTTAGCAAGCTGCATCCACTTGTAGTAAAGTTAACGTATTATACCATGCAAAAAAAAAAGTAGACGTAACGTAAAGTGAAGTAAGGAGGTTTAGTCAACTTAGAAGCAAAAAAAAAAAGGAAAAAAACAAAACATATCTCAATGGTCATAGGTAGGCAATTTGTACTGCCCGTGAAACAAAAAAAAAGTTTCAGGTATTAAAAGTTGCTTTGCGTTACAGTAAAATTTTACTATTACTTTTTAATTAATACAATTGTTGCGGATATGTTTTTGGAATGAGCAAAAGGTATTGATATTGTTTCTGTAAGGAATAAAGTTTTATTGGTAATTCAAGTTCAATTGCATTATCAGTTAAAACGCATTAAATTTATATTAAGGGATGCAATTAACGAGTAATGCAATTAACTTACATTATCAACAAAAAAATATATATATATACTATTTCTATAATCTTTATCAGTAAACTGTTTAATTTAGTGATAATGTAAGTTACAGTACATGCAAATTTTTATTGCTTACTGCCATCTTACTAACTGCAGCATGCCCGTGTAAATTGTGAATAATTAATATGGCATCTACTTTATTGTTTTTTTCCATTATCAACCTCAACTCAAAAAGTGAATGCATTGTCGAGTTTAACTTACAAATCATAAAATTTGCAGTGGAACTTAAATTGCTTCATTCTACATGAATATATGTCAAAAATAAATTTATACATATTAAAGTAATATTATTATATACACACATGAAACCTTTCAAATCTGAATTATTTTCTTTGCTCTTTCATTTTATTATTTTAATTTTATTTTTTTGACTGAGTTGAACCAAACACAAAACAATACCAGCACTGACTGGTAGATGCAAAACAGTTTACGTTTCACCTGAAAAAGTAAAACGGTTTCAATAATTTCACTATAAATTTAAAAGTTCACTTTTTGCCTAAACAGGTAAAACGATGTCGTTAGTTTTACTATAAATTTAAAAGTTCACGTTTTACCTGAACATGTAAAAAGATTTCGTTAATTTTACCATAAATTTAAAAGTTCACGTTCTACCTGAACAAGTAAATGATTTCGTTAATTTTTCTATGAATTTAAAAGTTCACGTTTTACTTGAACATGTAAATGATTTCGTTAATTTTTCTATGAATCTAAAAGTTCAAGTTTTACTTCAACATGTAAATGATTTCGTTAATTTTTCTGTGAATTTAAAAGTTCACGTTTTACTTGAACATGTGAAACAATTTCTTCGAGGAGTATGATTTACCCCAAATTTAGTCTTAGTTGCGTTTATAACAATTTTCTTAGTACATAGTACATATTAGTGTCATTATACTATGTGTTATACAGAATTGATGTTTTGTTAAACTCAAAATAAGTCTACTGAATGAAAAGAGAAAGGGCATTTAACCAAATTACTACTTTGTATGTAATCTATCTACTATTCATAAGCACATTTATTTACAATTTTTTTTTGCACCAAGCGCTTATAACCCTTGTCAAAAAAAAAAAGGAGGTGGCATAAATATAGGTATAGCTTTAAATATTTCTTTCATAGCATACATACTTTAGTAATAATGATATCTGAATAAACTTGTAATTAGAATGGGAATGCTGCTACATTCTTTTAGAAGGCACTTAGGTAAACCAGGTAAGGGGCCACCGAAAATTTAGGTGCGTCGGTGGCCATGGATTTTGAGGGTGGATATAAGCACCGGGCGTCGCAACAACACCCGCGGCGCCCCCAAGTTATATTCGGCCCTTTTTGTTTTTCTTATTTTAAATTTTCAGCGTTAGTAACCAGCCATGTCCGGTTCGGCAATTTTTTTTTTTGCGTTTAGTTTTTTTTTGAATTTGAATTTACATTTTTGAATGTTTAACGGTCTGTCCGTGACATCCGGTTCGACCGGATGTTGTTTTAGTATGAATTTATAAGCGTTTTGAGTCGGTCTCTGCGTTTCTGTCGGTTTTTTTTTTTGAATTTGAAAGATCTTGGTTTTGATAGGAATGATAGGAACTTTTTTCTGATTATGGCGCAGGAACAGTAAGGTTGGCAAGGACCCGCCCCAGCCGACAATGACTAGCCATTGCGCACCACCACATCATGCCGACCGCCTTCCTTACTGCTTCCATCGAAAATGCCAGTCCATAACAAAGTGAAAACAAAGTTAACGCCGCTACAAATTTTGTGTCAACGTTTGAATTTAAAAAAATGTCAAAAATTAAAAAAAAAAATTTACAGACAACAAAACAATTTTATAACGCAAAATGGAAAAAAGTGCAGCATCGTGCTAAAAGAGCAAGCGAGGTCCAAAAAGAGCACCTCATTAATTACCAACGGGAGAAGCCGGAGTCACAGCGTTGCCTGCCTTTGACTTCTTCGAGAAAGCTGGAGTGTATACCTTTCCCTTCTTTCTGTCTTGCAGGCTGTTGCGGCTCCTCTTTCTTCCCACCAGCCAATGTGGCGCATATGCACCCCTAAAACCCTAATTTGATACCCATATTGTACAAATACATCCCCAAGTCCTACATCTCAAGACCCTAGTTTCCTAGCGGGACAAAAAGTAGACGTTGACCGATTCTCAAAGTAACCGATATGCTCAAAATTTTACGAGAATCGGCCTAGCAGTTTGGGAGGAGTTTTACCACTAACACCGTGACACGAGAACTTTATAAACTAGAATTAAAATCTAATATTAGTGTTAATGATGGTATTTAATAATATTTTAATTTATTATGTATTTATTTTCATATCTACATTTTTAAATTCTTGCTCTTATTCATTTTGCTTGATGTAAAATTGCTTCAGATGTTGTTGTGTGACTTGATTCATTGTAGGTAGATTGGTTAGACTCTTCTATTACATCGGTGAAAGGTACTCCCGCAGTTATAAGGTGATTATGCAGTACGATACAGGCATATATAAGAATGGCTGATTTTTGTGGACTATAAAAAAGTGCGCGCTCTTTCGACAAGCATCGAAATCTGCTCTTCAGTATCCCAATGCATCCTTCAATGAACGCATTCGTTTTTTATGCGCTATATTATACGACTCTTCGCAGTTGGACGCAGGTTCTGCTATTGGAGTCATGACCCACGGCTTAGTAGGAAAACATAAATGCAGGGTAAAATATCCGGAGAAAACTGTTACAAAAAGTGTATATCTGTAACGGATATCCGTTGTCTCTCAAGAGCCAGAAATCCCGCTCTCCACTATTAAAAAGATCTTCAAGGGTTGTCCATACTTGCGAATTACGCCAGATATACGCGTCATGGGCTGTACCTCCACTTGCACTTAATATGCGATAATCGGCAGCACATATTATTTGAACATTTTTTGAATGACCGCCCTTCTGACAATAGTCCACGTGCTCAATTTCCTATTTTGGTTCACATATTTTTATATGGGTCCCATCTATTAATCCTATTACTCCCAGAAATCCATGTTTTGTAAAAAACTTCGTTTTAATTGCGTTGAACCCTTCACGTTATGGGAATCTCACATACTTATGCGCAATCTGATTTAATGCCTGAACCAATTCAGACACACTTCTACTCATTGAAGTTTGCGACAGTGAAGAGAATTGATCTTGGCCCACCGAACGCTGGAAGCTACCAGTTGCAAAAAACCGCAGTACACACAAAACTTTGATGTGGCTTGGTATGGCGTGAACTCTTGAAGATAGTTTAAGAAGTGGGTTCAACTCATTTAACAATCCAATTATAACGCTTTCGGATAGCGATATAATTCAATGAAGTGCTCCTCAGTTATTTTTGTAAAGGGGTTTTCTGAATCTCGTAGATTTCGCCTCAAAAGGCGAGAATATTTCCTGCAAAACAAAGCAAGAAAATAAAGGTGTCTCGTCAAATATTGTGTACGTTGCTGACGAAGTGTAGGTCCTTGTCGGATTTATTTGCAACAGTGAAAATTAGATCATAACATTTTTACATTCGCCGTTGTCGTATTCTCCTAGAAGCATTTAGCAGAAACACTGCGGCAGACAATTGTTTTTTCTTAATTTTTTTTGTATTTTTATTTAGTTTTATCCAACAAAATAAATCTGTCATAATTTATCATTCAGCAAAGAAAACTTCACTCATCGTAAATTCAAATTTTATTCAGTTAACAGTTTTCACAGCAGTTATAAGAATCGCATTTTCGAACACAGTAAAGTGAAAAAATGAAAATGAAATGAATAAATAAATAAATAACCAAAGTCATAAACTTTTTTCCACTTCACTATAATGCTCAACCGGAATCGACCCCCTGATCACTTTGCAATATATTTGAAATGTTTTTATAATCTATAATTTCTATGTTGTCTAATGTAGTTTCGGCTTTACAAAATTATACACTATACTTAAATAAAGTCTTTTTATTTCCAAATACATATTATGTACTTGAAGCCCCCCCACTCTGGAAAATTTTATTAACTTTATTAATATTTTGAAGGATATACTTCAGGAAGGAGAGATAAATTTCGTTCATATCATCCAAGTTAAGCTGGAGACATTGGTGCTTTATCGGTAACCGTATCGGTAACCTTATAACAGCTGATTCGACCAATCTTATGAGAATCAATGCAATCGATTATTGGTGCCGCTAAGGTCGTAACCGTATCGTAGCCAACCAATTGGGTTTTGGTTTACCGTCGTAACGATAAACAGCTGATTACGTTAGGGATACGGATACAGCGATACGACATACGGCACCAATGACTCCAGCTTTATCAATAATGGTTTTTGCACTGTCTATTTTGTCAACGTTAACAGCGAGGTTAAAAAATATTTAATGGTCAAAGAATGACGTATACATTTAAAAGTAATATCTTATATAGAAGGCAGGCTTAAATCGTAATTTTTCATCACAAAATCGTCCAAGCGTCATTCTAGATGAAAATCGGCAAAATGACGACGGCATCGTCAATCTGTCAACGCTGCTATGGAGTTCCACTTTTATAAATGAAAGCATTGTGAATGATAACTAAGTGTGATATCTTCTGCATAGACGTCAAAATTCCAAAGTGATTGGATCACCTGATTTGTAATTGACTATCGCTGTCTCATTCTGTATCTCTTTCTATCACCCGCTGAAGATAGGCGCCGCCATATTGAACACCCTGTCAAAACGCTAAAAAGTAGCCATATTGAACATCCTGTCAGGCATTTGAGAGATAAGATATCACACTTACTCACCATTCACAATGAATGAAAGCTCCCTTTTTCACCAAATCCATCTCAAATGAAAGTAATATTTTCACCATGTCCATCCGTTCATATCAATCTTGCCATCCACCATGTCAATCTTCCATCCCAAAAAATTTAGTTTGGCGTTTTCGCATTTAGCATCACCGCCATGTTTTCGAGCTCGCTCCTCGTTCACTCGTGCAACTACAACGAAACCAATTTTCACGTTAAAACGCGGTCTGTGTTGAAATCCTAAAATCTTTGTCAAAAAACCACTAAACGTATGTAAAATATTAAAAAAGTTGTGTTTAAGAGTTAAATTATACATTTTAAATGGAATATCCCTTGAAGATGTGAAATTAATGTGGAAAAACGAATTGAAAATTGTGACGGTGTGACAGATTTTTTTTCGGCTGAAAACTACCACGCACACCGTCACAATTTTCTCAACGAGAAGAAAAATAGCGGATACCGAGAAGCTCACGTTGGCGCCGCTTCTCGATTTTGTTAATTTCTGCTTGCACTAGTTTGTGGCCGCTTCTTTTTATTCGTTTTCATTTTAATTTGACTAGGTTTACATGTAATATAGTTTCTATATTAGAAGTGCTGAAAATCGTATAAAACATTGAGAATCTTCTTCGTGATTCGTGTCTTGTGAAATTAGGCAAAGTGGCTGAGACATCGTCATGGATGTCGCCAAACTTGATAAAATGAAGGTTGTAGACCTTCGGAAAGAACTGGAGACCCGTGGTTTGGATACCAAGGGGGTAAAAGCTGTTTTAGTTGAGCGTTTACGTGCGTATCTGGAAGGCGATGGCTCAGGTAAGTAAATGTTAACGTTCTACAAGACTGCTCCATTTTTATCAAAAATTTTGGTAATAGTCTAGTTGAGGGGCCGACTGCTAATACGCTACCAAATATATCGAGGTGTCAAACGACGCCTCTTGACATCAGTAATAGTCTAGTTGAGGGGTCGACTGCTAATACGCTGCCAAAAATATCGAGAGAGGTGTCAAAAGACGCGTATTAATCTCGAGAACAATAATCCGATGGCGGAAAAGAAAAATTTTATCTCTGTCCGGAGATATTTGCAGTTGAAGTTGGCGATTTCCATGTGGTTGTTGTTTTGTTGTACCCACAAGAAAAATTGTGCATCACCGTGGCGGTAGCCAAAAATATCGGTAGAGGTGTCACAATACGCGTTTTAATCCCAGAACCACTAATCCGAAAGCGGAAAATCAACATTTTATTTCTGGCCAAAGATATTTCCAAAAAACCAAAAATTGGCTCCGGAGCGCTCCGAAACCGAGGGTGGGATCCATAATATTTCTGGCAGGACACCTTTCTGCATTGGCGGCCTTCGGCCGCGCTTATAAAAAATTATCCTGGGTGGGTCCAACACCGGTTTGGAGACCAAAAATTTATCCGCGCAAAACACTTACCCACAGTTTTCCTTGTGGGTATACTAAAGCCATCGAAATTACGACAACCACATGAAAATCTTCAATTTTGTTTGCAAACGAAACGAAATAAAATTTTGAATTTCCGCTTTTAGATTCGTGATCCTGGGACCAAAGCGCGTCTTTTGACACCTCTCCCGATTTTTTGGAAGAGTTCCATCAGTTGTGAGCTAAAGTAAAGAATTACCAAAATATTGGAAGAGGTTTTTTGATCACAGTTTTAATAATACGACGGCGGAAAAAAATTTCGACATTCAAAAGATGGTAAAAGTCTAGTTGAGGGGTCGACTGCTAATACGCGTCTAAAAATATCGAGAGAAGTGTAAAAAGATGCGTATTAATCTCGAGAAGAATAATCCGAAGGCGGAAAATAAAAATTGTATCTGTCTGGAGATATTTGCAGTTGAAGTTGGTGATTTTCATATGGTTGTTGTAATGTTCTTGTAATGTTGTCGTACCCACAAAAAAACTGTGTACGTAAGTGTTTTGCGCGGATATAGGTTTGGTCTCCAAACCGGTGTTGGACCCACCCTATTTTTTATAAGCGCGGCCGAAGACCGCCAACGCAGAAAGGTGTTCTGCGCAAAAATACTATGGATACCATCCCCGGTTTCGGAGGTACCCGCGGGTCAATTTCGCGGCCTTTGGATTATTAATACTGATACCAATACGCGTCTTACTGATGTCAGGACGCGTCGTTTGATACCTCTCTATGGACGCGTATTAATTTAATTTAATTTATTTATTATTACGGCTGTTTAGGCCTAAAACTTAAACTACTAAGTACAATTCATTATTATATCATTTATTTCTATTGAATATGCTGTTGGAATGCCATGTGATTCCGATCAGCATATTTACTGGCGTGACAAACGGACGAGTCTGGGAGCCAGTCATTTAAGGAAGGTTGGAAAGGACGCGTTTCCAATCGTCCAGGGCTCCCATCTTAAGGCAACAAAATTTGGAACTTATATTTTTCAATTATATTTGTATTTTAAGCTGTCGGAATGTATTGGTCTCCGATCAACACAGCTAAACATGTCTTTGGATGTTGGAAATTGAAGTGTACCCAATCAACTTTGTTTAGTAAAGACGCTGTCGGAACGCATGAAGACTCCGATCAGCACATCTCAAAATATATTGGGAGGTTGAAAAGGACGTGTTTCCAATCCCTCTGCTCCAACTTTTGTTTGACCTTATTTTGGTTACACATCATATAATTTTATTGTTATATTAATGCTGTCGGAATGCGAGTGATTCCGATAAGCAACAGTAAATATAGGCTGAAAATACCGAATTCCAGCGACATTTGTTGTTGGAACTGTCTGGAGTTACAGGTGGCGACTGATTTTCTTTTCCTTAGGGCTGGGTGCATTGTATTTTGCTGCTACCAGTATTACCATTCCCCTTTCGCGCTCCAGTATCAGTATGTCATGTAAAAAATAAAAGAAAAAAAAAACTATCTTATTGGAAGGGTTTTACAATGCTCCCATAAACTTTTTTTAAAGGTATTGAAGTTATTACTACTTTTTATGTGATTAGGAAGTTCATTGAAATATTTCAGGCCCTTATAAAATATATTTTGCTTGCCCACTTCTGTTTTGAAAAGAGGTAATCTAAAATTATTGTTTTCTCTGATTACGTATGAATGTGCATCATTTACATATCTAAGCTTTTCGCTGAGGTATGTTGGTAATTTACCGTGCTTAATATTAAATACAAATTTCATACTGTGGTAGAGTATGAGCTGTTTTATACTCAACCAGTTTAGTGCTTCTATCATGTTATTAATGGGAGTATCATACTTCATGTTTAATATAAATCTCATAGCTTTATTTTGCATAACTTGTAGCTTATCTACCTGAGTTACATTGGCCATAAAGAATATTGTGGGACAATATATGAAATGCGGCTCTATGATGGATTTATACACTTTCAGTTTGTATTTTCTACTGATAAATTTGCATGACCTTTTCCAAAAACCAATTTTCTTGCCTATTTTGGCAACTATATAATCAACATTGTTGATATTTTCCATGCGTCAGGCACTATTCCCTCTACTAATGATTTATTTATGATATCCGCATAGAAATGTCCCATGTAAGACACCGAATCCTTAATTACTCCTTCTGATAGTAAATTTGTTCCTCCGATTTTATTTTTTAACCTTTTAGCTACCAATATGACATCATCAACCGTAACTTCTTGGAATTTCAGACATGTGCTAACCGTGTATTGCACACTGTCGCCACTATCCAAAGTTTCGATTTCTCGATTTATGTCACCAATACTATCAACAAAGAAGGAATTCAATGCTTGAGCTATATCCTCGGGTGTTTCATATCTTATACCATTTACAATCACTGTCAGGATATTGTCACGCACCTCAGTTAAGTTTACTGCTTGCTTGAGGTGTTTCCACATTAATTTCCTGTCAGAAGAATTTAAGGCAATATTTTTCTCCATATACTTAATTTTTTTAATTTTGATTAGTTTCTTATAATACTTCGCAACCGTATTATATTCCGAAAATTCACCAATTCTTCTGGCTTGTGAGTGCAATTGGATTTTTAATTTCGGTCAGTGCATGATCGTACCACTTATTTCTCAACCTCACTATCCTGTCTTGTTCTGATGTTAATAAACCCATGCAGTGTGATAAGCAGGTATTTATATATTCAACCGAGTCGTTGAGATGCATATTTTTTAATACGCTGAAATCATAGTTTCTTAATAAGTAAATGAGGTTATCAGCAGAATAATTCTTCCAACACATTGTGGGTATCATTCTCCGCCGAGGATTTGAATTACACACTTTGAAAGCAAATGAAATGGTTTCGTGATCAGAAATTCTGTTATTTTCAAGATTAGTACAGGACAGTACATCAGCATTTGCATATAGTAGATCTATTCTCGTTTGGGACCTCTCAGCAATCCTTGTATTGAAATTCTCCATTTGCCTCATCGCGCTACGTGAAAATATCTCATTGAGCTTAGAACTCGTTGCGGTATTAACATTCATGTTAATGTTAAAATCCCCAATATTAGCAGTGTAATGCTGTCATAAAGAATTACCAATTGCCCTGGGTCGGTCTAAAACCGGTTTGGAGACCAAACCTATATCCGCGCAAAACACTTATGTTCACAATTTTTTTTGTGGGTACGACAACATTACAACAACCACATGAAAATCGTCAATTTCAACTGCAAATATCTCCGGACAGAGATACAATTATTCTTTTCCGTCTACGGATTATTGTTATCGAAATTAATACGCGTCGTTGACACCTCTTTCGATATTTTTGAACGCGTATTAGCAGTGTCATGCTGTCGTATAGATATACCAAAATTATTTACAATAATACTACTAGTTAGAGTTAAATATAAACAAAGCTAAGTAAAATTTACATTTTGATTAAATTAATTAGTCAAATATTGTAAGGTAATAGTCTAGTTGAGGGATCGACTGCTAATACGCTACCAAAAATATCGAGAGAGCTGTCAATCGACGCGTCTTGACATCAGTATTAAAGCTCTGTGAAGTTGGCACCTACTTGGTCGAATAATTAAAAAAACCATATCTCATTCGTTTGTCCACCGTTTGTCGATGTTTGTCCAGGAAAAATTTTCGTTTGTCCACCTTTTGTTAAAAAATTATTTCAAAAAAAAATAGTGTGGAGTTGGCACCTCCATTTGCGAGTATTTAAAAAAACTAAATGCCATTCGTTTGTCCATCGTTTGTCCAGAAAAATTTTCGTTTGTCCACCTACTAAGGCAACTCTGTTCGTGTGAAGTATTGTTTAAAAGTGAGCGCGTAAATAATTCAAAAATTTAATCATTTCTGTCGAGAATTTAAGATAAACTTTCAAAAGTATCAAAGTCTCTAGCAACTCCCAAAGTGTGGAGCACGGAGTGCAGCTGAAACTCATAATTTGTAGTGAATTTAATGAGAATCACAATTGTCATAATACAATAACAACAGTGGTACAACAAAGAAAGTTTGATAATATACATAGCTACCAACAACTGAAAATCTCCCGCCAATTCCTGTGCAGAAAGCTTTCAGTAATTCAACAATCGCATTCGCGCCATCTATCGGTTGATAGCCTAAAATAAATTATACCATCTACGCCTGTGCTGCCACCTGTTTCCAACTCATCTCTTTTTTGGAGTATTTTTTTTGGAACACTATGTCTCAAAATTCTGGAAAGCGTCGTGGCGAGACCTTGGGCAATGAAGCTGAAACAATTAAAAAGGCTCCTCGTCTAAGCGATACATCTCCTAACCTCATCCGTACAATCGACCAACGACTCATAAAGTACAATGACTCGTTGTCCAATAAAATAATGGAAGCAGAAAAGCGTATGATGGAGTTTACATGCAGAAAACTGGAAGATAAATTTGAAGGCCTGAAGAAGGAGTTAAACGAGTTAAGTGGTAGAATTAATCGCATGGAGGGTATGTTTGAGAGGATTGGGCACCTTGAAAATGAAATAGCCACACTAAAACAGAGAGTATGTAAGCAGGAAAACTTTATATCCAAGCAAGAACTCCAAATTGCTGCATGCGACGTCCGAGTTCATGGGATTCCCTTCGAGGAAGGGGAAAACTTACAAAAGATTTTCCACCACCTCTGCTTCACGCTAAACTTACAGCCACCCCCCTAAAAAGTGTTTTTCGGCCGAAACGCAAACTACCCCACGGTACGGTTGATCCCGCCGTTATCATTAAATTTTACACACCTGCGGACCGAAATACGCTGTTGAAAACGATTGCGAGCTTCAGGCGCCACAACAACACCAAAGGGCTGCGACTCGTGCATGTGGGAATAAATTCCAATGAGCCTATCTTTGTTAATGCATCGCTGACCAAAAACAACTATGAGATCTTCAAGGCTGCGATCCATCTAAAGAAGAGGAAAAAGGTTTCATCGGTGTTCACAATGCGGGGTGTGGTGCATATAAAGCGAAAATTCGGCGACCGACCCGAAGCAGTCCCCAGCCTGAGTTTTCTCGAGAGTCTCGACCTGGAAAACAATACTTCCTTTCGTGAAGACGTCACGCCGGTTGCGAACAACGCCCTGGAGGGCCACCAAAGGCTTAACTAACAGCCCCCTGCTAATAAATATTTCTCTTTGCTCTCTTCTAATCTATTCCTTCTCTGTCTTTTTCTCCACCTACAACATCACAAAATCATTAATTATGTTGTTAGCCAAATTCAGTGTAAATCATTCACTTAATTATTTTTATAATGTTGGTCTCCGATAATGAGTCCCCGAGTTCCAAAGACTGTCTATCTACTTTGTTGCGCATAGTCAGCAAAAAAGCCAACGGGCTGAAAGTTATTCATATCAATGCGCAAAGCCTTTATAAAAAGCTTGACGAGTTGAGGTTTCTGTCAGAAGGCTCCGATATTGATGTCATATGTGTTTCAGAAACATGGTTTTCTTCGTTTCATGATATGGTGAAGATAAATGGCTACCAACTTTTCAGAGTTGATAGAAGTGGTCATGGTGGTGGTGTTGCGATATATGTAAAAAGTAGTGTGTCCTGTAAATTGTGTTGTTGTTCTAGTCCAGGTGATCCTGTGGAATATGTGTTTGTTCATATGTTTTCTGATAATAATAGTAGGCTTCTTATCGGCTGTGCATATAGACCGAATCGACTAATAGATTTTTCCGCGTTTATTGAATTTCTTCAATCGTTACTATTAGACTATGACAATATTATCATCGCTGGAGATTTTAATAGTAACCTACTGGTGGATGCCACTTTAAAACAAAACATGGAATCTCTGGGACTTTTTCCCACAAACTGCTATACCAACGCATTTCACAAATACTAACTCTTCTCTATTAGATTTATTTTTTGTCAATGATCTTCATAAAATGATTCACTACACGCAACTATCCGCCTCCTGCTTCTCAAAACACGACCTGATATTCCTAAACTACAACTTCCAAACATCATGTAGGCCAAGTTCGTTCGCGTATCGCGATTACAGAAGTATAGATTATTATTCCCTTGCTGAGTCCGTTGAGTCGGTTGAATGGAGCTTGATTCGTACGTTAACATCGGTTGATGACCAGACAAAGTTTCTGCAGGATAATATAAATAAGTTATTCGATGATCACGTTCCACTAAAAATAAAAACACTTAAATACAAGAATAGCCCTTGGTTCAATGCTACATTAAAACACCTTATCCACCTTCGTAACCAAGCCTACTCACGGTGGAAAAGGTACAAAACAGTCGAAGCGCATAGCTGCTTTAAAACAGATCGGCTTATTGCAAACAAAGCCATAAGGCAGGCCAAGGCAAATTATTTTAAGTATAAGTTTAGTTCTGCTTTGAATACAAAGGAAAAGTGGAACAAAATCAAACAAATAGGAATTGGTAAGCCCAAAAGTGACCTGTCTCATCCCCCTGATGTCGACATCAACGAAATAAATAATACTTTTGTAAGACTACCAAACTCAGCCGACAATGTGTGTATTGATAACTACTCCGTGCGTGTTAATGTTGACACTAGCCCTTTCGAGTTTGTTTGTGTCGATAATTGTGATGTTATCCAAGCCATACTTTCTGTGAAGTCTAACGCAATGGGGCTTGATGGTATATGTTCAAAGTTTTTAAAAGTCATTCTTCCCAAAATCCTTCCCCACATTACTTACTTGGTCAACTCAATTTTGACGACCGGTGTCTTCCCAATATACTGGAAAGCTGCAAAAGTGATTCCAATCCGTAAACAAAATAATGAGTATCGACCAATAGCCATACTCCCTTTCCTCTCTAAGGTCGTTGAACGTATTCTACATGGGCAAATCGTATCATATGTACATGAATACAAGCTCCTGTCAGATAGTCAGTCCGGTTTCAGGTCAAAGCGGAGCTGTACAACGGCACTATTATCTGTGACAGAAGAAATTCGTGAGCGAGTGGATGAAAGTTACATTGCCTTCTTAACACTTCTTGACCACTCCAAAGCTTTCGATTCTGTAGACCACACTCTGCTCTGTAGGAAGCTGGAAAACCTATTTAACTTCTCTGGTCATGCAGTTGCCCTCATAAGATCATATCTTGGCGATAGGACTCAAGCAGTATGTATAGATGGTGAAAAGTCTGACTTCCTTCATGTCTTAAGAGGCGTCCCTCAAGGCTCTATCCTGGGTCCTCTGTTATTTGTTCTGTACATCAATGACTTACCCGATGTCCTTAAGTATTGTAATGTTCATATCTACGCTGATGATGTGCAGTTATTTACGTGTTGTCCTCGTGATCAAACTAGCTTGTGCATAAGTAACTTAAACCACGATTTGAATCAAATATTTTCATGGGCTGCTATGAATGGCTTATGTATAAACCCGAATAAGTCAAAATGTATTGTTATTCATAGAAGGTGTTTTCCCACTAATGATTTAGAGAATGTAGTGTTCGACAATTCCGTTATAGAATACGTAGATACGGCGAAAAACTTAGGTGTAATTTTTAACAAAACATTGACATGGAAAGACCATATTTTTAGAACGGTTGGGAAAGTGTATGGAATGCTTCGTACACTATGGTTAACACAGTATTTCACGCCTTTGCACATACGACTACTTCTGGCTAAAGCGTACTTAATACCTACGCTACTCCATGGTAGTGTGATTTACTCAAACTGTTACTATCTGTGCAAGAACAAACTAAATGTTGTTTACAACAACATTGCTAGATATGTTTATGGGTTGAAAAGATTTGACCACGTATCTCAACATGCTGAAAGGTTGCTAAACATTTCTTTCGAAAATCTTTTAAAAGTCAAAATACTGTCCTTCCTCCATAAATTGATACACACGAAGGAACCTGACTATCTATATCGTAAGCTTATTTTTCTGCAATCATCAAGATCGGTGCTTCTTCTTAAGCACATCAGATACCGCTCGCTAACCTCTGAGCGCCAATTCTTTGTTACTGCAATACGTCTTTGGAACTCGCTACCTACTAGTCTTCGACTCTTAAGTAATGCTCTGCACTTCAGAAAAGAGCTAACATCATTTTTTAACGACTCTTAAACTGGATCTCAAATTGTTGTTGTTAAAATGTTCATTTCTAAGTCCTTTTCCTTTCTCTGTGTCTTCTTTCTTTGTTTGTTAAATACTATTCAATCTATAACCAGCCAAAGGTTATCATCACTACTGCTGTCTTTTAATATTTATTAACTACTTTTCTTTAGTTTTAAGATTTACATTTACATACATAAATATTTCACTATTGTCCGCTATATTTAATTTAATTTGATTAATCTAATTTATTATTATAAATGTTCAATTTTTATAGCTCATGCTATTCATGACTAGCACTGTTAAATAATTTGTCAAAATTGTTGTGCTAGGAACAAATTTTCAAATAAATACATACATACATACATACATACCTTTTGTTAAAAAGTTATTTCAAAAAAACAAAAATCGTGTGTGAAGTTGGCACCTTCATTTACAAGTAATTAAAAAAACCAAATGCCATTCGTTTGCCCATCGTTTGTCCACGATTTTCCAGGAAAAAATTTTCGTTTGTCCACCTTTTGTTAAAAAGTTATTTCAAAAAAACAAATCGTGTGTGAAGTTGGCACCTCCATTTACGAGTAATTAAAAAAACCAAATGCCATTCGTTTGTCCATCGTTTGTCCACGTTTGTCCAGGAAAAATTTTAGTTTGCCCACCTTTTGTTAAAAAGTTATAACAAAAACATTCTTTTTCGAAAAAACCCAAACAATTTTCTTGTTTCGCTTTATTGTTCTAAATCGTATGTCCGTCGTTTGCCCATTGTTTGTCCATGTTTGTCCAGGAGAAATTTTCGTTTGTCCACCTTTTGTTAAAAAGTTATTTCAAAAAAACAAAAATCGTGTGTGAAGTTGGCACCTCCATTTACGAGTAATTGAAAAAACCAAATGCCATTCGTTTGGGTCCTATTAAGGTGGCAGACACACTATAGCAAACAACAATATTATATATTAAATAATTTATACCTCATTTATTGGCAATTTAATACCGCAAAAAAAAATTTAAAGCTGCGTCCGGTTCCGAGAAACGGGAGTGTTTGCTAGCTTAAGACTCAAGCCAGCAGACACTTCGTGAAAAGACGACCTACGACTTCCGAACGACTTGGATAATTGATATTACATTTATTGGCAATTTAGTACCGCAAAAAAAAATTTAAAGCTGCGTCCGGTTCCGAGAAACGGGAGTGTCTGCTAGCTTAAGACTCAAGCCAGCAGACACTTCGTGAAAACACGACCTACGACTTCCGAACGACTTGGATAATTGATATTACATTTATTGGCAATTTAGTACCGCAAAAAAAATTTAAAGCTGCGTCCGGTTCCGAGAAACGGGAGTGTCTGCTAGCTTAAGACTCAAGCCAGCAGACACTTCGTGAAAACACGACCTACGACTTCCGAACGACTTGGATAATTGATATTACATTTATTGGCAATTTAATACCGCAAACAAAAATTTAAAGCTGCGTCCGGTTCCGAGAAACGGGAGTGTCTGCTAGCTTAAGACTCAAGCCAGCAGACATTTCGTGAAAACACGACCTACGATTTCCGAACGACTTGGATAATTGATATTACATTTATTGGCAATTTAATACCGCAAAAAAAATGTAAAGCTGCGTCCGGTTCCGAGAAACGGGAGTGTCTGCTAGCTTAAGACTCAAGCCAGCAGACACTTCGTGAAAACACGACCTACGTCTTCCGAACGACTTGGATAATTGATATTACATTTATTGTCAATTTAATACCGCAAAAAAAAATTTAAAGCTGCGTCCGGTTCCGAGAAACGGGAGTGTCTGCTAGCTTAAGACTCAAGCCAGCAGACACTTCGTGAAAACACGACCTACGTCTTCCGAACGACTTGGATAATTGATATTACATTTATTGGCAATTTAATACCGCAAAAAAAAATTTAAAGCTGCGTCCGGTTCCGAGAAACGGGAGTGTCTGCTTGCTTAAGACTCAATCCAGCAGTAGTTCATTGTGTGCTCCTAGTTGATTCAGCCTTTCCACGCACTCAAGGACTAGTGCTGATTTTATTTCAAATGCCGAGATGGCATTGAGGGCGGCCTGGCTGTCACTGAGTTTGGCACTTTTCCCATTGGAGTATTTTCGCTGAAGGTTCAGGTCCGCGCACTGGCTTATGGCGAATACCTCCGCTTGAAAAATGCTCGGGTATGCTCCCAGGGGTATTGATATCTTGGCTCTGGGTCCAACGACTCCAGATCCAATCCCCTCTGGGGTCTTCGAGCCATCGGTATACCATACTATACTGTTTAGCTGCTGAATGCTCTCAATTCTGTTTTCTTCCCACGTACCCTTGTCTCCCAGTTCTACTTTATATCTTTTCTCATATACTATCTGCCTGAGGATATCATACCTCGGGAGTTGAGAGATTGGGATCTTCTCTCTCAATTCCTCCATGTTCCGAGACGATATGACTTTACCTTTGCCCGAGCCCTCCTTGACGATATTAAGGAGGGCTCGCTTGGCTGACTGCTCTATCGATAAATGCAGCGGGGTTAGATCGAGGATAGCTTCCAGCGCTGTTGTGGGGCATGTGCGCATAGCTCCCGTGATGCACACGCATGCCAGTCGCTGAAGTTTCGACAGTGCTTGCCTCGTCGTCGCCCGAGTTGTTCTTGATGCCCAGGCTATTGAGCCATATGTTATCATAGGTTTTACTATCATGGTATACATCCATCTTAGCACGTGTGGGCTGCAGCCCCATGATTTGCCTGCTAGACGTTTGCATACCATGATGGACCTCGTGGCCCTAGTCTTCATGGAGTCAAAGTGTTGTTTCCATAAGAGCTTGGTGTCAAACATGATCCCCAAGTATTTCACTGCGGTTCCATATTCTAGTTCCACGCCATCTATTGTTATTGCTCTCAGGGCTGGTAGGACCCTTCTTCTGGTGAAGGGGATGATGGTTGTCTTAGATGGGTTGATGTTAAGACCCACATTGGCGCACCATTCCCTTGTAATGTTCAATGCTCTTTGTATTATATCACAGAGCGTAATCTCGAATGTACCCCTTGCAATTATGACAATGTCGTCAGCATATCCTTGGCATCTTATGCCACTGTCTGATAGCTTTTGCAGGAGTTCATCCACTACTAGGCTCCACAAAAGGGGTGCCAGGACACCTCCCTGGGGGCACCCTCTCGTGGTAATAACCTTAACTGCGCTGCTGCCTACTTGAGCTTCAGCGATTCTTGTACGGAGTAGATTGTCAATCCATCTCTGGATAGGCAACTGAACTCCTCTTCTCTGCAGTGACCATACCATTGTGTACAATGTGAATGACGAACAAATATTCAAGTATGTCTAAAAGTTTTTTAAAAGCGTTGTAAAAAAAATCTGTAGTCGAAACTGAAGATTTCTTGATAGATGTGGCTCCCCAGCTGGATGAAGCATGCTCTCTAAAGATAGAATAAGCAAAATTAAAGAACACATTAACAGCTTTCCAAGCTATGAGAGGCACTACACAAGGAGTGGCCTATGCTGCAAATACTTTCACGCCGAGTTATCGCTTTCGAAAATGTATGCACTATTTTGTGGCAAATATCCATCCCAAGCCACTGCTTGTTTTTCATATTGGAAGGTTTTTAAATGTACAGAATTTGTTATATATATTTTTAACTCGGTACGTTCATTTTTAGCAAAGGAAATTATACTAGATACTTGTCAAACATGTGATAAATTGGAGATAATTTGGAAGCAAAAAAAATTGTTCCTAATCAAAGAAACAATCAAGATCTAGTTCAATAATTGCAGAATGAGCGGTCAGTGCACTAAGAAACAGCGGAGTTGGCTTCTAACTCCAAATGGGTAGATAAAGGAGCATAAGAAGTTTTACCTTCGACCTACAAACATATTTGCTCCTTTCCTGCGCATCTCCTTAAGCTTTTATAAAAGGCAATTGTGGACTTTTAATCTAACGATTGCACAATAATATCTCCATATTGCTACATGTGGCACGAAGGAATATCAGGGCGCGGTGAAAATCAGATCGCTTCTTGTTCATTCGAACATCTTAAGAACCTTCAGGGAGTGAGTCATGTTGTGTTCCACATCGATAATTGCGCCCAATTGTGTTCGCAATGTTCACATCAGCAAATCACATTCCTAATCCTATTTATATTATTGACTATAAGTTATGGAACCAGGACACAGAAAGAAAGAAGAAAATCACAAGTGCTACAATACGCCATCCCCATGATTGGTATTATTTTGTTGGGTGTGATGTACAAGAAACGTTTTTAATGATATAGAAATGGATACAGTTAATTTCTATACATTTTCCAATATACTAAATCAAAATATAATTGGAGACTCAGTATTAATCAGGCAATCGCCGCGAACAGACGTATTTTCTTTAGCTCGGTTGTGATTAAAACTATTGTTTCCCTTGACTTTCGTCGTTTTCGCAAACTACCTGAGCAGTTGTTGTTTCATTTTGTAGTGTACAAAAATATAGTGCATAACAAGCGGTGCCGCGCAAAAATGAATGTGGTTGACCCCCCTCTTCAAATAGGATTCGGCTACTTGATCCAGATAATGACCTACCTAGCAAACGCATAAGGCCCGACGATTTCACGCCCCTCAAGCCGACAAAGCAAAACGATGACCACATTCCGCGATATCTCATTGCAAGCGCAGTGGGATCAAACGTAGGTGATGAGATTCGAACCCTTTCGTCGTATAATGTGTTCCAAATCGACAAAGGACTCAAAAACATAAGTTCTGACTACTCGGAAGTGACGGCATTAAGATCTGGCGATGTACTCATCAAAACCCTTAATGTAAAAGCAGCTGAAAAGTTCCAGAAAGCAATCTTTATTGGCATTATTCCAGTCAAGATTACCTCACATAAAGCGCTCAACACCTCACAAGGAAGAATCTATTCAAGGAATATCATCAACCTCTCGGAGGAAGAATTACTAGAAGGCCAAAAAGTAGTCGATGTCAAAAAAATTATGAAAAAAAGCCGGAGACCAGTTGGTGCCTACTGGGGCAGCCATAATCACCATTGACTTAATCCGTAGACCAGACGTGATCAACCTTGGATGGGAAAGAGTTAGGGTACAGGAATATATCTCCAACCCAATGAGATGTCGGAATTGCCAGAGGCTCGGACATACTAAAAATAGGTGCAGAAACATCGAGCTCAGCAAGGAATGCGCCACCCCCCTAGACACGAACAGTGTACCGGTAAATACTGCATCAACTGTGATGACAACACACACACCTCGTATGACCCAACCTGCCATAGCTTCTTAAAGCATAAAGCGGTAAACAAAATAAAAATCGATCGACGATGCACCGTACGGGAAGCATGGAAGGTGTACAATAGCAACCCATCTACCTACCAAATCGAACCATTTGCGAAGCAAACAAAAAAACCTACAATGGCACAAATAGTTAAAAACACAACCTTTAACACTGCAAGCGATCAAGAGAAGCAACTCAAGACAAATACAGAATCAAACAAAAACAAACCAACCAACAATAAACCTCAAACAGTTAACAGTACGTCAAAGAAAACGGACAACAGTGAATTTTCGAAAACAACAATACCTTCATCTCCATTCATCGAAAACACTCAAGCAAATGCAAAAACCCCAACAAACCAATATGGACAAAAAACAAACACCACAAGTAAATACAACTATACACACTTAGAAGACGTACCTATGGAAATCTCCCCAACAAGGGAGCTTTACAACACTTTCCCCCAATTAAACGTAATCATCACACCCAACACATATAAAAACACACTACCTCAGCGCACCGAAAATAGTGACAACCCCCTTTAATTATCATAATGGACATTGGCTTAGATTTATTTATACTTCAGTGGAACATCCAGGGATTTATTAATAAATTTTCCCTGGAGTACCTAATTTCCACACATAAGCCAGATATCATATTATTACAAGAAACCCACATAACACAAAAAAACAAACAATTTCTTTATTTACCGAATTATCAAACGTTTCACCACAACAAAGACCTAGCGTATGCAAAGTCAGCTATAGCAATTTTTGTAAAAAACACGCTAAAGGCTTCAAATCTTATACATCAACCAATCAAATTACAAAACAAATGTATGAGATCAATAATAAAATGCCACAAATACACCCCAATAAGTCACATGCTTGAAACATTGAAATGGCTAAATATTGAGCAAAAACTGATGCTCAATACACTAATAATGATTTTTAAAATTAAACAGAACAGGGCGCCGATGTATTTAACAAGTTGCATTCAGTATGTTAGAGATACACACCAATATGCTGTGCGGAATGCGAATGACTTTCGACTAGGATTACAGCGGACTACTGCAGCCCAAAACACATTATTATATAAGGGCCTTAACATATTTAACTCGTTACCTGATTATATCAAACGAGAGAATAATCTTATGAATTTTAAACGGCTATGTATAGATCTTATTCGAGGCTAAAATACTTTTTATTACTTTTTACTTTTTATTACTTAATATATATATATCATACACGTCTGTGAATTGAAAATGAATTTGTGATATTTAAAATTTATTGTGAAATCAAAAAATATGTAAACATATTAATAATAAATATCAATCTATCTATCTATCTATCTATCTATCAACTCCTACATCAAACCATAACTATACACGGAATAAGGAATCTATACATTACTAACATTTACAAAGAAACGGACATCAATCTAACCCAACAACTTCTTCAAGACATACCAGACACAAATGGATCACATCACCTAGTTGCAGGGGATCTAAACGCTCAAAATACACTTTGGGGGTCCGAGTATACCTCCAGGAGTGGAAATGTATGGGAATCATTCGATCATGACCGCAACATGGTAATATTAAACAATGGTGCGCCAACACTCCTCAATACAAGAAATACGCTCACCTCGGTAGATGTATCCATGGCTAGTACTGATTTGGCAGTGTCCCTGTTATGGAGCTGCCCTTCCCACCCAATCGCTGGTGACCACTTTCCAATCTTCATACAAAAAGGCAGCAAAACCATCCATAAAAAGTTTATTGGCAAATTCAAAGAAGCGAAAGCAAATTGGGACGTATTTTCCATCAAAACGGATTCCCTCAGCTCCCAAAGCACACAATCGAATAACATAAATAGGGAGGCAGCCCTAATAAAAAAAATTGTGAGAAGATCAGCGAAGGAACCATGCCAACAACAAGATGCCCGAGACAAAACCATAATCCTGCTTGGTTCAACAGTGAAATAGGTGTACTTATAAAAAAGAAGAATAAAGCTTGGAAAAAATTCCGTGAAAAGAAAACTCCGACAACAACGTTAGTTTATAGAAAGCTCTGTGCACAGGTTAGGCGAGTTTGCAAAACAGCAAAGCAAGAAACGTGGAAACGTTTCGTAAATTCCTTGAACCCATCAATGGATGCCAGAACACTATGGACCAAGGTAAAAAGAATCCGTTCGAATACACCTTCCAGCTTTCCAGTAATTTTAAACAATAACTCCATCTTATCACATCCTGAAGAGATAGCAAATGATTTTGGCGAGGCATGGTGCTCAATATCCTCAAATGAGAAATTTAATAGAAATATAATACAAGAAAAGATGAATTTCGACATCTATAGCTGGATAACATTCGGAAATGAGCTAGATAACATAACAGATCAAGTAACATTGTTCGAATTAAACCTGGTACTAAAGAAAACTAAAGGAACAACACCGGGTAGAGACAGAATTACCTACACAATGTTCAAAAATTCATCAATAGCTCTTAAAGCCAGATTATGTGAACTATACAGCAACATCCTGAAAACAGGAACCTATCCACACGAATGGAAACAAGCCGTCCTAATACCCATACTAAAGGTCGGTAAAAACCAAAATTCCCCCGAAGGTTATCGTCCCATTTCGCTATTGTCCGTACTGTCGAAACTTTTCGACAAAATCATTACACGTAGACTATGGAAATCATGCGAAGGAAAAATTCTAAAAATACAACACGCCTACAGGAAAAACAGAGGAGTGCATACTCTCTGTCATCAGATTGAAACAGAAATAAAGAAAAATTTAACAGCCCAAAAGCACTGTGTACTTATATCCGAAGACCTCGAAAAAGCTTTTGACCGGGTGGTATACACACGCGTATTAAAAGAACTTCACGAGTGGGGCTTACCCAAAACTCTCCTAAAATTAGCTTTATCTTTCCTTTCGAATAGAAGAATTGCGGTCAGAGTAGATGGCTACACATCCAGGAGCTTTAACCTTGACAACGGAGTCACGCAAGGGTCCCCTCTTTCTGTTTTTTTTTTGTTCAATGCCTATACCAATTCCTTGTCAAACATGTTGCATCAGGTAAATGGGGTACAATTCATAGGCATATACGCAGATAACATCTTCGCACTGGCATCAGGCACACCCGCAAAAGTATGTGAAAACCTAAATGAACTTGACAGAATCATTTAGGAATGGGCGCTGGGAACAGGAGCGGTCATCTCAGCTAACAAAACTGAAGCTTTGCACATCTGCAGAAAGAGAAATTGTAGTACTACCTCCATCACCCTGAGGAACGTTGATGTAGAACTTAAATCAAAAATGAAAATCCTAGGTGTGACTTTCACTCGAAATCTGCTGTGGAATGAGCATGTTAAAACAATCATAGCAAAACTCGGCGGGGTACATAATTTACTTAAAATAATATGCACCAGGAATAAAGGTCCTCACATTGACATTGCAATAAGCATATGTAGGGCACTAACGGAAGGAGTTCTAAACCACTGCATCGCAATGTATGGACACACCTCCGATACTAACATAAAAATAAATACAACCCTAAATAATTGTTTTAAAAAAGCAGCTGGCCTGTTGAAAGCCACACCAACTATATCCGCCAAATTCGAAGCACGCTACAACGACTTTCAGTGGCTTGTCCATAGTCGTTCAGGAAAATTAGCGGCCAAAGCCATTGTAACTACCTCTCATCCACTACACAAGGCATTCTGGAGTTTCTTAACCAATCCAAAGCAAAAGCTAAAGACTTACAGGAGCACTTGCGGTATTCAAGCTATTTCCAAGTACCTCCTTGACATCCACACACCACATCGTATACAGGATATTTCTACGCACAAATAATCAATAACAGCCTAGAAGAGGGTCTTGTACCAGAAAAGTGGAAAACGTCAACGGTGATACCAGTGGAAAAAGTTAAAAAGACAGTAAAACCTGAAGAACTTAGACCCATAAACACCCTGCCTAGTGATTGTAAAATACTTGAAGCTTATGTTAAGAACCAGTTAACGAAATACCTTGAAGATAATAATATACTAGCCCACCAGCAGTCAGGCTTTAGAAAGAAACATTCATGTGAGACAGCTCTTAATTTGGTGATACATGACTGGAAAGAAGAGTTAAATAAAAAAAAAGTGGTTGTTTCAGTCTTCCTAGACCTCAAACGAGCTTTTGAAACAGTGGATAGGGAGATCTTAATCAAAAAAATGGAACGTATTGGTATAACTGGTATAGAACTTGACTGGTTTCGCAGCTATTTGAAGCAGAGGAGACAGAAAACGGTTATAAATACCGTGATGTCTGATGAATTGGAAGTACACATAGGGTTACCACAAGGCTCAGTTTTGGCACCGATACTGTTCTTAATTTATATTAATGATATAGTTAACGCTATTGAAGGTTGTGAAATTAAACTATTCGCTGATGATGCGTTAATAATGATTAGTGAGAATAATATTAATTCTGCACTTTCTAAAATACAACATGAACTGAATAACCTGTATAAATGGTTGTGCGGAAATAGACTGAAACTTAATATAAATAAAACGAAATTTATGATAATAACAAGGAGGAACGTTAATGAGGATAGAATTGGTTTAAAAATAAATGATGAAAGCATACAAAAAGTTGACAGTATAAAATATTTGGGAATTATAATTGATAACAAACTCAAGTTTGAAGAACATATAAACTACACAGTCCAGAAAGTTGCGAAAAAAATTGGGGTTATGCAGAGAACATCCAAATATATTCAAAAAAAGTACAAAATATATATATATAAGTCCATTATAGAACCGCACTTTGTAAACTGCCCATCTATTCTATTCATTGTGTCAGACAAAGAAATAGATAAACTTCAAAAGATGCAAAACAGATGTATGAGATTTATTCTTAAAAAACCTAGAGATACTCGTACGGCTGATATGCTGAGAAGTTTGAACTGGTTAAGTGTAAAGCAAAAGATTTTTTTTCACGCTATGAAGTTTATATTTAATATTAAGAGTGAAAATGTACCTGAATATCTAAGTAAAAACGTAGTATTAGTTAAGCAAACACATAACATTAATACAAGGAATAAACACAATTTCAAACTGCCTTTATTCAGAACTGAAATAGATCAGCAAAATATTTTTTATAAAGGTCTAAAAAGTTTCAATGAACTGCCTATAGATATAAAAAGTTGTAATGAAATCGGGGCTTTTAAAGCAAAACTTTATGAATATTGTAAAACCTTAGCAATAAGATAGTAAATTGTAATATAATTTAATTTATGAATTAGGCTTTTTTGCCGTAATAAATAAATGAAATGAAATGAAATACCACCAAAACCACCAGACAAGTACGAAACCACCACACACATCTCACTTGACCTCTCATTGAGCATCGCAAAGAAAAACCGGAGGTGTACAACCAAATGTTCTTACACTATAAAGCAAGACATCCAACTCATATATTTTATTTCACCGACGGGTCTCTTATTGGAGAAACACCGACATACGGCGTAGTAGAACAGCTGATTGACGGAACCTACAAAACAACCCATCAAGCTCTTGTATCGCCACATGCTGGTATATTTAATGCAGAACTATCAGCAATCAAATTCGCGCTGCATCACGCAGCAACTAACAACAGACGGGCGGTAATTGCCTCGGATAGTTTAAGTGTGCTAAAAGCGTTAACCGACGAACACGGTGAAGCTCGCAGATTTGCACTAAGCGGAGTTAATATACGTAGCGATATTAAACTGCTATGGATACCAGGTCACGTGGGGATAGCAGGCAATGAGCTAGCGGACAAAGCTGCTAAGTAATCCTTTAGCATGCCACTTGTAGCTGAGACTCCATGCTTGTCGTCCACCATAACGAATTACATGAAAACACACCTTAAAAACCTAAAAGACAAATCGTGGAAAACAGCAAACTGTTTTTTGAAAACCCACAACATAACCACAGACCACAGCCTATATTAGGAGAGAAAAATGCAGATACTACAGTAAAATGTTGAATATATCGTTGCCTAATCATGTTTTGTGGCGTAATCTGAAAAAACTTCGTGTACATGTGAGTGAGAGTTCTGACTGTTCCCTTAATCCTGAAGATCTTAATGCAGCTTTTGTGAGCCAAGCTAAGCCGTCTTGTCTTAATACCAGTTTCTCAAACCCTCCCTTATATGTGGTTCCTGTTTGTCAAGTATTTGAGTTTACAGCTGTTTCGGAACTTGATGTGGCGAGATGCATAAATAAAATAAGGTCCAACGCAATCGGTCAGGACAATATACCGCTCAAATTTGTTAAAATAATTGCCCCGTACATTCTTCCTACATTGACGCATATTATCAACCATAGTATTACTACCTCCTGCTTCCCTGACATGTGGAAGATTGCCACGGTTATACCTATTGCAAAAACTAAGTTTGCAGATTGTCCTAGTGACTTTCGGCCTATCAGCATTTTGCCAGCACTCTCGAAAGTCTGAGATATTGTTGTCGGAACAAATTCAAGACCATGTTTGCAAACATAGTCTGCTATCACCATTCCAGTCAGGCTTCCGATCAAAGCACAGTTGCTCCACGGCTATCATAAAAATTTTAGACGACGTCAGGGCACCCTTTGACAAAAACCAGCTGACTTTATTATGCCTGCTTGACTTCTCAAAAGCCTTCGACTCTGTGAACCATGACCTGCTGTGCTCAAAATTAAAAAATTATTTTGGTTTTGATGACTCCGCAGTGCGGCTCATGCGAAGTTATCTGACAGGTAGATCCCAGCTTGTCAAAGTCGGCTCCGAAACTTCAGGTCTAAAACCACTATTGGCAGGGGTACCCCAAGGCTCTATCTTGGGTCCACTACTTTTTAGTATTTTTATTAATGACATATTTAAAGCATGCCAGCATGCTCATATGCATGCATATGCTGATGTTGTCCAACTATATTTGTCGGGAAATCATGAGGGGACAAACGATTTATGCTCAAGATTGAATAATGACTTAACATCCATATTTGAATGGGCTAGGAAAAATGACTTATGCATGAACAGTGAGAAATTATACGTGTTGCCTATATCTAAAAAACGAATAAGTTTCTCAAGTATTCCGCCCTTGCGCGTTGCCAGTAAATATCTCAAACTCGTTTCAAAAGTGACTAATCTTGGTTTTGTTATTAACACGACGTTGTCCTGTGATGATCATGTAAATTCGGTGGTTAAGAAAGTATACTATATCTTAAGAAACTTACGAATGTCTGCTATTTATATTCCGGTCAATGTTAGAAGAAAACTTGCAATTCAATTGATTATGCCGATCATTTGCTACTCTGAGCTAGTGTACAGTAAACTGAGCTCCCAGTCTGCTCATAAAATTGATGTAGCATTTAATCATGTTACACGTTATGTATTCGGCTTAGCCAGATTTGATCATATATCCAGCTGGAGAGCGCGTCTACTGGGCTGCGAAATCTTCGAATATCTGAAAGCTAGGAACAGCATTTTCCTTTGTCAACTTATCATGTATAAGGAGCCTAGTTACCTATATGATAAGCTAATATTCCCCAGGTCTGCTCGAATCAACGACTTAATAGTACCAACTTATAACTATCTAACATCTGGACGGCTATTCTTTGTCAATGCCATTCGCCTATGGAACTCTATTCCAGTATCCGTACGTAGTAGTCTAAATAAAAGCAACTTTAAAAATGTTCTTTATGCTCATTTTAGTTGAAACCATTATACTTCTTGAGTTTTCGCCATCAATATGTATGAGTGTATACAATGTTTTGTTATTGAATTTAATTATTTGTTTATTTTAGATACTAGTAAATTACGATAATTCTCTATGTTTGATGTGATTATTTAACCTACTTAACCCTCTGTTATGACTTTTGTTCTTTTTTACATTGCGATTTATCTTTTTGTTGTACTATAAAAGATCCTAGATCTTATTGTACTAATACTATTTTTGCAATAAATGATGATGATAAGCCCCGATCGTCCGAACTATCACGAGAGCTATTCGAGAAAAGAATGCATCCAAATAGCTAGAATGAGAGTAGGTGTAACAAAATTCACATCCGAGCATTACTACAATCATACCAGTCAACGCTGCTGTCACCAATGCAATGTTCCTCTAACCATCAAACACCTTCTTATTGAGTGCCCCACATCTATGACCAACTCCAACTTATCGGCACTACTTGATTGCAGCAAGGATTCCACAATAAAGCAGACAACGGAAGCACTCAAGAAACATAATCTACTCCATGAAATATAAATCGACCGAGAGGCAAATGGCCTAGTAGCCCAGTCTCTAAAATATATCTTACAAATTAATTTGTAAAATATAAACGTAAATAAATAAATAATTGGAGACTTAGTAATGAAGATAGCGAAAGATTTCTTTCAAAAAATGTTAAATGGTTACGATATAAAAAAGTAATTTCGCCAAAAGTTACTATAAAACTAGGCTTAATGAAATTGAGCCTTCCAAAGTTTTACATATTCTAAATAGAGGTTCAAATATAATTTATTTAAAGAGAATCCATTGCTTAATGAAAGGGTTGTAATGAAACTTAACTCACTATATTAAATATAAACATAGATATGAGTGCAATGACCCCGAATTTTTCCTTTTACTTTTTCTAATTTATGGAGTGCGTTTTTTGTTAAAAATTGTATTTATTGTTAAATAATACTAACAAATGAAATATTTAACTCGAGCCTATATATTTCCGTTTTAAGTTAAGTCGTAAGGTTTGTTTGGTTTACTGTTTGCAATAAAAACCTGTGTCGATATAAGTTAGGCTGATATTTAAATCAAAATTTGCAATAAAGGCTTAAGTCAATGTAAGTGTAAATATTTTAAAATTTGCAACAACCTACTAAGTTATTTAAGTGCAAAAACTTCTTGTAATACACTTACGTTTTAAAAAAGATTTGATGGCCCTTATTGATCTTACTTTAAGCCATCTGATTGACGAACTTTTGATTGAGTACCTGTTTTAAATTTTTTCAAATATGCATTTAAACCTTAAATATCAATTTGCGGCAAACTAAAATATAAGACTTAAGCGGTTACCGCTTCCCAAGGCAGTCGGTTCTATGTACGGAGCGCACTTTCATAAACTTCAAAAAAGGAAAGTTGGAAGAATATAAATCCTTTACAGACAGCCGCTTTGCTGCCCTCCCTATCCCGACTGATGCCCGCCAAGGGGAGCGTACCTTGCGTAAGGTCATTAAATCCGCCTCGGCACATTTCATTCCCGCCGGGAGAATTCCCGAAATCCGGCCCCACTTCCCGGCGGAGGCCGCAAACTTAGCGAGAGAACGTGACCTTATAAGACAGCTTGACCCAGGCGACCCCCAAATAAGGGATATAAACCAACGCATTAGATTGCTTGTGGATGAACACAAGCAAGCGAAATGGGAGGAGCACCTAAGAGGTTGTAACCTCTCTACCGGTGTGGGTAAACTTTGGTCCACCGTAAAGTCCCTATCGAATCCGACTAAGCACAAAGACAAAGTTTCGCCTTTGGCGACAAAGTGCTGTCGGACGCGAAAAAATGCGCGAGCGCTTTCTGCCGACAATATATAATGCATCCTACGGTCGACAAAGATAGACGGAGAGCCAATAGACACGCACATAAACACAAATTCAGCGCGTCACCAATCACCATCACCGCTAAAGAGGTTGAGGACGCCATTGGCCGTGCTAAACCATGCAAAGCAGTGGGCCCAGACGGCATAGCCATGCCGATGCTTAAAAGCCTAGGGAAAGAGGGCTTCAAATATTTAGCGCATGTCTTCAATCTGTCTCTTTCCACCTTTGTCATACATAGGTGAGTCGTATCGTCCAATATCTCTCCTATCGCCAGTGGCAAAGACGCTTGAAGCCATTTTGCTCCCTTATTTCCAAGCAAATTTGCAGCTAGCCCCTCATCAGCATGGCTTCAGAAAACTCCATAGCACTACCACCGCGCTAAATGCCATTAGCACCCAGATAAATTGCGGTTTAAATCAATACCCCCACCATAGAACAGTACTCGTAGCGCTAGACCTATCAAAAGCTTTTGATACGGTCAACCATGGCTCGTTACTGCAGGACCTGGAAGGGTCTACCCTTCCCCCATGTCTTAAAAGGTGGACCGCAAATTATCTGGGTGGTCGGCAGGCATCGGTGCAATTTAGAAACGAAACATCAAAACCAAGTAGAATTAAACAAGGGGTGGTGTCCTATCCCCACTTTTGTTTAATTTCTACATATCTAAACTACCTTCACCACCGGAAGGAGTCACAATCGTTTCCTCATTTAATTTGTTTCGTCCCTCCCACAAATTGTCATCCTCCCAGCAGCTCCTTGCAGCAGGACTGCTACATATTCTCTTACTCCGGGAAGGTATCGAACCCAATCCGGGTCCGTCTCCTGACCCCGGTCCTGAGAAATGGTTTTGCTGCATTTGCCAGAAAAGAATCTTTTTAGGACGGTCATACTCTGTTCAGTGTGTCTCGTGCAAGGGATGGTTGCATCGGTCAGGTTGTTCTGGGCTTGATCCCAAAACCCGACGTCCACGTAACTTTTATAAATCTTTTGTGGCTCCTTGCTGCTCACGCCCAAGGGCGTCCCGTAGTCTACGCCTAAGCGCCCCCCCCCCCCACTACCTTCCAGCAGCCTCGCTGCTCAGCAAGCCACAACAAGTACCCGCTGCTGCTCGCGCCCCACGGCGCCAACAACTCAAACAGCTGTAACCACTCATAACTACTACCTTCGTAGTAGAGCTGGTAGCAATGCTGAGCATCAGCCCCTGCCCCCGTCTTCTTCTCCCCCCCCCCCCCCCCCCCCCCCTCTTTTCTGGCAGCAATCATGCAGGTCAGGGAAACAGACTCTTAATCCCTACCTCCGTTTGCACCGTCTGCCAGCACAGAATATATAGGTTTGCGACATCCGCTCAATGCAGCTCCTGCCTTGGGTGGTGCCACTTTCCTAGATGTTCTGGTCTCCGTGACGGCAACCCCTCGACGGGTTTCATCGCGCCATGTTGCCAGGTCGCAAACCCAAATCATCCGGGTACCCCAATGCTTGCCCAAGGGCGCCCAGTCCCAAGGCCACACCAGCAATTGCGTCCTGGCCTTCCACAACCTAGGCGTAGTCACCCGTCACTTACCCCTAGAGTGGCGGCGTCACCCCTCATGTACTTCAGAATTCTGCAGTTAAACTGTAATGGACTAACTGGGAAGATTACGGAGATAGTCGATTTCATGAAGCGGCACAACATCCGCATTGCTGCGATTCAAGAGACTAAACTCACAGCAAGATCTGCATTGCAGACCTGCTCTGGGTATAATGTCCACAGGAAAGACCGCGAGAGCCGAAATGGAGGCGGCCTCGCGTTTATTATACACCACTCTGTGCAATATTATATATTTGATCCTGGCATCGACCGCAGGGACAATGTCTTAGAACGTCAAGGCCTATCTGTTTGGTCAGGCGATGCAAATCTAGAAATCATCAACATCTACATCCCTCCTGTCACCTGTTGCCCCAGTGGATACCGCCCTAATATCGAGGCCTTACTCACTGGCAACAATCGCATTATCTTAGGCGATTTAAATGCCCATGACGACCTATGGCATTCAAACTTGCGGGCGGACACTAGGGGTGAGATGTTGGCGGATCAAATAGAAGAAACGACGGTCTGCACAATAAACGGAGACGCCCCCACACGTATGGTAGGAAGCTGTCATAGCTCGCCAGATATATCAATCGTGAGCGCAGAACTCGTAAACTGCGTCAACTGGCAGCCGATGGTAACATTGGCATCCGACCACCTGCCCATACTTATTTCGTTCGAGCGTACCGCCGACTTCATCGTCACCGAAAAACGCACTTTCATAAACTTCAAAAAAGGACAGTGGGAAGAATATAAATCTGCAACAGACAGCAGCTTTGCTGCCCTCCCTATCCCGACTGATGCCCACCAAGGGGAGCGTGCCTTCCGTAAGGTCATTGAATCCGCCTCGGCACATTTCATTCCCGCCGGGAGAATTCCCGAAATCCGGCCCCACTTCCCGGCGGAGGCCGCGAGCTTAGCGAGGGAACGCGACCTTATAAGACAGCTTGATCCAGGCGACCCCCAAATAAGGGATATAAACCAACGCATCAGATTGCTTGTGGACGAACACAAGCGGGCGAAATGGGAAGAGCACCTAAGAGGTTGTAACCTCTCTACCGGTGTAGGTAAACTTTGGTCCACTGTAAAGTCCCTATCGAATCCGACTAAGCACAAAGACAAAGTTTCCATCGCCTTTGGCGATAAGGTGCTGTCGGATGCGAAAAAATGCGCGAGCGCTTTCTGCCGACAATATATAATGCATCCTACGGTTGACAAAGATAGACGGAGAGCCAATAGACACGCACATAAACACAAATTCAGCGCGTCACCAGTCACCATCACCGCTAGAGAGGTTGAGGACGCCATTGGTCGCGCTAAACCATCCAAAGCAGTGGGCCCAGACGGCATAGCCATGCCGATGCTTAAAAACCTAGGGAAAGAGGGTTTCAAATATTTAGCGCATGTCTTCAACCTGTCTCTTTCCACCTTTGTCATACCCGAGAAATGGAAAATGGCCAAGGTGGTCCCGCTACTAAAGCCTGGGAAACCAGCTAACATAGGTGAGTCATATCGTCCGATATCTCTCCTATCGGCAGTGGCAAAGACGCTTGAAGCCATTTTGCTCCCTTATTTCCAAGCACATTTGCAGCTAGCCCCTCATCAGCATGGCTTCAGAAAACTCCATAGCACTACCTCCGCGCTAAATGTCATTAGCACCCAGATAAATTGCGGTTTGAATCAATACCCCCACCATAGCACAGTACTCGTAGCGCTAAACCTATCAAAAGCCTTTGATACGGTCAACCATGGCTCGTTACTGCAAGACCTGGAAGGGTCTACCCTTCCCCCATGTCTTAAAAGGTGGACCGCAAATTATCTGGGTGGTCGGCAGGCATCGGTGCAATTCAGAAACGAAACATCAAAACCAAGGAGAATTAAACAGGGGGTGCCACAGGGTGGTGTCCTATCCCCACTTTTGTTTAATTTCTACATATCTAAGCTACCTTCACCACCGGAAGGAGTCACAATCGTTTCCTACGCCGATGACTGCACAATAATGGCCACAGTCCCAGGCCCAGAGATCGATGAGCTATGCAATAAAATAAACGGCTATCTCCCTGATCTCTCCGATGGCACTACGCTACCGACTGTCCTACACCCCAAAATCTTGGGTGTGACGTTTGATCAGGATCTACATTTTGGTGCGCGCGCAACCGCAATTGTTCCGAGAATTCAGAGCCGTAATAAAATCCTCAAATCCCTTGCTGGCAGTACCTGGGGAAAAGATAAAGAAACGCTCATGACCACATACAAAGCAATTAGCCAGCCGATTACGTGCTACGCGTCACCCATATGGTCGCCAAGCCTAAAAACCACCCACTGGAAGAAACTACAGGCCTGCCAAAATACTGCTCTCAGAATCGACACGGGCTTTCTTCTTATGTCCCAGAACACCATCTGCATAATGAGGCGAGAATACTCCCCATCAGGGAGAGAAATGAGATGCTGACCAAACAGTTTCTGTTGAATACCCAGAAACCTGGGCATCCCAACAGACATCTGATTGACGAAGCAGCACCGCCTAGGGGCCTAAGGAGTCATCTCCGTAAGCAGTTTGAGGAAATACGGCACCTGAGAACCCGGCCGTATGAAGCGAAAAAACACAAGCAGGTCCTTGGTGAACTCCATAGACAGGCGTCGGACCTTTATGTCGGGAATTGCCCGGTGAATCCAGTACTTGAAGAAAAATATCCAGAACTCGCGGAAGAGGAACGCATACTCCCCAGGGAAACGCGTGTCACTCTTGCACAACTTCGTTCTGGATACTGTAACAGGTTAAACACTTACCTATCCAGAATCAACCCCGACATACAAAATGTATGCCCCGCTTGCAATGTGTCCCCACATGACACCAACCATCTCTTTAATTGTAATGTGGAACCAACGCCTCAAACACCCCTTTCCTTATGGTCCACCCCTGTTGAAGCGGCAAGTTTCCTTGGACTCCCGTTAGAGGATATTGATGAAAATTTGTGATCGGTCGCGGCTATTAGGTGGGGCGAGCATTGCTACAACAACAACAACAACAACAATCGTTTCCTACGCCGATGACTGCACAATAATGGCCACAGGCCCAGGCCCAAAGATCGATGCGCTATGCAATAAAATAAACGGCTACCTCCCTGATCTCTCCAGTTTTTTCACCTCGCGAAACCTGGCATTATCACCGACTAAATCTTCCGCGACCTTATTTACAACATGGACGCCCCAAATGTCGACCATTTTGAACATCCACGTCGATGGCACTACGCTACCGACTGTCCTACACCCCAAAATCTTGGGTGTGACGTTTGATCAGGATCTACATTTTGGTGAGCACGCAGCCGCAATTGTTCCGAGATTTCAGAGGCGTAACAAAATCCTCAAATCCCTCGCTGGCAGTACTTGGGGAAAAGATAAAGAAACGCTCATGACTACATACAAAGCAATTAGCCAGCCGATTACGTGCTACGCGTCACCCATATGGTCGCCAAGCCTAAAAATCACCCACTGGAAGAAACTACAGGCCTGCCAAAATACTGCTCTCAGAATCGCCACGGGCTGTCTTCTTATGTCCCCAGAACACCATCTGCATAATGAGGCGAGAATACTCCCCATCAGGGAGAGAAATGAGATGCTGACCAAACAGTTCCTGTTGAATACCCAGAAACCTGGGCATCCCAACAGACATCTGATTGATGAACCAGCACCGCCTAGGGGCTTAAGGAGTCATCTCCGTAAGCATTTGGAGGAAATACGGCACCTGAGAACCCAGCCGTATAAAGTGAAAAAACACAAGCAGGTCCTTGGTGAACCTTGTGGCAGCCCAATGTTAACATCAACAACCAATAAAAATGCGTCTCCAATTACCGTCCTCTGCTTTCTGTTACTCAGGTAACTACGAAACCATTCCAAAGCTTTTCCCTTGATCCCAATTTTATCCACTAACTTCAGCAATTCATTTCGATCGATTGTTTCAAACGCCCTCTTTAAGTCTAAGAAGCAGGATACTACTACCTTTTTATCAGCAACAGCCTCTTTCCACTCTGCAATTACCATATTCAATGCTGTTTCGCAGGACTGGCCTTTCCTAAAGCCTGATTGCTTTGGTATGATTATATTATGATCGTCTAGGTATGCTACTAGTTGCTTTTTCACCACTGTTTCCATAATTTGTTCATCAATAGGTAGGGTATTAATCGGACGCAGCTCGTCAGGTTTCATTGTATTTTTTAATTTTGCCACTGGTATTATTGTGGATATGATGACCAAGAAAATCACAGCTTGGGATAAATATAATAGTGAAATCTTAATAAGCATCCTGAGATCATGTAACTTCAACATAAATGAAAACCTACTAATTGATGAGAAAGTCGAATTAGTGAACAACATAATAATGCAAGCTATGGAAAGTTTAACGTATGAAAAAGAAGTTCATATCAAGCTTATGAATAAATGGTACGACAGAGAACTGGCGCAAATGAATAAATGCAAATATAATAATTATAAGCTTGCGATACAAACAGGTGATTGGAACGAATATAAAAATATAAATCGTATCTACAAAAAGCTAGTAAAAATAAAGAAAGTTAAATATATGGAAAATAAAGTCGAAATGAATGAAAATAACGCCAGAGAAATGTGGAAACATCTTAAGCAAGCGGTTTGCTTAACGAGAGATAACGAAGGGATTAAAAAGGCGATAATAGATGGTATGATGGTAGAAAATGAAACTGAGCTGGCAAATGGTCTAAATAGGTTCTTTATAAATAGCGTAATAGAAATTAATAACATCATAGAACCTTGCCGTGTAGCACTGAGTGATGTACAAGTCAATTCTAGATTAAAGTTTGTCAAAATAACAACAGATGAAGTTATTAATTTTCTGAAAGAGTTCAAATATAAAATAGGCCGCAGAAAACTTTTATCTGATGGAGTATATCGTATACAGGATATTTCTACGCACAAATAATCAATAACAGCCTAGAAGAGGGTCTTGTACCAGAAAAGTGGAAAACGTCAACGGTGATACCAGTGGAAAAAGTTAAAAAGACAGTAAAACCTGAAGAACTTAGACCCATAAACACCCTGCCTAGTGATTGTAAAATACTTGAAGCTTATGTTAAGAACCAGTTAACGAAATACCTTGAAGATAATAATATACTAGCCCACCAACAGTCAGGCTTTAGAAAGAAACATTCATGTGAGACAGCTCTTAATTTGGTGATACATGACTGGAAAGAAGAGTTAAATAAAAAAAAAGTGGTTGTTTCAGTCTTCCTAGACCTCAAACGAGCTTTTGAAACAGTGGATAGGGAGATCTTAATCAAAAAAATGGAACGTATTGGTATAACTGGTATAGAACTTGACTGGTTTCGCAGCTATTTGAAGCAGAGGAGACAGAAAACGGTTATAAATACCGTGATGTCTGATGAATTGGAAGTACCCATAGGGTTACCACAAGGCTCAGTTTTGGCACCGATACTGTTCTTAATTTATATTAATGATATAGTTAACGCTATTGAAGGTTGTGAAATTAAACTATTCGCTGATGATGCATTAATAATGATTAGTGAGAATAATATTAATTCTGCACTTTCTAAAATACAACATGAACTAAATAACCTGTATAAATGGTTGTGCGGAAATAGACTGAAACTTAATATAAATAAAACGAAATTTATGATAATAACAAGGAGGAACGTTAATGAGTATATAATTGGTTTAAAAATAAATGATGAAAGCATACAAAAAGTTGACAGTATAAAATATTTGGGAATTATAATTGATAACAAACTCAAGTTTGAAGAACATATAAACTACACAGTCCAGAAAGTTGCGAAAAAAATTGGGGTTATACAGAGAACATCCAAATATATTCAAAAAAAGTACAAAATAATTATATATAAGTCCATTATAGAACCGCACTTTGTATACTGCCCATCTATTCTATTCATTTTGTCAGACAAAGAAATAGATAAACTTCAAAAGATGCAAAACAGATGTATGAGATTTATTCTTAAAAAACCTAGAGATACTCGTACGGCTGATATGCTGAGAAGTTTGAACTGGTTAAGTGTCAAGCAAAAGATTTTTTTTCACGCTATGAAACTTATATTTAATATTAAAAGTGAAAATGTACCTGAATATCTAAGTAAAAACGTAGTATTAGTTAAGCAGACACATAACATTAATACAAGGAATAAACATAATTTCAAACTGCCTTTATTCAGAACTGAAATAGATCAGCAAAATATTTTTTATAAAGGTCTAAAAAGTTTCAATGAACTGCCTATAGATATAAAAAGTTGTAATGAAATCGTAGCTTTTAAAGCAAAGCTTTACGAATATTGTAAAACCTTAGCAATAAGATAGTAAATTGTAATCTAATTTAATTTATGAACTATGCTTTTTTGCCGTAATAAATAAATGAAATGAAATGAAATATTGTAAAACCATAACTATAAGATAAAGCACTGTAATACATATATTCCAATTTACAAAAGGGCTTCCGGCCGTAATAAATAAATAACAGAAAATCATGAAACAAAACTTTAGGACAAAGAACAAACATTTTTTTGTAGAGTCGTGTAATGTAGTCGACTATGTAACAATGAAATCCTGCTTACTTGCCACTGCTATTATTTCGACAGTTGTATATAGAAAATTTAAATTTTTTACACATAATAATTTTTTTCTTTTAATACTATACTCAGGTGGAGCTCCAGGTACACCAGGAACACCAGGTCGACGTAGCCGGCGAACTCGTTCAATGACTCGCTCTCCTTCTCCTTCACCAGTAAAGACAGCGGCATTAGAACCTGCACTGGAGACGTTAGAAGAAGAGGAAGGTAATGTTGGTCACGAAGAAGACGTGGAACCAGAAGAAATCACTACCGAACCAGATAAGATTGAAAGTGACAAAGAGGATCATGCAGCAGACGAAGAAGAAGACGAGGAGACGAGAGATGAACCCCCACATGAGGTAGGGGAGAATGGTAAAGATGGCCGCGAAGGGGATGAAGAAAACGAAACAGAAGAGAAGGATGGAGTTTTAGAATTAAAAACTCCAACCAAGCTTGTTAAGACAATGGAGGTAGATGAGGACGAAAACCATCATGAAGAAAAAATCGGTGAGAAAGAGGATAAAAGCAATGAAATGAAAGGAGAAAACACTTCTCCAGATGGCAAGTCTGACTCCATAAGACGTAAACGCTCACATACGCGTTCACATTCCAAAGAACATCGTCGTCGTTCTCATTCCCGTTCCCTTACACGATCGCGTTCAAGGTCGCGATCACTGTCCCGGTCAAGGTCTCGATCCCATTCAAAATCACGCTCTCGCTCGAAGTCTCGTTCGCGATCTAAATCCCGATCACGATCTAAATCTCGTTCTCGCACACCTAAACGTCGTAGTGGCGCTGGCTCACACGGCACACCATCTAAAACTGAGGAGGCTACAAATCCAGAAGATGAACCCACTATTGAGGATAAGCAATTTGGATTAAGTTGGTGTAAGTTTTAATATATATTCTTCAGTATACGGATGTCTTAAGGATGTTTTATTTATTTTGCAGTTGATTCCGACTTACATCTGCGAATTGATCCTGTAACATTCACTTCAGCGAAACCCATGTCACATGAAATTTATTCTTTAGTTTGGTCCGGTGCACGTACCAATTACGGCGTACGTGAAGGTAAAGTTTGTTTTGAAGTACGATTGGCAGAGGAAGTTCAGATGGGACGTGGTCATCAATTTCGTGACGAACCACATGTGCGTGGCTTTCGGGTTGGATTTTCTTTGCCAAACTCTACCTTGTTGTTGGGTGAAGCAGAGTATTCATTTGCATATTGCGAAACTGGGCGCAAAGCTACCAATTCAGAATTTACTGAATATTCTAAACCATATCAATTGGATGATGTGATTGGTTGTTATTTGGATTTGGAAAGTACACCTTGCAATATAAAATACACTCTAAACGGTGAAGATCTTGGGATAGCTTTCGAATTTGACAAAAGTATTTTGGGTGAAAGTGATGCACTATTTCCGCATATTGTGACAAAGGGATATGAATACCATGTGAATTTTGCTGACAATGAAAATTTGTTAGTAAATGTGGAAAGACAGAAACGCATGCGTCGCATACCAAAAAAAGAAAAAGAAATAGAGAAGAAAAGCGAGGATAAGGAGGAGGCGAAAGAGAGTAAGAAGGAGGCGAAAGAGAACAAGAAGGAGAAAGATGAAGAAGAAGAATGGGACAAGGAAAAGGAAGACGATGAAAAAGAAAAGACAGAAGAGAAAAATAATAAGGCAACTGAAGGAGCTGATAACGCTGTTGTAGAAAAAGGAGAAACTTCTGATGAGAAAAAAGTTGGAGATGGGGATATTGAAATGAAAGAAAATGTTGAGGAGAAAGAAATTAAAGAAGACAAACAACTTCCTGAAAAGCATGATACCGATGAAAAAATGGAAGGTAAGAACTGGGCCCGTATTACAATTTAGGACCCGTGATCGAACTAGCGAAAAATAAGACTCGATAGATCCATGATAAAAACACCAGGTATAGCCGTTTCTGATATTATTCGTGTTTTACCGCAATAAAAAAAGTTTAAATTTCTCCACTCAATTTCTATGAATAGTTTACTTGGTTAATTTTTTGATTTCCGTTTATTCTAAGATTGATTTTTCCCTCACTAGGGTAGGCACCTGACAAAAATTTCCAGAAGAGAAAATGGTTATACCCCTCGTAGGTGTTTTCATGTTAGTTAGATCCATAATTTATTATAATTTTAAGAAATAGTTTCACAGTTGCATAGTTATCGTTTGAGTTAAAACGGTTTTCAGTTACTGATCGTAAAGCGTAATTTAATTCCATTATCTCTACTATCTTATTACAAATATTGGCGAAAGGTCATCATTCTTGCACATGTTTGTATGTATATTTTCTTCCAGAATCCAACCAAGTCGAAGCAAAGCCTGATGAAGAAAAGGAAGCAAAATCCGAGGATGAAGTTTCCAAAGCGGAAAATGGCGATATAAGTGCCACTGCTGATGAAGAAAGGTTTTCTAAAAAATCTGAAGAGGAAGAAAAATCAGCTAAGGAAATAGACGATGCTGGAGAGAGAAAAAAGAAAGGTGATGAAGACGATGCTGAAGAGAAAAAAAAGAAAGGTGATGAAAATGATGGGCCATCGCCTAACAAACGTAGAAGACAAGAAAAAGAAAAACGTCGTGAATCGTCTGAGGATGAATTTGAGGAAGTGATTCCCGAGCCACGTGAACCCGCCTCACTATTACCCGGTTATGAACTTATCGCATTAATTCCAGAAGAAAAATATATACCTGGACCACAGCGGCCCAATAGTCGTAAGGAATGTGAAGTTATTTTAATGGTGGGTCTACCTAGTGCGGGCAAAACACACTGGACATTACAACACATTAAAGATAACCCAGATAAACGTTATCATGTTATTGGTGCTGACGCACTCATTGAAAAGATGAATGTAAGTAAATTCAAATTTTTTTGTTATTAAGGAATACGTGCTAATTTATTTATTTTTAACATTTAGATTGACGGTGCTCCGCGAAAACCCTTGCATAAGGGTCGTTGGGAGCGTGTTTATGAATTATGTTTGAATAGTTTATCTTCCCTTGAGGAGATTGCAACCAAACGACGACGCAATTTCATACTTGATCAGGTAATTCAGTACTATTCGACTGTGATTAGGGTTGAGGATTTTTAAAACAAATTCGGATTGAAGACAGGCTAGAAAGGCATACAGACTAAACCACAACAATGTGTTGAAAAGTACGTTCAA
This sequence comes from Eurosta solidaginis, assembly GCF_040869045.1. Classification (NCBI taxonomy): domain Eukaryota; kingdom Metazoa; phylum Arthropoda; class Insecta; order Diptera; family Tephritidae; genus Eurosta; species Eurosta solidaginis. Next base: position 1,404,616 of record NC_090321.1, read on the forward strand.
ATATAGCAACATGTAAAATCAATGTCTTCATATATATATATAATTTTTTTTTTGTGGATACACTAAAAAAATATATATGTGTATATATATTATGTCTGTAGGTGGCGGATGATGGCTTTTATAACCACAATGTCACTATAATTAAATCTATGAAGGAGTATAATTGCCATATCAGTGGACAGTGTTGTTGCTATAATTCCAAAATTATGCTAACTTTGAGAAGAACAAGGAGAAACGTTACTGGTCGACCTAGAAAAAATGATAGGTGTACAGGTATGCAGCTGCATAAGAAATATTCCTACATTACCAACAATACACTTACATTATATATATATATACATATATATATATATACTTTTTCGTGTACTCCATAATTTTGCAAATAATTATCATATTATATTCAAAGCAATATTAAAACAAATGATATGATGTGGTGTTAAATTCCTTTTTATAAGGTTGTACTTACGAAATGTTCTGCCTATATTGTATTCATTTAAGTTTGAACCTGCTTTTAATATTATGTCTGTATGACCTGAACAGTTCAGTTAAAGGTAAAATTTAAGTTGCGGAGAGTGTTTGTTGAGCCATTTTAAAAAGAAACCTCACAAAATTTTCATGACTTAAAATAGGTTCCCATTTGTTTTTTTTTTTTCTTTCGATTCTATTAGATTTACATATAAGTTTCTTATTTCCATAAATATTCATTATAACTTCTACATAACTACATAATTTGCTATTCATTTACACACTTTTAAAATTTTATAAGGATCTACTTCTTTTACTTATTTATTTTATGTTATTTTAATTAAAATTTAAATTAAGTCCAAAAACGTTAACCCAACTGCCTTACAATTTCACGCAAACCCCCAAATTCATGGACAAAAAACCTTTTGAAATGTTTTCTAAAATAACTTCTACCACAAGTTTTCAACTGTAAAAAGTTTATGAATTGTTCATGGATTTGGAGAAAGTGTGTTAATATGCAGTCAAGGTGGCAACAGCGAGGTGAGTTTTAGAGAAGTAAGTTGCCCGTTATAATTATATATGTAGTATGTGAAAAGTGAGTATACTATGGTTGACCATTTCAAACTCTGAAGCAGCAGCAAGGATAAATAAATTATGTGTATATAATATATTACTATTTGACAGTGGAGTGGAGCTTGCGGCAAGGATGCCTGTAAGTACATACTGCATAAATACCAAATGTTTACAATATACTTAAAACTGTGGTGCTGTTCTCGCTTTAAGAACATATTATTTCAACTTTCAAATGTCTTTTGTCCAAGCAGTATCTACACTATTTTATCCAGCCTGATGGAATGCCATACATATACATCAACATATATCTTTCTATGTACATATGAATATGAAAATGTAAGAAAAAGCATTTTATGATAAGCTGCTGCACAATTTTTTTTTTATGAGAGCATATAAGGTATGTTTTAGTTATTAAGTTATTGTAATCACTATTGCTTTGGCTATGCATACTTGAAAAGAAAGGAAGAATAAAAAGACTTGGTGAATGCCGTCTATTTCGACAGAGATGTTAGAGATGTTAAGACAATTTTAAAAAGGGTTTAAGCAGTACAAAGAAAGTATGCAACTATGTTAGAAAGAAAATGCGCCAATCAACACTCGCAACAACTCGAGCAAAATATGTGAAATGTTTAAGTACGTCTCTACTTAATATTTTACTACACTACTGCTTCAAGTTGAAGCACAAAAAAAAACAGAACTTATGATAAATCAAAAAACTCAATTTCTACAAAACAAAACAAAAAAAACAAATCTACTACAACAACTTTGTCAACCGCATCCTCATCTCTACCATGTGATAATGATTTTGTAGACAAATGCATATGCATCCGCACAACGACGCAAAATGAAAGGTTTCGGTGACTTCAAACGCATTGCAGTTGTTTGCATACCAAATGAAGATGAATTGAAAAGGCGCAACTCTGAGAAAAATGAAAAAGGCAATTCTAATACAATAAGAGAGTCAACATTAAATAATTTACGAGGTAATTATTGAAAAAAAAATTTAATAACGTAAGCACATAGTTAATTTAAGAAACAAACAAAAAATTAACAAAAAATTACTATCGTATCTATTTTTGTAATTTAGAAAATTTAAATTATGTATTTAAAATTGAAAATGAAAAGTGTTCGTCTCTTATGTTATCATGTTAGAGATTGTATTTTTTACATAACACTTTCTTAAGCCTACATTCAATTAGCCCTTGTGGGTTGTTTATACATATAGATATTATTATACTACATTTGTTTTCATTGGTATAAAGAACAGTCGTAGGTAGTGCAGGTGGATTTTAAAAATACTTTTTTTTTATTCATTTTCTTTGCTTGAACATAAATGCTTTTTTTTTTTGTTTTTTTTTTTTCTTCGTTAATAGGTGTAAAACATTTTTTTCTCGATATATTATTATTTAAATCTGCATATGTACATATATGTATATCAACAATTAATTTTCAGTATTTTGGCGGTTTGTGCATTACGCTCTGTCTTCTTTTTAATTGGCGTTTAACCGTCAACAATATTTGTGGCTACCCAAAATCCCCACCAGTTATCTCTGCGTCAACGGATGGCTTATACGGCTGTACCAAATGTCGTTGAGATCACCTTCAGCTCCATGGTTGGATTTATTAAACATGATACTGGAGAAGATAATTCTAGCAGCAGATTCTGCCCTTCACAATGGTTCAATGTTATAAGAGCGTTGTTGTTGTAAGAGCGTGGTGCATGCTGATATTATTGATATCTTTGGCGTTAACAAAAGCGCTCCAATTATACCTGCTTTTTTAGAATATACAACATTTATGATAAAGATAATAACAAGAAGATAAAATAAAACAATAATACTAAAGTGTCGTGCCAAACTAAATCACAAGTCCATTTGCTCTATTTGACAAAAAAAAAGATATATGTAAAACTCTTCGTTTTATGTGTTGTCTTAAAGTGGGAGAACAAATACTAGTTATTGAAAATTTCACACACAAAAAACCGATTGCACTCTCCGTTAAAAAAAATATTTCGTTATTCGAAGCCAACTCAAAAGTTTGTGCGACGAAGCAAATACCCCAAATTAAAGTTGACAGTTTTTACTTTACGGAAAAAGGAGTAAAATAGTGATACCCAAGATTCAATTACCACACCGATATTTAAAGAATGTATGCAAATGGCTTTTTCTTATTCGATATTGGATACATTGCAAATGTTGAAGTCAAAAAGATGACCAGAAACAAGTAATCAACGGGAATTCAAGACCAAGCCCTGCAGGTATTTAAACTAGGCAAAACAGCAAACACTACTGTAAAAGAGTTTAACATACACCACTCCATTATATAGCGTACTAAGGACTGGTACAAACAGGTTCTGGAAACTTAGAATCCCCTACAAGTTTTTTTTTAATAATGGCATATTAGGATTTGAATTAATTATTTCTGAATTGGTGTATCATACAATTTTTGAAAATACATATACGTATAAGCTTCTGAAGTCAAGCCTTCAACAACGAGGAAAATGAGTAAGGAAGAAGAGCTACCTGAAAAAAGTTTGTACATTTGAAAGAATAATCCAAATGTTAGTTACAAAAAGTTGACAAAACTCACAGGATTACCCTATGACACTGCCCCACAAACGGTTTTTCACTTCAAGGAAGCCTTAGCGAAGGACAAGTCAAGAAGTGGCTGTCCAAAGGGATCATCATACGCCAAGTTGGAGAATAATGTTCTATTCCTAATTAGGAAAAACCGATTAATGTCAACAGGAGATGTGGCCAAAATAGCCAAAATCACACTTGCCAATCAAACGAATCAAGCAGAGAAATCGTATTAAAACCTACAAATTTCAAAACGAAGTGAAAAGCAGACGTCAAAATTTGCAACAATAATGTTTGTGTTATGGACGAGGAAACGTCTGTGAAAATATACCTAAGAAATTTGTCAGGTACCCAACTCTACTGCCTGCAGTCTGGAGAACATTCCTAATGGGAAAAAAACCTTGATAGAAAATTTTGGCAGAAAAGTCCGATATGGAAAGGTATTTGTGAATGTAGGCATAAATCCACGCTGTTCTCTACGATAGGTAACCCCAGCGGGTTGGGTCAGAATATACCCGTGGTAGGTATGCCTGTCGTAAGAGGCGACTAAAATACCATATTCAAGGGCTGTGTAGCGCAACCCTTCAGGTTGCCAGCGCAATATACAGCTTCTCCAAACCCAATTGTCAACCTCACCTATCCGCGGTGAATCCTGTTTCACTAACAGACGAGGCTCTGGCGACCCCAAGCTCCTCATGGAACTTGGGGGTGGGGAGGGAGGGATGGCCTGAAGGTTTAATGTGGCCATATAAATCGTTCCCGAGATGGTCGGGCTAGCACCTTAATGGTGCTGTGTTACCGGAGTGTACCGGATATATATCCGGCAAAGGATCATCACACCGATAACACTCCCCAAAGCCTTCGGGGAGCAACCTTATCGCTACAACAACAACAACAGGAAAAATTAACGCCGAAATTTACGTGAAAGAGTATCTTTAAAAACTTCTTTTGCCATTCTTACGTCGCCATAATGGTTAATCTATATTTTGGACGGACTTGGCTCCAGAACACTATGCTCGTGTCTCCGAAAATTGGTCCGAAGATAACCATGTACATTATGTTAGGAAAAACTTGAATCCACCCAGCGTGCCTTAGGTTAGGCTAGGGTGAACTGGCCGGTCAATGAGGACCTCGCCTAGACTAAATGAGTCCGTAGTGTTTCCAGAAGTTTGATGAACGACCAAACTGAAAAACCCTATCAAATACCAGGACCAATGTTATAAAACAATTTCGTGCTCTTGGCAAATACTAGAAATTTTCAAGGACCTATGCCACTTGCTGCTTCTAGACTTTACAGCCGTGTCACTCCTAAAAGCTGGAGTCTTAGCCTGGCAAGTGTAGGGCACGAGCACGAGCTGGTTGCAATGCTGAGCATCAGCCCCTGCCCCCGTCTTCTTCTCCCCCCTCTTTTCTGGCAGCAATCGTGCAGGTCAGGGAAACAGACTCTTAGCCCCTGCCTCCGTTTGCACCGTCTGCCAGCACAGAATATATAGGTTTGCGACATCCGCTTAATGCAGCTCCTGCCTTGGGTGGTGCCACTTTCCTAGATGTTCTGGTCTCCGCGACGGCAACCCCCGACGGGTTTCATCGCGCCATGTTGCCAGGTCGCAAACCCAAATCATCCGGGTACCCCAATGCTTGCCCAAGGGCGCCCAGTCCCAAGGCCACAACAGCAATTGCGTCCTGGCCTTCCACAACCTAGGCGTAGTCACCCCTCACTTACCCCTAGAGTGGCGGCGTCACCCTTCATGCACTTCAGAATTCTGCAGTTCAACTGTAATGGACTAACTGGGAAGATTACGGAGATAGTCGATTTCATGAAGCGGCACAACATCCGCATTGCTGCGATTCAAGAGACTAAACTCACAGCAAGATCTGCATTGCAGACCTGCTCTGGTTATAATGTCCACAGGAAAGGCCGCGAGAGCGGAAATGGAGGCGGCCTCGCGTTTATTATACACCACTCTGTGCAATATCATATATTTGATCCTGGCATCGACCGCAGTGACAATGTCTTAGAACGTCAAGGCCTATCTGTCCGGTCAGGCGATGCAAATCTAGAAATCATCAACATCTACATCCCTCCTGTCACCTGTTGCCCCAGTGGATACCGCCCTAATATCGAGGCCTTACTCACTGGCAACAATCGCATTATCTTAGGCGATTTCAATGCCCATCACGACCTATGGCATTCAAACTTGCGGGCGGACAGTAGGGGTGAGATGTTGGCGGATCAAATAGACGAAACGACGTTCTGCACAATAAACGGAGACGCCCCCACACGTATGGTAGGAAGCTGTCATAGCTCGCCAGATATCTCAATCGTGAGCGCAGAACTCGTAAACTGCGTCAACTGGCAGCCGATGGTAACATTGGCATCCGACCACCTGCCCATACTTATTTCGTTCGAGCGTACCGCCGACTTCATCGTCACCGAAAAACGCACTTTCATAAACTTCAAAAAAGGAAAGTGGGAAGAATATAAATCTGCAACAGACAGCAGCTTTGCTGCCCTCCCTATCCCGACTGATGCCCGCCAAGGGGAGCGTGCCTTCCGTAAGGTCATTGAATCCGCCTCGGCACATTTCATTCCCGCCGGGAGAATTCCCGAAATCCGGCCCCACTTCCCGGCGGAGGCCGCGAGCTTAGCGAGGGAACGCGACCTTATAAGACAGCTTGATCCAGGCGACCCCCAAATAAGGGATATAAACCAACGCATCAGATTGCTTGTGGACGAACACAAGCGGGCGAAATGGGAAGAGCACCTAAGAGGTTGTAACCTCTCTACCGGTGTAGGTAAACTTTGGTCCACCGTAAAGTCCCTATCGAATCCGACTAAGCACAAAGACAAAGCTTCCATTTAGGGATTCAAGGGGTTGTGTAGCGCAACATATAGCTTCTCCAACCCAATTGTCAACCTCACCTTCGAGCGGCGAATCCCGTTTCACTAACAGACGAGGCTCTAGCGACCCCAAGCTCCTCATGGAACTTGGGGGTGGGGAGGGAGGGATGGCCTGAAGGTTCAATGTGGCCATATAAATCGTTCCCGAGATGGTCGGGCCAGCACCTTAATGGTGCTGTGTTACCGGAGCGTATCAGATCTGTATCCGACAAAGGACCATCACATCGATAACACTCCCCAAAGCCTTCGGGGAGTAACCTAATCGCTACAACAACAACAACAATAAAAAAGTTTCCATCGCCTTTGGCGATAAGGTGCTGTCGGATGCGGAAAAATGCGCGAGCGCTTTCTGCCGACAATATATAATGCATCCTACGGTCGACAAAGATAGACGGAGAGCCAATAGACACGCACATAAACACAAACTCAGCGCGTCACCAATTACCATCACCGCTAGAGAGGTTGAGGACGCCATTGGTCGCGCTAAACCATCCAAAGCAGTGGGCCCAGACGGCATAGCCATGCCGATGCTTAAAAACCTAGGGAAAGAGGGTTTCAAATATTTAGCGCATGTCTTCAACCTGTCTCTTTCCACCTTTGTCATACCCGAGAAATGGAAAATGGCCAAGGTGGTCCCGCTACTAAAGCCTGGGAAACCAGCTAACGTAGGTGAGTCATATCGTCCGATATCTCTCCTATCGCCAGTGGCAAAGACGCTTGAAGCCATTTTGCTCCCTTATTTCCAAGCACATTTGCAGCTAGCCCCTCATCAGCATGGCTTCAGAAAACTCCATAGCACTACCTCCGCGCTAAATGTCATTAGCACCCAGATAAATTGCGGTTTGAATCAATATCCCCACCATCGAACAGTACTCGTAGCGTTAGACCTATCAAAAGCTTTTGATACGGTCAACCATGGCTCGTTACTGCAAGACCTGGAAGGGTCCACCCTTCCCCCATGTCTTAAAAGGTGGACCGCAAATTATCTGGGTGGTCGGCAGGCATCGGTGCAATTCAGAAACGAAACATCAAAACAAAGGAGAATTAAACAAGGGGTGCCACAGGGTGGTGTCCTATCCCCGCTTTTGTTTAATTTCTACATATCTAAGCTACCTTCACCACCGGAAGGAGTCACAATCGTTTCCTACGCCGATGACTGCACAATAATGGCCACAGGCCCAGGCCCAAAGATCGATGAGCTATGCAATAAAATAAACGGCTATCTCCCTGATCTCTCCAGTTTTTTCGCCTCGCGAAACCTGGCATTGTCACCGACTAAATCTTCCGCGACCTTATTTACAACATGGACGCCCCAAATGTCGACCATATTGAACATCCACGTCGATGGCACTACGCTACCGACTGTCCTACACCCCAAAATCTTGGGTGTGACGTTTGATCAGGATCTACATTTTGGTGCGCACGCAACCGCAATTGTTCCAAGAATTCAGAGCCGTAATAAAATCCTCAAATCCCTTGCTGGCAGTACCTGGGGAAAAGATAAAGAAACGCTCTTGACCACATACAAAGCAATTAGCCAGCCGATTACGTGCTACGCGTCACCCATATGGTCGCCAAGCCTAAAAACCACCAACTGGAAGAAACTACAGGCCTGCCAAAATACTGCTCTCAGAATCGCCACGGGCTGTCTTCTTATGTCCCCAGAACACTATCTGCATAATGAGGCGAGAATACTCCCCATCAGGGAGAGAAATGAGATGCTGACCAAACAGTTTCTGTTGAATACCCAGAAACCTGGGCATCCCAACAGACATCTGATTGACGAACCAGCACCGCCTAGGGGCCTAAGGAGTCATCTCCGTAAGCATTTTGAGGAAATACGGCACCTGAGAACCCAGCCGTATGAAGCGGAAAAACACAAGCAGGTCCTTGGTGAACTCCATAGACAGGCGTCGGACCTTTATGTCGGGAATTGCCCGGTGAATCCAGTACTTGAAGAAAAATATCCAGAACTCGCAGAAGAGGAACGCATACTCCCCAGGGAAGCGCGTGTCACTCTTGCTCAACTTCGTTCTGGATACTGTAACAGGTTAAACTCTTACCTATCCAGAATCAACCCCGACATACAAAATGTATGCCCTGCTTGCAATGTGTCCCCACATGACACCAACCATCTCTTTAATTGTAATGTGGAACCAACGCCTCTAACACCCCTTTCCTTATGGTCCACCCCTGTTGAAACGGCAAGTTTCCTTGGACTCCCGTTAGAGGATATTGATGACAATTTGTGATCGGTCGCGGCTATTAGGTGGGGCGAGCATTGCTACAACAACAACAACAACAGCACAAAACGGACTGTCGTTTGCTCCTCCAACCCGCTTTTCCTCCATCTGCTATCACGGACCAAGCTTAATTTAAGGCATGTGACGCCAGAAGGCAGTTTCCAGTTAGAATACCCGTCAAAAGTCTGCAGTCCTCTCTTTTTAATGCTAGGATTAACTTTGTTAGCCTAATGTAAGAACTACACATGGTCTTCGTCACTTTGCAGCTTGGGCCCACGCCTTTCCTGCTTGGACGATCGTGTGCACCTGCCGCCTTCTTTTAATCTCGTCCAATATAATTGGGACATCAACGGAGCAAACTTTGAGGGATGCGGCCTTTTTAGATAGTTCAGCCGCTTTTTCATCCCCATCTATTCCCATGTGCCCTGGGATCCAATAAGGATGTATGCTTCCTCCTGTCCGTCTCTTTCCAGGGATTGCTTATACTCTAACAACTTGATGTTGTGCTGTGCAAAATTATTAACTTAATTGCTGCTTGGCTTTCAATATAAAAGTTAACACGGCTGCAGTTTAAGCTATTTTCTTCCAGAGTTTCTACTGCTTTGGTTACGGCTACTACTTCCGCCTTGAATATGCACGTATAGAGCAGATCGCACTACTTTGGAACCATCGATGTATACGTGTATCGCCTCGTGCGCCATTTGGGCACCCTTGGGCCAACCATCCACCTCTATTGGGACTAAAAAAACCATCGAAGTGCAGACACGGAATCAGGTAGTCTACTACTACTATCGCCTTATGGTCTGCACTCAAGCTGCCCAGAGGCACTGAGTCTCGTTGCAGTTGTTAAATCTGCCACCCGGTCTACAGGTGGAATTTGCAGAATCGCATACAGTTCAGCCGCGACTGTTTTCAGGGCCTTAGTTGCGGCCAATTATGAGCAGAACTGTTTGTACCAGTTCTAATGTTGTTGTTTTTTTTAGCGTTAAGACGCCAACAGCGAGAGTAGAAGAGCAGGAGCCGAATTGTAGCATACAATCACGGATCGAAAACGATACGAAAGAAATTTACGTGATACGTCCGTCGTATAAGTTAAATGGGATTTTAACATACAATAAGAAACAAATCGCGAGTTATTTTGATTTATTCTTTTTAGGGCCAAAAGTGTTTTGGAACATATTTTAACGTTATAATAGATATGACTACGTCGAATTTGTTGTAACAAATACCAATAAATAATCAATTCAGCGGTTACGTTCAACTACATGTTCATGTATATCATCACGCAGAATACGAATCAAACAAATCAACTAAAATTTTTTTAACGTGTTCTGTTGAACTATTCCGCTTATTTCGGTTTTTTGTAAATATCTTTGTACAGTTCGATTGGTTCATTGCTGCTCTAGTCACCGTATTGAATTTGTTTAGTTAAGTTCAATTATTTGTTCAATGCTACTTGAAATCGAAAATTTCGCTTGATTTAAGAAAATCAGGGCACATTTTCAAATCGAATCGGAAACATACGAATGGCTGACGCTACTGAACGAATATGATGTTTTCAAAGCCTTTAACAAGATACGTGGCACATCGAGTGTGGGAAATTCTAATTGCTAAGGCACAGCGATTCACAAAAACATAAAATTACAAAAAATGTTGGCAATTCAACGGAGAATATGGTAAATATGTGGAATTTCAACACGTTAAATGGGACAGGTATATGCATCGCCGAAATGGATAACGTGTGCTGATAATAGGCTCCAGTATACTAAATTATGTCCCCATATTACTAGTGTCAATTGGCAAATCAAAGCGGGTTCGAGGTTGTGGGGCGCAACTTTTTCAAGGGGTTGTCATCGCAATTTTCAACCTCACCTACCCGTGGCAAATCCCGTTTATTTAACAGCCGAGGCTCTGGCGACCCAAGGATCTACAACATCGATAACACTCTCCAAGCCCTTTGAGAGTGTCCTTATCGCTACAACAACAACAACAACATCTAAATATCAACGCTTATTCACTTTAGGATCCGTGAAATGCGGTTGAAGCTGGGTGACATGTTGGAACTGTTCATATAAATTAGGGAGTATTGGATCGTTTCGTGTACAAAGATATGAAGATGTTCTTCAAACATTCCATACAAAGGCCGTAAGGCATTATAACGTTTCGAGACATACAGTGAATCGTTTAAAAGAATGGGTTGTGAGTAATAACCTTGCAATTTGTAATGACCAGCGCATATATGAAAAATAGTGTATCGTAATACTTAGCGCGAAAATTACAAGTATAGAGACTTTCTTTTTGAAAAAAAAAAAATGGAATTGACTTGGACAGTATTTGCCAAAATAGCTCAAAATTCACGATGAGCGCTTAGGTGAAATTCAAATTGACAATTTGTGATCGGTCACACCTATTGGGCGAAGCACTGCTGCAACAACAAAATAAATTTTTTTTGCCGCATAAACTTTTGATGGTGCTTTAGATTCGTTATCTTTAGTTTCGTCGCTCCACTTTTTGAGTTCATAAAGTTTTTATGTCATATAATTTTAACACGAACGATGATGATATTTTTATTTCAAATTCTAAGAACTAGTACTTGTACTTCCCGAATAAAAGCAACTGCAAATTCTAAAAAAAAACCTAATAAACCACGCCCAAGGCTCTCCTGTTGTTGTTGTTGTTGACCCCCAGCGGGTTAGGGGGTCAGAATATACCCGCGGTAGGCATGCCTCTCGTAAGAGGCGACTAAAATACCATATTCAAGGGGCTGTGTAGCGCAACCCTTCAGATTGCCAGCGCAATATATAGCTTCTCCAAACCCAATTGTCAACCTCACCTATCCGTGGCGAATCCTGTTTCACTAACAGACGCGGCTCTGGCGACCCTAAGCTCCTCATGGAACTTGGGGTTGGGGAAGGAGGGTATGGCCTGAAGGTTTAATGTGGCCACATAAATCGTTCCCGAGATGGTCGGGCTAGCACCTTAATGGTGCTGTGGTACCGGAGCGTACCGGATCTGTATCCGGAAAAGGACCATCACATCGATAACAATCCCCAAAGCCTTCGGGGAGCAACCTTATCGCTGCAACAACAACAGCCTTTGCTGCACAACCCTTCGAACCTTCTGTAAATATTGTTCTTATTCAATAAGAAGGCATTCTGTGAATACCAGCATACTTTCCTTTCACTTAATCTCTTTAAAAGTTCTTGTTTCACGACAGCATTTCTTCTATGCCGGATGCATCGTTGGTGTCCGGACAAATTTTTCGGTTTTTCCTTCGCGTTTCCTTTTTGTTCCCACGTTGATGTTTGTCTTAAATATGACTCTTGGCACCGTTTCCTCAATTGATTCGCGCTTTGCGCAATGTTCTTCCTCTGATTTTCTTGCTTCATCAAACAAATACAAAAAACAACTTTAAACTGAATTTTTAAGTCAAACTCAATTAGTTTTTAATAAATTTGCTTACAGCCAGCTTTACTCTACCATCAACTGATCTGGATTGGTTTGACGAAGTAATCTACACTGATCTCAGTGGCGATGAGGCTAAAGCCGAAGTTAAACGCTATAACGAGAAGGGTAAAAAGGCATTAGATGAAAGCCAGCCAAAACGTAATCGGCGCGATAATTATCAACGTGGTGACCGCCGTTATCGTGATGGTGGTGGTGGTGGCGGCGGCGGCCGACGTGATTTCAATCGTTGGAACGATCGTCGCGGTGGCAGTGGTGGTGGTGGCTATTCAGGCAATCGTTGGGGCGGTAGCGGCGGTGGTGGTGGTGGTGGTGGTTACCGACCCGCCTGGCGTGATGATCGAGGCTACGGAGGGGGTAGTGGAGGCGGCGGCCGCGGCTATGACAATCGCAATAATCGTTATAGCAATGGTCCACAAAATTGGGTGCATAACAATCGCAGTGGTGGTGGTAATCGCTATGATGATCGCTATAATCGTTCAGGCGGCGGAGGTGGACGTTATGATTCAGGTGGTGGCGGTGGACGTTATAGCTCATATGGTGGTGGTGGTGGTGGCGGGCGAGATTATCGTGACCGCGATCATCGCGAACGTAATGCAGGTGGTGGAAGTGGTGGCGGCGGAGGTCGACGCGACAATTATCGTTCCGGTGGTGATAATCAGCGGGATTTTCGGCATGGCCACCGCGACAATCGTACAGAAGATAGTCGCGGTGGCTATGAGCGCTCGGATGCGGCTAGAGACGCATCGGTATCAAAGCACGGCAGCAGTAACAGTAGCAAAGCCGGCAGCAGTAGCGGTGCCTCACGTTCACATAGTGGTGGCTCTCACACTCAATACAATAGCGGGAGCAAATCAGCGACAAGTGGTGGTGGTGGAGGTAGTACGGTGAGTATTGAGGAGAATATATGTATATTTGAAATAAACCAAGTAATGACGTTTTCTTTTCTGAAAAATATGTTGCCCGTGTTCTTCATTTAGATTACGTGGCATTCTGTAAAATGGTAGGATATATATTTTTGCTTATTAAAATCAAAACATTTCGTGTGAAAACCTTTGAAGGCCTGAGACATAGAACGACATTATTTCCTTAAAAGATAACGCCATAAGATATATATATTCAAGACCCGGAATTTCTTATAAATTTTCAATATTTACCTTAGGATGGTCCTTATTAAACAAATAAATGATTTTTTTCAGTCTCACGCCTCCAAACGGAAATATCAAGGCCAAGAATATCATATCCGTTTTGGTGATAAGAAAATACTATGTAAATTAGTATTATATATTCACACCGCGCATGGTGTTACCCCCCTAACCCGGTACCAATCAGGACCAAATTTTTTTACATAAATGAGATCGCTTACTATGTTATTACAATACAAAGCTTTACAGCTTCAGAGCTTTCGCAAACCAAATACCAATCCTCTCGCGTAGGTGTTACAACTATGAATGCGTCATACACATATTTAGCAGGCGAGGGTCAGGCGAGCCCAAGTTTCTCATGGAACCAGGGGGGTGGGGAGCGGGATGACCCAGAAGGTTTAATGTGGTCATATTAGCCGGGATAGTACTTTAATGGTGCTTGTTACGGGAACCTACCGGATCTATATCCGGCAAAGGACCATTAACATCGATAACAGTCCCCAAACCCTTTATCGTTAATAAAACAACAACAGAAAATAAAAAAATAAGTTTTAGTTTTTTAGTCTGTATAGAGATGTCACAGCTATAACCTCTGTGCGACCCCTCTTAACCACATCTAATCGGGACAAGAGTTTATGCTTGATATTTTGCCTTTGATATTACCGTTTGATTGGGTGAGATTCGATAAAACCGTTATTTGATTTATAAGGTTCACTCTAATTTACCTGTATGAAACTTTTCTTAAGTTTATAATTTTGTTTCGTTCTGTTTAGAGATCATCACAAAGTAGCAGTGGTGGTAAATGGAGCTCCTATGGACAACAGTCACAACAGCAGCAGCAGCAACATCAAACTGCCAGTGGAGGCAATTGGCAACAAGTTGCACATCAACAATACCAGCAACAACCCACCGCACAACAGTACTGGGGTTATGGTGATATGCAAGGTAATATAAATGTACCGATATAAATGAAAAGGAGCACTTGCCTACAAACACCTTGAGTTAACAAAACTTCCACGTGGGAATCCATTTTTTGTTTATAGGAAAAAAGGATTGTAATGCCTTTTTATACGTTTTCCTTCTCTTAGTTGATTTTCTGGTTCATATCTTCGTTATGGTTATCCAGTAGGCGTCGAAAGTATTTTTAACACGTTCATAGAACGGATAGTGATTATTGAACTTATAGGAGGATAGTTAAAAAATGGAGGTCGCCGCGGTGTGATGGTAGCGTGCTCCGCTTACCACAGCGAAGATCCTGGATTCACGCCCGGGCAAAGCAACATCAAAATTATAGAAACAAGTTTTTTTTTCAATTAGAAGAAAATTTTTCTAAGCGGGATCGCGACTTGGCAGTTTGGCAAGCACACCGAATGTTATTCTGCCATGAAAAGATTCTCAGCGAAAACCAGGGTGCGCAAAAATTCGATCGCGTATACACAAAATTATTGCCTGTGGTCTCTCAACTACGAAAAATATTTTAACGAACGTTCGTTGAACTTAGCATTTATCGTGAGAGATCGAATTTTAATCAGTCGAAAAAAAGTTATATATACGTGGTAGATTGTTTTTAATCTTATTAGTATTATATTAATAAAAAAAAAAGAAAATGGGGAAACCGTCGAATATTGACAAGGCAAAACTTGTGGCCTTTAATAAAGATACCAATTTGTCAAAATGCCTATTAGGAAATATTAAAAGACACTACGAGACCATACATAAACATAGCTTTGGTGAAGTGGAACCATCCACAAGTGCAAGTAAGGACTCAAATCGTGTAAAATTAAATAAAACCGAGTTTATAAAATGTTGTGTTGGACTGGTAACTGTAAAAAACATACCCTTTCGAATTTTCGACGGCGAACTATATTTTAAGCAAATGATTGCACCCTATGAAAAAAAGTTAAACTTAAATTTGAATTCTAAAAATATCGTTGAACACGTGAACCTTATCTCAGATAACATAAAAAAATTTTAAAACAAAACTTCCAAGAAAATGTTATGTTTAAAAAATGTTATGGGAAAAAGTATATTGGGTATAAATATTCAATACATCAAAGATTTTAAAATTGTGATAAACACTATTGGTATGATACAACTGAAAAAGAGGCATACGGCACATTTCTTAAAAGAGGAAATATTAAAATGCGTACGGGAATATCAAATTGAACTGACACAAATTTATTCAACTACATCAGACAACGGGAGAAACATGATAAAAGCCTCCCAACTACTCCAGCAGGAAATATCAGACTTGCAGACTTAGATGCCTTGAAAAACTTTTTCATTATAACAACACCCACCCCAATGTACATATGTAAATGCATTTGTAGAATTTCTCATTAGTGATAATTTTGTATGTACTTGGGACCTACTCTAGACGATCGCAATACATATAAATTAGAAATAAATTCAAGTAAATTGTTCACTTTTGTTAAATGCTTATTACAAAAATAGTAACTTTTCTTTGTGTTAAGAGGGGATAACCCTTTATGGCTTAATGTATGAGAACATTTAAAAAAAAATTTTAATTTATTTACAATTTATCTAAAAATTAATTAATTAAATTTTTCACATATTACTTATAAAAAAAGATATTCTTTTCATTCAACTTATCAAGGGAAAACTCAAATATATTGCATCACCATTATTTAAAAGATTGTTTATTTTACATCATATTGATTTTCAAACGAACGATCGCGATCGATCGCGCGATCGATCTTTTTAAAACGAGAAAATATTTGAGTTTTGCAGTGGACGCTCGCAAATAACGATCGATACCGAAAAATCGAATCACCACGCTTGAAAAGAAGTTTTGTCGCTCGTAATAGTTTGTGGAAATTGTTGTATCTTGTGAGAGATTGTTTATTCATTCGTAGGCAAATTTGATTTCTCACTCGCGAGAAATGCCAAGCACTCAATTTTAATTGAGCGATAAGGACTGAGGCTGATTGACTTTGCCGGTGCTCGAAACATGGTCATATCAAGCACGAGGTTCATGCATAAAAAGATACATCAAGCTACATGGCTGTCTCCTGATCGAAATACTCGCAATCAGATCGATCACGTTGTGATAGACGGACGGCATGCCTCCAGTGTTTTATATGTGCGCACGATCCGAGGACCTAACATCGATTCGGACCATTATCTCGTTGCAGCCAAAATACGCACCCGCCTCAACGCGGCTAAAAACAAGGAACAAAAAACACAAGGAAAGCTAGACGTCGAAAAGCTTCAATCACAACAGACTGCCAATGATTTCGCAACTCAACCCTCACACCTGCTCTCTGAGGGCACAACTCATCCTGAAGGAATACAGGAGCAGTGGGAGCATATCTCCAAAGCACTTCGTACTGCCGCCGAGGAAAAATTGGTTACCGGCGGCCACGAAAAAACAACTGGTATGATGAAGAATGCCGCGTTGCAACCGAAAGAAAAGACGCTGCCTACAGGGCTACGTTAAAAGCGAGCGCGACAAGAGGAGTGTGTGAACGCTATCGTGAGTTGAAAAGGGAAGCGAGACGCCTTTTCAGGAAGAAAAAAAGCAGAAGCAGAAAGGCGTGAGTGCGAGGAGCTTGAGCTGCTAGCCACCAGGAATAACGCCCGAAAATTCTACCAAAAAATACGGCGACAGACGGAAGGTTTTAAGACCGGGGCAAACTCTTGTAGGAATGAAAACGGCGACCTTGTAACTGATGTCCAGAGAGTGCTTAGATTATGGAGGGTATAGTGTTAACTACTTTGTACTCTTTACTTTAATTTTTAAAATAATTTTAATTGAGTTTTCGTGTTAACTTAAAATTTTGAATAACTTCAAAAAAAGAAAATTCTAATTAGTTGGAAAATATCTAAACTCAAAAATAAACAAAAATAAATTTTTTATTGCAAACCAAAATAAAAGAGTTTTTTAAAATATCAACTTGAATGTTGATATATTGGCGATCCTACCAACGATCCTGCGCAAATATTTTATTTCATTAATGACTGTAATGATTACGAAAATTTCCATTCGCTAATTTTTAATTAAAATGCATTTATTATCTAAATCTATATCTGTCCGTGCTTGTATATATAATACCTCGTGCTTGTGATAAATGATTTTTGAACAAAAAATTTCGCAATTTTAAAGTAACTACTCCGTCATATTTACAACGATTTAAATAGTTGTGCGAAACAGACTAAACGAACAGCCATCAGTTTGTTTACTTAAAATCCAATTTGGAAATACATTCGCCATCAACAAAAAATTATGAATTTAGTGATTATAATACGAAGCTATAATTAACTTTAAAAATATTTCGTTTTGAAAGTGCTTAAAACATTTACTATTGTGAAAATAAGTGAAAGTCCATAGACATTCGTAGATGGACTGTGTGGAAACACCCGAAAACGGAAATCAAATTTTAGCAGATTTGATGAACAAAATAGTTTAACCAATTGTTAAAACTTTTAAAGAAACAATAAAAAAATTAAAAAGTTAAATCATAGTACCATAATTGTAAATCGCACATCGATTTAAAAAAAAAATGAAACTTAAATATACTTCAATTAATAAACAATATTTTGTGCAAATTGCATATAACAGTCGCTGTAAATTCTATATACGAAACAAAAACAAAAAATAAGTGCGGACAATCAAATAAAACATAAAGTACTTATAGCAGAAATTTACTAGTAGACATGCTATAAATTTTATGCAACATAAATAAAAATAAAATTTTTCTACGAATCGTTAATTAATAAAGAACTCTAAAAACAATATACTACGCTTAAAACAATAGTTAAGTTTTCCACTTCACTACAACAAGAGCTATTACAACAATTTTACGCAAAATACACACAAGAAGGGATTTAAAGTATAAGACATCACGATGAAAATGATGAGATTCATAAAGAAAACAACAAAGCCATTGCATAAACAGCAACAACAATGAATTTAATTGTTATCACGCCCAAAAAACGTCATTTATTCCCTCAAAATCTCTACAATCATCAATCAAATACTTATTAATTTGAATATTTTTTTACTAATTTAATTTTATGTAAGTATAATTTTTATTTTAATATCATATTAAAAATTTTCCAATTATAATTTAAATTAAAATTTTAAACCTTTTAAACTTTTAAATTTATTTTAAGATTATTTTTATATTTTAACAATTTTAATATAGTTATTTAAATTTACTTATTTTTTATATAAAATTAAATATTTTATTTAAATTGTTAACTCCCTTTCCAAAAAAAATCTTAAATATTTTCTTATTTTCTAATTTTTCATTTAAATTTCTTTTCATATGGTTCTACGTTCACCAATACGAACTCGTAAATTTACAAATTCAGAAAATCAAAATATCAACCATACAAATAACATCATGACTCACAATACAACTCAAAATTCTAACATTAATACAACACAAAACATCATCTCTAATATAACACAAGATACTTCAAGACAAGATAACTTTACAAATTTTTCTTCTACTAAATCTATTAAATTACCACAATTTTGGCAAGATTCTCCTGATGCCTGGTTTTTACTTGTTGAAGGACAATTTGAAATTAATAATATCAATGATGATAATTTAAAATTTCAAAATATTCTAATTACTCTTCAACGAGATACTATATCTAAAATTTTAGATGTTATTAACCCTCCTCCTCTTTTTAATAAATATGATACAATCAAAAAAATTCTATGTGAAAGATTTTCTCTTAGCGAAGAAAAACGATTAGAACAATTATTTTCAAAAACTGAACTTGGTGATCGTTCACCATCTGAATTATTCAGATTTATGAAATCACTTATAGGTTCTGCCTCCATAGTTAGCCAAGAATTACTCTTTAAATTGTGGATTCGTAAATTACCACAAGAAATACAAATTCATTTGACTTCCAATAATAATCAAAACAGAGATGAAATTATTATTTTAGCTGACAAACTTTTTGATTTAATCAATAAACCTCATTCTTCCAAATCTCCTGTAGTCTCAAGTATAAATAATAATATTTTAGAACAATGCGTTAAAAATTTAACTGAATTAACTACGGCTATTTATCAAAATTTAAATAAAATTTCGAATGATATTAATCAATTACAAATCCGTTCAAGATCTAAAGATAGAAATAGATCTAAATCTCGAAATTTTTCAGGATCTAGAAATTTTTCAAACAATCGTAATTTTAATTCACAAACAACTATTTGTTGGTATCACAAAAAATTTAAGAATAACGCTCTCAAATGTATACCCCCATGCAATTTTAATCAAAATCATAATTCAAATTACGAACAAAATTTAAACTGA
This sequence comes from Eurosta solidaginis, assembly GCF_040869045.1. Taxonomy (NCBI): domain Eukaryota; kingdom Metazoa; phylum Arthropoda; class Insecta; order Diptera; family Tephritidae; genus Eurosta; species Eurosta solidaginis. Next base: position 1,424,287 of record NC_090321.1, read on the forward strand.
AACGATCCATTATGACGGTGACGGATAATGGAACTATTATTAAACCTACTCGTCGCCTCTTCATATTTGATAAATTCAATAAACTTAATTTTCTTATCGATACCGGTGCAGTTGTATCAGTTATTCCTTTTTCTAAATTTAAAATTTATAAAAGAAATTCTGATCTTACTTGAACTGCAGCAAATGGTTCTTCAATTGAAACTTTCGGTACAAAACTACTTAAAATTGATTTAGGTTTAAGAAGAGATTTTGAATTTCCATTCATTATTGCGAATATTGATACACCAATTTTAGAAGCAAACTTTTTAGAAAAATTCGGAATTATTGTCAATATTAAAAATAAAGAAATAATGGATTCTACTACAAAAATTAAAGTTACTGGATCTTCTGGATTTTCTGATATTTTCTCACTCAAAATTCCTATTGTCGAAAATAAGTTTTCAAAATTACTTAATGAATTTCCGTCTATTACCTGTGAACCAGATTATACTAAAAAAGTTAAACACCATACGGTTCACAGGATAGAAACAAAAGGTATTTTACCATTTTCGAAACCCAGACGTCTTGATCCAATCAAACTTAAAATTGCTAAAGCTGAATTTGAATTTTTAGTTAAAACGGGTATATGCAGACCCTCAAATTCTCCTATTGCATCTCCACTTCATCTCGTTCCTAAAAAAGAACCAAATGATTGGAGACCTTGCGGAGACTATCGAAGACTTAATTTTATTACTACACCAGATCGGTATCCTTTACCACATATTCACGATTTAACAATTGATTTAAAAAACAAACAATTTTTTTCCAAAATTGATCTTGTGCGTGCTTACCACCAAATTCCAATGGCAGAAGAAGACATTCATAAAACTGCAATAACTACCCCTTTTGGAATGTTTGAATTCGTAAGAATGCCTTTCGGTTTACGAAACAGTGCTCAAACTTTCCAACGCTTTATTAATGAAGTATTTTCTGATTTCGATTTTGTATTTACATACATTGATGACATTCTTATTGCCAGTGATAATGAAGATCAACATATAAATCATTTAAAATCAGTTTTCAAAAGACTTGAAGAATATAATTTAAATATCAAACCTTCAAAATGTACTCTCGGTGTAAATAAATTAAATTTTTTAAGTTACGAAATTTCAGGCGAAGGTATTAAACCATCTTTAGATAGAATTGAAATCATAACAAATTTTGAAAAACCAATTTCTATAAATAAATTACAAAAATTTTTAGGTATGATAAATTACTATCACAGATATATTAAAATGTTAGCAACAGAACTTAGTCCTCTGCATGAAATGTTAACACATGCAATTAAAAACAAACTCAAACAATTAAATTGGACAAATGAAACCACAACAGCTTTCGAAAATGTTAAAAAACATTTTGCAAAAAATACTTTACTTACACATTTCGACAAAAATGGTACTTTATCATTAGCTGTAGATGCATCAAATGTTGCTATTGGAGCAGTTCTTCAACAAACTAGCAATAATATACTAGAACCCTTAGCTTATTTTTCAAGAAAATTAACTACAACAGAAACTAAATATTCAACATTTGATCGTGAACTTTTGGCAATTTATAATTCAATTAAACATTTTAAACATTTTCTTGAAGGTAGAACTTTTACAATTTATACTGATCATAAACCTTTAATTCATGTTCTAAATTCTAAAGTAGATAGATCTCCTCGTCAACTACGTCATCTTGAATATATTGCTCAATTTACAAATGATATTCAATATATACGTGGAAAAGACAACATAGTTGCCGACACACTTTCCCGTATTCCGGAAATAAATACAATTTCAACTCAAGATATAAATTTAGAAACTTTATATAAAGAACAGCAAACTGATACATTTTTACAAAAAACCATTTCTGATCAAAATTCTAAAAATAATTTAAAAGAAATTCATATTCCAGTTATTAATTTAAATATATGGTGTGATGTTTCTCTACAACCTTTTCGACCTTATGTTCCACATTCTATGAGAAGAATTATATTTGACAAAATTCACTCATTATCTCATCCAAGTATAAGAACAACTAGAAAATTAATTCAAAATAAATATTATTGGCCTAACATGCGTAAAGAGATTAACGATTGGACTTCATCTTGCATCAATTGTCAAAAATCCAAAATTTCAAGACACACTAAATCTCCTATCCAAAAAATTCAAATACCATCAGGCCGTTTTGAACATATTCATATGGATATTGTTGGACCTCTTCCAATTTCAAATGGAAATTATTATATTTTAACAATTATTGACAGATTTTCACGTTGGCCTGAAGCTTATCCACTTAAAGATATTTCAACAAATACTATAGTAAAAACTTTTATTCAAAATTATATACCACGATTTGGTATACCATTGAATATTACAGTAGATCAAGGTTCACAATTCACCTCAAAATTTTTTACGGAATTAACTAAACTTTTAGGTTCTCATAAAATTCATACATCTCCTTACCATCCCCAAGCAAATGGCATGATAGAGAGATTTCATCGAACTTTAAAAGCAGCAATTATAGCATCAAACGACTCGGTTCATTGGTCTGACATTTTACCATTCATTCTACTTGGTTTACGAACTTCTATTAAAGAAGATTTAAAATGTTCATCAGCTGAACTTCTTTATGGCCAAACACTTAGAATACCTGGTGAATTAATTATTTCAAATAGTAATAAAGAACATGATTTTTCTAATGACGCTCTTCATAAAATAAGAGAATATTTTTCACTTGTTCGTTCTAAAGTTTTTCATCATAACAAAGAAAATGTTTTCGTTCCTAAACAATTAGAAAATTGTGAGTATGTTTTTGTTAAAGTTCTTCGTAAATCTAATTTAGAATCACCTTATGAAGGACCTTTTAAAGTTATATCTAAGAAACATAAAACATTTACAATTCAATACAATAATACTATTAAAAATATTTCAATTGATTTACTTAAACCAGCAAACATACTTATTAACACTAATTTAAATACAAATACATTAAACAACAAAAAACAAAAAAAGGTTACAATTAATATTAATTAATAATTTGTTTGTTTCAAATTTTCTTGGAGGGGGAGTAAATATAGTGTTAACTACTTTGTACTCTTTACTTTAATTTTTAAAATAATTTTAATTGAGTTTTCGTGTTAACTTAAAATTTTGAATAACTTCAAAAAAAGAAAATTCTAATTAGTTGGAAAATATCTAAAATCAAAAATAAACAAAAATAAATTTTTTATTGCAAACCAAAATAAAAGAGTTTTCTGCTCTCCTAAATGAAGGCAGCAATTCACCGCGCAGAGATGAAGAACCCGATCCCGCAATCGATGATGATGGAATATATGTCCCCCCGCCCGATTATGACGAAGTTAGAATAGCAATAACCAGATTGAAAAACAACAAGGCCGTGGGCGCTGATGGATTGCCTGCGGAGCTATTCAAGTTCGGCGGCGAGGAGTTGGTAAGGCGCATGCAGCAGCTTCTTAGCAAAATATGGGCGGACGAAAGCATGCCCGACGGTTGGAATCTAAGTGTTCTTTGCCCAGTCCACAAGAAGGGGGATACTGCAAAATGCACCAACTATCGTGGAATCAGCCTTCTTAATATCGCATATAAGGTCCTTTCAAGTGTATTGTGCGAAAGATTGAAGCCCACCGTGAACCGGCTGATTGGACCTTATCAGTGCGGCTTCAGACCTGGTAAATCTACCATCGACCAGATTTTCACAATGCGCCAAATCTTGGAAAAAACCCGTGAAAAGAGAATCGACACACATCACCTCTTCGTCGACTTTAAAGCCGCCTTCGACAGCACGAAAAGGAGCTGCCTATATGCCGCTATGTCTGAATTTGGTTTCCCCGCAAAACTTATACGGCTGTGCAAAATGACGTTGAGCAACACCATCAGCTCAGTCAGAATTGGGAAGGACCTCTCCGAGCCGTTCGAAACTAAACGAGGTTTCAGACAGGGTGACCCCCTATCGTGCGATTTCTTTAATTTGATGCTGGAGAAAATTATACTAGCTGCAGAACTTAACCGCACTGGAACAATATACTATAAAAGCGTGCAATTACAGGCGTATGCTGATGACATTGATATCATCGGCCTAAACACCCGCGCTGTTAGTTCTGCTTACTCCAAACTGGAAAAAGAAGCGGTAAAGGTGGTTTTGATGGTGAATGAGGGCAAAACGAAGTACCTGCTGTCATCGAGCAAAGAGTCAGCGCATATGCGCCTTGGCAACCACGCTACTGTTGGCAGCCATAATTTCGAAATAGTAAAAGACTTCGTTTATTTGGGAACCAGCATCAACACTAGCAACAACATCAGCACTGAAATCCAGCGAAGAATCAATCTTGCCAATAAATGCTACTTTGGACTAGGTAGGCAATTGAAAAGTAAAGTCCTCTCTCGGCGAACGAAAATCATACTCTACAAGTCACTTATCGTACCCGTCCTGCTATATGGGGCAGAAGCATGGACCATGACAACAGCAGATGAAGCGGCTTTGGGAGTGTTCGAGAGAAAAGTTCTTCGAAAGATTTATGGACCTCTACGCGTTGGCGATGGCGAGTACCGAAGAAGACTTAATGATGAGCTGTACGAGCTATACGCAGACATCAACATAGTCCAGCGAATTAAAATGCAGCGGCTGCGCTGGCTAGGCCATGTTATGCGAATGAAAGATGATGCTCCGGCCAAGAAAGTGTTCCTATCGGAACCCGCCTATGCAAGCAGAGGTAGAGGGCGGCCCCCACTCCGTTGCGGAGCGAAGGACGACTGGCGCGCCTTGTTGGACGGCCATAACCGTTTAGACGGTTAAGCGCCAATTAAGTAAGTAAGTAAGATAAGTTGTTTGAGAGATCGTGTTTTGAACGTTCTCCGCACCCTGGTGAAAACTCATCTGTCTTGCAGATGCTGTTCGGAATCGGCATAAGGAATGTAGGTTCCGTCCCGCCAATTTAAAATTAAAAATGAGCACGACGCGAATTGGAAGAGAAGCTCGGAATAAATTTTTTCGAAGGTAAATCGCGACAATTATTTTTTTTAACTATGGTTCGACCCTTACAACTAGTGTTTCGTTACCACTACTCGATACCTGTACCCATTTATGGAATGCATTCCTTAACAACTTCCCTATTCAGAAAATAAAATTTTGAATATGTTTATATCAGCGTTAAACGGTTAAGCTTATCATTCGATACTCGTCGTTGGCATAGAGCAATGTCTAGAAATTTTACCGACCCAGCAAACATTCGGAGTCAGAAAGGAGTCCTAATTCGGATCGCTTACCCACGTTATGAGCTCATTTATGAGTCCGGAATGAGTGTATTTCCCTTCTTGCAATGGTCTTCGATATTCCCCTATTTTTATACATTATATGAGTCCCATCGTACTCCCATTTTGCTCACAAATAGCTCATAATTGCGTCTTAGGGCGGGTTTTTCAGTGCGAGTTTAAACTCCAGTTAAAGTTGACTAGAGTATTTAACCCTGCCACTTCGGCCGCTTAAACTGAGATGAACAGCAAAATTTTATGTTATCGAACAAAGTGGCAAGGTTAAACTCTAGTCAAATTTAACTAGAGTTTAAACTCGCATTGAAAAACCAGGCATAAAAAAATTTGTTTGCGGAGGCGTTTATGTGCTTTATATTAGGGACTAGGATTGGCCAGATCAGTGCAGATTTTGGACGAATGGCTTCAAAAATGGGGAAGCATATCCTCAATATTGGAATTTCGAAGGAAACCCTTAAAAGTAGGGCATACCGACGTCAGCTTTAATTTGATACAAAGGGGTCTCGATATACCAATCAGGACTTACCATGGCGGCAGTTCTGTGGTTACAATGAAAAAGCACGAAATACTTATGTACATTGTTTAAAGTGCTGATCATTATGAAGATGATTAGAGAGAAGCGTCCATGCTAATTTAAATCGGGAACAACAAGACACGTTATAAACTAATTTTATTCAAATTGAATATGAAAGAAAATTTTTTTCAAAATAAAATATGAATATTTGTTCCAAGGTTGCCCAGTTTGCTGAACGCTCTTGGCATACAACTCATAGTTTTCATCATATCATATAGTAATTGAATCATGCATCATATCGGAGTCAAAAAATATGATCATATTTCTGAGGCTCATATTTTTTCACATATTTCGGATTCAAGTCGAAATTGCTCAATGAGCGCTCCGAGAATGTTTGAGGGGGATTATTCAAAACGTCATGTCAAAAAGAGAAATAAATAATAGCTATTAAACTAAATTAAAATCTTTGACCATAATAATTATCAAGCAACGTAAAAAATAATTATTTTAGAAATAATAGCAACTAAACATTGACAAGTAATTATTAAAAAACAGGGACATGTTCCGAATTGGTATTTTGTTGGCAAAAAGATGATGGCGCTGTGCCCGCAGTAATATATATAGTGTTAGACCCGGAGTTAAACTAGATGGAGGTGGAAATGGGCATATTTATTTCTTAACAACATTTCTATTTTACCTGTATTTCTGTTAGTACATCTTCATTTTTTGCAGGCTATGGCAATGTCCAACAACAGCAGCAGCAGTGGGCGAATGCTGATCCAGCCCAACAGCAAGAGTGGCTAGCTTGGTGGCAGGTAATTAGCAAAACTAGTCCATGTGTACAAAAAGTCTAAAAATACTTTTGTACTACAAATTTCAGCAAAACCAACAAGCCGGTGTGAGCGGTGATGCAAATCAATACTGGTCACAATATTCCTACCAAACAGCGGCGGGAAATGGTGGTGAGGCTGCTGAGAAAAAGTGAAGAACTTTTGCGTTAATTTAATTTTTTTTAAGTACATGCAAACGCAGTGACATAGTACAATTTAATAATACTGGAAAAAGCAAAACTTTAATTTTGACTAATTTGTGCACTTTAAGGCTAGAAGAGCAACAACAAATATCGCACGTTTCATCGTACACATAATTTGTATTACAGCTGCAAAGTGCAAACATAGTTCTATTATTTGAAACAGCTCAGTCTGATTATTCGGCTTTGAAAGAGCCGCGTCAAACTCTAATTAACGAAGGCAACCTACATTTATTAAGTTAGCAGATTGTTACATTTTATTTTACATAAAGTACACGTTTCACTTTGGTTTGGCGCTATTCAGAGTTAACTGTAATAAACGAAAGGGGAACGCCTCTACTTCGGCGTGATTTTCCTTTCAATGTATGCCCCAACAATGTGGATATTTGGGACAATATTTTTTCCAAGGTATGTTGTAGAAATGCTAATTCAATCTACATTGTTATAATAGAAATGGCCAAACAAGAAGATTTTAGAATTGAGCCTATTTTAGTATAGGAAAGCTGAAAAAAGTGAGTTTCGAATTTGTCCAAGCAAGGACCATCATCGTCAAAAAGTTGTGGCCTACAATTTTATTTTATTTAGTCACCCTTAGATTATTACAAATATTTTTCTTTTAAATATAACACATCTGTTACAATTTTCAAAAACAAAAACATTTTTTCGGGTTAAAGAATTTCCATTTGAACGGGTGTGGTCCAAAAATGAAGGACATTTTAAATAACTTTTTTGAATTGAATGTTTAGAAAATGTGATGTGATGGAATAAAACTGAAAATAAAGTTTACATTTGAATATTATTGTTGGAAAACTTCAAAAATTAAAAAATTACGCAGCTTGATTCCTAAGCAAGTAAATAAAATGTTTGCATTGTAAACAATAAATGTTTGCAAGGCATGGCGTGTGTGTATGTTGGCTCTCTCCCTTGTTACAAGTCCCTAAGTGCTACCAATTATAAAACAAAAAAAAAAAAACATTCAAATGCACCACCTACACAATTTACTATAATCCGACATATTTTGTATGATTAAAGTTAAGCATACTAGCTTATAGAAGATTTTTGAGCAAACAAGTTTTAGTTGGACTATTTTATAAATTACAGCGACTACTTTTAAAATTATTCCTTCTTTTTTCTTCGAGCTACTCTTCATCTTTTTAAGTTTTTATATGTTTTTTATCAAATATTCCGGAGAATTTCGAAAACGTGCACTTTGCCCCACATTATGAAAACTTGTAAAAGCAATTCACATACCAGACAACTTGTAATATTCAGAGGATAACCAACAATGAAAAAAAGTGCAACGCCACTTTACCTGCCAGTTTGTTCAGTTGGTTGTTCTCTACAACTTCAAGTTTTCAAGTTTCTCTGACATACAAAAATATTGATATAGTTTGTTTTCTATATTAAATTATTTATATACATTAATATTCTACTGGCTTTTAATATTAAAATTTCAATTGAAATGTTAAACAAAATAAACACAACTGCATTCATTATATTATTTTATTATTAAAATAGACGAAACGAAATAGTAAGCACTGGATGTAAGTAAATATGTATTGCGTAAAAATCAAAGAACAATTCAGAAAATTAATTTAATATAAGATTGATTAATAAATACATACCATAGTGGTAAACAAAAAAATGTACACGTGTACTTTTCTTAAGTCTTCTCGCAGAAAAGAATTAAATTGTTCTAACTTATATGTTTACACAAGTACGTAAATACGTTTTAGCTCGACTAGATTGGCCAAACGGAGGAAACCGCAAGATGTAGCCAAAGTGCTAATTGTTTGGTCGAAAAGAGATTTCGTGACAAGTACTGTCATTTACGGCTTTAAGCGAGCTCTTGCTTATATCCGCAATAGGGCGAGGGTTTTCAATATATCATCTGTAACAGAGTTATTAATGAATGCAATCCATGCATTCTCCTTCCTGAACTAACACTTTTGGATTACAGCCTATATTCTGTTTTTTGGAATAATGAATAAATTAGTCGTTTCATTATTAAAAGAAGCAAAGGTAAAACTAAAAAAATCTCACAATATATACTGTAACGAATTTAGGGAACTCCTGGTTATTATGCACCTTCTGCCAACGTTCATATCGCTGAACTGTTGAATAAATCGCTCCAATATTCAGTATTGCAATATGGTCTTTATTTAGTCTACTTACGAGTAGTACAATCATACTTCAATATCACGTCCTTCACAAAAGCTTGTTTAAATCAAACTGATTAGTTATTACTCAGCTTGTGCTGCTTTTATACTATCGGTTTTCTCGTTCACCCATTTCTCCTAAAGTGTAGTCATTTCGCGAAAATCTGTTCGAGAACAATTGTATCTCACGCTTGGCTACCAGCTATATACATGTATATTTGTAGTTTATGCTCTTTTATAGCCATATGCGTAAGCATGTGTGAGTACTTCGGCTGATGATTACTTGTGGGTTTGTGAGATATTTCTTCGTTACCTTGTGCATAAGTGTTGCCGTTTGTTGGGTTTTGTTGTTGCGATTATTAAGAGCATTCCATTGAGTTATCGAGCTCTGGCTCACGATCAAATCTCATTGGAACGATCTGGATCAACTAAATGAGAGCTGGTAGCACTAATATAAAACGTTGTTTTGTTGAAAATAAGAAGAAACGTACACAAAAATTGAAGATACTGATAGAATTATTAACATTTAATTAGTTTCTCACGTAAACAAACTATTTATTTTCCTTATATTTTCTTTAAGTTTTTTACTCTTACCATGTTTTGCTTTTAAATATGGCGAAATCTTTTATGTATACAAATATGCATACATATTTATTTTGGTGCTAACATGGCTCATCTCATGAGCTGATAAAATTTTTTTCATTTCACTGGAGTATCAGGATCATAACGTTGTTGCATTTGCATGTTAAATTTCTATCTGTATCTGGTTCACGCGTTATTGGAACGTAACTATTTACTAACAGCTCCACAATACATTTACGCCTTCTGGTCTGCTGAATGGCGAAAGATAGATCATCGACGGAGTCGTCGGAGGAAAAGTCAGTATCGGTCATATCGAACTTATTATGTATCGACTTATTCTTATATCAAAGTCTTAATTTAAAAGTTGTATTAAGGCCGTATTGGAGAGAAGTCGTTAATAAAGTCATATCTCAGGAAACTGGCTATGGTAAAAGTCTAGTTTAGGGGTCGACTGCTGATACGCTACCGAAAATATCGAGAGGTGTCAAACGACGCGTCTTAACATCAGTATTAATAATCCGAAGGCGGAAAATAAAAATTGTAACTCGTTCAAAAGGCATTAAGGAAAAACCGAAAAATGAACCGCGGGTTCCTCCAAAACCGAGTGTGGGATCCATATTATTTTTGCGCAGAACACGCAAAAGAAATTGATTCGGTAAACCAGAATATAGATTTACGAGCCGAACCCGTGCGCATCTTGCGCAACAAATATATGTCTCAAGTCAAATATCAACAGAAATCGTTGCCATCTGGCGAATGTTAGCAACTGCCGGTAATGCAGTGTTAATTCTAATCAAATGTTCACAATATTGCCATAGTACAAACAGATTTCTTTGTGTGCCCACAATCCTTTATTTTTAACAAATTATTTTACTAAAATATAGCTAAACAAAAGCACTACGAGTAATAATGCCCAAAGCTCGCTAATAGCACGAATCCCCATCTTTACAACCAAAACTTTATAGATTTGGATTCTAAATAAGAGCGAAAAAGGGGGCTGTATATAAAAACAGCAATTATAAATAATATATAAGATATATCTTCTATAGTATAGTTTAGCATTTAAAAAGTCGTTAACGAATTGTGAAAAGAGTTTAAACTAAATTTAGTTCATATCTCTTCCGTCAAAATTTTTTTAATTTCAATAACACACTTTAAGTGGCATGCTCTTGTTGTTGTATTAACAATTAAAAACACTCCCCGAAGGCTTTGGAAAGTGTTATCGATGTTGATTGCCCTTTGCCGGATATAGATCCGGTACGATCCGAAAGCACCATTAAGGTACTAGCCCAACCATCTCGGGAACGATTAATATGACCACATTAAACCTTCTAGGCCATACTGCCCTCCCCACCCCCTAGTTCCATAAGGAACTTGAGCTCGCCAGAGCCTCGCCTGCTAAATATTGTAATGAATTTAGGGAAATTCCGCTTATTCCAAATCTTCTGTTAACGTTCGAATCACTAAACTGTTGAATAAATAATTCCAATATTTAAAAATGCAAAAATGGTCTTTATTAGACTACTTGAAAGTACTTCACAATAACACTTATACTTCGCAACTATAGCTTGCATAAATCAAACTGATTGGTCGTGCCTCAGCTGTTGCTGCTTTTATACTGTTCGGTTTCCTCGTTGGCATATTTCTAGGCGTTTCTATTTCTAGAATTTACTAGTTCGCTGAAGATTGCATACTGTTGTGAGTATCTCAGAAATATGCATGTGTATGTGTGAGAACTACTTTGCTGATGACTTTTATATATGAGTGTTTATTTAATTAATGGAATAAGTTAATTGTTACATTTTAAAGTTAATGCGTCAAAGTATATCAATTGAAAGATACAAAAGTAATAAAGAAAAAGATAAAGAATGTTCTGGCAACACAGTTGCCAGATGTATATATAAATAATTTATTGTCGTGGCGCTGCCATCTCGTTTCATACATAACATTTTCCCCTCCTCTGCAAGGGCTAAGGTGATTATCCGACAGGTGCCCTTCTCTGTCTGGTTGATCGCCGTGGAATTTGAGGTATCCTACTTGTTTCGGGTGTTGTACGCGGTGTCGATGTAGGATTTTGCCCTATTGTACTATTGGCCGAAGCAAAGCCTTCAAAATCTTCCAATCCCCACGATTCGTTTTGCGCCGTTTCAGTAACCACCGGTTGCGTTATTGCTTCAGTGCTATCTACTTCAGCTGGTGCATCGGTTTCATTGGTGTTGTCTTCGGTTGACAGCCTCGCCTTGTAATAATCAACTTCCCAAGCTGTTCTATCAGGTCCAACTGGGGCTTTGCGTATTTGGTCCACATGCCGTTTTACACTTTTCCCATTGAAGAGTATTTCATAGTGCAGATCACCTAGACGTGCGTTTATGGTTTCCCTGAGCCACTTACAAATTCGTGGATTTCCAGACAAAAAGTAAACATTTTGATTTGGGTAAAATTCTCTAATAGTTTTCTTGGACTTCACGTATTGCTTCTCTTCTACCTTCTTTAAAATTTCCTCTGGTCGAATCAGATTCAACCTTGTGCGCAACTGTCGCCCCATAAATAGTAGTGCTGGTGATGACCCTGCCGTTGCATGCGGTGGGTTTTTGTGTTGCCTCAAAAATTCATTCAAATTTGTCTTTAATGAACTACTCGTAGTACCCATCGCGTTCAATGCTTTCTTGACTGTTTGTACGCTACGCTCTGCTTGTCCGTTAGTTGCTGGGTGATACGGCGCTGAATATTTGTGATATTTAACACCAACAGCTGTCAGAAAGTTGTTAAATTCTGCAGAAGTGAAATTTGTTCCATTATCAGAAACGACAGTTAGCGGCACGCCGTAAGCCGCAAACACTTCGTCCAACAACGTAATTTTCGGCGTTGCTGTTATAGATTTAGTAACTCTCACTTCTAACTACTTACTGTATGCGTCCGAAATTACCAGCAACATCGCTCCCTCGAAAGGTCCCGCATAGTCAATATGAATACGTTCTCATGGTCCCTTGGGGTATTCCCAATGATGATCCTCACTTTTTGCCGGTTTGTTTGCTTGTCTTGCACATGCTGTAATGTACCATGTCGGATCGCCAGATGTTACAGCGGCAGTGCAATGTTATACGGGCGTGCATGCTAGTTGGACCTGGTCTAAGCTCTTCGGCTGGGGTGGATACTTGTATAAACTATTCACACTGCATACACACATAAACATAATTTTCATGCACTTGAGTTTCTTTTAATATAAAATCCTAATATAAACAACAGCAAATACACATCGGACAATAATCACAGACAACACAGAACACCAGATAAGCGGACGGACGCATGGAAAATTGTTTCCTACGGGGAACGTAAATTGTAGCGAAACAAGACGACAACAGAACGACAAGAATGGAACTGCATCATGGAGACTCAGATGTTATTCAGTCTCCGCTCTCTCCCTTCCCAACCTAATATAAGAATCAGCGCCTGAGATCACATAGTTTTATACCACTTACACTTTATTCATTTTAATTAAAATTCATTATCGTTACATAACAAAGTATTTTGTTTGCAGTGAGAGGAATCGTTTAATATTCTCTCTCAATGCACTAACACTTAAGCAAAACGAATTCAAACATTTAACGAACCCGAACACATATGTGTAAACGAACTTACACATGCAAATTAAATACAGGAAAATTACCGAAGAGCAAGCGAGAATAAAACCGTTTATAACACTTTCGAATAATTTTATTGAAGTATATGTATGGATGTGCAAAATCAATCAGTTCACTTACCAAAAGGAACAAACGACAACAAAAACAAACACGCCAAATATCAGCGATACGATAGAAGCAATGAAAACTCAGCAAAGAGATTTTGTATTTTGCACAACACACATACACCACAACCAGTCTTATAACCCTTATGTACGTACCTTTATTAACCCTTGATGATCCCACGTTGTTTGCGCAAACAGCAGGTCCTCACTGGAAATTTGGTGGAATTTTGTTATGTATACGCTATATTCCCGCTTTACACCATGACAATTGTGAATATACTTATGTACTTTTTAGGCAAAAATATTCAAGAATTTAAAACAAACAAAAAAAAAAGACTAAAGAGCCGAACTCGAAATTTGTTTGAGCTTATTCCAAAAAAAAATTACGCAAAGGCGTTTTTACATTACGAACATAAAAACAATTATTTTAGAAAGATTAATTCTTACAGAAATAGATACATGTACATATACATATGTATCTACGTTGATACTATGTACGTAATTTTATAAAAATGAAGAAATATAGAAATATAAGTATGATGAAATGCCGGAGATTTATGTTGTATGTCTGGTTGTAAATTGGTAGTCAATATAGCTGTAAACAAATACGTGAATAATTTCGGAAATCCGTATTGTAAGTTAGGTATTAAAAAATAAATAAATGTAAGGCGCGATAACCTCCGAAGAGATCTAAGGCCGAGCTTCTCTTCCAATTTGCGTCGTGCTCCTCTTGATTTTTCCCTACAAATTGGCCGGACGGGACCTACATGTTTTATGCCGACTCCGAACGGCATCTGCAAGGCAGATGAGTTTTCACTGAGAGCTTTTCATGGCAGAAATACAATCGGAGCGCTTGCCAGACACTGCCGAGGGGCGACCCCGCTTAGAAAAATTTTCTTCTAATTGAAAAATCTTATTTCTAAAACTTTGATGTTGCTTTGCCCGGGAGTTGAACCCAGGGCATACGGTGTGATAGGCGGAGCACGCTACCATCACACCACGATGGCCGCCAAGTTAGGTATTGCTATGGTTTAAACTGATGCAGATGTGTATAGTTGTAAAGCTAAGTATTCAGCTGAGGTAACTTGTAGATAATCCTATAGAGAAAATAGGTCGCAATTTAGAACTTTGCACAGGGAGTTCCTTATATAGTAATATATAGATATACGTACCAAGAAGGTATTGTACAATGCACGAGTTATTGTGAGGAAAAAGTACATATATGGTAGGTGAAGCCACTAAATTTGGCTGAATTGGAGCACCTTCTTCAGCGAACCACCATCATAAGGGAGTTGGCCATATTCGGCTGAAAATTACTTAACGCCACTTTATTTGTACTTCCTTTTTGGAATATATATAGCGTTTGTTTGCTTGCAAACAATTTAAAAAATTTTACTTGTGCACTTTCAAAACTTTCCACTTTAGAATATATTATTCATTGAAACTTCTTACACTGAGATGTGTTCTTTGGCACGACTTCGAACAAAATGGACGAGTCTAAGCAAACGTTAATCAGGCGTCACTTTTAAAATTGTATGCAATTCGTTCTTATTTTGCTGTAATGCTCTAAATGTGTTCGCCTTCCATGACATATAACTAATTATATGACAGGAATGCCTTTTCTGTACAGTGGAGGTAAAAATTATTAAACCTGCCTAGGATTCAAACATAGCACACATCACAATGCATCACATTGGTTCGCAATATTCTCAATACCATTGTCTATGCCCGGCCAGTATATGAATTAGCGAGCAATCCCTTTCATCTTAACAATTCCTAAATGCCCCGTGTGTAAATTTTCAAGCAGTTTGTTTAGATATTTTGGTGGAATAACAACACGATGTTCGAACGTCAAACATCCGGAGGACAACTTATAATTGACTTCTATTTTATTTTACCCATTCGATCATCTTTTCTGGACTCTCTTGCTATGTGTTCTGAACTTAGTGGTAATTGGTTGATTTGGCGAATCATGAAGTGGTCGAACTCATCATATTCGTCTAGATTCGTCATGGCTGTCGCTGCAACTGCTTAATTTGTAATGATTTCGGTGGCCGAAAGTGGGCGCATTCGCGTTCGCCTTTGAGCTCTTGTCCACTACCTCGAAATCAAATCTGTTTAAAAAGTCTGCGTAGTTCGCCATTCTACTTATTCATAATACTGGAAGCGATTTGTCTGGTTGTAATATTTGTGACAATGGCTTATGATCGGTGATTAGTGTCCAATGACGCGCGTATAAATATTTGAAAAATTTCTGAACCACCCACACAATTGCCAATGCCTCTTTGTCAATCTGTGGATAGCGTTGTTCTGTAGCATTCAATGTTCGACTTGCGTATGCAATTGGTCGTTCGGTCCCGTTCTCTAAACGGTGTGAAAGCACGGCTCCTAGTCATGTTGGACTCGCGTCTGTTGCCAGTAGTACAGGTAGTGTTGGGTCGTATGGCATCAACACTTGAGGTGAAACCAACGTCTCTTTCAATAGGGCAAACGCTGCGTTTGCCTCCTTAGTCCAGTAAAATTTCTCTCTTTTCAGCATATCCCACAATGGCCGTGCACTTGTGGCCAAATCTGGAATAAATGCGCTATAATACGTGGGTTTTCCTAACAACAGCTGTAACTCTTCGAAAGTCGTTGGCTTGGGGGCGTTTAGTACCGCTTCAATGTGTTTTTCGGATTTATGTACGTCCTGTTCGTCGATGCGGTGGCCAAGGAACTCCACCGATGGTGTCGCAAAGACACACTTTGACTTGTTCAAATGCAGACCATGTGATTTAATGCGATTTAGTGCCGTTTCCAAAACTATCAATAGCTGCTCGAAGTTTTCAGCAAACACCAAGATATCATCAAAAAAATGTAAAACATTTGGGACCCCCTGTAACACAGTCTCCATTTTTCTTTGCCAGATAGCTGGAATATTTGCTGCTCCATATACCGCACGAGTAGGTCGTATTAACCCATGCGTCACTGTATCTAATGTCAATACATGCGCAAACTCATCGTCAATTGTTAAATGCGTATATGCATCTGTTATATCTAAGTGACAAAATATTGTAGCGTTTTTTCATTTTATTAAACTAATCTTCTGCTTTTGGAATCGGGTGTTCGTCGATGATCATTTTTGGATTGACAGTGGGTTTATAATTACCGGTAATGCGAATACCCCCATTCTTTTTTGCTACTACGTGTGTTGTTGAGGCCCATTCTGAATGCTCCACTCTCTTGTAAAAACCTGACTGAATTTTACGATCTATTTCCTGGGCATACTCCTCTCTCAGCGCCATCGGTGCATCGCGCGCTCGCGCGAAAACTGGTGTTGCTCCAGCTTTGAGCTTTACTTTTACAGGTGGCCCACTCAACTTCCCAGCTTTCGTACTGAAGATGTCCTCAAAACGTGTAATGAGATGGTGCAGTCGCGTTTGTTGGTTTATTAATAGTTTTGGTGCTGTTGAATTTATAGTATTAATTCGGTTAGACGATGAAAACAGTTCAGTGAAGTTTATTTCTCGTGCGAATTGCGATATCCATTCTCGGCCGCAAAGTGTATCACAATCTTCTCCTTGAACGACATACAAATTAAGTCGTCGTGAGGTTTTCCCCATTGTCGCAGTTACTGCGACCCGTCGAATGCAGTTCACCTTGTGGCCCGTATAGCTTGTAAATCGTCGATCTGTCTTTAACAACCTAAAATTTGGTTTAATCGAACGCAACGTTTTGCTATTCATTACTGCACATGGTGCACCCGTATCTAATTCCATCTGAATTTGTTTCCCATGCATATATATATATATATATAGGAATCATTTTTCTATCTACTGCATTGCATGCATTAACACTGTTTAGTTTTTGAACTGATTCACATTCATCCTCTGAAATCTGATCTAATTTGGTCTTGCACACTTTGGCGATGTGGCCCACTCTTCCACATGCAAAGCATTTGGAATTATTAAATTTGCAGTCTTTTCTAAGGTGCTGCCCCTCACATCCGTAACAATTGGACCCTTTCTCTTTTTCCCTCTGCATCGGTTTTTCGCCACTCGGTATTTTCGAATTTGTATTTCTTTTTGTTTTAACTGGTGCGTATCCCAGTTTATGCGTTGGCTCGCTTGTTTGTATCAACTCTGTGCACTTTAGGTCTGTTGTGGCGTTTTGTGTTAATTCGATTGTATACGAAATTTCGTATGCTTCAGCAAAATTTTTTGGTTTCTTTGCAATAACTTCATTACAAATAACTCGTGATTCTACGCCATACAACAATTGCTCTAGTAGCATTCTATCTAAGAATTCTCCATATTCACAGTGTACAGCCGCTTCTCTCAACCGAAGTGCGAACTTGCAAATCGGCTCTCCCTTTTCTTGTTTGTTTTGCCGGAACTTGATACTTTCTGCATACTTATTCCTACAGCCATCAAAATGGCGAATCAAGATATTTTTTATTTCGCTGTAGTTGAGCGAGTCTGGTGTTTTTGAGCTAACAAGAATTTTTAGCGCTGTATTAAGCTCTGCCCCCATGTGTACACGTACGAACTTGTGCTGTTCCGCTTCTGGAACCTTGCTCAACTGTAATGCCCAATCTACACGTGTGAAATAATCCTGTACTGAAGATTTATCTTCTGATTTGTATTCCGTAATACTAAACGGTGGCGGTTTGGGTGACACCGAACGATTTACGTTTGTATTTGCCGCAGCATTATGTGCAGCCTCCTCCACAGCTCCTCGGATTACTCCTGCTAGCGCATCCAACACTGTTTTTAAATCCTCCGGTGTAAGGCTCATTTTTAAAATACACTTCTGACACCACTTTTATATATGAGTGTTTATTTAATTAATGAAATAAGTTAATTGTTACATTTTAAAGTTAATGCGTCAAAGTATATCAATTGAAAGATAAAAAAGTAATAAAGAAGAAGATAAAGAATGTTCTGGTAACACAGTTGCCAGATGTATATATAAATAATCTATTGTCATGGCGCTGTCATCTCGTTTCATACATAACACATACTTTTGTGAGTAACTCCGCTGCTGTATGTACATACATATGGGTAGACATAATGATTGATTTGTTTATGTAGATACAAGTGACTGCTTAGTATCGCTTAGAGATGATAATATCCCTTAGTGTTGCTAATATTCGTCACACTGCCCTCCACCTAAGTCTGATCGTCCCGATCAGACAAATTTCCCCATCTAAACGCTGCTAGCCTCTCCAAATGAACCACCCTTCTATTTCGTGGTTTCCCAATTGTTTGTATGCGGTAGATGACATTACTGGTCCTCTTCACAACTCTGCACGGGCCTTCCCAACTGCACCAAAATTTGGATGAAACACCTTTCCGCCGGTGAGGGTTGTATAGTAGTACCAAATCTCCCTCCAAGAAACCTTCCTACTTGCATCATCAGTATCGTCTTAACGTTTCACAACAGTAGTGCGCGCTGGCTTGAAACCACCCTGGGAAATAATTTTGTTCGTTTTAGTGCATCCATTAGGGTTTGTCAATGCCAGTTTTTTTCTCGCGGGTACCTTGGGTTTTGATTTGTTTGGCCCATTCATTCCATCAACCTATGCTCGCTTTAACTTCTTTGACCTTTGTGGTATCTGTTGAATCTCCTCCACCAGCACTCGCTTAACCCTTTCTCCAAACTGAAGTTAAGTGGTATATCCTGTTTCTTATAGCGCATAATCCTTCTCTGCATGTCGATTCTTATGTCATGGTCAACTAAGAAGTCCACTCCCAATATGACTTCATCAACGATCTCCGCCACAACGAATTTGTGTAGTCATGACCTTTCCAATTAAGACTTTACATATCAGTTCTCCCTCGACTTGGTTATACTCGCCAGTAACCGTACGCAACCTTGCTCCAGGTAATGGCTCTACTCTCCTGTTGGCTAAATCAGATCGGATTAAGGAATGAGATGCGCCCGTATCTACAGTCAGTGCACGCTCCTTGCCATCCACATTTCCTTTGACGGTAAGACTGCTCGAGTTTATTCCAATTTGCGAGATAAATATCACAGGACATTCAATAGCTGAGGCAAGTTTTCGATCTTTACATCTGACACGGTCTTGCTTATCTCCTTCAGCTTTACGTTTACGACCAGCGAAGTTGGAACTACCAGGACCGGTGCTGCAATGACGTGCAATGCGCCCTGGCTTTCCACACTTAAAACATTTGATTGCATTATTATTCTTCTGAACGCTCGTTTTAAAGCTTCCAAAATTGCGTCTACCCACTCTGGCCTTTCTACTTCCTACGTGCTTTGAAAACTGGTTACACAGAAGCGACGCTGTTTCCTGAATCAGAGCATGTGATACCGTTTCTGCGAATGTAGGTTTTGGGTTTGCGTATGTCGCTCGCTTCGTTTCGACATCTCGTATTCCATTAATAAAACTCTGAATTTTTATTTTTTCACGTATTCCACGGGTACGTCCGCATTCGCTAAATGTGCCAGCCTTTCAACATCCGACGCAAACTCTTGCAATGTTTCCACAGCCCTCTGGAAGCGGTTCAATAACTCCACTTGGTATATCTTTCTCCTATGCTCGGTTCCGTATCGTCTCTCTAGAGTGCCGATCAATGCTTCATAAAAGTTCCGTTCGCCCTCTGGAATGGTTTGTAAGATCTCAGCTGCAGGCCCTTTCAATGCTATGAATGCTTTATCATCAGCATTCCAGTTGTTCACTGCTGCGGTCTCCTCAAACTGTAGGTTAAAGACCTGGAAAGGAACAGAACCGTCAAAGGATGGTGTTTTTACCTTTGGATTACTCGCTGAAACTGCTGGACGATTTAGTTGTAACTGCTTGATACGTCCTCTCAAAGTATCCACCTCGGCCTCGATTTTTTCCTCAAATTGTAAAATGTTCGTATCCTGGGCCTCCAGCTTCGATGATACCCTTATCTCCTGTGCCTCCAGCTGCGACGATATGCGGGCCTCCTGTGCTTTCAACTTTCTTCTAGTTGAGATGCCATATATGTCTTCTGTTCTTCCAGTTGAGATGACATTTGCGACGACATTTCTGAAATGCGTGCTTCCTCTTGGATGTTATACGGTTCTCCTGCGATTCCAGTTGAGATGACATTTGCGACGACATTTCTGAAATGCGTGCCTCCTGTGCTTCCATCTTGGATGTTACTGTCGATGTTTGTGCAGATATTGCAGCCAAAATCGTGTTCAAGTCTGTGCTCGTAACTGTCTCCGATGTTTCGTTTTTTTCTTCAATTTTGGTTGTTGTCTCGTCGCCATCAAGACATACGCTTCCACGTTAATTATTTCTGCTTCCATTGCCACTAGAAGTCGTGCCTGAAGTTCGAGTTTATTGTCGGTTGTATTCAATCCACGGCTCTCCAACTCCTTCTTCAGTTGCTGGATCTTCAATTCACTCCACTTTGCCATGTCCTTGTTGTATTCGAAATCTTCGGAATTTATTCAACAAATCCTCTTCTGACACCAATTGTAACGAATTTAGGGAAATTCCGCTTATTTCAAATCTTCTGCTAACGTTCGAATCACTAAACTGTTGAATAAATAACTCCAATATTGAATAATGCAAAAATGATCTTTATTAGACTACTTGAAAGTATTTCACAATACTACTTATACTTCGCAACTGATAGCTTACTTAAATCAAACTGATTGGGCGTGCCTCATCTGGTGCTGCTTTTATACTCTTCGGTTTCCTCGTTGGAATATTTCTAGGCGTTTATATTTCTAGAATTTACTAGTTCGCTGAAGATTTCATACTTTTGTGAGTATCTCAGAAATATGCATGTGTATGTGTGATAACTACTTTGCTGATGATTGCAGACTTTTGTGAGTAACTCTCCGCTGCTGTATGTACATTAGGGTGGCCCTTATTTTCCAAAGTGTTCCGATTCTCGATCTCACCCCCTAGAAATATGCGAATAGACTAAAGACTGGAGTATACAAAGTTTTACGTCAATCGAAAAAGGGTTAGAGGTGGCGCAAAGAGCTTGAAGTCCTGAAAAATTACAAATTTCTTAAATTTGGTCAACCCTACTTCATTTGTTATGGGTGAAACGTAATTTATCGTGTTATTAGTAAGTTCTAGAGATTTTTGACTTTCAAATAAATCTAATACAACAAAAATTGGGCAAATAATAATAAAGTTATAAAATAAATTATGCCATTACTTCAAGAATGTATATACATATAATGAGTATACGTAAATGAGTTTGTTTCAAATTTTTTATTATAAATTTTTTTGAAAATACATTTTTAAAACATATACATATATCTTGTGAAACTTTAGCTGACACGTATATAATATGATATTATTTCCTAGCATCTAATTAATGATGATTCAGTATGTGATTCAAATTGTTTTTTGTAATCAGTTACAAGTTGTAAAAAATATTGTTTTTCTTGTTCGTCATTTGTAAGTATTCTATTATATTCTTCCATAAGATTTACTCCCCGTTCTGCTGTGTCGTTAACTACTTTTATATTAGCTGTATTTTGTTGCTAACTAGTACAATTAAAACACTAGCTAGCTTACCGAATTGCATGGAAAGCAACAATAAAAAGTAATCGAGTTGAGTTGGCTAAGCGCTTGCAGTTGAAACCGCTTAGCTAATTGTCGACCCGATTGATAGTGTTGTATAGTGTTGCATATTCAAAAATTGGGCACTATTGTGAACGAGCGAATGAAATGAACATACGAATGTGCAGATAAAAAAAATAACAAAACAAACAGCGTGGCGACAGGGTGACATACATACAAACAAACACACGCATTTCATGTATTTTGTTTTTGTAATTCTCTGGTTGAGTGTCAAAAACATACTGCGCTAGAAATAAAAATGTCCTAGCAGCGAAAAAAAGTAACAATTAGCTGATAAACCTCCACCATCCGTATGGTTTTGGCATAATGAAACTGTTTAGCTAGTTGAAGTGTTTTCTTCAAGCTCGCTTGAAAAAAAAATACACCTATTTATAACAGTATCCTTAGCTTTTTTATAGGTTCCTGTATCCCCTAGTATAGCGGATCTACCTCCAGAAATTGAGATGATATCCCAAACCGACCAAAAAAATCAGTTGTATTTCCTGTTACAAAATCGTGTAATTTTTTTCTATGAATTTATTGATTTCACTGGGTCTTAAGTGTAACATCTTTAAATTTTCTGTTTCCTTGTCGCAGTTGTCTATGCTTTTGATTTTTTCCACAATCTTTTTCTTCATGGTACAAGAGACGTCATCATCGAACAATGCCAATGCAATACATTCTTCAGACAGGTACCATAGGTGGTTATAAAACTTTTTCATTGCAAAGTCAGATATTTTCTATTAACATTTCTGTATTTATAAATTTCTTTAATCAAAGATAAAGAGGTGCTCTATGAGGATTGGTACAGTAAAACCAAAGCTTAACATAGAATTGTATAATAAACGCGCATATACTTGCTATCAAATTCTCCTCATACTCTGTTAATTTAAAGTGTTCGCGAAATCAATCGATTTTTAAGCAATACAATGCCTTAGACATCCACCGAGCATGATGAGTGGGCTTTGGTACACGAAACTTTATGCCATCACTTGCTCCTAGACATATAGACGTTAATTCCAATTATTCCCCATAGTCATCTCTTACAATTTTCTTTTTCAACTCTTCTTTAGAGGGTTTTTTAAAATAGTATCTTTGCTATCGCTTAAAAGTAATTTCAATTCGTTATTTTGTAGCAAATCTCTAAAACTATTTTTGTCGATGTTTTTGAAATTTTCTAGAAATCGCCGAAATAACTGGACGTCCTTACTAGTATTTACTGGAAAATAACTCTCAGCAGAACTTCATATATATGATGACGACAAGGTAGATACAAAATTGTTTTTTTCTAATAACGTTACAGCTCCTTTTATAACGTCCGTGTTAAACGATGTCTTATCAAAACAACGGGCCACAATATCATCCTTCAGATCCATTCAAATAACATTTCATACAACGTATCAGCTATTTCCGAGCCTGTTGCAGCATATAATTTTGGAGCTCCTATTAACTATTCACCATTCCTGCAAGTAACAACAACTGGAAGTCGTTCCACCTTTTCACGACCTGTTATTTCTGGAAGTAGTTTTCCATCCCAATGCAAAGTGCCGCAATTTATCTATTTAAAAAAACCTACTATTCAAAATTTGTTCATTCAAGAGCAGTATAGTTTTAATAAGAAAACGTCAAAGAAATTTTTTGTAGTCGTTTGCAATTTGAAAATATATATTTTCATTTCTTTATACTTTTTTTAATTTCTTTCGACATGCTTGTTACAAGAACAAGTTGCAGTACAGGCTTAAATTTGTTGTGGCATCACGCATTTCGAAAGAAGGTTAGGTTAGGTTGAACTGGCTGGTCCATGAGTACCTCACATAGACTGATTGAGTTCGTAGTGTTACCAGAAGTTGTTTTAACGACCAAACAAAAACACTATCAAAAACCAGGATCTATGTTATAAAATAACTCCGTCCTCTTGGCAAATACTAGAAGCTTCCTAGGACTTAAGCCACTTGCTGCTTCTAGATCTGACAGCTGTATCACTCCTAATAGGTGGAGTCTTAGCCTGGCAAGTACAGGGCACGAGCACAGAACGCGCTCGATCGTTTCCTCCTCCAACCCGCACTTCCTATATCTGCTATCACTGACCAAGCCTAATTTAAAGGCATGTGACGCCAGAATGCAGTGTCCAGTCAGAATACCCGTCATGAGTCTACAGTCCTCTATTTTTAATGATATAAGCAACTTTGTTAGTCTAAGGTTGTAAGACCTACACATAATCTTCGACACTTTACAGCCCCGCGCTTGAACCCACGCCTTTCCCGGTTGGTCGATCATGTGCACCTCTCGCCTTCGCTTAATCTCGCCCAGTCTAATTGGGACGTCTACGGAGCAAGCTTCAAGGGATGCGCCCTTTTTAGCTAGTTCGTCCGCTTTTTCATTCCCATCTATTCCCATATGCCCTGGGACCCAATATATATGTATGCTTCTCCCTGTCCTGATTCTCCCCAGAGACCGCTTACACTCTAACACGCATTTAGATGCTGTGCTATGCGAGATTATTGCCTTAATTGCTGATTGACTTTCAATATAAAAGTTAACTCGGTTGCAGCTTAAGCTATTCTCTTCCAGGGTTTCTACTGCTCTGGTTACGGCTAATATTTCCGCATGGAAAACGCTACAGTAATCCGGCAGCCTGTAGGATCTGCTTATTTCCGGATCAGCACAGTATACCGCAGACCCTACTCCTTCCACTACTTTGGAACCATCTTTGTTCACATGTATCACCTCGTCCGCCATTTGCGCACCCTTGCGCCAACCGTCCACCTCTATTGTGGCCTTAAGATCTCCCTCGAAGCGCAGATAGGGAATCAGGTAGTCTATTCGTCTTGTGATTGATGACGTTATACTACTATGGCCATATGGTCGGCGCTCAAGCTGCCCCGAGGTACCGAGCCTGGTTGCAGTTGTTAACGCTATGTTCTTTGCTACGAGGTCTAGAGGTGGAATGTGCAGAATGGCATACAGTGCAGCCGTCGGGGTTGTTTGCCGGGCTCCCGTAATCCTAAGCATCGGTAGTCTGCAGACCCCCTCTAATTTTTTGAGGTATGTTGTTTTTTTGTGTGGCTTTCCACCAAACAAGATCTCCATAGTATAGAATAGGGCTTACAATTGCTGTAAAAACCCAATGAGAAAGAGAGGGCGATAAGCCCCACGTACACCACAGCATTCTTTTACATGCATAGAGTGCCGTTGAGGCCTTCTTCACCCTCTACTCCACGTTGAGCTTCCATGACAGCTTACTGTGTAGGATGATTCCTAGATATTTTGTGCAAGGTTTCTCCTGTTAGGTCACCCCTCCTAACTTAGGCCTGGTCCAATTTGGGACCTTGTACCTCTTTGTAAACAAGACCATATCCGTCTTCTTCGCATTGACTTTCAACCCGACATTAGATGCCCAGGTATGAATATCCCGAAGCGCCCGATCCATCAAAGAACTAATCGTTGGAAGGCACTTTCCACTTATGACAATTGCAACGTCATCTGCGTAAGCCGTAAGTTTTTCGGGTCCCTCATCGAATCGCCTGAGCAGTTGGTTGATGACCAGCGTCCACAGCAGAGGTGATAGCACCCCTCCCTGCGGCGTGCCCCCGTCCACTGACTTCGTGGCCTCGTACAATCCCCATTGTGATGTAATCTTCCTGCAATTTAACATGCAGCCGATCCATCTGATTAAGGCGGAATGTACTTTAATGTAATTAAGATCATCCATAATCGCCCATTTAGAAACATTATTGAAAGCCCCGACAATGTCCAAGAAGACTCCTAGAGCATACTCCTTATATTCCAGGAATTTCTCTATGCTAATTACCACCCTATGCAATGCGGTGTCTACCGACTTGCCTTTGGTGTACGCATGCTGTGTTGTGGAGAGCAGCTTTTCATCCACGTTGGACTTTATGTACACATCTATCAGCCTCTCAAAGGTTTTGAGCAGAAATGATGTTAAGCTAATGGGTCTATAGTCTTTGGGATAAACGTGACCGATCTTCCCGCTTTTGGTAGGAAAGCTACACAAGCAGTTCTCCAAGAGTGCGGTACATGATTCAGCCTTATGCACCCATCGAATATTATTTTAAACCATTCCCCGACCGCCATACTTTAAACTTGTAGCATGGACGGGAATATACCGTCTGGCCCGGCGATTTAAACTTAGAAAACGTTTTCACTGCCCATTCGATCTTGGTATCGGTCACCAATCCCGGCACTAACCGCTCCGTGATCGACGTTTGAGTGATGTCTGCTGGCTCTTCTAAGCCTTCTCGCGATGAGAAATGTGTGTCGAGAAGCACCTCAAGGGATTCCTCACTATTACGTGACCATTCTCCGTTCTCTTTCTTTATTAGTCCCTGGACTATGTTTCCCCTTGCCAGGACTGTTTTCAACCGTGCTGTTTTGCTGGAGCACTTTATGTCCGTACAGAAACTTTTCCATGAGATACTCTTCGCCCTGGAAATTTCACGCTTGTAGATCCCTGTACTCGTCTCGACGCGCTTCGCTTTCCGCGGTCTTTGCGAGTTTAAACATTTCTTTTACCTGTCTTCTTAGAAGATTCAGCTCGTTGCTCCACCATGGCGGCTTTGCTTTTCCTCTGAATCTTCTTAGAGGGCAAGCTTTGTTATTCGCAGTCCTCCACATTGGCAACCTCTTTGGGTTGTCCCAGTTTTGTTTCTACCTCTTTCTGGAATTCAGTCCAGTTCGTTGACCTAGGGTTTCTAAAGCTTCCTCCCTTCTATACCCTCTTTGGGGGAATGCTGAAGCTGATATACGCATGGTCTATCAAGAACCATCCAATCATACCTTGATATATCACGTTCGGAGCTCAGTGTAATATCCAAAACATTGCTGAATGTTGGACCAATGTATGTAGGGACATTTCCGCTGTTGGCTATCTGCAAATTGGTTTGCAGGATGTAACAAAATAGAGATTCGCCTCTCCCGTTCGTATCTTCTCCTCCCCACGGATTGTGGTGCGCATTTGCATCTGCGCCTATGACCAATTGCTCTTTGCGCCCTTCCTCCTGTACTAGCCTTTTTCATTCCATCAGTGGAACCTCCGCAGCATGGGCCATGTAGCAGGACGCCAGGATAAATGCCTGCTTATTCTTTTGCTCAACGGCCACCACTACGAGGTCCTCAATAATGTAATTAGGCAGCATATATGAATGCAGCTGTTTCTTTACCATTACTACAGCTCGTACCCGTCCTTCCCTTTGCGCCCAGTAAACGCCAAACTCGCGCGCGCTAAGTCCAGAAACCTTTCCTCCCGATGAGAGCCATGGCTCCTGGATAGCGCCACGTCAAACGAACCCTCCTCCAGGGTTAGGAGTTCGCTCGACGCCACTTTTCTGTGTTGGAGGTTTATCTGTAGGACTCGCAGCACCATTGGGCTGTTTGTCCCCCTCCAGCACCTTCGTCGTCTTCTCCTTGCCCTTTTGGTTTAGATTATTCGAGGCCCCCCGGGTGTTCCTCTGTGCGAGTCACAGCACCATTTGGCGGTTGGTTCTCTTCTAACACCTTCGTGGTGACTTCGGGGACCTCGACCTGTCTTTTTTTCCTTAGGCTTTTGAGGTCCTTTTCGACTTCGCCCACCTCTGGCGTGTTAGGATTTTTATCCTCGGGACTTCTTTTCCTGATTCGCATGTAAATTTTGCCAGTGCCAAAGGACATTTTGCCAAGCTGCGTGTACAAAATATCCTCCGCCTGCTTGTTTATTTGGAAGATGTAGAACTGACCTTCCTCGGTAGGCCGAGATACAATAAGTACCTTCCAATCCTGTGTCGGTATGTGCGGATTCTGATTCTGCAGAAGTCGCAGTATATCCTCAGACTTCATCACGCATGGTATCCATACCTTAACTTTTGGTACCGTGGGGATTTGCGCCTTATCCACCACCTCAAACCGCGCGTTCCTGCCTTGCCTTTGGAGGTTTGGAACCACTTCCTCCGCAAGCTCGCTATGTTGTGGCACGCTATCATCTTCACACCATTATACCATCCCCCCCAAAACAAAGGTTGGAAGAGGCTTACTTGGTTGTTCCCGCATCATTTTAATCATTAAGCTAATAAGCTTCCTATCCACAGATCTCCACCTTTCAGTAGTCATTTGTCCGAAAGGACTGCTACGATCAACCAGCGCCACAGTCAAAAACTGCTTTGCCACATCACTCATCTTCTCGGGAAATGCCGGAGTCTTAGTGTTATCTCCCTTTGGCACCTCCGAGAAAGCCGGAGTCTTAGCGCTAACTCCCTTTAGCACCTCCGATAAACTCCGAGCGTAAGCCTTATCTCCCTTTGGCTTATCTCCTACTTCCGTAGTTGTAACTTTCCTCTGACTCGCAGCTTTCGAGGTAGTTGCTACCTCGCTATTGGGGCCCATCTGTCTTACAGCTTTGGGCCTACTTGTCTTGTCTATGCGACTGCCCTGCCTCACGGGTGTGGGACTGGGTCCTTTCTGCCTCTTGAAAGCACGCTTGTCGCCTTCCGCCGAACGTTGCCCCTTCATTCTGCCATTCGACGCTTCTTCCTCCTCGTAACGGTTGCAGAGCCGAGGGTTACCTTTTGAACTGACTTCGACCTACTTCTACCGCCTCATGGGCTTATTCCAAGCGCTCGATCTCCACTTCTGTTGGGCCGACCACTGCCCCCAAGCGTTGTACAATTCTTAGTGCTGTACGGTACTGCGGAGAGCTCTTTTACTTCCTCTGCTCCGTACCCTTTTCCGCTCTTCTACTCCGTTTTCATTTGTGTGCTTCTCCTAAACGGAGTGCATGGAATCAGCACTACTCTTGCTCCCCGAGTCCGACGCATAGCTTAATCCGTATTTGTCGTCCTTGGCTTACGATTCAGTCCTCTTATCATCGTCCACGTAGTGAGTCGTTTATCTCGGTCGTACGACCACCTGCCCGACAAGGCGGGCTCAGCGGTCCAGTATTATATACAGGGAAAGAACCGTTCGCCACAGCAGCGCCCCTTACTGTGGTAAGGCGATCAATACTTCCCGCGGTGGGCCGGTATCGGGAAGGCTCCGTTCGAATACAGCCGAATTTATCTCTTGGCTGCAAATCGTCCAATAGGCGCGGTCCGCATAACACCCTGGATTAGGGGGTTGGCAGTTCTTGGTCACCGACATCCCGCCACCCTCCGATGAGGCGAAATGGCGTAGATGTCAGCCCTAAACAGCTCCGCCTCATAGTCGGGCGCTATGGAGTTCGGCTAAGCCCTCACACCAACGACAAGGTGCCTACCCTAGTGAGGGAATTTCGAAAGAAAATTTATAAAAAAATATATGTGTATGTTAGCACGACACACATTCAAAAGATATTTATTCAAAGCTTACAAATACAAGAAGACACCACATTCCACAGAAAAGTAAATTAAGTAAAGTCACGTACTGAAATATGACTCCTTGAAAATAAGCAAGTGGGAATGCAACAGTTGATGAGAAGCGCACCGTCAGCAAAAGGCCATCTGCAACAAGCGATGGAAATCGTCAAGCGAATACTCGGAAATAAGCAAATGTGAATGCAACAATTGATGAGAAGCGCACCGTCAGCAAAAGGCCATCTGCAACAAGCGATGGAAATCGTCAAAGCGAGTAAAACAACAGCAGAGGCAGTGGCAGAGCTGAGTAGCAGAGCAAGTTAGATTTAAGTAATAACAAATTTTGTAAAGTTAGTCTTAAGTTGAAGTTGAACCAATAAAGGAGCTAAGCTCCCGAAAATATATTTTTTTTGAAACTTAAATGTGAAATAAGTTAACTGGCGCCCGAGCAGGGACCAGCGCGATTGCCGAAAAAGTTAAGTGGCTGAAAATAAAAAAGTAAGGCCACGCGAGTGAAAGGAAAAAAATAATAAAGTTTTCGTTTCACTAAATATCCGATCGTAGGAAAAAGAACGACTAACAAGCGGCAAATAGAAGTGGAATACCGAGCGACGTCAAGGACCCAAGTACAGAAAGGGAAAGGGATAACTCCGAAGCATTCAAGACTTCCACATGCAGCGCTGGACCCTTATGTAAGACTAGTTTTTAAGATATCCATAACAAAGTGAAACATTCTAATCTTGTGAATACTAAAAATTTAGGGAAAACTAAACAAAAAAAATAACTGTAAATAGTAAAAGAAAAATAAACTTACTGTAAAATTTGTAAAAGGAAAAAAGAAAGCGAAAATTATTGGAGAAAAGTCGTTGAAACTTGGAAAGCATTTAAACGAAAATTTTAATTATAAATTCAGAGAAGGAATAATAAGTGAATCAACTTTGAGAATTTATTGAGTATTTGAATATGTTGGTTAAAAAGAAAACTTAAAAATTGTATTGTCGAAAGAATTGATTGAAAGATTTTGAGAAGGTTTTTATAATTTCATTGAAACAAGTGTATTGCTAGAAAGGCAACACATGAAAATTAAAAATTCATATGGTTCAAAGGGAATTTATTACTAAATAAGAAGAAAAACAGGTAGATACCTTACGAAGTTGATAACATATACTAAATGTGCAAAGAAGTATTAAATTAGTGAATCTTGCAGAGGATTAATTAATTAAAAGAATCAATAATTCATGCGAAGGAACTTTCCTTCTTTTTCAATAATATCGAAGAACAAAGGTAATAAAACACATAGTTAAAATGCCAGGTACAGCAGAGCAATTAGTGGAACAACTAAACCAGCGCCGGCTAGATTACGGAGCGGCTAATCCTGAAAATCCTACAAATCCTGTCGCCCCTAACCCTGCTACTAGTAACCCCACCTTCGTTGAAACAATTGTGCGCGAGGTGCTCGACCGAATTAGCCAACCTAACGTTACTGATTTTAGTGGTCACGATTGTAATGTAGCCCTGAGCCCAGTGAATATGAATGACTTGGACAGGATCCCCGACACGGTTAAATGTCTACGGGAATTTTCGGGTAAACCGGGAGAATTCAGCTCCTGGCGAAAGAGTAGACAGAATTTTAAAAGCATATGAAGCATTGAAGGACACGCCTAAATACTTTTCAATCCTTCATACCATACGACATAAAATTGTTGGCGATGCCGACACTGCTCTGGAGTCCTACAGTTCTCCACTCGAATGGGTCCAAATTCGTAAATGCCTCATGATGCATTATTCGGATAAGAGGGATATCGGTACCCTCGAATACCAAATGACTACGTTGGCCCAGCGTAACGATGATATTCCGACCTTTTATCAAAAGGTGTATCAACACCTTTCACTTATTCTAGATAAGATATCATGCCTGGATCTTGACGACGAGTCCATAAGAACGATAACAAACTCGTATCGGGAGAAAGCTCTCGATACATTTATTAGATGACCCAACGGCGATTTACCTCGACTTCTTAGTATTCGAGAGCCCGCAACCTTGCCTCAAGCCCTTCATCTATGCCAAAAGCTAGACAACATGGCTTTCCGGATTAACCACGCACATAACGTGCATAAGTCGTTAAATCAACCACCACCGCGACCTCCACGACAAACTGCAACAAATCACCGACCCTTCTATCCCGAACTTACCTATGCGGCATCCCCGCAGCGGTATAATTATCCCCCAAGACATATGAACAATTACAACAATCGACGATTCAACACGACACCCCGAATGCAACCCAATCAGAACGATCCAACGAATTATTATAATCGACCAAATTTTAATTTCCAGCCTAACACTGGCTTCGGCACACGCCCTCAACAACAATATAATCCGGGATTCAATAACCGTTCCAATCTACCCCAAAAGCCACCAGTCCCAATGGACGTGGACCCTTCTCTACATTCAAGACAAGTTAATTATCAAAATATACCCAGTCCTAATCAAAATACTCAACCGCCGAAGCGCCCACTCTCATCGCAAAATACGCGCCCTCCTAACAAAATGCAACGCAACTTCCACGCGAACGCTGGGGCATCTGACGGAAATACTTACCTCACGACTCCGGATCCAAATCAGATTTATTGCAACAATTCTTATGACGACTATTACGGAGCAACGCAACAACCGAATGGAGCTCCCGAAGGACAAATTAACTTGAGAACCAGCGAACAAAATCACGCCAATCCCGACTTGATTAATTTTTTAGACTACGTCTTCGCTCCCTTACTACAAATTTACATCAAGGCGCGGGGACTCATTTGATTTCCTGATCGATACGGGATCCAATAAAAACTATATTCAATCCACTAGAATAAGAAACCCAATACCCAATAAACCATTTAAGGTGGAATCAGTCGCGGGTACTATAGAGATTACCCATCATGCATTTATAGATATCTTCGGACCAAACGTAGAAAAAATCAAATTCTTTATTCTGCCACCCCTGAATTCCTTTCATGGTATTATAGGCAACGACACCTTGAGGAAACTAAAAGCTGTCATAGACACTGAGGGAAGCACAATGACTATCTTTCCGGGGATCGTTATCCCACTACAACAGCGAATATCCCAGCAGGTTAATAATGTCAAATTGGAAATACCACATCTCTCTGTAGACAACAACGAAACATAAACAATATTATCATGAGGTGCCCAAATTTGTTTTCCGACCCCGATGAAAAATTAACATTCACCACTCTAGTTAAGGGCGAAATTAGGACTACTACCGACAAACCGGTGTATTCCAGACCATGGCCCTAAAGGAAGAAATCGAACGACAGGTAGAAGAACTTCTTGATAATGGTATCATTAGAAGATCAAAATCACCTTACAACTCGCCCGTCTGGATTGTTGACAACAAGACGGATGCCTCCGGTGAGAAGAAGTACCGAATGGTGATCGATTATCGAAAACTTAATTCGGTCACTATTCCCGATAAGTATCCCATACCGGAGATAAACGAGGTCTTAGCGAACCTGGGAAACAACAAACTATTTACTGTCATTGACCTTAAAAGTGGATTCCACCAGATACCACTTCGAAAGTGCGACATAGAGAAAACAGCATTTTCCGTGAATAACGGGAAATACGAATTTCTACGACTACCATTTGGACTTAAGAACGCTCCGTCGACATTTCAAAGAGCTCTGGACGATATCCTTCGAGAACACATTGGCAAAAGAGGAGAAGCCGGCAATGTCTCAAAAAGACAATCTAAGAAAATGGATATAGAACTCAAGGAAGATGCCATCGAAGCATTCAACAGGATAAAAACCGCTTTGGTATCAAGAGATATTACACTGGCTTACCCAAATTTTAAGAGGGATTTTGAGCTCACAACAGACGCATCCGATTTTGCCATTGGGGCAGTCCTCTCACAAGACAATCGGTCGATAACATATATCTCTAGGACACTTAACAAGACCGAAGAGAATTATGCAACCAACGAAAAGTAAATGTTGGCCATAATTTGGGCATTAAGTACTCTGAGGAGTTACCTTTACGGTTAAAATAAAGTTAAAATAATCACTGATCACCAACCTCTAACGTACGCCCTTAGTCATAAAAACGCAAATGGCAAAACGAAACGTTAGAAGGCAATATTAGAGGAGTATAACCACGAAATAGCTTACAGACCAGGAAAATCGAACGTAGTGGCCGACGCACTCTCTAGGATACCAAACCAAATCAATACACGTACACCGACCATTCATAGCGATGAAAGCTCGAATCATAACTTGATACCCTGTGCAGAGGTGCCTATAAATGTCTTTAAAAACCAAATCTTTTTCAAACGGGCGGACACAGCCTCCTACAAATTCAAAATTGTTTTTCCAACTATTCACCGTCATATAATCGAGGATCCACAATTTAACGAGCAAAATATTATAGGATACTTCAAAAGATACTTGAACCCATCAGTAGTTAACGGAATTCATACGGACGAAAGAACAATGGGAATGATCCAGAGTATTAACCCAAATCATTTCAGCATCATTAAGTGTAGGTACACGCAAAAGTTGGTTCGAGATATCGAGAACGAACACGAACAAGAAGAAGTTATCCTAAAGGAACACTTACGAGCCCATAGAAACGCGACAGAAAACAAAACACAAATTCTCGAGGAAAGCTATAGCCAATTGCACAGTCTGTAAGGAGAATAAATACGAAAGGCACCCTAACCAACCACAATTAGCCGTAACCCCATTACCAACCTTCCCGGGACACACCATTCACATAGATATATTCCTTACCGAAGGAAAAAGGGTCATGACTGCTCTAGATAAGTTCACTAAATTTGCAGTAACAAAAATGTTGAACGGCAGGGCTATAGAGGACGTTGGGAGACCTCTTAGGGAAATATTAGTTTTTTTTCGGAGTCCCTAAAATAATAGTAATTGACAATGAACCGTCACTGAATTCCACGTCAATCCAATTCATGTTGAAAGACGAGCTCGGAATATAAGTTTACACTACTCCACCGTATAAGAGCCAGGACAACGGCAAAGTCAAAAGATTCCACTCCACTTTAAGCGAAATAATGCGTTGCATTAAATAAAATGGTGGTCATAGAAATTTCGAGGAATTGTTGGAAAGGGCAGTGTCAGAATATAACCACTCAATCCATTCAGTGACCCGAAAAAGCCCAGTCGACTTGTTTTTCGGGAGAAACGTTACATTTACACCCCATGACATAGAAAAGACAAGACTTGAAAACCTACATAAGCTGGCGCAAAAGCAAAGTAAAGACATCGAATATCACAACAGGAAAAAACAGATTGCGAAATCTTACCTGCCAGGACAGGTAATTTATGTAAAAAAAATAGAAGATTAGGAACTAAGTTAAATAAGTAATATAGTAAGGAAGTAGTTAGGGAAAATAGGAATAGTAACAGAGAAAGGACAAATAATACATAAAAGCAGGATACGAAACTAACGACCAAAAACATTTCATTACAGACTACTTCTGATAAAATTATGCCTCGCCGAGGTCCGAGATTACTCAAACTCACAACTAATCACTATAGAAAAAGGACTGGCAAAGCTACAGACCGGTACGTTCAGGATAATACATGAAATTGACATCGAAAAATATGCCGAAATCCTCGATCATATTGAGTCAAAGCGGAAATCCTAGCCAAAAACCCAAATTACCCCTTTCTATCCCACCTAATATCTCAATAAAACATAAGTAACTTAAAAACACAGAAAAAATTTAAAAGATCACTGAATTTCTTGGGTAGCGCCTGGAAATGGATTGCAGGCAGTCCGGACCATGAAGATCACGAAATAGTTTTAAATAAAGTGAACAATGCCCTTGAGAATGACAACAACCAGGTCCTTATCAATAAGCTTGCAATCGAAAAAATTAATGAAATTACAAATATTACAAACCACATATTAAAAGAGGTTCAAAAAGGAAAAAAAGAAGAGATGGAATTATTTTTAAAATTAAAATACAAATTGGAGATTCTGAAAGAAGAAATTGTAAATATTGTGTACGCAATACATTGGGCAAAAGCCAACATAATTAATTCATACATATTGTCAAATGAAGAAATAAATATTGCAAAAACAATTTTCGACAGAGATAATATTCCTTTCGTTAATTTGGACGAAGCTCTAGAATTCGCAGAAATAAAAATAGCAACTAATGGAAAATTGATAATCTATATTATGAGTCTACCCACGGTAGAAGACCAAATTTGCAAAGTAATAGAAATAAAAGCAGTAAAAAAGAATGGAAGAATTAATAGCATAAAGTTTAACTCAATTCTCAGTTGCCAAAATAATACATTTGGAATTAAAAATGATTGCAGAGCATATAACTCCTTACGAATATGTCAAAAAAATAGGTTAGTAGATTTAAGCAAAGAATATGGCATAAGGATTCTTTTAAAAAGCCGCCTGCCAAACTGCACTGTGACCAACAGCCAACATATCCCGGAAGTCGAACAAATATCACCGGGCATCCTATTCCTGAATGACTTTAGAGGAAACATACAGTTAAACAATCAAAAAAGATTTAGAGGTAGCGCAAAGGGCTTGAAATCATGAAAAATTATGAATTTTTACAATTTCGTGTTTCAGGCATCCATATTTCTAAACCCTACAAAAATGTACTGCTTTCCTATACCGTAATAAGATCTGTATTTTCTTACTTTTCTAAAATGCCGACAATCTTCAAAATCGGGCGATCAATAACAGAGTTGCAGGGCAAAATATATATTGCTTTCGACAAACAAATATGAAAAATTAAGTCTGTGCAAATGTGTTGATCAGTGAATCTTGGTATTCGGGTAAAAAAAAGCTCAAACAAACTTTTTTGTACACAAATACATATATTTTTTTTATATATTTCCTTTCGAAATGCGTGATACCACAACAAATTTAAGCCTGGACTGCAACTTGTTCTTGCAACAAGCATGTCGAAAAAAATTAAAAAAAAAGTATAAAGAAACGAAAATATATATTTTCAAATTGCAAACAACTACAAAAAATTTCTCTGACGTTTTATTATTAAAACTATACTGCTCTTGAATGAACAAATTTTGAATAGTAGGTTTTTTTAAATAGATAAATTGCGGCACTTTGCATTCGGATGGAAAACTACTTCCAGAAATAACAGGTCGTGAAAAGGTGGAACGACGTCCAGTTGTTGTTACTTACAGGAATGGCGAACAGTTAATAGGAGCTCCAAAATTATATGCTGCAACAGGCTCGGAAATAGCTGATACGTTGTGCGAACTGTTATTTGAATGGGATCGGAAGGATGTTATTGACGCCTGTTGTTTTGATACGACATCGGCTAACACAGGCGTTATAAAAGGAGCTGCAACATTATTAGAAAAAAAACTTGAGCGAAAACTTTTGTATCGACCTTGTCGTCATCATCATATTATGAAGTTTTGGTGAAAGTTATTTTCCAGTAAATACTAGTAGGGACGTCCAGTTATTTCGGCGATTTCTAGAAAATTGGAAAAACGTCGGCAAAAATAGTTTTAAAGATTTGCTACAAAATAACGAATTGCAATTACTTTAAAGCTATAGCAAAGATACTATTATAAATTTCTCTAAGGAAGAGTTGAAAAAGAAAACAGTAAGAGATGACTATAGGGAATTATTGGAATTAACGTCTATATGTCTAGGAGCAAGTGATGGCATAAAGTTTTGTGTACCAGGGCCCACTAATCATGCTCGGTGGATGTCTAAGGCATTGTATTGCTTAAAAATCGATTGATTTCGCGAACACTTTAAATTAACGTAGTATGAGGAGAATTCGATAGCAAGTATATGCGCGTTTATTATACAATTCTATGTTAAGCTTTGGTTTAACTTACCAATCCTCATAGGGCACCTCTTCAAGACTTATCTTTTATTAAAGAAATTTATAAATACAGAAATGTTAATAAAAAAATATCTGAAATTGCAACAAAAAAGTTTTGTAACCACCTATGGTACCTGTCTAAAGAATGTATTGCATTGGCATGGTTCGATGATGGCGTCTCTTGTACCATGAAGAAAAAGATTGTGGAACAAATCAAAAGCATAGACAACTGCGACAAGGAAACATAAAATTTAAAGAGGTTACACTTAAGACCCAGTGAAATCAATAAATTCATAGGAAAAGAACTACACGATTTTGTAACAGGAAATACAATTGATTTTTTGGTGGGTTTCGAATATCATCTCAATTTCTGGAGGTAGATCCACTATACTGGGGGGATACAGATAAAAAAGCTAAGGATACTGTTATAAATATAAAAGTAGTTAACAACACAGCAGAACGGGGAATAAAGCTTATGGAAGAATATAATAAAATACTTACAAATGACGAACAAGAAAAACGATATTTTTTACAAGTTGTAACTGATTACAAAAAACAATTTGAATCACATACTGAATCATCAGGGAAACACCTAGGAAATAATATCATATTATATACGTGTCAGCTATAGTTTCACAAGATATATGTATGTGTTTTAAAAATGTATTTGCAAAAAAGTTTATAATAAAAAAAATTTGAAACAAATTCATTTACGTAGTCATTATATACACATTCTTGAAGTAATGACACCATGTTTAAGGCATAATTTATTTTATAACTTTATTATTATTTGCCCAATTTTTGTTGTTTTAGATTTATTTGAAAGTCAAATATCTCTAGAACAAACTAATAACGCGATAAATTACGTTTCGCCCATAACACTAGTCAACAAGAGAAATTACTTTGAAGTCTAACTATTTAATTTCGATGTATTATGGCCCCCTTAGTACAAAAACACCCAAAATTTAAAATTCTATGTATACGATTTTTTTTTTTCCTTTTTCTAAAATCACGAATTTTCACAGAGGTCTTTCCAATTATTTTATCATATCTTGGAAATTACTTATCTAATTCGTTGAGAGAAACACCAGTGGATTCACCGCAAAATTTTCTTCAAGTCTTGATAAGAACATTTTTTTATATGATCGACGGTTGTGGAGTTATTAACATAAAAATGTAAAAAAAAAATTTTTTTTTGCAAAATCGAACTTTTTTTTATTTTTCAAAAATTCATAAAAAGTCGAAGGTTTTAAAAACTTACCAATTTTATTTCACGGTCTTAAAACTGTAAACATTATAAATAATTAAAACCTTATTTCGTAAAAATACATGAATAAATGGTTTTATTGACAATAAAGTGAAAATACCCAATTTAGCGAAAATTTTGCATATCAAGCCTATTATAGTTTTTTACAAACAAATTATTTAGGTATGACATTTTGCGCAACTTTGTCTTTTTAAAACTTACTACGGGCATCGCCAGAAATGAGAAAACTCCATAATGACACTCAAGAAATTTTCCCCGTTAATTTTTCTTAAGCCGAAACGCAGATCATAAGAAAAAATGCCTCATACTGTATGGAAAATTTAAGTTGCCAACGCGGGCTTTCGTAAGAAAGAAGTATGGTCATATATATTTGTTATCCAATAAATACAACTTTTTCCTTGAGGCATTTCTTGCAATGTTCTTAGAATGCTTAAATCGTAAAAACAAAAAAATCAAATTATCACCTTAGAGGCGGACTTTTAGCTAACCATAAAGTAGTTCAGAAAAAAGCAGTGTATAAAAGAACTACTCTGCTTTTGTTAGCTTTGAGAATTAGTCCTCAATGCATTAACTCTCAGTAACTTCATAAAAAATAAATTATGTGAAAGAAACGATTCAATAATTGCAATATAAAATTAAATAAAAGTTAGTAAAAATAAAATCTTATAAATTATCTTAAGGATATATAAAATGCAAAACTTTAATGCAAGCCAAAGCATGCCTACCCAATGTAAGTATAATTATTCATATATTTATATGTACATATATTCATATATTTATATGTAGGTATAATATAATAAATATTATTTAACATGTTATTTTTTAGATTATATGGAGACCAATCATTGCGGAAATTGAACTAACCTGAGGACGCTTTTTGAAGAGAAATTTCAGCTTTTGACAGAAATACTAAAGGAACTGAAAAGTAAAAATTGCTGTTGTAAAAATAATTATGTATGTGTATGTGCATGTGTTGGTTGTGTATCGTTTTACATACTGTAATCTGGCAAAACCAGGCATGCTTAACCAACGAAACGATATCATTTCGTTACGATAATCAACGTTAATAAACGAAACGAAGTCATTTCGTTTCGTTTATTAACGTTAAGATCGTCAAATTAACGAAATGATTTCGTTTCGTTTTCTGCCATATCAAAACGAAATCAAATCGTTTATGTTGATTATTAATTTCAAACTATGCTGGCAAAGCTGATTGATGGCGGAGTCATTAAAGGTGAAAGCATTATCCAAGCTGATTGCAACTTTTCTCATGAATTTTGACAGTACGAACATTTCTCAGAGTATTTTTGACATTACCACCAACGAATTACACAAACAAATTACATAGAGTTTGTGTGTGTATGTGCGCTCGTTGTTGCCACCTTACGGCTTCACCATGGCTATAGCATTGCCAGCACAATTCAAACATAAAGTATCACGTTTTCGTTAACGTTTTTAACGTTAACGAAAGCTTTTCGTTTCGGTTAAAAACGAGATACAATTTATCTTGATAATTTCTTTATCGATAATATTTCGAAGTGTTTCAACGGAAACGGTGGAAATTTTTTGATAAACGATTAGCTTAACGTTAAGGTGCATCCCTGGGCAAAACGTAGTTATGATGAAAGCTTTGGCAACTCAGAATGTGTTGTCTGAAAGGCTTTTGCGACAGGTAAATGACAATGACGATGTCAGAAAAGCTTTCCACATTAAAAACATGGATAAGATGGATCGCCTTATTAGCGCCACAGCGGAGGAAAACCGAGCTATTTATGTAAGCATATTTTTTTACCGTGGCATTTTAGTATAGGCTGAAATTATAGTTTTTTCTTTTGAAGACAAAGGATATGACATCCCTTATTAAGGGCCGGCTTGCAAAAACGTTGTTGGAAGTAATGCCCAAAGACGTCATAATTGAAATTAATATAGACGGAGTGGAGTGCACGGTAAAAAACTAAAAGATTTTAAGCACTTATTTGAAACACTTAAAGGAATTAATAAATTAGTTGAAATATAAATGATTATTATTTTTTATGTTCTTGAGCCCATTAAGTAAAATTTCTCTTTCAACAGAGGCAATTCGTTCAGTATCGGCAAAAGATTCCGAAACTTATTTACCTTCTGCTATGAAAGTTATTAAAAAACGCCATTTCCATGCCATTCATATAAAAAAAATAAATAAAACATAAATGTAATTTTAGAATATTTCGAAGCTATCTGACTAGAAATCTCTTTTAAAAAGCTAACTAAAATTTGTAATAACATAATTGGCTTAAAATCAAGTCAAAAAAGCGAACGAACGTTTTTCCCAAAATAGTTAACTTTTTTTAATTGACCTTAAAAAGTTGTCTTGTAGTCAGCTGGAAGTCATCAGAAATAATCAGATCGTTCATATAAAGTAGTCAACTGTTCAAACAGTACTTACTGGGTGCGAGGTAGTCAACTTTAAATATATATGTGGTTAGCCAAATTCCCGACTAACTACCGGGTAACTAACGGTACAATCAGCTCATACTAAAAATGTATAAATATTGGAATAACATTACAAAACATGTTTAGTTTATTAGAGCCATGGAATAAATATTCAGTTTGGAAGCTTCCGCTCAATAAAATTCTATATTCTTGGTTACTCTTAAACTGTCGAGATTAGTGAACAAAACACTGTTTTTTAATCAATACATAAATACCAATTCACTTTGCTTAAAGTATGTAAGGCTGGTTCCTTTATTAACGAAAAATTTATTTAAAACTACCATCTTAAAATAACATATATATATATAAAGATTAATGGAAGCGTGTTGATATGCTATGTGGTAATACATCCAAAATTATATAATAAATTTTTGAAGAACAAGGAATGCATTAATTGCGGAGGGAGTGCTAATCGAAACTCGCCAAAATAGTTGCAGGCTTGATTTGTAAAATTAGACAAAAGGGAATTTTATAATTTTATTCTGCATTTGCATTTAGAACTGAAATGAATTTAAAAGAAATATAAGAAATTGCTTTTTTAAAATTCTTTAACTCAAATCCGCAATTGTTTTGTCGCGAAACCGCACTTCCTCCGCAAAGCATCCGCAGGATACCGTAATAGAAAAGTATATTTTAGTTCATTTAGTCCTGGGCCGGATTAACAATGAACCCTTTGACTAAGCCATATATTGAACTCATCTGCCAAAGTAGCTTTACAAAAGCGAACACTGGTGGTGTTCGAGTTTAAATGAATTTTCCTTTTGTTTTAAATGAAATGTACAAATAGTTAACATAATAGATATTCAGCCTCGGTCGTCGAGTGCTGATTTAAATGTCACGTTTTCTAGTACTACCGTAAGATGGTGTCGATAATAGTTATTGGTTTAAAGTTTTTGGTAAAGTGCTGCTAAAACAACTGTCCGCCTCTCTTAGATTAGTATAGCTTTATCAACTTTTTTGACTTTGAAGTAATAATTTAACAGAATGACTGTTTGCAGGTCATTTTTCAGAGCCGTTAGTCGTAATTTTAATAGCGCAGATTATACATATCAAAACTCCAAACCGTTACATAAACCGAAACACCCGCTACTTCGGGGCTCTAAATCTACGAGCTTATCGTCTTCAAAACTGAAGGAAAAATGGTTCAAAATAAAAATTCGGCAAATGATTTACAGTTTATCTAATTAACATTGCCTAAAAATACAAGTCATAGCTGAAATGTAGAAACAGACCTAGTCTTTTGACGCGCGTATATAAGCTTTAAGTACACAGTTTTGTATTTAATATAAATTCTTTTGTTAAACTTAATCTTTTCATTTGTATTGGCGTATTTTTTTTTTATATAGAAGAAAATGCTCAAGATTAGCCGACTGAATTTTGCATATACATAAAAGCCTTGTGTTAAAGTTAACTACATAACTATGATGGGTTTATTTTTACAACGGTCAAATAGTAATGTATTTTTTATTTAAAAAATCTGCTAAAAATTTCAACTGGAAGGTACTTTATACCGATTTATTCAGAACTATACATGAGTTTAACATCAATAACAGTGATTAATTTGCATGGAACACATCGGTACTTAATTCACAAAGGCTCTAAAAAACAGTTTTTTTTGAAACTGCGTTTTTCACATATTTATATATGTGTATTAAAATACCACTTTAAAAAAAACCAGTTATGATCACAAAAACATTGAAAAGAGCCGAATAATTTTGAAATTCAAATAAATTTTATGTAGTTTATTGATAATGATAATACTGCAGATAAATAAACCACAAAAATACAAAGTAAATATTTTATATTAAATAAAGAATTCAACCTGTTCACAAAAATATCACTACTACACGTTAATAAATAAAATTACCAACTCTATAGCGGGTTAGGGGGTTAGAATATACCCGCGGTAGGTATGCCTGCCGTAAGAGGCGACTAAAATACCAAATAGAGTCAAGGGGTTGTGCAGCGCAACTCTTTCAGGTTGCTAGCGCAATATATAGCTTCTCCATACCCAATTGTCAACCTCACCTATCCGTGGCGAATCCTGTTTCATTAGCAGCCGACGCTCTGGCGACCCCGAACTCCCCATGGATGTAGGTTGT
Organism: Eurosta solidaginis; assembly: GCF_040869045.1. Lineage (NCBI taxonomy): Eukaryota > Metazoa > Arthropoda > Insecta > Diptera > Tephritidae > Eurosta > Eurosta solidaginis. Next base: position 1,467,232 of record NC_090321.1, read on the forward strand.
GGGAAGGCGGGATGGCCTAGAAGGTCCCATGTGGTCATAACAAATCGTTGCCGAGATGGTCGGGCTTGGTACCGAAACGTACTGGATCTGCACCCGGCAAAGGACCACCAAATCGATAACACTCCCCGAGGCCTTTGGGGAGTGTCCTTATCGCTACAACAACAGACCAGAACACGATGGAAGCACCACAATTCTTGGCGTATGACAATTTTTTCCATTCCCTATTTGACCTTTTCTCTCCTTTTTTTAATGAAAATTCGCTTTTATGAAGTGCAGTGCTTTGACCGGCCCTTTAGCATGAGTATAAAAGTTACAACAAATTTTTCTAAGCTGGGTCGCCCCTCGGCAATGTTTGGCAAGCACTCCAGGTGCATTTCTGCCATGGAAAACTTCTCAGTGAAAACTCATCTGCCTTGACGGTTCGGAGTCGGCATTAAACAAGTAGATCCCGTCCCGCCAATTTGTAGGAAAAATTAAAAGGAACACGACGCAAATTGGAAGAGAAGCTCGGCCTAAAATCTCTTCGGAGGTTACCGCGCCTTACATTTATTTGTTTTTATTTATAAAAGTTAAATTTGCAGATAACCTACGTTTAGGTTAAATTTTAATTCGAGCTTTCCGCAGCCAATGATTACCGAAAGAATTAAATTTTCTGTTAATAAAATAGTGGTTTTAGAAACGCTGTAACGCCGACTTCATCGTCACTGAAAAACGCACTTTCATAAACTTCAAAAAGGAAAGTGGGAAGAATATAAATCCTTTACAGACAGCCGCCTAGCTGCCCTCCCTATCCCGACTGATGCCCGCCAAGGGGAGCGTGCCTTCCGTAAGGTCATTAAATCCGCCTCGGCATATTTCATTCCCGCCGGGAGAATTCCCGAAATCCGGCCCCACTTCCCGATGGAGGCCACAAACTTAGCGAGAGAACGTGACCTTATAAGACAGCTTGGCCCAGGCGACCCCCAAATAAGGGATATAAACCAACGCATCAGATTGCTTGTAGATGAACACAAGCGGGCGAAATGGGAGGAGCACCTAAGAGGTTGTAACCTCTCTACCGGTGTGGGTAAACTTTGGTCCACCGTAAAGTCCCTATCGAATCCGACTAAGCACAAAGACAAAGTTTCCATCGCCTTTGGCGACAAAGTGCTGTCGGACGCGAAAAAATGCGCGAGCGCTTTCTGCCGACAATATATAATACATCCTACGGTCGACAAAGATAGACGGAGAGCCAATAGACGCGCACATAAACACAAATTCAGCGCGTCACCAATCACCATCACCGCTAAAGAGGTTGAGGACGCCATTGGTCGTGCTAAACCATCCAAAGCAGTGGGCCCAGACGGCATAGCCATGCCGATGCTTAAAAACCTAGGGAAAGAGGGGTTCAAATATTTAGCGCATGTCTTCAATCTGTCTCTTTCCACCTTTGTCATACCTGAGAAATGGAAAATGGCCAAGGTGGTCCCGCTACTAAAGGCACTACGCTACCGACTGTCCGACACCCCAAAATCTTAGGTGTGACGTTTGATCAGGATCTACATTTTGATGAGCACGCAGCCGCAATTGTTCCGAGAATTCAGAGCCGTAACAAAATCCTCAAATCCCTCGCTGGCAGTACTTGGGGAAAAGATAAAGAAACGCTCATGACTACATACAAAGCAATTAGCCAGCCGATTACGTGCTACGCGTCACCCATATGGTCGCCAAGCCTAAAAATCACCCACTGGAAGAAACTACAGGCCTGCCAAAATACTGCTCTCAGAATCGCCACGGGCTGTCTTCTTATGTCCCCAGAACACCATCTGCATAATGAGGCGAGAATACTCCCCATCAGGGAGAGAAATGAGATGCTGACCAAACAGTTCATGTTGAATACCCAGAAACCTGGGCATCCCAACAGACATCTGATTGATGAACCAGCACCGCCTAGGGGCTTAAGGAGTCATCTCCGTAAGCATTTTGAGGAAATACGGCACCTGAGAACCCAGCCGTTTGAAGTGAAAAAACACAATCAGGTCCTTGGTGAACTCCATAAACAGGCGTCGGACCTTTATGCCGGGAATTGCCCGGTGAATCCAGTACTTAACGAAAATTATCCAAAACTTGCGGAAGAGGAACGCATACTCCCCAGGGAAACGCGTGTCACTCTTGCTCAACTTCGTTCTGGATACTGTAACAGGTTAAACTCTTACCTATCCAGAATCAACCCCGACATACAAAATGTATGCCCCGCTTGCAATGTGTCCCCACATGACACCATCTCTTCAATTGCAATGTGGAACCAACGCCTCTAACACCCCTTTCCTTATGGTCCACCCCTGTTAAAACGGCAAGTTTCCTTGGACTCCCGTTAGAGGATATTGATGACAATTTGTGATCGGTCGCGGCTATTAGGTGGGGCGAGCATTGCTACAACAACAACAACCAACTGGGTACAACTATTCAATGTATGTATATTTTACCTAATTATATAGACTGTTGAAACAGAACGGTAAAGAAAACAAAGTAATAACACTAAGTGGTCCTATGAATCACTTCGTAATAGTGTATACTCCACTGCTATTTTGTGAACTGTATATCTATATTGAATGTGAAAATAAAATGGTTTTTTAAATTTCTTGGTCGGGGCTTTTGTGAATTCAAGTTTTAATTGTATGTCTTATTGATAGTTTTTCGTATTTCGAGATTAAACTTCAGTTAAAGTCGGCTGAGGTAACCCTGCCACTTCGGCCGCTTAAGCTGAGATGAGCAACAAAAACTCCAGTCAACTTTAACTAAAGTTTAAACTTGTAATTAAAACCGGGCCTTAGTACAAAAGGATTCAATTATTTTAACCAGGGATTCAAGGGGTTGTGTAGCGCAATATATAGCTTCTCCAACCCAATTGTCAACCTCACCTTCGAGGGGCGAATCCCTCACGCTTCCCAAGGCAGTCGGTTCTATGTACCGGAGCGACTCGGGATTTTTCCCGACCAAGGACTGTCATTTCAGTGTGACCCCATTTAATTTGTTTCGTCCCTCCCACAAATTGTCATCCTCCCAGCAGCTCCTTGCAGCTGGACAGCTACATATTCTCTTACTCCGGGAAGGTATCGAACCCAATCCGGGTCCGTCTCCTGACCCCGGTCATGAGAAATGGTTTTGCTGCATTTGCCAGAAAAGAATCTTTTTAGGACGGTCATACTCTGTTCAGTGTGTCTCGTGCAAGGGATGGTTGCATCGGACAGGTTGTTCTGGGCTTGATCCCAAAACCCGACGTCCACGTAACTTTTATAAATCTTTTGTGGCTCCTTGCTGCTCACGCCCAAGGGCGTCCCGTAGTCTACGCCTAAGCGTATCCCACTACCTTCCAGCAGCTTCGCTGCTCAGCAAGCCACAACAAGTACCCGCTGCTGCTCGCGCCCCACGGCGCCAACAACTCAAACAGCTGATACCACTCATAACTACTACCTTCGCAGTAGAGCTGGTTGCAATGCTGAGCATCAGCCCCTGCCCCCGTCTTCTTCTCCCCCCCTCTTTTCTGGCAGCAATCGTGCAGGTCAGGGAAACAGACTCTTAGTCCCTGCCTCCGTTTGCACCGTCTGCCAGCACAGAATATATAGGTTTGCGACATCCGCTCAATGCAGCTCCTGCCTTGGGTGGTGCCACTTTCCTAGATGTTCTGGTCTCCGCGACGGAAACCCCCCCACGTGTTTCATCGCGCCATGTTGCCAGGTCGCAAACCCAAATCATCAGGGTACCCACCCCAATGCTTGCCCAAGGGCGCCCAGTCCCAAGGCCACAACAGCAATTGCGTCCTGGCCTTCCACAACCTAGGCGTAGTCACCCCTCACTTACCCCTAGAGTGGCGGCGTCACCCCCCATGCACTTCAGAATTCTGCAGTTCAACTGTAATGGACTAACTGGGAAGATTACGGAGATAGTCGTTTTCATGAAGCGGCACAACATCCGCATTGCTGCGATTCAAGAGACTAAACTCACAGCAAGATCTGCATTGCAGACCTGCTCCGGTTATAATGTCCACAGGAAAGACCGCGAGAGCAGAAATGGAGGCGGCCTCGCGTTTATTATACACCACTCTGTGCAATATCATATATTTGATCCTGGCATCGACCGCAGTGACAATGTCTTAGAACGTCAAGGCCTATCTGTCCGGTCAGGCGATGCAAACCTAGAAATCATCAACATCTACATCCCTCCTGTCACCTGTTGCCCCAGTGGATACCGCCCTAATATCGAGGCCTTACTCACTGGCAACAATCGCATTATCTTAGGCGATTTCAATGCCCATCACGACCTATGGCATTCAAACTTGCAGGCGGACAGTAGGGGTGAGATGTTGGCGGATCAAATAGACGAAACGACGTTCTGCACAATAAACGGAGACGCCCCCACACGTATGGTAGGAAGCTGTCATAGCTCGCCAGATATCTCAATCGTGAGCGCAGAACTCGTAAATTGCGTCAACTGGCAGCCGATGGTAACATTGGCATCCGACCACCTGCCCATACTTATTTCGTTCGAGCGTACCGCCGACTTCATCGTCACCGAAAAACGCACTTTCATAAACTTCAAAAAAGGAAAGTTGGAAGAATATAAATCTGCAACAGACAGCAGCTTTGCTGCCCTCCCTATCCCGACTGATGCCCGCTAAGGGGAGCGTGCCTTCCGTAAGGTCATTGAATCCGCCTCGGCACATTTCATTCCCGCCGGGAGAATTCCCGAAATCCGGCCCCACTTCCCGGCGGAGGCCGCGAGCTTAGCGAGGGAACGCGACCTTATAAGACAGCTCGATCCAGGCGACCCCCAAATAAGGGATATAAACCAACGCATCAGATTGCTTGTGGACGAACACAAGCGGGCGAAATGGGAAGAGCACCTAAGAGGTTGTAACCTCTCTACCGGTGTAGGTAAACTTTGGTCCACCGTAAAGTCCCTATCGAATCCGACTAAGCACAAAGACAAAGTTTCCATCGCTTCCCAAGGCAGTCGGTTCTATGTACCGGAGCGACTCGGGATTTTTCCCGACCAAGGACTGTCATTTCAGTGTGACCCCATTTAATTTGTTTCGTCCGTCCCACAAATTGTCATCCTCCCAGCAGCTCCTTGCAGCAGGACTGCTACATATTCTCTTACTCCGGGAAGGTATCGAACCCAATCCGGGTCCGTCTCCTGACCCCGGTCATGAGAAATGGTTTTGCTGCATTTGCCAGAAAAGAATCTTTTTAGGACGGTCATACTCTGTTCAGTGTGTCTCGTGCAAGGGATGGTTGCATCGGACAGGTTGTTCTGGGCTTGATCCCAAAACCCGACGTCCACGTAACTTTTATAAATCTTTTGTGGCTCCTTGCTGCTCACGCCCAAGGGCGTCCCGTAGTCTACGCCTAAGCGTATCCCCACTACCTTCCAGCAGCTTCGCTGCTCAGCAAGCCACAACAAGTACCCGCTGCTGCTCGCGCCCCACGGCGCCAACAACTCAAACAGCTGATACCACTCATGACTACTACCTTCGTAGTAGAGCTGGTAGCAATGCTGAGCATCAGCCCCTGCCCCCGTCTTCTTCTCCCCCCCTCTTTTCTGGCAGCAATCGTGCAGGTCAGGGAAACAGACTCTTAGTCCCTGCCTCCGTTTGCACCGTCTGCCAGCACAGAATATATAGGTTTGCGACATCCGCTCAATGCAGCTCCTGCCTTGGGTGGTGCCACTTTCCTAGATGTTCTGGTCTCCGCGACGGCAACCCCCCGACGGGTTTCATCGCGCCATGTTGCCAGGTCGCAAACCCAAATCATCCGGGTACCCCAATGCTTGCCCAAGGACGCCCAGTCCCAAGGCCACAACAGCAATTGCGTCCTGGCCTTCCACAACCTAGGCGTAGTCACCCCTCACTTACCCCTAGAGTGGCGGCGTCACCCCTCATGCACTTCAGAATTCTGCAGTTCAACTGTAATGGACTAACTGGGAGGATTACGGAGATAGTCGATTTCATGAAGCGGCACAACATCCGCATTGCTGCGCTTCAAGAGACTAAACTCACAGCAAGATCTGCATTGCAGACCTGCTCTGGTTATAATGTCCACAGGAAAGACCGCGAGAGCGGAAATGGAGGCGGCCTCGCGTTTATTATACACCACTCTGTGCAATATCATATATTTGATCCTGGCATCGACCGCAGTGACAATGTCTTAGAACGTCAAGGCCTATCTGTCCGGTCAGGCGATGCAAATCTAGAAATCATCAACATCTACATCCCTCCTGTCACCTGTTGCCCCAGTGGATACCGCCCTAATATCGAGGCCTTACTCACTGGCAACAATCGCATTATCTTAGGCGATTTCAATGCCCATCACGACCTATGGCATTCAAACTTGCGGGCGGACAGTAGGGGTGAGATGTTGGCGGATCAAATAGACGAAACGACGTTCTGCACAATAAACGGAGACGCCCCCACACGTATGGTAGGAAGCTGTCATAGCTCGCCAGATATCTCAATCGTGAGCGCAGAACTCGTAAACTGCGTCAACTGGCAGCCGATGGTAACATTGGCATCCGACCACCTGCCCATACTTATTTCGTTCGAGCGTACTGCCGACTTCATCGTCACCGAAAAACGCACTTTCATAAACTTCAAAAAAGGAAAGTGGGAAGAATATAAATCTGCAACAGACAGCAGCTTTGCTGCCCTCCCTATCCCGACTGATGCCCGCCAAGGGGAGCGTGCCTTCCGTAAGGTCATTGAATCCGCCTCGGCACATTTCATTCCCGCCGGGAGAATTCCCGAAATCCGGCCCCACTTCCCGGCGGAGGCCGCGAGCTTAGCGAGGGAACGCGACCTTATAAGACAGCTTGATCCAGGCGACCCCCAAATAAGGGATATAAACCAACGCATCAGATTGCTTGTGGACGAACACAAGCGGGCGAAATGGGAAGAGCACCTAAGAGGTTGTAACCTCTCTACCGGTGTAGGTAAACTTTGGTCCACCGTAAAGTCCCTATCGAATCCGACTAAGCACAAAGACAAAGTTTCCATCGCCTTTGGCGATAAGGTGCTGTCGGATGCGAAAAAATGCGCGAGCGCTTTCTGCCGACAATATATAATGCATCCTACGGTCGACAAAGATAGACGGAGAGCCAATAGACACGCACATAAACACAAACTCAGCGCGTCACCAATTACCATCACCGCTAGAGAGGTTGAGGACGCCATTGGTCGCGCTAAACCATCCAAAGCAGTGGGCCCAGACGGCATAGCCTTGCCGATGCTTAAAAACCTAGGGAAAGAGGGTTTCAAATACTTAGCGCATGTCTTCAACCTGTCTCTTTCCACCTTTGTCATACCCGAGAAATGGAAAATGGCCAAGGTGGTCCCGCTACTAAAGCCTGGGAAACCAGCTAACGTAGGTGAGTCATATCTTCCGATATCTCTCCTATCGCCAGTGGCAAAGACGCTTGAAGCCATTTTGCTCCCTTATTTCCAAGCACATTTGCAGCTAGCCCCTCATCAGCATGGCTTCAGAAAACTCCATAGCACTACCTCCGCGCTAAATGTCATTAGCACCCAGATAAATTGCGGTTTGAATCAATATCCCCACCATAGAACAGTACTCGTAGCGTTAGACCTATCAAAAGCTTTTGATACGGTCAACCATGGCTCGTTACTGCAAGACCTGGAAGGGTCCACCCTTCCCCCATGTCTTAAAAGGTGGACCGCAAATTATCTGGGTGGTCGGCAGGCATCGGTGCAATTCAGAAACGAAACATCAAAACAAAGGAGAATTAAACAAGGGGTGCCACAGGGTGGTGTCCTATCCCCGCTTTTGTTTAATTTCTACATATCTAAGCTACCTTCACCACCGGAAGGAGTCACAATCGTTTCCTACGCCGATGACTGCACAATAATGGCCACAGGCCCAGGCCCAAAGATCGATGAGCTATGCAATAAAATAAACGGCTATCTCCCTGATCTCTCCAGTTTTTTCGCCTCGCGAAACCTGGCATTGTCACCGACTAAATCTTCCGCGACCTTATTTACAACATGGACGCCCCAAATGTCGATCATATTGAACATCCACGTCGATGGCACTACGCTACCGACTGTCCTACACCCCAAAATCTTGGGTGTGACGTTTGATCAGGATCTACATTTTGGTGCGCACGCAACCGCAATTGTTCCAAGAATTCAGAGCCGTAATAAAATCCTCAAATCCCTTGCTGGCAGTACCTGGGGAAAAGATAAAGAAACGCTCTTGACCACATACAAAGCAATTAGCCAGCCGATTACGTGCTACGCGTCACCCATATGGTCGCCAAGCCTAAAAACCACCCACTGGAAGAAACTACAGGCCTGCCAAAATACAGCTCTCAGAATCGCCACGGGCTGTCTTCTTATGTCCCCAGAACACCACCTGCATAATGAGGCGAGAATACTCCCCATCAGGGAGAGAAATGAGATGCTGACTAAACAGTTTCTGTCAGGGATGCACCTTAACGTTAAGCTAATCGTTTATCAAAAAATTTCCACCGTTTCCGGTGAAACACTTCGAAATATTATCGATAAAGAAATTATCAAAATAAATTGTATCTCGTTTTTAACTGAAACGAAAAGGTTTCGTTAACGTTAAAAACGTTAACAAAAACGTGATACTTTATGTTTGAATTGTGCTGGCAATGCTATAGCAATGGTGAAGCCGTAAGGTGGCAACAACGAGCGCACATACACACACAAACTCTATGTAATTTGTTTGTGTAATTCGTTGGTGGTAATGTCAAAAATACTTTGAGAAATGTTCGTACTGTCAAAATTCATGAGAAAAGTTGCAATCAGCTTGGCTAATGCTTTCACCTTTAATGACTCCGCCATCAATCAGCTTTGCCAGCATAGTTTGAAATTAATAATCAACATAAACGATTTGATTTCGTTTTGATATGGCAGAAAACGAAACGAAATCATTTCGTTAATTTGACGATCTTAATGTTAATAAACGAAACGAAATGACTTCGTTTCGTTTATTAACGTTGATTATCGTAACGAAATGATATCGTTTCGTTGGTTAAGCATGCCTGGTTTCTGTTGAATACCCAGAAACCTGGGCATCCCAACAGACATCTGATTGACGAACCAGCACCGCCTAGGGGCCTAAGGAGTCATCTCCGTAAGCATTTTGAGGAAATACGGCACCTGAGAACCCAGCCGTATGAAGCGGAAAAACACAAGCAGGTCCTTGGTGAACTCCATAGACAGGCGTCGGACCTTTATGTCGGGAATTGCCCGGTGAATCCAGTACTTGAAGAAAAATATCCAGAACTCGCAGAAGAGGAACGCATACTCCCCAGGGAAACGCGTGTCACTCTTGCTCAACTTCGTTCTGGATACTGTAACAGGTTAAACTCTTACCTATCCAGAATCAACCCCGACATACAAAATGTATGCCCTGCTTGCAATGTGTCCCCACATGACACCAACCATCTATTTAATTGTAATGTGGAACCAACGCCTCTAAAACCCCTTTCCTTATGGTCCACCTCTGTTGAAACGGCAAGTTTCCTTGGACTCCCGTTAGAGGATATTGATGACAATTTGTGATCGGTCGCGGCTATTAGGTGGGGCGAGCATCGCTACAACAACAACAACAACAGGGGCGAATCACGTTTCACTAACAGACGAGGCTCTGGCGACCCCAAGCTCCTCATGGAACTTGGGGTGGGGAGGGAGGGATGGCCTGAAGGTTCAATGTGGCCATATAAATCGTTCCCGAGATGGTCGGGCCAGCACCTTAATGGTGCTGTGTTACCGGAGCGTTTCGGATCTGTATCCGACAAAGGACCATCACATCGATAACACTCCCCAAAGCCTTCGAGGAGTAACCTAATCGCTACAACAACAACAACATTATTTTAACCGAACCGGCGCTGCAGTAATTTTTGAACCGGTTTCCAGCTTGATATAATAATAAAAATAATAATGCATACGAAATTTAGAATTACAAGCCAAAAATTAACATGTTGTAAAATGTTCTACCACTCTTAATTTCTATCTTTTACTTTTTACCCAGTAGTTTATTAATTTCCTTGTTTTGCTTATTCATTTTCAGATCGACATCTTCAATCTTATAATTCATATTGTCCAATAATTCATTTTGCGATTCAATTTCACTGCCCAAATCGGTGGCCAGAAATTTTAAGCGTGATAAATTATCGCACATTTCCTCCAAATTTGATTCCAATTGTGTTTCAAAGGGGTTATTACGTCGCTGTTCATACAGCTGTTCGCGTTGTTTAAATGCAGTCGAATCGTCTCGTAAACGACTTATAGGGTGATTATCATAAAAATCTGTTGGCGATCTGGCAATTGGTGTTGTACTAGTACTGTCGCCTGTGGCGGCATAACCACCACTGGCACCCATTTCTGATGGATCCATTGAGCGTGTCCCGGTGCCGCCCGCATGTGCACTGGATGTACGTGCTGGCGGTGTCGGTGGTACCTCACGATTTCCAGCTAAATAGTTTTTTAAGCCACCAAAAACGCTTTTCAAACTATTTAAATGCCGTTGACTAAAACGCAAAGTTGAATTGATTTCATCTAGTTGTCTCGACGTCTTCACTAATTGTTCGCGTTGTTTAGCCAACTCGTACGCGGTTGCTTTACCAACCTCCTCGGTTTCGTATAGCAAACCTATGTTAAAAGAAAACAGCATTTAAGTTTTTTCCAAAAAACCAGTTTTTATCGTAAACTCATACTCAAGCTTCGCTGTGTCGAATCCAAAGAGCGTCCCTCAATCTCCCTACGGCGTTCTGCGTATGTTTGCTGTGGCTCATCAAATGGATTTGTGCTACGCCCACCCATGGCAGACCCACCACAATATCTTCCATATTCACTACCATATGAAGATAATGGACTTTGTCCCCTTGAATTATTCAAAAATATATCATCATCTATATCTTCGAGCTTAACATCGTTTATATCATAATGATTGTCCACTGGCTTCAAATACTTATCCGCCATAACTTCCTGGTACGTGCTGTTATCTCTCGCTTTCGTAGCTGCTTTGTTTCACGAACCAATTTCCTTGATTTGCTTTCGATTGCGCTCGTGTGGCTTTCTAAGTATTGTTCTACTTTAAAACCTTGTTATCAAGATTTGTATATTATTTTTATAAATGAATGCACCGCAATAAGCTGATTGCAATCAAAAACTTAAAGGGTTTTTTTTTTGTGGACACTGCAAATTTTCTCATTATACACTATACTCCCCTTCTATGTTCGACCAATGAAAACAAAAAAATTACACAGCTGATGAGCGGACGTCGTGTGAAATGCATGGTTCAATAGTTGAACCAATGAGTTGAAACACCCTACAAGAAACGCTGATAGTTTTACTAAACACTCACACTTGTAATTGACAATGCTGATCCTGCGATGATGTAAACATTGATACTCAAATTTATGTGTGTTCCTTTGTTCGCTCACGCATGTCCGCATGTTCCCAACGACAGCCTATAATCATGAAAAAGGACTCAACCTGGGAAAGCTTCGGACACCTGGTACAGAACAAAAGAACATACAGCAGATACCATTATCCATGTGAGACAGATACATAATTCTCAACGGAATTTTATGTATGCGAGAACAGTTTATCCGATTTAATCATGTTGTCACTACTGACTGTCATATGACAATCAAATGATTATCACGGTTGTTTTGTTTTTTTTTAAATTCAGCCATTTCCAACCGACGAAAACCATATAAAAAATAAGTTTAAAAAATGAAAAAGAGAGCATTTCAAAGCTCCATGCTAAAAGAAAAAAAATCGAAAATGATATTAAAAAATACCAAAAGCTGTCGGAATGTATGGGGTGCACACAAAAAATTGATACGCGAAAAATAATAGTGGTTAGTGGGGATTCATTTTTAAATGTGTTTCCGCATGAGGAAAGAGCTCTTCTGTTGTTTTGTTATTTTCTGAATTTAAATTGAACATTCTGAACTCGAATTCTTATAAAATTATTTATTTTAATAAAAAACACGTATGGTTTTATCACGTACAAAATTAAAAACGTAATGAAATAAAGTAAATAAAAAGCAAAAATCATTGTTTCATTTTTGGCGGAATATAAAAATGGTCATTTATGTTAGTATAACAGTCAAACCTGATATCCACAGTAAACTATCATTTATGACACTTTTTGATAGTTACAGTGTCATCACTGATCTAGGAAAAGGAATGAGAGTGAGCAGTACGGCTATATACTTAATCAGTAGGCCATGTTGGTGTATAAGAAGGAGACAAAAACTCACACGTACACAGTTGTTTACATCACATTTGCGCAAGTCCCCTTAAGTTCGTGATAGAAATTTTGTATGAGGCGCTGATCGTTAGGTTGACATTGCTGACAATCAGATGATAGTCATATGATAGGCAGTATTCTTGTAGGGTAGTGACAAAATATTCTTTGCATGTATTCTTATGGAGCCATGCACATCTAGCGACTGTCGTACGACACGACCATGTTGACCAACTCGGCAGAAATGCCGCGAATATCTTGTCGGAACGTGTCGCTACATGTCGCGTCGTATAATGTGTATGAACCTTTGAGTTAACCAAAATCTTAAGTTTACTTTTTGTTTAGCTTTACATCCCACATCCTGTTTGTTGTAAGATGAAGGTGCGGTAACATACATATGTATTCAACATTTTCTAAGCGAAAATACTGAAGAAATGGCGCATTTATATGGAACTTTGCCCAAGTTACATAGAAAAGACAAAAGTTAAAGGTATGGCCACGCGTATATCTTGCTACACAATGTTAGTTGAATGTAAAACGAGGAAAAGTTGACATATTCTCAAAGGCCGGGCAATGACATTTTTCATATAGATGCGTTTAATACAAGCTTATGCATTCTAGTAACATCGCGACAATCAACCAAGATGATGCGTTTATAAATATGAAGGAACTTCTTATTGGCAATTGAAGTTTATTTCGCCTTGCCCATTCACATACAAAAAACCGCGAAGCACTGTTATAAAAATTCTCCCTATATAACAAAAATACTTGCTAACATATTTTGTGTCGTATTCATTTGTTATATTGCTGTTTTTAATTGCGAAAAATGTTAGAAAAGTTAACAACGAGTGGGAAAAATAATTTCACTTGCAATGCGTGCCAACCATTGTTTACTATATAGTTTGGCAGCTTAAGTAGAGGTTATGTTGCGAATAGAGTGGAAGGCAGTGGACTAGGCAGTCGAATGTCATATAATGAAGGAATGGTGTTCGGAGATTTTTCGAAGTTAAAAAAAAAAAATGATAAAAGCTTTAATATAAATAAAACTATTGTTTTAGTAACAACAAAAACGCCATATATATTCTGTATACATAAATATGTAAGGATTACCTCACTTTAAAATTTGAATTAAATAATATAAAGTTTTGTTTTGAAACTGAGTCGAGAACTGTGCGTGTGAATGTGCGAATTTTCACCGATCAGCTGTTAGTTGCGCTACTTGGTAAAATTTACAATGGTGCCAACACCCTTAAGTTAAGCAAATGTCAAATTCTTGTTCATTGTTTACTATATAGTTTGGCAGCTTAAGTAGAGGTTATGTTGCGAATAGAGTGGAAGGCAGTGGACTAGGCAGTCGAATGTCATATACAGCCCAATTCTAAACGAAAATTCCGTGCGAGTTTTTTCCCTTCTCCCATTCCTTGTATTCTAAATAAAAATTCCTTGTGAGTTTTTTCACTTCTCCCTTTCCTCCTATTCTGAACAATGTTCGAAAAAGAGGAAACCGGTTATGGGAGAAAAGTAGGTATTATGAATGTGAGGGAGAGGGAGATTTCTTTGCCATTTCATAGGAGTTTTTTCACTAGTTAAATTAAAGGGAATGCATCAAAATAGTTAAAGGAAATTCGTTCTTTTAAGAAAGAACACTTATTTGTATAAATTTGTGCTAAAATATATATTTACATTCTACTACAATATTCTCACTGTTATTACAACAACAACAACAACAACAACAAAGTATATCACAAGCAACGGAAAGCTCTTTGTATATTTGATGCAGCCATCAAGAAATTGCGCAAGGTTTTTTTAAGAAGGCTTAATTAGATTTTGGCATATGGCGAACTCAACTCGACGTGGCCGCCAGAAAATTGCTTTGCAGAATGAAAGCAGGCAACTCCGGCGGATTTGTGTTATCCCGCCATCTTCTTATTATGCTCCTCTGATGTTGCTGTGGCACCAATTCATTACTCATTTCAGTGAATACCACATGAAATGCAATAATGTGCATTGTTTATACCTTATATCTTAATTTCAAACAAATTCGCAACAATAATTAAACTTTTCACTTTTTTAAACAAAATAAGAAATGCGCAACGAAATTTCAATTGACAAAACAGCTGACTTCGAAAATTCGAAATTCCTATTCCCCAATTTTTCTTCTCCCTAGGAGAAAAGAATTGGAGGAATTTTTCCGCGGGATTAAAAAAATCCGCGAGAACAAAATTACGCGAGAATATTTAGAATTGGTCTGATAATGAAGGAATGGTGTTCGGAGATTTTTCAAAGTTAAAAAAAAAAAATTATAAAAGCTTTAATATAAATAAAACTATTGTTTTAATAACAACAAAAACGCCATATATATTCTGTATACATAAATTTGTAAGGATTATCTCACTTTAAAATTTGAATTAAATAATCTAAAGTTTTTTTTTGAAACTGAGTCGAGAACTGTGCGTGTGAATGTGCGAATTTTCACCGATCAGCTGTTAGTTGCGCTACTTGGTAAAATTTACAATGTTCTTGTTGTTGTGGTAGCGATAAGGACACTCCCCGAAGCCCTTGCGGAGTGTCATCGATGTTGATGGTCCTTTGCCGGATACAGATCCGGTACCACGCCCGACCATCTCGGGAATTATGACGACCTGCGGCCTTCTACGCCATACCGCCCTCCCACCACCTACAATCATGAGGAGGTCGGGGTCGCCAGAGCCTCGGTTGTTAATGAAACAGGATTCGCCACGGATAGGTGAGCTTAACAATTGGGTAATTGTGCAGTTTAGGGGCCCCACCCTAAAATTGAGCCTTTTTTTTTGAGAGACGTATCAAAAGACGCGTATTCACGTCTAGATCAAGAATCCGAAAACAGAAGTTTATTTTTTTTTACCCGTTCAAAAGATATTAAAGAAAAACCGAAAAAAGACCCGCTGGTACTTCCGAAACCGGGGGTGGGATCTATAGTGTTTTTGCGCAGAACACCTTTCTGCGTTGGCGGCCTTCGGCCGCGCTTATAAAAAATAACCCTGGGCTACGCCATGCCAAGTCCGGGTGTGTGGTATAACCGTGGCTACCGCCACGGTGATGCACAACAGACAGAGATAAAATTTTTCGACTTCGGATTATTGTTCTCGAGATTAATACGCGTCTTTTGATACCTCACTCGAAAATCTTGGCCCAACTTTAGGGTGGGGCCCCTAAACTGCACACTACCGACAATTGGGTTGGAGAAACTATACCGCGGGTATATTCTAACCCCCTACCCCGCTGGGGTTCAAATTTGTCTTCTTATGCTTTGCTTGCTTCAAAATTTGCGAGTTGGCTACTTTTCCATATCAGATGGTGCCCGTGTCGCTCAATCTACCGTTCTCCATAAAAACACGTGCCATCTACTCACAACTCATAGAATGTTTCTATATGAAAAACTGCTTATGTGTCGTGGCTTTAACAGAAGCTCTTTTTCCTTTTCGACTACACTGTCATTCGTTAATTTAATTGTCAAACTATCAGAAATTCTATTCCGATTTTCGCTAGGATCAGTGTTCGTAGGGGAAGTGGTGAAAATTTGTTAGTTTTTGAAGATTGTTTGTAAAAGCCTGAAATTATTATTTCAAAAATTATTTACAAATTTATTAGCAAAACGGTGTGGGGCATAGAACCCAGTTGGAAGCCACGTTTTGGGCTACACTTAAGCACAAAGATCGATTGGCGAGGAGAAATTTTGATGACGGCGTGTGTGTGTCAGTTTACGAATAAAACTGGAAAAATTAAAAAGCTAAGCGTCGAAGTTGTTGCGATAAGTAAAAATAGTTAGGGAGATACGATTTATAAAAGTATTAGGTTTAAAGTTATAATAATGATGCCATAAATGTATATACTATATAAGACGCGTAAAATATGATGGTAAATGTGTGTTGTTGATGGTTATATGATTGCTGAACTTGGTCTGATTTGAAAACAAATGGAGCGTTAGCTTACTTTATTGATGCACCCCGTCATATTACTAAAGGTATTCACACATGTGTTTCTGCTTGGACAGACAAACGTGTCACGAATCACCGAGCAGTGCCCATTTGTACTGCGTAAGTAAATAGGCCGATTGGATAATATACTGGATTCAGCATCTTCATGCATTAATTCGGCAATCCATACAACAATGTTAATTACGCCCAATGTTCATTTTATGCATTTTCCTTCAGATTATACGCATATTTAACAAGTCTTCAAGTTCGGAGTTGGTAAACGCCTATCGTGTCACTTCCACTACCCGCAGATGCACTTCTGTCTGCATAGAACAAGCCAAAGTCAACAAATCACAAAAAATAAACAAAATAAAGAGTAGCAAAAAATTGCCAAGATGCATTCAACTATACATAGCAATAGCATCACTATCATTACCAACAACAGCAATAACACATATAATAATAACAATAGCACCAATATCAATATCATTACTAACACGATGAACAACATTGTGAATAATACGACAAATAACTTGCCGCCCTCAATCGTACCCGCCGTCGACATAAATAATACAGCATGTACAACAACATCCTCAAAAACAACGATAACGCACTTAAATACAAGCAGTAACTCAAGTGTGCTAATGTCTACTGGAGAAGTTGCAGCGGCAGCAGCTGAAGGGGATGCGCGAACTCATATAAGCGAAAATATGAATAGCAAAAGTACAACCGCAGTATTGGATGAACAAGTGGCGTTGCTGCAACGTGCTGCCGATGAACGTGAAGCTATTTTCAATCGTTATTCACTTGGGTTAGATCCTAAGAATGTGGTGGACCCTTGGGAAAACCCAACCTTTGAAATTTATCATATTACAGACAAGTGAGTAATCACCGCAAAATAAATTAGATAGTATTAGTAGGACATAAAGTACATTTTATGGTGAACAAATAAATATTCAAAATTTATATTTTGTGGGAAACGCCAAAAAAGTTTCTTAACGTTGACACTCTTAATACACGTCTAAAAATATCGGGAGAGATGTCAAAAGGCGTGCTTTGGACCCAGGACTACGAGCCCCAAAGTGGAAATTTTAATTTCTGTCAAGAGATATTTGCAAAAGAAATTTAAAATTTTCATGTGGTTGTTGTAATTAATAGGACTATTAAAATTATACGAATAGTTCGAATTGTAAAGACTGTAAAAGTACATTTGGATGGTAATCGATTTAATTTAATCTCAATACGATGCGTTGCGTCTTTTTCAAAGTGTAGACAGGATATATCTTATGTTAGCTGCTGTTCTTAAAACATATATGGCATTCCGAGTGCAACTATCAGCGAGTGTGGATGGTTTAAATCAAATTTTAAAGTGAAACTTGTCTGTAAATTGTGAAGTACAGTTTTTTGGCACACAAAAGTGATCAAATTTTTTGTTTTTGTAGTCGCAAATGCTTTATGTGTTTTAAATTGTAAAAAAATTCCATTAAACTTTGCCAAGCATATTAAAACTCCTGGGTAAGTGAAGTGGCTAAATTGTAAATTTTTAAAAAAGATTAAAAAGTTTCAACCCTGAAGTGCAGCTCCAAAGCTCATCCTGGGTAAATTTAAAGATAGTGTCCGTTGCGATACGAAAAAGAAACACCAAACTGGCATCTTCATCGTCTTGAGGTAAAGATGGTGAACGTGGGCCTACAAAAAAGTCTAAAATTTTAAACGATGAAAATTTCACGGGATTCTTTGAAATGTCGAATAACGGCATCGTCAGAATAAAGAAAAAAATGTAGGTAACGGGGATTCTGTTGCGTCTTCTCAGACTCCGTTAAGCCGAAGTCATTGGTGCCGTATGTCGTATCGCTGTATCCGTATCCCTAACGTAATCAGCTGTTTATCGTTACGACGGTAAAGCTGGAGACATTGGTGCTTTATCGGTAACCTTTTAACAGCTGATTCGACCAAACTTATGAAAATCAATGCAATCGATTATTTGTGCCGCTAAGGTCGTAACCGTATCGTAGCCAACCAATTGGGTTTTGGTTTACCGTCGTAACGATAAACAGCTGATTACGTTAGGGATACGGATACAGCGATACGACATACGGCACCAATGACTCCGGCTTAAACCAAAACCCAATTGGTGGGCTACGATACGGTTACGACCTTAGCGGCACCAATAATCGATTGCATTGATTCTCATAAGGTTGGTCGAATCAGCTGCTAAAAGGTTACCAATGTCTCCAGCTTTAGCCATAGGAACAAAGACAAACGAAACATTAACACAAAAAACAACGGACATAACAAATGACAAAACTACTGCAGAAAGCAGTGTTGCCAACACACAACGCACAGTGATGTACCCCGGAAAACAATAACCATGACTCAATAAAAATTTTATATCCCAGATTTACTGGTGAAATTTTTGTATTGGTAGATACATAGCTCCCAATGCCTTAGCTTAAATAATGAAAAATTTACAACTGGGCTTACTTTATGTAGCCAAATAAAAGACTTATTTTCGTGACATTGATCATGTTAAGGCCTTAGGAAGAACGCTCTATAAAGTAATTTTAAAAATACCTATTCGGCAAAATCTTTCATAATGGACGAACGCCTAGCCAAAAGAGGATTAACGCAATTTGTTCCTAGAACAGCCTTAGAAATATATGGGGTAGTTAGAGGTGTTCCCACATGCTACTCGGAACAAGATATTTAAAAGAAGCTGAGTCTAGTGTACCAATAGCGTCTGTACGCAGATTTATCGAATAACGGCATCGTCAGAATAAAGGAAAAAAATGTAGGTAACGGGGATTCTGTTGCGTCTTCTCAGTTAGCCATAGGAACAAAGACAAAATTAACACAAAAAACATGTTTGTGCTTCAAGCATTATTTTGTGGTTTGCGTCTAAGCTAATGCCAAAACAAGAATGCTGTTAAATTCCTCTGCCACGCACCAGAATTCTGTTAAATTCCTCTGCCATGCACCAGAATTCTTTTAAATTCCTCTGCCACGCACCAGAATTCTGTTAAATTCCTCTGCCAAACACAAGAATTCTGTTATTCCCCTGGAAAGCACAATTCTGTTATTCCTCTGGAAAACCATACAAGTTTGAATGGCACTGTAAACCAGAAAAATCAAATTGCAAATCTGTTAAATTCCTCTGCCACGCACCAGAATTCTGTTAAATTCCTCTGCCATGCACCAGAATTCTTTTAAATTCCTCTGCCACGCACCAGAATTCTGTTAAATTCCTCTGCCAAACACAAGAATTCTGTTATTCCCCAATGAATGTTATCAATACTAGAAAATTAATAGAACCGAGATAAGAATCCGATAATGAAAGCTTTTTTTATTTATTTCATATTTCTTTGGCAACGCATTAGTACAATGCAATATTGTATAGTACAACAAAAGTAATAATTACATAAAGATCATTTAAAAATATACTATATAAAGCGAAAAACATATACAAAAGAAAAAAATAAAAAAATAAAACAATTTCGTATTTATTCACTGTTGAATAAAGATAAAAATTTACCACATTGTAACGATTTTACTTGCAATTCCCCTTATTTGCAATCTTCTGCTGAGTTCGAATCACTAAACTGATGAATAAATAACTCCAATACTTAATAATGCCAAATGGCCTTTATTAAAGTTATTCACAATAACACTCAAACTTTGCAACCAAACTGCAAACTGATTGCTGATTGATAGCTCAAATGAAACTCCTCTTCGCCTCTACTGTCTCGCCTTTTATACTTTTTGATTTCTCATTGCATACTTGGTTGCGTCATAATAATCTGAGCTGCGTTAGAGCTGCCACCCAGTTTCTTCGAGCATTATTTTTGGCCCGTTTTTTCGAACACCATGGATCAAGTCAATGGTAAGCGTCGTCGTGGTGACGACCTTAATAACGAGGTTGATAGCGCCAAAAAGGTGCAACGGATCAGCGGCTTCTCTCCTAGTTTAATGCAAAGCATGGATCAGCGATTTGCTAGGTTCAACGATCTGATTGCTAAGCAAATTTTGGACTCGGAAAAAAGGCTCATTGAATTCGTATGCAAAAAACTAGAAGACAAATTTGTGGTGCTGAAGAAAGGGTCAGTGAGCTTAATGCAAGAGTTACTCAGCTGGAGAGCGTGTTCGAGCGCGTTGGTTATCTCGAAGAGGAAGTAAAAACACTCAAAAACAATGCGTCAAAGCAAGAGAGCCATATTGCCGCAAGTGAAGTCCGTGTATACGGAATTCCCTTTAAGGAAGGACAAAACTTAACAAGTGTCTTTCATCACCTCTGTTCCACTCTTAGATTGCAACCAATTCCTATAATGAGCATTTTTCGGCTACGGAAACTAGACAACAGCGTGACAGATCCGGCCGTAATAATCAAATTTCAGTCGCCGACAGACAGAAACAAATTGCTAAAAAGTATAGGCACCTTTAGGCGCCAAAACAATCCAAACAAGGTCTGCAATTAGTTCATGTGGGCATAAATTCAAATGCTCCGATTTATGTAAATGCTTCGCTGTCCAGGCAAAACTATGCCATCTTCAAGGCAGCGATCCGTCTAAAGAAGAAAAGGAAGGTAGTAGCGGTTTTTTCTAAGAAGGGTCTGGTACATATCAGACGAACAGCCAACGCCAGCCCTGAAGCAATACATAGCTTGGATTTTCTAGAGCGTCTTGAGAATACCGGCGAAGAAAGCGCGAGTTCCTTTCGAGTTGATGATGCGCCAACGAATAATGATCAATAAATTAATTTCTATGTATGGTATATTACTTAAGTTCTTGAGTCTCTTCGTTTCCGTCTTTATCTCTCCCTATCATACTTGTAAACAATCATTTATGTTGTCTTTATTGTTACGCATCGCAGAGCATTGTTTATATCCCATATATAGTGATGGTCCTGGACTATAGGTTGTCTAGTTCCAAAGACTGCTTACATACACTGTTACGCGTATTCAGCAAACGTACTAAAGGGCTCAAAGTCATCCATCTCAATGCGCAAAGCCTATATAAAAAGCTGGATGAATTGAGATTCATATCTAAGGGTTCTGATATAGATGTTATATGTATTTCCGAGACCTGGTTTTCTTCATGTCACAAAAATGATTTGGTGCAACCAAATGGATATCAACTTTTCAGGGCTGATAGACGTGGTCATGGTGGTGGTGTTGCTATATATGTTAAAAGTAGTTTATCCTGTAAACTTTGCTGCAGTGCTAGTCCAAGTGATTCTGTCGAATATGTGTTCGTAGACGTGTTCTCTGTAAATAATGAAAGGCTTCTTATCGGCTGTGCATACAGACCTAATCGTGGAGTTGACTTCTCTGGCTTTATTGAATTTCTCGAGCCTCTACTTATAAGCTATGATAATATAATCATCGCTGGGGATTTCAACTCCAATCTTCTCGTCGACTCAACTCTAAAGCTAAGTATGGAGTCTCTTGGACTTTTTCCCACCAATTTAACTTCACCTACACACTTTACTGACTCAAATTCTTCTTTACTGGATTTATTTTTTGTGAAGGATCCCCTGAAATTGCTCCACTACGATCAATTGTCGGCATCTTGCTTTTCAAAACACGATCTGATATTTCTTAGTTACAACTTTCAAACGACACACATCCAATGTTCCTTTACGTATCGTGATTTTAGAAGCATAGATTACAGTTCCCTTAATGCAGCGGTGGAGTCGGTCGAATGGAGCTTGATTCGTACGCTGACATCGGTCGATGATCAGGCATCATTCCTACAGAACCATATTATTAGGCTTTTCGACAACCATGTGCCAGTGAAACTCAAGGCTGCTACACACAATAATACCCCTTGGTTTAGTGCCAATCTAAAACACTTAATTCACCAGCGTAACCTTGCTTACTCACGATGGAAAAGATACAAAACCCTGGAGGCTCACAACTGCTTCAAAGCAGCTAGGATCGCTGCAAACAAAGCCATTAGGTCAGCTAAGCAGAGATTTTATAATAACAAGTTTAGTGCTGCTTTGAGTTCGAAGGAAACCTGGAAGTCGATTAAACATATTGGTATCGGAAAATCCAAATGCGATATTTCTGTCCTCCCTCATGTAGACATTAACGAGATAAATATAAATTTTGTAAATCTGCCAATCTCAACTGACAATATATGTATGTGCTGACAATTATTGTATTCGCGCTAATGTTGATTTTGGTCCTCTTAAGTTTGCTAGTGTCGATGATTGTTATGTCGTTCAAGCCATTCTTTCAGTAAAGTCTAATGCTATGGGGTTCGATGGTATATGTCCGAAATTTTTAAAAATAATTCTTCCTAAAATCCTTCCTCACTTAACCTACTTGGTTAACTCTGTGCTGACGTCCTGTGTATTTCCCAAATGTTGGAAAAAAATTAATTTTATTACCAACTTTGACATTTTAGTTGTACAAACAACTAGTCTTAAACCAAACCTAACTGTATGCACTGCATACCTTCCACCCAGCGTAAATACCTCCGCATTCAGCATTGAAATTCAAAGAACTCTAAATTTTCTTGACTCGCTTCCAAATACTCTATTCATTGGAGATTTTAATGCCAGGCATAGCAACTGGGGTGATACATTAAGCTCCAGCAAAGGAAAGCATCTTTTCAATTTGATTCAGGAATCTACTTTCCAAATACTAAACAATGGAGACTACACGTTCCAAAGAGATATCAGATCACCAGGTGGATCTGTACTCGATCCCGCTTTTTCAGATTTCAATGCCCCTTTTAAATGGTCAGTGGATAAAATTAGAATTGGGGGTAGCCACCACTATCCTATAACTATTTACATAAACAACATCAACACAAACACTTCCACCTTTATGTCCAAAAAAAAGTTCCAAAAAAATTAAGTAATCTTGAATGCGAATCAAATTTAGAAATGTTTGAAAACAAATTCAAGGAAGAAATTAAGATTGCTACTGTCACTAAAAGTGATTCAAAAGTACTAAAAAGCTGGTGGGATGACAATACTGAAAAAATTTATAGGTTTCTCAGTGTTGCTTTTAAAAAAGCCAAACGATATCCAAATCCTGAAAACTATCATGCTCTAACAGAAGCGAGGAAACGGTGGAAAAAAGAAATTACAGCGTAATAAAGTCACTCCCTGATTTTACTTTAAATAATTTCCGAGCAGCACTAAATGACATTTTCCTTTCCAACAAAATACCAGATAGCTGGAGAACAATTAAAATTGTTCCAGTCCCTAAAAAGGAAAAAAACCTGAATAATTTCGAAAATTTTAGACCTATCTCATTAATATCTGTCCCACTCAAATTATTAAATACATGCATTAAAGACAGAATATATCTAACTACGTATGCTGAAAGCTTGGTGTTGAACTTAACAGCAATATTAATGTTTATAAATTTAATTTTAAGTCTGGGAGAGAGATCTCTTCTTTCAGAATCTTAGTTCCTGACACATTTTTTGATAGGGTACTCGATTCTACTTTCTGGCCGAAGCACTCTGTGGTGCATTTGTTTACTAGAAAGTCGAACCGTGACCGCGCTACTTTAAATGCATCAAAAAACTTGCCAGACAACACTCCAGAAGTGGTACAAACTTAAATTATGTCTTATCAAACGTAAATAATATCTCACTTAGTATACTTTACCAGAACGTTAGGGGGTTGAATACCAAACTAACGGAAATTTTTCTACGGAGTCATGAGAGTCCTTATGATGTACTCGTTTTTACTGAGACTTGGCTAAAACCAACAGCTTTTAATGCTGAAGTTTTATCGAGTTCGTTTCAAGTGTTTAGAAAAGACCGACAGGCCAGAGTTGGTGGAGGTGTGTTAATTGCCGTTCACACTAGGTTTTCCGCGGAGGAACTACATTTTCCTGACTTTGAGGATGTTGAGCTTCTTTGTGTAAGAGTAAGTGAAAATATAGCTATCTTCACAGATAGTCTAGCGGTTTGTCACATTCTAAAAGACCGTCGAACCAACAACTACATAGCTCAAAATATTTTTCGTACCATTCAAAATCACAATTTCAATCAAGTACACATAATCTGGACACCCAGCATATGGGTATACCAGGAAATGAAAGAGCTGATGCAATTGCCAAGAAAGCAACCGAAGCTGACATCTTCAAAGATGTGAAACTTACTATACAATAGGGTCTTAGACTTATTCGATATGAAATATACGACACTTGGTACAACGAATTTTTGGAATTTTCAAGTGAACATCCAAATTTATATGCAGACATACATAGAATTAGGAAAAATCACTGCTGGTTCAGAAAATTAAAATTTCCGACAACGGAACTGAAGAGACTAAACAGAATCTTGGCAGGTCACACGTATGACAAGTCCTATTTATTTAAAATTGGCGCCAACAGATCCGAAAGATGTAGATGCGGCCAGATTGATGACTACATTCATCAAACTTTTGTATGTAGACTTCTCAGCAACACCCGTGACACCTTCAATCTTTTTAAAAATCATCATAATTTTAAAGATATTCTTTGTGATAACAATTTAGCCAAAATCACTGAGCTCATACATTTTTTCCAAAAAGCCACTTTTAAAGTTTAATTAACTTGACTAGCTCAATGCTTATTAATTTTCATGTAAATAAAATGTTTTGTACCTTATATGTACTATATAATAATGTTTTGTTTATCAAAGATACAACAAAATTTTGTTTGTTTTCCTTTTGTCATCCACAAAGCAAAAACAAATGCACGTCGGTTACACGGTCATTATGACTTCAACATGTCATATGAAATGCGCTCGCTAAGCAAATTTCAATTGACCAAATGTCATTTCGTTTCATTCAACACATTTGTACATACAAAAATTTTTTTGTAAAAAACTACAAAACCTCATACGCGTCGAATATAACCTGGAACCTCAAAATTGGAACGCGCATCCGGAATCAACAATACTACTGGAATCACAACACACTTGGAATACAACCTGACCTATTAGATATTCAATTGATCCCGGCGGCCATAAAATCTTGAACCAAAAAAAAAAAAAAAAAACATATGGTTGAGAGTATATCTTAAGTTAGCTGCAGTTCTAAAGCATATATGGCTGACGGCGGTTGAACGTACTGACTGTGGCAAGGTTGGATTTAGGCCTACCCTACTGGGCACGACTTAGGTAAAGCAGTGTTTACAGCTCGGCCTTCCTGACATTCCGATCGACTCGATCGGGTATCTTTTGGCACTTCCTCGGTGTCACCATTCGCTCTCTCAGTTAGAGGATCCGACAATGCCTACGTAAACCATTCGATTCAACCACACCATTATAAGGTATTTTCGTGACCTGGAAATTTTCTATGTCCTTCAGAACGTATCGATCGTTTGGCAATGTTTTGCTTATTTCATAGGGACCCTTGTACTTGGGATACATTTTTTATTAGTCCTTGCAGTGGTGTCTACATTTTTCATGACTACGTAATCCCCCACCTTGAAAACTTTCGCTGGGACGCTATGTTTTAGAAAATACTTTTGACTATACTCCTGAGACTTTTCAATAGATTGTAATGCTTTTGATCGAATTTTCCCTAAGTCTGGTGGTTCAGTTGCACCGTCCTTTTCTTGTAAGTGTTCTGTCAGTTCATCGATGACTCTACCCCTCTGTTCCACTCCAAACAATAACGTATCCGGTGATTCTTTGGTTGACGAGTGAACAGAATTATTAATAGCATACTCCACCTCAACCAGTTTGCTCATCCAATCCGATTGATCTATTGGTTCGGTAAGTTTCGCCAGCATTGCCTTTAACACTCTGTTCACCCTCTCCATCTGTCCGTTCGCTTGTGGCGGAGCAACTGCAACCTTCACATGCTGCACATTATTATTAATTAGAAACTCTGAAAATTCTTTAGACGTGAAGCATGTTCCCCGATCACTTATGATACGCCGGGGTCGACTATAGCTATCGAAGTAACTTTGCAAAGATGCGCAAACCTCTTTCGTACTTGTGGTTTTTACTGCATATAATTTAGTAAACTTCGTGAAACTGTCTACAACTACTAAAATGTGTTTCTTAACTGTGCGAATTGAGGGAAGTGGTCCAAAGTGGTCTATGTGTACTGTATCGAAAGGAACTTGTGTTCTAGGAATGTTATACAAGTTATGCTCGTTGGATCGGGCCGCCGGTGAGAATACTATGCACTTAACACAATTTCGGATGTAGTTTTTGACCTTTTTTCTAAGCTTTGGAAACCAGTAATTCTTTTTCAACTCATATACTGTCTTGTCAACGCCCATATGCCCAATTTTTTCATGCATTAATCGGATTATGTTGGTTTCCATTTCTATAGGTACATATAGCAGAAGATGGGGTGACTTTGGATCGGATTTAAAAACAAGGCCATCTTTAAGCTCGTAGTGCTGCACTGGGCCATTCTCTAATATTCCCCTTAACGTTTTTATCGTATTATCTCTATTTTGAGTGATCTGTATATTTAAGTCGGTATTATTTACTTCTTCAGAGCTGACTAGATGGCATCGGCTTAAAGCATCGACATGGCCCATTGAACAGCCCCCACGATGCTTTATTTTAAAGTTTTCGAAATGGAACACTCATCTGGCAATACGTTGGTTTATTTGCTTCTTATCCATTGCCTGAGCGATAGCACTGCAAGTGACTATGACAAAGGCAGTTCCCTTTAATTCGGTTTTAAATCTTTCTAGTGAATAAACAATAGCTAAAGTTTCTAACTCAAAGCTGTGTAGTTTTGACTCTGACTCTGAAGCTGTTTTCGAAAAATATGACACGGGATGAAATTTTCCATCCTCTTGTTTTTGCATAAGCACAGCTCCAAATCCTATCTTACTGGTGTGGAGCTCACCGTCTTTACTGGGGTTGTAAATAGCCAATACCGGAGCTGACATTAAACAACTTCTGAGAGACTCGAAGGCTTTATCACACAGCTCACAAAAATTAAAGGAAGTATTATTTTTGAGCAGATTAGTTAAAGGCTTTGCGATTGAAGAAAAGGACGGAACAAATTTCCTAAAATAAGAAAACAGACCGAGACACTGTTGGAGCTGTTTGAAGTTTCGTGGCTTTGGGAAATTCTTTATTTTCTCAATATGTATATCGTTTGGTCGAATGCCCTTACTATTCACGTGATATCCCAGGAAGTCTACTTCCGAATATCCAAATTTACATTTTTGCATCCTCAACTCAAGACCTCGCATGTATAACCGTCTTAGCACACAGCTTACAACGTCTACATGGGTTTCGAAGTAGGATGTGGCTACCAAAATATCATCCATAAAGATAACTATTTTCCCCGACTGTAATAGACCTCGAAAAATCTCGTAAACAAAGCGCTGAAAAACCACCGGCGCGTTTCTCAAGCCGAACGGCATTTTCATGTACTCGTACTGTCCTCCCGGGGTTACAAAAGACGTATACTTAATGGAATCGTTTTCCATTTGAACCTGGTGAAACCCACTTTTATGGTGCGACACTGTGAAAAATTTCTTACCCGATAAATACTCCAAACAATCTTCTATCAGCGGCATAGGAAAATTGTCTCGAATGGTCTTTTTATTCAGGAACCTATAATCTATACATAATCGTCTCTCGCCATTCCTTTTCCTGACCAACACAGTGACAGACGCGTACGGGGAGTTGCTATACCTTATAACGCCCTCAGAGTGTAATTTATCAACAATTGCCTGCACTTCGGCTTCTCGGAATGGGAAAGCCTCCTTGGAGAACAATGAAAAGACGTATCATCGGTTAGGCTTATTTTCATTTTATAATCTAGGGGCGCTATCTGTACTTCTGCTGAGGGATTTGAGTATTGACTCACTATAACCCTTCTTAATACACCCGATTGCTGTGCATTTAGCTCAGAGCTAACATCTGTTTTGTCTGAAGATTCCCCCTGCGACACAACACCAATAACCACGTTACCAACGTTTTTGTTACATATTTCCACCCCACATATCTGCATTGTGTATTCCTTTGAATATTTACTTTCCTCTTCCGGCTCCTTTTGATCACTTGGCTGAATCGAACCGTCGGTGGACCCCACCAACCCCCCTGAACATGAGTTACAAGTTTTCTTAAGGCAAAACAAATCGAGCGCACTATTTTCAAAACAATTTATATTCACCCTTATCGCGAAGTTCACGGGGAAAAGTGTTCGCCTTCACTTCTTTTGTTCGGATGAACTTTTTCCGCCTATCGGCAATTTCGGGTGAACAAAAGTTCACTTCGAAACAGCTGATGCTCTATTGCGAATTGGCAGTGAACAAATAATTTACTTACAATTGTGTAAATTTTTTAACCAAGCATATATTTCCTCAAAATACAACAAAAATATAAATAAAAAATTAATAAAATAATGTCTAGTATTGCACTTAGGTTGGTATTAATTGAGCGCGAGGCGAATATATATGTGAAAGCGATTCGGAGGCAATTAAGGGACAGTTCTATTTGGAGCTAAATGATTCGCTGTAAGCTAAAAATTACTATTTCCAGCACTTTTGAATAACAAGTTAATTTTTTTCAATTAACTTTCGCCAATATTACAGGCTAAACAAGCTGGCATTCTAATATTTGCTAGTTATTCTTACCAACTTCTTGTCACCATTGAAGCAAAAATTTGGAGTTCCACCAAGGTGTTGGAAAGGACCATGAAGTGAGTCTTCGCCAATCTTGTTTCAGTGAGGTGCTCAACATTTTGGAACCGTTGCCGTTACAGGAATTTCACTTTTTCCACTCAGCTTCCGATTGTGCCTTATTTATTGATTTATTTCTAATAATAAAAGTACATATATTTATAAGAGCATCAAATTTCAAAACAAAAAATTAATTACATTTTGTTTTCCATTCGTTCGCCTGTAAAATATAAGTGAACAAATTTTGGTTTCCCCGCTGTTCATTTCGCCCGAACAAAGAGTTGCCGATAAGGTGAAATCTTTTTCGAACATGAAAAATTGTTTCGCCACCCTCTGCGATAGGGTGAACAAAAACTGAATATTTTCGGGTGAAAATAAAACTCGCGATAAGGGTGATTGTTCAATTTCATTTCATTTTTTATGTTCATTAAAATTTCTTTAGAATAATGGATTTTAGATTTAAATTTACATAAAAATATACGGAATTTGTTTAATAGATCTCGCCCAATTAATACAGGCTTAGAGAGATCAGAATCATTCAAAACTAAAAATCTATGGGTCATTTTCTGCCCTTTTAATTTAACTTCACATATAACTTCTCCAAATGTATAAATTTGTTTATTACCCACACCTCGGTACTTGGTTGGCTTCGGTTGGTTGCCCATGTTGAATGGTACAATTGACCTTTTAATAAAACTCCTCGGACTACTGGAATCGAGAAGAGAAAATATATGAGCTGTGCATTCGCTTTGTTTACCTAGAACAGTGACACTTACCACTTGCCTTACATCAATCGCCTCAACCAAACCTGCTTCATTTGAATCTATATCATCGATAGCTGCGACCGCCATTTTCTTCTTGAACCTGTTTGATGGAAATGCCCAAGCTCCCCACATTTTGAAGCATGACCCTGGTTTCCTTACTGGCTTCGTACATTTCGATTGGTAATGACCTAGCTGACAGCAGTTGAAACACCGTATTGCTTCCTCTGTAGAATCTACTTTTACTCGACGAGGTACAGCCTGTTGTTGTTGTTGTTGTTTAATCGTGTTTAAATGCGGCCTATCTCGAAGTTTGTCGGAGCGTTCGTATTGTACCTTCAGCTGCTTCATCGTGGTCGCTTGGTATAGCATTGATAATAGCGAATTCCTTTCATTTAAACCAGATATGATGACGTCCACTACGCGCGCTCTGGTATGTTCGTATGTTACTCTCATTTCGACGCTGAGAACTTTTATTTGGTTTGCGTTTTCGGCTTTTTAGTTGCTCGTAAACTTCCAATAAGGTATGCTTCCGACCGAGCTCGTGACATAAGGCACCCTTCAACACTCCGTACGTAGAAGTCGAAATTGTACATGTAAAAAGCTTTGCGGTACCGTCTAAAAGACGACGTACGCAAACGAGTTTATTGCGCTCATCAAGTTGCATCAACTCGAACATGTCTTCGATATCGCAAAACCACTTATGGACATCATAACCATCCTCGCCGGTATATTTCACAGCCATGGCATCAATTGTTGTCATATCTACAGCTGAAATTCGCTGCCCCTGAATCTGAAGTGATTCCAACTCCTTCCTCAAAAGTAGCAGCTCTTTTTGCATTCTAAGGCGATCGCTTTCCGCTAATATGGCTTCCATTGTCAGAGAGCTCGCATTGGAAGTACCTGAGCCACAGTTGACAGCAATTGGGTTGTACGCATAGGTAGCATCAGTGTTTTCCGCGGCGGCTAAACAGCCAATGTTTGCAAATGTAGTTGTGTTGGCAGCAGTAGTAATAGCAACAGTTTCATCAACGTCAAGGTGAGCAGCGGTGGCGTCGTTATGGCCAGAAGTGATGGTATGGACAGGAGTATTTGGAGTTTCCGCAGTGATAGATATAGATGCATCAGGTTTATCATTCGTGATGATATTGTCCTCGTTAGCCATATTATTGATGGTTCGGCCGGCACATTGGTGAGTGTTGCAGTCGGTTGTTGTTGTTGTTGTAGCGATTAGGTTACTCCCCGAAGGCTTTGGGGAGTGTTATCGATGTGATGGTCCTTTGTCGGATACAGATCCGATACGCTCCGGTAACACAGCACCATTAAGGTGCTGGCCCGACCATCTCGGGAACGATTTATATGGCCACATTGAACCTTCAGGCCATCCTTCCCTCCCCACCCCCAAGTTCCATGAGGAGCTTGGGGTCGCCAGAGCCTCGTCTGTTAGTGAAACGGGATTCGCCGCTCGAAGGTGAGGTTGACAATTGGGTTGGAGAAGCTATATATTGCGCTACACAACCCCTTGAATCCCAGTGTTGCAGTCTCGTTCTCGTTAGCAGCAGCTGTGGTAGAGATGTTTTTGTAGTGTACAGTATATTGCTTGAAACGAGGCTTTTCCGAAGAACTCTCAGTTTGACCTGTATTTGCTTGTGATTGGCCACAAATGTTTTCGTACAAATTGCGAATTTGTGATATGGTGGCACTATCTGGGGGCTCAACACCCATTTTTAGTAGCTCAGCCAGCATTTCACCGCGTGTTTCTGCTCTTTGAAACATTTTTATATATTTCTTATGCTTTTCTTTGGAAATCGAGAAAAAATTCCGGATTATTGAAGCGGGCGTGTAAATAATCGAATCTCACTTCTGAGATGTAAATACTGTAAAAGTATAATTGGATGGTAATCGATTTAATTTAAGTTCAATACGACGCGTTGCGTCTTTTTCAAAGTGTAGACAGGACATATCTTATGTTAGCTGCAGTTCTTAAAACATATATGGTTGACAGTATATCTTAAGTTAGCTGCAGTTCTAAAGCATATATGGCTGACAGCGGTTGAACGTACTGACTGTGGCAACGTTGCATTTAGGCCTACCCTACTGGGCACGACTTAGGTAAAGCAGTGTGTGAGGACCAAATATAACACCATTAATTTGGCCCACACAAAACGACCCCACATCATATTCGATACAGCACTAACACAACAGCCAGTCACAAAAGGCTATAGCAACAGACCAACCAACAAGTTCGATACAGCATACATCATATTCGATACAACACTAACACAACAGCCAGTCACAAAAGGCTATAGCAACAGACCAACCAATAAGTTCAATATAGCATTGACACAACAGGCGATAGCAGCAGACCAACCAACAAGTCTCAGCAACACAACGGGCAAGCACAACATTTTAATGCCAACACAACAAACTAACAAATCTCAGCAACGCAACGAGCGTTCGCAACATCGAACAGCAACCATTCGAGCCAGCAATACCAAACAAAGCAATAAAAGGAGCAACACAGCAGGACAGAAGTTAGTTAGCACGGAGCTGTGGCCGGGACCAGAGCTACTTTTGGAGCGTCCCTTGAAGTTGTCGGTTCTACCATGCGGACAGGTCGTTTCACAGGAGTAAGTCGTAGCCTCAAGTGGTGAATGTGTCGGTTATACCACCAAACACCGCTTGAGACTTCGCCAGCAACGGCACTACCACAGTAACGCGCACCCGCGAACAGGCAGCGTCCGCTCGCCTGCGCAGACAGTAACAGCGCCACAAACAGCGCTACGCAAGCATATACGTTGGCCGCAGCAACACTACCCAAACATACAACGCTAGCCACAACAGCATCATAGCTAATATATACGCTGGCCATACCATTACGCCAATCTACTACGCTGGCCGCCACAGCACCATAGCTAATACACTACGTTGCTTCAGTACTGCGCCGATCTACTACGCTGACCACGACAGCGCCCCGATAATATACTGCGTTGACACAGCAAAGTTACGCAAACCTACTACGTCAACTGTACCAGAGTTACCCTCGTGCCGAAGCACGGAGTTGTGGTCGTGACCAGAGCTACTTGTGGAGCGTCCCTTGAAGTTGTCGGTTCTACCATGCGGAGAGCTCGCTTCACAGGAGTGAGTCGTGGCCTCAGGTGGTGAATGTGTCGGTTATACCACCAAACACCGCTTGAGACCTCGTGAGCAACGGCACCACCACAGTGACGCGCCCCGCGAGCAGGTGACATTCGCCAGCCAAACTACCACGCTGGTCACAATCGCAAACATACTACGTAGGCCATAGCATTACGCCAATCCACTACCCCGGCCACAATCGCACACACACTACGTCGGCCACAGCATTACGCCAGCCACTACGCTGACCGCGACCGCACCACGCTAACATATTAAGTGGACCACATCCCTACGCAAACATACGACGTTGGCCACAGCATTGCGCCAACCCACTACGCTGACCGCAAGCGCCAACGTACGACGCGGGCCACAACAGCGCTACGCAAATACATTACGTTGGTCACCGCACCACGCTGGCCACAACAGCACTACGCACACATACTACGGTGACCACAGCAGAGCCACGCAAATACACGACGTCAACCACACTAGGGTCGCGTACACACACGCCAACGCAAGGCGTCACCGAAACACGTTTTACACGCACTCAGGCAACGACCAGCCGGGCGTCCTAACGGGACGTTCCTAGCGGGACACGCACGCCGACGCAGGGCGTCACAAAACACATTTACACACACAAAAGCAACGACCATCGAGGCGTCATAACGGGACACGAGTACCGTTGGCCCACCACGCAGTATAGAGCAAGCATACAGTGAAACGAAAACAGCAAATATTTCTCTTTTGATTACGTAAAATTTTTCATTTTAATTATAGTGTACATACATATATAGAATTAGGGAAAGAAAATGAATTTATATGAAAACGATTTGCACGGTGTCCCAAATTTACAAATCTATTGTAAGCGAACCTTGGACACGGCGAGTATACCCCTAGCACTTATTGAAGAAGCGCCGGGGCGGAAAAAGCTTCGTTGCAATTGGCGCCCGAGCAGGGACCCTGCAAATCGTTACCACGTCAGAAGGAACATTCCTGACGAGAAACCTAACCACAAAATGGTCGACCAGATCGATACCACGTGGTTAGACACAATTTCAAAGGAGCAGCTGATATCCATCACACAGGAATTGGGTATTGAGCAGACAGGTACCACCCGAGAAATCCGAAAGCGCATAGCAGCACTGGCCTCAAAGGCAAATACGGACTCGGAAATCCACGAAAAATGTTTATCCCTACAAGCCACCTACAAGGAAACTACGCACATGAGCGACGTAAATGAGGTTAAGACACCGACTCCGTCGAACGGAGGAGGCACACCAAAGATCGCCGTTACAACAGTAGAACAAACTCAATTCGCGTTTCCTCCCAGGAATACAGTACCCACACAACAGTACTTACCATCAGGAATAGCGGTACCACCCAACGGTACATCTCAGGCACCTCCCAGGAGTACAGTACCCACACAACAGCGCGTACCATCAGAAATTATGGCATCATCAACCGGCACATCTCAACCCACGCAACCGTACTTACCAGCGGGAATGACGGCACCAGCCATGAACTATACATGCCAGGTAACTCAAGCACCGGCCGTGGTGTTCGCGCCCATCATCGACCAGGTAAGAAAGTAGTCCGTAAAGTATGAAGGTGGACGGGACCCGTTAGCGTTCATCGAACGGTTAGAGGAGTTAGCCGAAGTATACGCGCTAAACGTGGACCTCCTGCCAAAAACCATGCCCGAGCTACTAGGGGGCGCCGCGCTACAATGGTACCGCAATAACAATGCGCACTGGGGAGAGTGGACAAGCTTCAAAAAGGATTTTTTACGTTTCTTCCTACCAGTCAGGTACTTCGAGCGGCTCGACGACGACATACGCCAACGAAGGCAGCACAACAAGTAGAGGTATAAGGACTACGTACTAGGAATCCAGAGCTTGATGGGTACACCAGCGAACAGCGGTTGGAACGAATCTTCCGTAACAGCCACCCCGATAACCAACTTTACATCCGTCGGAGGGACTTCACTAGTCTCGCAGAGCTCCTGAGACTTGCCGAAGAATACGAGAACATACGCGAGGACTATCGAAGATCATCAGGCGGACATCACCGCGAAGTTACGCGACACATCGCCAGTGACACAACCCGGGTGTCACCATCAAAACCTGCAACACAACAACTACCACCACCGAACCTAACGAACCGCACGCCTCCAGGCAATCAGAGATACGACCCCAACGGCGAATGCGGGAGATGCGGCGAACGAGGGCATGACATCAATAGGTGCCGAAATCCACAGAAAATTTTTTGCTGGGAATGTGGCCGCAACGAGATACGAACCATCGAATGCTGCCGCCGACGTCAGGGAAACGACAGAGGGCTCCACGAAGAAGAAGGCGCCGTGAGCCCAAGGGACCTAGCGCCGAAACGGCAGTAACGATACCCAAGGAACCCAGCGCTGAAACGGCAGTAACAATGTACCAAGAGCATGGTCGCCTCTACGCCGTAGCCAAGCTCGGCGCGGAATCAGCCGAGGCGGTCATCGACACAGGGGCATCAAGAAGTTTCGTCTCGAGCAGCTTAGCAGAACGTGTGGTGAACTCGGGAAGCGGAGAAATGGTGAGAGTGGCCATCAAAATAACGATGGCAAACGGGACTAGCACTACCATCTTCGACGCCATAAGGACTGAGGTACGCCTCGGAGAAGCGTCACTCCACACAGTTTTACACGGCATGCCCGGAGCGATCGACGACATCATACTGGGCCTAGATACGCTAGGAAGCATGGGAGCCACCATATCATGTGGAGAAGGCCACCTCGTGCTAACCAGACCCCTTGCCCAACACACACCGAATTCTGGAGCCGCGCCAGAAACTATTCAGAGAACAACACCAGCAAGAACGAATATCGCCAGGTACGACAGCCCTGGGACTATTCCAAGTTCAATATCATCAAGAAAGGATATCGTCAGGTACGACAGCCCTGGGACTATTCAAAGTACACCATCAGCCAGAACGGATATCGCCAGGTACGACAGCCCTGGGACTATTCAAAATTCAACATCATCAAGAACGGATATCGCCAGGTACGACAGCCCTGGGACTATTCAAAGTACACCATCAGCCAGAACGGATATCGCCAGGTACGACAGCCCTGGGACTATTCAAAATTCAACATCATCAAGAACGGATATCGCCGGGTACGACACCTCTGGAGCCCCATCTGGAACCATTCAGAGTGTAACAGCACCGAGCAGTAGTAACTTCAAGCACGACGGCATTATGCAAAACAACGACGACGACATACAAGAAGAAGCGGAACGAGTGCGCGGTTTTCTGGCAAAGGAACTCCGAAAATTCGAGAGCATGAGTGGAGTGACGACAATAGCCGAGCACAAGATTGTCCTGACGGACGAACGCCCCATCAAGCAACGTTACTTCCCACGCAACCCAGCCATGCAGACAGTTATCAACAGCGAAGTTGACGAATTGCTCCAGAAAGGATGCATCGAGCCATCCTGTAGCCCACACAGCGCACCGATTGTACTGGCCAAGAAGAAAAACGGGAAGTGGAGGTTATGCGTGGACTATGGGCAGCTCAACGCCCGATCCGTACCCGACGCATACCCCTTACCCAGAATACAACACATCCTGGACAAACTACGACGAGCGAAGTACATCAGCAGCTTGGACTTGAAGAACGGCTACTGGCAAATACCACTGGAGCCCAAGAGCCGGCCCTACACAGCTTTCACAGTACCGGGACGCGGATTATTCCAGTGGCGCGTTATGCCTTTCAGCCTACACTCTGCACCCGCAACGTTTCAAAGAGCACTAGATCAGGTTATTGGGCCTGAAATGGAACCCCACGCCTTCGCATACCTCGATGACATAATCGTCATAGGATCCACTGTGGAGGAGCACAATCGCAATCTGAGAGAAGTAATGCTACGACTACAGCGCGCCAACCTCAGTATAAATCCGGAGAAATGCGAATTCTTCAAGAAGGAAATCCGATACCTAGGACACCTAGTAAGCGACAAGGGAATTCACACCGACCCCGAGAAAGTCACAGCCATCAAAGACTTGAAGCCACCAACGAACGTGAAAGAGGTACGCCAATGTCGCGGTATAGCATCCTGGTACCGACGTTTCGTACCCGACTTCGCCACGAGCAGCCAACCACTCACAACCCTGCTGAAAAAGGGCAAACACTGGAAGTGGGGGGCCGAACAACAGGAGGCCTTCGAGGTCTTAAAGCAAAAGCTCACGGAAGCACCGATACTTGCCTGCCCGGACTTCACCAAGACCTTCACCTTACAAATGGACGCCAGCAATTTCGGGCTGGGTGCCGTATTGACACAGGACCTGGAAGGCGGAGAACGCGTGATCGCCTACGCCAGCAGGAAACTCAACAAGGCGGAAACCAACTACTCGCCCACCGAGAAGGAGTGCCTCGCGATAGTCTGGGGAATACGCAAGATGAGGCCATACTTGGAAGGATACCGATTCAAGGTAATCACGGACCATATGTCTCTAAAGTGGTTAAACTCCATCGAAAGCCCTTCAGGCCGTATAGCACGATGGGCCTTGGAGCTTCAACAACACACTTTCGACATCGAGTACAGGAAAGGGAAGCTGAACCTGGTAGCGGACGCACTATCACGGCAGCCACTGGAGACCCTACGCCTAGCAACGACAACAGAGCCACAATGCAAGTGGTGGCACAAGCGCATCGGCGAAGTACGCACTAACCCCGAGAAATTTTCTGACTACATGATACAAGATGGGCAACTGTATCGCCATATTCCCTGCCGGTCACACGATGAGGAAACGGTCCCTTGGAAATTTTGTGTACCGACACCACTGCGACAACGAGTGTTAGAAGAAAACCACAACATCCCAAGCGCTGGACACATGGGCATCCGCTGGACGGTAGCACGGATTGCCAACCGGTATTACTGGCCAGGCATGTTTCGGGACATCAGTGGATATATACGGCAGTGCGAGTCTTGCCAGAAATACAAGGAGGCACAGCAAAAACCAGCAGGAAAGATGCTCACACAGGTGGCCCAAGAACCATTCGCCACGGTATGCGTCGATTTCGTCGGACCACTCCCACGATCCACACACGGGAACACGATGTTATTAGTATTTTTCGACCGCTTCAGCAAGTGGGTGGAATTGGCCCCCATGAGGCGTGCGAGGGCCGTATTGCTGGAAGGAGTTACAGGCGCCGACGTCAGCCACACGCGTGCAACTATACGCGCAAACAGGTACGCTGACGTCATACACGGCATTACACCATTAAATACTACAGGCGGTGACGTCAACAACACGCGTGGAACTACACGCGC
Organism: Eurosta solidaginis; assembly: GCF_040869045.1. Classification (NCBI taxonomy): domain Eukaryota; kingdom Metazoa; phylum Arthropoda; class Insecta; order Diptera; family Tephritidae; genus Eurosta; species Eurosta solidaginis. The sequence continues at coordinate 1,505,299 of NC_090321.1, forward strand.
AAACAGGAACGCTGACGTCGCACGCATCATTAAACTACCACACATCACGGGCACCAATGACAACACCACGAACACCGAACCAGTCACGGCCAAGACCCACAATAAGACCGGAGCATCGCCGATAACATTCACACTCGGTAGGATAGAAGTGAAGGCAGACCGCCGAGAGACACGCCTAAAATAATATTCCCGGCAGGACCAGGCGGCATACCCCTCTATACGACTGAGCTCGACACTCTCAGAGAATCGAAATGGTTGACCGACACCGTCATTGACGCGTGGGCAAAGGGACTGGAAGAGCAACATGAGCAACAAAATACGACTCTCAGCCCGTTCGTGATCTGGCAGCTGACCCAGAAGAGTAACACGGAGGAAGACTACCAACGCATACGTCGATGGGTCCGGAACGTCGACCTGTTTGGCAAGATGGCGGTCCTAGCACCCCACAACACAGCTAACCACTGGTACCTGCTCGGTCTGGCAAATGCAGCAGTGACCCACCACGTCACCGACACGGGATGCTGGCAGGAACGATATATATGGGTAGCAGACTCAATGCACAGGGACAGAGTCCCCCATGCAACCCAGGTTTGGGCGGATTTCCTCCGGTGGGAATACATACAGCGGTACGAACACGACGGTTTTAAAGCGCAGGAACTAATACTCGAGGTGCCCCAACAACTCAACAACAACGACTGTGGCGTCTACGTAGCCGAAAATATGGAGAGGGTTTTACGATACACAGGGAGCGGAGAAGGAATGCTCGGACTGTGTAAACAGCCGTTCACGGAGGAAATGGCGAGCAAGAAGCGCACAGAAATGCTGGCGCGGTTCCTACGAGACGGCCGAAAGCCCAAGGAAACCATACAAAACACTACCACCACATACCACTCTCACGCAGCTCCACAACTAAGCACTGAGGACAACACCCACCCCATAATACCGGACACCAAAACGAAGCCACACACAACAACAGAAGACCTCCAAGTAATAACCATCGAGGCTAAGACGCAGATGGAGCAATGCTGGACCGATTCCCGGAGATAGAAGGGGAGGTACGGGACAAACTCCGACGCATCGACGAAGGCAGAACCTACTCCCGAACACGATTCGTGACAGAGAAATACCGGGTAACCATAATGAAAAGCAAGGCGCGCATACGACTCCTGAATACCGGGGGCTCACTCTCCGAAGTGGGGGGGGGGGGGGGGGGAGTGTGAGGACCAAATATAACACCATTAATTTGGCCCACACAAAACGACCCCACATCATATTCGATACAGCACTAACACAACAGCCAGTCACAAAAGGCTATAGCAACAGACCAACCAACAAGTTCGATACAGCATACACGATACAACACTAACACAACAGCCAGTCACAAAAGGCTATAGCAACAGACCAACCAACAAGTTCAATACAGCATTGACACAACAGCCAGTCACAAAGGGCTATAGCACCAGACCAACCAACAAGTCTCAGCAACACAATGGGCAAGCACAACACTTTAATGCCAACACAACAAACTAACAAATCTCAGCAACGCAACGAGCGTTCGCAACATCGAACAGCAACCATGGCAACGCAACCATCGAGCGAGCAATACCAAACAAAGCAATAAAAGGAGCAACACAGCAGGACAGAAGTTAGTTAGCACGGAGCTGTGGCCGTGACCAGAGCTACTTGTGGAGCGTCCCTTGAAGTTGTCGGTTCTACCATGCGGACAGGTTGTTTCACAGGAGTAAGTCGTGGCCTCAAGTGGTGAATGTGTCGGTTATACCACCAAACACCGCTTGAGACTTCGCCAGCAACGGCACTACCACAGTAACGCGAACCCGCGAACAGGCAGCGTCCGCCCGCCTGCGCCGACAGTAACAGCGCCACAAACAGCGCTACGCAAGCATATACGTTGGCCGCAGCAACACTACGCAAACATACAACGCTAGCCGCAACAGCATCATAGCTAATATATACGCTGGCCATACCTTTACTCCAATCTACTACGCTGCCCGCAACAGCACATAGCACCACAGTGACGCGCCCCGCGAGCAGGTGGCATTCGCCAGCCAAACAACCACGCTGGTCACAATCGCAAACATACTACGTTGGCCATAGCATTACGCCAATCCACTACCCCGGCCACAATCGCACACACACTACGTCGGCCACAGCATTACGCCACCCACTACGCTGACCGCGAAGGCACCACGCTAACATATTACGTGGACCACATCCCTACGCAAACATACGACGTTGGCCACAGCATTGCGCCAACCCACTACGCTGACCGCAAGCGCCAACATACGACGCGGGCCACAACAGCGCTACGCAAACACATTACGTTGGTCACCGCACCACGATGGCCACAACAGCACTACGCACACATACTACGGTGACCACAGCAGAGTCGCGCAAATGCACTCAACCACACTAGGGTTGCGTACATACACGCCAACGCAAGGCGTCACCGAAACACGTTTTACACGCACTCAGGCAACGACCAGCCGGGCGTCCTAACGGGACGTTCCTAGCGGGACACGCACGCCGACGCAGGGCGTCACAAAACACATTTACACACACACAAGCAACGACCATCGAGGCGTCATAACGGGACACGAGTACCGTTGGCCCACCACGCAGTATAGAGCAAGCATACAGTGAAGGATAGGTAGGTTAGGTGGTAGCTGCCCTGATAAGGATAGCTCACTTGGACAACACGAAGGTCCGTTGTGATACCACATACACCAAAAATAACAGTGACTTAGATCTAGCTACTTAGTGAATCGTTGGGTAGCAACGATAAAGCTCCGAATGATACCGATCTCAACTTTGGATATATCCTCGGGAGATCCAAGTGAGTCGCGACCGAAGAACTTTCGCCTAGTTCTGGCAAAAGCTGGACAATCAATCATAAAGTGATTTGGTGATTCCACCTCATCATCCTCCATACAGCTGCAGCAGGATGGAGTTTCCAGTATATCCAGAAATCTTACTGCCGTTACTACTCAGCCACGGCTCCTGGACAAGGACTATATCCACTCCGCCTTTTTCAAGGCAGAGCAACAAATTTGCGGAAGCCGCCTTAGAGTGCTGAAGATTGATTTGACGGATTTCCATCAAAAGCGCTCTTCTTCCGCACCCCATCCTTGGCGGATTCGTATTAGTCTTGTCCATTCTAAAAAATTCCCCCCTCAAGGCCGCTATCCGGAGCCGATTGTGTAGTCGCCCTTTAACGGTCTCGTGGTTATCTATGCTACGCAGCGAGGCCACGCGAGGGTTGACGCATTACCTTATGAGTAATGCGTTCAGGGCCAGACCGGACGCGAAGCGGGAAAATCTTCAACCGAATCTTCAACAGTGAAACGAAAACAACAAATATTTCTCTTTTGATTACGTACAATTTTTCATTTTAATTATAGTATACATACATATATAGAATTAGGGAAATAAAGTGAATTTATATGAAAACGATTTGCACGGTGTCCCAAATTTACAAATCTATTGTAAGCGAACCTTGGACACGGCGAGTATACCCCTAGCACTTATTGAAGAAGCGCCGGGACGGAAAAAGATTCGTTACAAGTGTTTACAGAATAATAGATTTTTAGATTTTGTACGAATAGTTGTTTTATTGAAATAGATTATTCACATAATAGCACGTTACCGATTATTCGTTTTTCAAAATCCAACTTCGATTTTGCATAAAATATTCATCCAAACAAATTACGTATACGCCATGTATGTACAAAATATCTCTTTGTTGAATCTTCGTTAATTTCTTCGATTAGTAGATATTGAAATCTTGGAAAAATTTCTCAAAAATGGTGGTCCCAATTAAAATTTTCCGAACTTTCCGATTCCGGTTAGAAATACATGTAGAATGTATTTCATTATTTGTCAGCCTTGGCTCCAGGAATACGGCTGTACATAGCACATTGAATCAAATTTAAATCCATTTAATTAATCGCAAAAATACACACTTGAAAGCTCCTTCACATAGTTTTTCAGCGACACTGGCGCCATCTGACATGAAAAAGTTACCAACTCCCAACTTTTCTTGCAAGCAAAGCATTTACTTCGAAAAATTTGACATTTGCTTTGGCTAAGAGTGCTTTCAAACTTTGCAAGTGAAATTATTTTTCCCACACGTTGGTAACATTTTAAACCTTTTTCACAGTTAACAACTGCAATTAACCAAATGAATAGAACACAAAATATGTTAGCAAGTATTTTTCTTCCATAGTGAGAATGTTTATAACAGGGTTGCGCTACGCAAGCCCTTGAATCAATTTGGTATTTTAGCCGCCACTTACGACAGGCATACCTGTGTCCCAGCGGGGTAGGGGGTCAGAATATACCTGCGGTAGGTATGCCTGTTGTAAGAGATTCAAGGGGCTGTGTAGCGCAACCCTTTCAGGTTGCCAGCGCAATATATAACTTCTCCAAACCCAACCTCACCTATCCGCGGCGAATCCTGTTTCACTAACAAACGAGGCTCTGGCGGAACGTACCGGATCTGTATCCGGAAAAGGACCATCACATCGATAACACTCCCCAAAGCCTTCGGAGAGAAACCTTATCGCTACAGCAACAACAACAACATCGAAATAGTCCTTAAAACCTTCTGCGAGCGACCGAAACGATCCCGAAATGACTACGGAAGGCAATGCCTTACCATCTTACCGCTATGCTACAAAAACCATAGAGTTCGTACTTATTATTTGGCTACCTGCTGCGTTCTAGATCACGTAGCTCATAGCACCGCCAGAGCACTACTATCAGTTTTAGCTAATAGCTCTACTCAATAATCTATTCATAATCAGAGCCGGAGCAGTAGTAGAGCATATTTTTCGTTGCTACTACTGCTCTGTAGAAGCAAACACAAACATTGGTTTAAGATGAAAAATATTGAGTTTTTATGCTTAAAGTTTACCTATGTATATTCCAACATTTGAATAATCGTTAAGCAGGGATTATTCGAATAATCAACAAGGAGCAATTATTCGAATAATCGAAGCCGTACGATTAATTGATTTTAATAAATCGAATTCTGAAAATACATAAAACGATATTAACTTAATTTTCGTACTTAACTTCTAATAGTCAAATTTATACCAAAATTTTTTCTTATACATTTTTCCCTTCGATATTCGGTAATTATGATCAAATTTTAGATATTTATTTGTTTATTAGTCTACAAATTTAACAAATAAGACTGCGATGCCGAGCAACGGGAATTGTTTATTAGTGCTGTCGGAATGGACGTGATTTCGAGCAGCTGATGTATATGCGGACTTTTGTTTAAATAATAGTCAAGCTCTAGGCCAGATCAAATATATATAAATTTGAACCACAAAATGACTATGTGTAAACATATATTTGTCAATTTTTATTTTTGTCGATATTTCGACTTCATTCTGAAGTCATCTGGTCGACCAGGTGCATTCCACGGTTAAACTTTTGTTAAATAGGCGCAACAACTGACCTCTTATTTGAATTTTCCAAAATTAAGAAAAGCGCGTAGCACCGCTCACTTCAAACAAAATCAATTTTTCAAATATTATTGGTTATAAAGCAAAAACGTTTTAAGTGGTAATTCCAAAATAACCTGAATAACCTTATATAGTAAATGGGTCTGCGAAAAATTAACGAAATCTGTAAATTGCCACATTCACTCGTATACATATTAAAGTGATACTAGGCAACTGTAATAGGCAATATCTTTACGAAAAACATGTTTATACCAATGCTATTTTACTTCCAAAGTGTATTTAAAACAGGAAAATTAATTAATTTGATCAAGCATTTTCTAACATTTCGGGTGCCACAACTCGAAGACCAATTGGTCTTTATCTTGACAAAATACACGCATTTCCTTTATAAAGGCAATTAACTCTAATAAAATTGGGCAAATAGATCAACTAACTCGCTCACTTTTGATAATACTTAAAGCAAAACATATGATGGAAGCTCTCAGATGAGTATTTAATTTTCAGTTAAACCCGAACTAAGACACCCTTGGTATAACAAAACCTGGTACTGAATTCGCCTTGGGTTTGACATACTTCTGCACGTCGAATTGGTTGATTTCGCTGTGCCATCACCTTGTATAAATTCTCTTTGCTTGTTATTTTGCAACATTTACTAGCTTTTTATTATATTTTTTTTATTAACTTCTCTCCTTATTCAGACAATACGTATTATATTTTTTCTCACAGTTACCGCGGGCTTATACATGTTTTCATTTTATTAAACATTTTTTTTTTGTTTTAAACCGCACAGATATGGCTTCATGCATGATTCCCGCCTACCCGAAACCCGCAATTCACAGGAGCTACAACGCACCAAAATTGAATTGGAGCGCGACAAAAAATGGGTAAAAATGCTTTCCAATTGGAATCCAAATAATGAGAAAGTACGCCGACGCGTCTTCAAGGGTATACCAGATCGTATGCGTTGGCCAGCATGGAAAAAATTACTGAATGTTGATGAATTAATAGCAGCTAATCGTGATACATATGCTTCGACGTTATCATTGGCACGAAAATATTCGACTGAGGTTCGACAAATTGATTCCGATGTGAATCGCCAATTTCGTGATAATCTAGCATACCGTCAACGGTATAGCGTTAAACAATGCTCTCTATTTAATGTGCTAAATGCTTATAGTATATATAATCCAGAATTGGGTTATTGTCAAGGTATGGCATGCTTGGCTGGTGTACTTTTATTGTATATGCAAGAGGAGGAAGCATTTTGGGCGCTCAATCAATTGATAATCGATCGTAAATATGCTATGCATGGTTTGTTTATTGAGGGATTTCCAAAATTGACACGTTTCCTGGAGCATCATGATCGTATATTATCCAAAATGATGCGAAAATTACATCAACATTTTTTGAAACATAATGTGGATGCCATTCTATACTCGATAAAATGGTTCTTTGTGATTTTTGTGGAGCGGGTAAGTACTTTATTTTGTCATAAACCGGCAGCTGTTTGTATTAAAAAGAAATTCAGTTGAAAAACGTCCCATTTCTGCTGAAAATGTTTTGAAACCTGAGGGGAACATGACTTTATCGCGGGTGCAAGTTGTTGAATACAATTCTGAGTTTAGGCTTTTTTGAAAAAAATTCAAGGAGATATAAGGGGTGTGGCTCAAAAGTTTGTTGAGATAGGGTGTTTTCGACACGACATTTACTTACCGCTTTTAATGCTTTTTTCGTCGCTCTCTCTTCTCTCAACAGATACCATTTAGTTTGGCTTTACGCGTATGGGACATTTATCTGTTGGAAGGTGAACGCGTTGTTACCGCAATGGCAGTCACAATTCTCTATTTACATAAGCACGACTTATTGCGCCTCAACGACATGGACTCTATTATTGAATATTTACAAGTGAAATTACATAAGAATTTCGGTTACAATGATGATTACGTAATCGAGGCACTCGAACGGATGTTAAAGAAATTAAAAGAATTAAAGTTGGATGCAGCGCCACCACCAAAACCAAATGAATTCCCCTTACGACCGCTGGGGCAATTTGTAGAGGCGGATATTGAGAAAAAGATTGGTCGGCGACGCTCCGAATATACCGATACGGAGAAACAAGTTATAACCGACGTGATATTGAGGTATGTAGTATGTACAGCAACGAACGCGAAAATTGCAGTAACAATTTTTATCAAATTTCGTCAAATTTCAATTAGATTCTTCAGTTTTAGAAAAACCTACTTTGGTCATACCAAGGAAGTTTGAATCGTTTTCCACCTGATCGTTCCAGCGGAGTGGAGCCGTCCTCTTCCTCTGCTTCCATAGACGGATGCCGATAAAAAATATTTTCTTAGCCGGAGCGTCATCTTTCATTCGCATAACATAGCCTACCCAGCGTAGCCTCTGCGTTTTAATTCGCTGGACTATATTGATGTCTGCGTAAAGCTCGTACAGTTTACAAAAACTGTCATGAGTTTTGCAACTGAAAGAGACAACCATTAAATACTTGTTTTTTATCCGTGGTGTAATTTTTGGCAGATTGACCCGCTAGTAAAAATTTCGAAATATTTGTAAACTTTTCTCGAACTTTAAATTTTTTTCGAGATTGGTTTGCATAGTTTCAGTTATAAAATTCATAGAAGTTTCCTCTTATATTATCGAAAATAAAAATAGAAGAACTTAATTGACGAAATTTGATAAAAATTGGCACTTCTATTTTCGTGTTCGCAGCTGTACAACTTTATGTAGATTTAAATAATTTTGGGTATTGAAAGCAAAAACAAATCGTCCACGCCGCGGTGAGAGCTGATTATTCCAGTTTTAACCCAGAACGACATTCGTTAGGCTATCAAACACTTTTAGTGATGATTTTTGTCAGTAGTCGAGCTTAAGGAATTTGTGTCAAATGCACGTGTACCTGAAAGAAATTTGACAGAGCTTGCAATTGCCGGAGCCAATACGATGACGTAAGTCGACGGTCATCGTATTGGCTCCAGAAAAGCCCTGTCAAATTTCTAGACGTACAGAGAATTGAAAACTAAATCAAAGAATGACACTAATTTGTTTAATATCAAGTGCACTTGCCACTCACTTAATTTATGTTGAAGCTATGTGTGCAAGTATACCGATAGATATGGAAATTTTGTAAAGGAATGTGTCGAACAAAGAGTAAAAGCTTCAAAATTGTTTACAAAGAAATCCTTTGTAAACATTTTAAAAGTGTTAGTTTTCCTTTGGTGCGTCGATATACATATATATATATTTTTCACACAGCCCAAAGCATACCAAAGTTTAAGGAATTCCATGACTATTGTGGTGTTAAGCCATGCAAGATACTTAATACTTGACATCCCAGTTACTCTGGAAAGTGTCTTCGTGCACACGCCTCCCACTGCGATGCAACTATATAGTTTCTATCCTGAAGTTAATTGTGTTTCTGCTTTATAAATGTCATATTCAAAATCAGATACGAATTGCGATAAGCAAAAATTTATTTTTATATTCAGCTCTTAAAGCATATAAAAATAAGATTTGATTTCGGAATATCTAAACGTTTTGTGAAAAATTATTCTCGTAGGTACCAGCAGAACCCCAGAAACTTCAACAGTAACTTTGTTAACTAATATCTCGTAGCTAATAAAATGTGACCAAGATTCCGTTGTTATACAAAGAAACTTTTAATACCTACACGTTTCGGGAAAAAGTAAGCATATATATATCATTCATGATTTACTGAGTTTTCCACATATCTCGGCAACATCAGAACGTCCATTTTTTAACCGTGGTTTGTAGAAACCTAACTGCACTATAAAATTTAATTTAATTCAATTAACAACATAATGCTGGAACTAAGAACTTTTTGAGCAAAAATAGCTGTGTTTTTTTTACATCTTGTTGAAAAATACATTGTAACAAACAAAGGAATCAAAAAATTCGGCAGCACTGTTTTTGTGAACGGAGTAACACTGAACACACACATTCCTTTTGTACATTATTTTGTAATTCCTTTTTATTTTTTCTTCTTATTCAAACTGTCTATTGAACAACATCGTTTCAATAAAGTATTCCATAAAAGCGAATAATATATAACTTCTTCTTATTTTGTGTCCAACATTACTGCGCAACTCGTAACTTTGCACAAGTTATGGGCCCAGGAAGATTTCTTTAAGTAAATAGAAATCACGTTGTCGAAAAAGTGTTGGACGTGTGCATAATTTTTTTTATCAAGTCGTCTCGTCGTAGCGTACAAAAAAAATTGGGAATAAGAATAATAAGAAGTTTCATTTATTTAATGTTTGAGAGGCGTACCACCAAAAGATGACACCAAATCTAGTTGAAAGTCAATTGGAGGTCAACCTCGTTATTGCTAAAGGGATAACTCACAATTTTCATGCAACATCGCCTGTCGCAGTTTCCCGTTATAGTGTATAGTACAACAACAAAGAACTTTCGATCGCCGCCATTAAATTAAAAGAAATAGTGGATTGCAAGAAAAGTTATCGTTATCGTCTTATATTTGAAAGTACTCATATTTGAATTTCTCATTTTAAAATGGACTTGTTTTCAGATCAAAAAGAAGGAAATAATTTCATTGGTCACAAGTTAAATGGGTCTAATTATAGGCTATGGAAATTTCAACTAACCGCGTATATCAAAGCGGGTGGTCTAACCGACAATGTACTGGGTAAAGTACCAGCGCAAGATGCCTCCGCCCAAGTAAATTATTAATATGAACGAAACGAAGGGAAATCAATGAACGCGATAATTCAATCCATAGACACAGAGCGTGCAAATCTTGTTTGGCATGCAGCACAGCTAAAGAAATGATGGAAAAGTTAAGCAGTGTCTATGAAAAGAACTCCGCGATTCGTGTAATGACACTTTATGAGGAATACTTTTCACTCAAAATGGCGGATGATGAAAGAGTCGTCGGGTACATTGGCAAAGTTAATCATGGAAAAGTTAAGCAGTGTCTATGAAAAGAACTCCGCGATTCGTGTAATGACACTTTATGAGGAATACTTTTCACTCAAAATGGCGGATGATGAAAGAGTCGTCGGGTACATTGGCAAAGTTAATCAATTGCCATCTGAAATTGAGCAGCAAGGTGAAAAATTGTCTGATACGTTAAAAATGGTGCGTATAATTAGTAGAGTTCCGGTAAAATTTAACAATTACAAAACTGGTTGGTATAATACTAAAGACACACGCATACTCGATACGTTAATGTCATCATTACAATTAGAAGAAGACAATTTAAACCGAATAAGTGGTGAACAAAACACATCAGATGCAGCATTTGTGACAAAATTTAAACGTAAAAGTGAAATCAAAGCGAAATCGAAATCAAACTTAAATGAATTAAAAAAGAAAACCAAATGTAATTCGTGTGGTCAAATTGGGCATTGGGCAAGGGACAAAAAGTGTCCAAAGTACAAATATACATCCAATGAAAGTAGAAAGAAAGCTTATTCTGACACTAATGAGATTTCGTGGTGTTCCGTTGTAAATGCCAAACAAGAGGAAAAATCAAAATCAGATTTTTGGTGTGCTGATTCCGGAGCATCAAGTCATATGACTTCTCGTCGTGAATGGTTCAAGGAGTTAAAAAAATACACCGGAAAGAAAACGGTCAAGTTGGCCGATCGTTTTAGTTTAGAAATTCGCGGAATTGGTACCGTCTTACTTGATGCAAGAGTAAACAACCAGTGGGAGCCGCATCGCCTGGAAAATGTTTTATACGTACCAAAGCTAAAAGAAAAATTATTTTCAACTGCATTGTTGACTGAGAAGGGTTCAAGTGTAATAATCGACAAATATGGTTGCAAAATAATCGATAAAGCAAAGAGAATTGTTGCAACAGGTAAGCTTAACGAAATGAATCAGCTCCGAATGGATTTCCGTTTACGCATAGATGAATATGCTAATGTAGCGGCTGTATCACTTGAAAGTTGGCATCGTCGTATGGGTCACATAAATGCTGAATCAATCAAAAGGATGTGTAGAGAAGATTTAGTAATCGGTATGAAGTTGTCGGCCAATACAAAGTTTTTCTGTGAAGATTGTCAATTTGGAAAAATGACCAGGTCAACACATAAAAGGTTAACTCAAAGGGAGTGTTCTTCAGTTGCTGGTGAGTATTTACACATGAACGTGTGCGGTCCCATGGAAGTGAATGGAATCGGTGGGTATAATTATTTTCTTTTGATCAAGGATGAGGCAACAACTTTTCGCTTTACGTATTTGTTGAAGACCAAAGATGAGGTCTATGAGTGCCTGAGATCTTTTATTCCCATGGTTCGCAATATGAATGGTGCTCAGATTAAATTCGTTCGTTTTTCATTCATTCATTCATTCATTCATCACACCATATACGCCAGAGCAGAATGGTCGAGTTGAGCGAGAAAATAGAACAATTCAAGAAAGTGCGAGAACCATGCTGATTGGTAGCGGTTTGCCTAAGTTTTTATGGCCCCAGGCAGTACGAACTGCAACATATTTGTTGAATCGTGCAACAAATAGTAAGTGTATTGGCATACGAAAAGTGGTTTGGTCGAAACCCACACCTGGGCTACATCAAAATTTTTGGATCTGAGTGTTTTGTCCAAATCACGGTGCAATAAGGTCGTAAAAAGTGGGATCCAAAGGCAAAGAAGGTTCATTTGGTTGGGTTTGAGCCCACTATCAAGAATGTTCGGTTATATGATCCAGAGAACCAGAAGATTTTTCTCAGCTGCAATGTTCGTTTTAATGAAGTTGAGTCCAAAAAATTCATTATTCAGGACAGATCCGATAGTGAAGACGAGGTAATTGTTCAGCATCAAAAATCAAACAGTGAAACTATTGCAAGCTATGAAGAGCATTTTGAAGATGCGCAAGAGGAAAGCGGAGGCCAAAGAAACAACGAACGGTATGATTTGCGACTAGGAGTCAAGCCCCCAGATCGTTTGATTGAGACTGTATGTTGTGCGACCGTAATTGAGCCAGTAACATATGAAGAAGCTGTGAAATCTTCAAAGGTAGATCAGTGTAAGCATGCCATGGACGAAGAATACAATTCGTTAATCAAGAATAATACTTGGGATTTAGTCGACCCACCCGAAATTCAAAGGGTTATCGACAATCGATGGGTATTTAAAGTTAAAGAGAAAACAGATGGTTAGATTGAAAGGTTTAAAGCTCTTTTGGTAATTCGTGGCTTTACCCAACAATATGGTGTAGACTATGAGGAGACATTCAGCCCTGTAGCCAAATACACATCGATTCGCACAGTCTTATCTCTGGCAGCAATGAACGAAATGCAATTAAAACAGTTTGGCGTTAAAACTGCGTTTTTGTACGGAAACCTAAAAGAAAATATTTTTATGAAACAACCGGTTGGTTATAACGCAGTGACCGCGTATGCAAGTTGAATAAAAGTTTGTATGGCTTAAAGCAGGCATCACGGTGCTGGAATGAGGAATTTACGTTTTTCTTCGTAAATACAACTTCAAGGTTAGCAATTTCGATGCATGTGTATTTACTCGTTACAAAGACGCTTCAATGACAATTATTGCAATTTATGTGGACGATGGGCTGATAGTTACCAACGACAATGGTGAAATCGACGCAATCATTTTACATTTACAAAAAAATGTTGAGATAAAAGTATCGGATGTCAATCGTTTTTTGGGGCTAGCGGCTCAACGGCTGCAAGACGGATCAATATACATACATCAAGGTGCCTATGCCAAGAAAATTCTAAAGCGTTTCGGTATGATGGAATGTAAACCTGTGTTAAAACCGATAGATCATAATCAGAATCTTGGCGACTTCGTGAATTATGAACGAGACACAGAATATCCATATCGAGAAGCAGTAGGAAGCCTGATGTATCTGGCAACTGAACGCGGCCGGATATAAGCTATGCTATTGGGGATGTAAGTCGGTACCTCGACAAACCAACTTTGGCCCATGTAAATGCAGTCAGGCGCATCCAGAATTATGTAAAGGGAACAATCCTTTATCCTGTATCCTTTATAAAAGTGATAGTCAGTTAAATATGATCGGATATAGTTATGCTGACTATGCTGGAGATAGTGAAACAAGAAGGTCAACTAGTGGTTATGTTTTTAACATTGGTTCTGGTGTCATTAGTTGGGCATGAATGAGACAACAATCTGTTTCAACTTCTTCGACAGAGTCCGAGTATGTCGCGGCATGTCAAGCTGTGAAAGAATTAGTTTGTTTAAAAGGACTCTTGACTGAATTGTTATTAAAATCGGATTTGAATGCAAAATTGTATGTGGATAACCAGAGCGCAATACGTCTAGTTAAGAATCCGGTGTTCCACAAACGAACTAAACATATTGACGTGCAATACCATTTCATCAAAGAAAAGCTCCAAGATGGTCACTTCGGCTCAGAATATGTTAGCACCGATGAACAAGAATCGACATAAATATCTGTAGCTTAATGGAGTTAACATCATAACTTTCATTTTGTTTGCAACAATGAGTGGGAGTGTTGAAAAATACATTGTAACAAACAAAGGAATCAAAACATTCGGCATCACTGTTTTTGTGAACGGAGTAACACCGAACACGCATTCCATTTGTACATTATTTTGTAATTCCTTTTTATTTTTTCTTCTTATTCAAACTTTCTATTGAACAACATCGTTTCAATAAAGTATTCCATAAAAGCGAATAATATATAATTTCTTCTTATTTTGTGTCCAACATTACTGCGCAACTCGTAACTTTGCACACATCTATATACATATGCGCTTAAACTTTATATGGGCTGCTAAGCGTTAAACTTTATCTACACTTCTGAAATTGTTGCGCACAAAATTAGTACTCCTAAATTTCAATACGCATTATACTCAGATGCAACTGAAATATGTGTCTATGTTTCACCTCTATGTATAACCTCTACAAATGGTGTGTGTGCACTATTGAGCGCAACCGATTCAGCTATAGGCTATACACTATGGCCAAGAGAGGTCTCCGGTTTTCGGTACAACATGTTCTGTAGCTAGTTATTTAGCCAATGCCGCTAGATGGGTCTCCTAAGCATTATCTAAGTGAGGATACGCGTTTTTTTACGCGCAAATGTAATACACAAAAACACACTTTTTTGTTTGTGCAGTTTGAATAAAAACTCCTTTTGTTGTTTTTAGCGTAAAAACTTTTAGGCGGCTATTCGCCGTATATGCTATTTTTTAATCAAATTTTATGTCGAAATAGCCCAAACATAAAGATTTTGTAAGGAATACTACACTCTTGTGAATTGCCTAATTGTTTGTATAAATAGTGCAGAAAAATAGTGTGGCGAATGTTAGCATCACTATGCTGCTAGTAAATAATCACAACAACAAATACAGCAAGCTGCCAAACTTATGTATATACCAGACGTCAGCAAAATAAAAATACAGGAGAACGCGATTATCCCTATCGTTTTGCCAAAGATGACTTGATACGAAACTCTCTCATTTTTTGCGCTCTCACGAGGGATTTATCTCAAGTTTGTGCTGGCAACAATCACAGATAAATCCCTCGCGCCAGCTGGCGGGTGCGAGAACAAAAAATGTGCCAGCTAAAACGAAAAACGGGCCAAAAATTTCGGTAAACTTTAGTTTGGCCTACAACTATAGAATAGCGTTCAAAAATTATGGGAAAAAGGATAAAAAAACTTGTTTTAGTGTAAATATAATTAGTTCGAAGGCGGAGGGTAAATATTATTTCCCATTCAAAATTTATCACTAAAAACAGTTCTGTAAATATGAAGTCCGGAGCAACCAGTCAATTTTGATCACAGAACCTGGAACGTCAGACATGCAGGATAAGCCCTATCCACTAAATGATGTTCATTATTATATCCTAGATCCGATTTACTGAAATTTCAAAATAATATATGGTTTTCACTGTGAGTTAAATGCGTTACAATATTTGACTGATTAATTTAATCAAAATGTAAATTTTACTTAGATTTGTTTATACTTAACTCTTAACTAGTAAAATAAGTTTAAAGAAATTTTTATTTTACGACTTTCATTTTATTAAATGACTAGCTTTACCAGGCGCACGTTGTAACGCCCGAGATCGAATGGATGTTGCGTTATTTTTTCTGTTTTGTTTGTTGATAATTTAATTTATTGTTCTGTAAATTGAATTGAATTTTGTACGCATATTTGGTGAAATTTTCTGTTAAAACATTTTATTCTTGTATCTTATTTTATATTATTGTATTGCTTTTACCGCTGATGATTGTTGCTTTGATTACATTCCGAAGAAGCATGACTGGTGAGCCAATTTTCAAAGTTGATATATGCGCAGGCATTCCTTTTGGTTCTAAGGAGTATAGAAATTCATTTGGATAATTCACAATTTTATCTTCATCTGTAACTGTGTCGATCGATTTATATTTCGTCACTTCACCAGGAAATTTATTTTGAACGCGATCATTGATTTTGTTAACATGATCATTTTTGGGAGCTAAGATAGTTCTTTCGCATAGCCAAAAAACAAAAACATTTAAATTTAAAATTCTTAATTCTGAAATATGAAAAACTTTCGTCTTGATCGAAGGAACCTCGAGCCAAAGTTTGGTGATGATCGAAGTATAGCAAACACGTTTTCATAGGGAACACACACACAGAATTTTATTTTTATAGAAGATGTAGATAGACTGAAGCTAAACAATTTTTTTAACAGCGGCAGATTACTAAACGTCCAAAAGGCATAACAGCTAAACTCAACAATGCAGTCAAACTTTAGGTTTTAAAATAACTTAAGTTTGTACGCCAGCCATAGTTTTTCCCCATTCCACATTTTACTGGAGGTTTTAGGACTTAACTTCACATAGCTCCTTACCAATTTTAATTATCCTACCATTACGACATCCAGATATATGCAGTATAATATATTCCATTTGTATGGGAGGTGCCACGCCCCCTTTTTCCCAATTCCATATTTTCTTGGTGGTGTTAAGGATTGACCTGAAATAACTCCTTACTGAATTTCAATGTTCTGGCATGTATACCTTCAAAGTTATGCAGTACCAAAGATTCTATTTGAATGGGAGGTTCCACGCCCCCTTTTTCCCAATTCCGCATTTTCTGGGTGGTCTTGGGGATTGACCTCATATAACTCCTTACTGAATGTCAATGTTCTGGCATGTATACCATCAAAGTTATGCAGTACCAAAGATTCCATTTGAATGGGAGGTTCCACGCCCCCTTTTTCCCAAATTCCGCCTTTTCTTGGTGGTGTTAGGGATTTACCTCATATAACTCCTTACTGAATTTCAATGTTCTGGCATGTATACCTTCAAAGTTATGCATTACTAAAGATTGCATTTGTATGGGAGGTGCCACGCCCCCTTTCTCCAAATTCCGAATTTTCTTGGTGGTGTTAGGGATTGACCTCATATAACTCCTCATTGAATTTCAATGTTCTGGCATGTATACCTTCAAAATTATGCAGTACCAAAGATTCCATTTGTATGGGAGGTGCCACGCCCCTTTTATATATCGAAATTATTTTTAGCCTAAAACCTTCCCGTTGATCGAAGGAACCCATAACCAAAATTTGGTGATGATTGATGTGTGGGAAATACGTTTCCATAGCGAACACACACACACACAGAATTTGATTTATATATATATATATGGCTAAACCGATTTGGGATTTGAAAATCAACTAACCATCATCTCTCCTTCCTGTATCTTTCCTAAAAATTTCATGGCAATCTGTCGAGCCGTTCTTGAGTTATGGAGTGACAATCAAAATGTACACTTCTTTTTATATATATAGATTGAAGCTATAATCGCCGAAATGAATGTCAAAAATCCGCACATTCAGATCTATTCATTTTTGTTTGGAGTGGCATCATTGAAAAAAATGTGCATTTTGACAGCGCTCTTTCGAAACAAAGAGTTGCAAATCCATTCATCTATGATTTTGCGTTGTTCATACGCTTATTAGCAAGCAACAAGACAAAATCGTTTGTTATGATTTTTTTCGATATTGCAAAACTCAGTAAAATAAAGGTTTATCCTAAGATACAGTTTTTTGCACAATAAACACCCCCTAATACATATTTTTGTTTCCAAAATATGTTCTCCTAATATACATATGGACAACATTCGTCAATATTGCGAGCGACGCACACAATCGATGTTACTGCACCAAATTCCCAGGGGCTACTTAACTAAAGATAATTAGACCAATTCTAAATATCCTCGCGGATTTTTTTATTCCCGCGGGAAAATTCCTCCAATTATCTCCTAGGGAGAAAAAAAATTGGGGAATAGGAATTTCGAATTTTCGAAGTCAGCTGTTTTGTCAATTGAAATTTCGTTGCGCATTTCTTCTTTTGTTTAAAAAAAATTTTAAAGTTTAATTATTGTTGCCAATTTTTTTTTTTGCTCGCTTCCGTAACGTCTCTCGACAGCGGCCATCAATGCTTCATAACTGTTCCGCTCATACTCTGGAATAGTCTGTAAGATCCCGGCAGCTGGTCCTTTCAATGCTACGAAGAGTGCAGCAACTTTATCTTAAAGCCGCCTTCGACAGCACGAAAAGGAGCTGCCTATATGCCGCTATGTCTGAATTTGGTTTCCCCGCAAAACTTATACGGCTGTGCAAAATGACGTTGAGCAACACCATCAGCTCAGTCAGAATTGGGAAGGACCTCTCCGAGCCGTTCGAAACTAAACGAGGTTTCAGACAGGGTGACCCCCTATCGTGCGATTTCTTTAATTTGATGCTGGAGAAAATTATACTAGCTGCAGAACTTAACCGCACTGGAACAATATACTATAAAAGCGTGCAATTACTGGCATATGCTGATGACATTGATATCATCGGCCTAAACACCCGCGCTGTTAGTTCTGCTTACTCCAAACTGGAAAAGAAGCGGTAAAGATGGGTTTGATGGTGAATGAGGACAAAACTAAGTACCTGCTGGCATCGAGCAAAGAGTCAGCGCATATGCGCCTTGGCAACCACTCTACTTTTGGCAGCCATAATTTCGAAATAGTAAAAGACTTCGTTTATTTGGGAACCAGCATCAACACTAGCAACAACATCAGCTCTGAAATCCAGCGAAGAATCAATCTTGCCAATAAATGCTACTATGGACTAGGTAGGCAATTGAAAAGTAAAGTCCTCTCTCGGCGAACGAAAATCCTACTCTACAAGTCACTTATCGTACCCGTCCTGCTATATGAGGCAGAAGCATGGGTCATGACAACAGCAGATGAAGCGGCTTTGGGAGTGTTCGAGAGAAAAGTTCTTCGAAAGATTTATGGTCCTCTACGCGTTGGCGATGGCGAGTACCGTAGAAGATTTAATGATGAGCTGTACGAGCTATACGCAGACATCAACATAGTCCAGCGAATTAAAACGCAGCGGCTGCGCTGGCTAGGCCATGTTATGCGAATGAAAGATGATGCTCCGGCCAAGAAAGTGTTTCTATCGAAACCCGCCTATGGAAGCAGAGGTAGAGGGCGGCCCCCACTCCGTTGGAAGGACCAGGTGGAAAACGATTTAAACTCCCTTGGTGTGACAAATTGGCGCCGGTTGGCGGAGCGAAGGAGCGACTGGCGCGCCTTGTTGGACGGCCATAACCGTTTAGACGGTTAAGCGCCAATTAAGTAAGTAAGTAATAAAAGCAGCGCAAGCTGAGGAATCAGTATTCAGTTTGATTTAAACACGCTATTAGTTGTGAAGTGAAGTATAATTGTGAAGTACTCCCAAAGTAATCTAAATTCTACAATTCAGCGATTCGAACGTTAGAAGAAGGTGCATATTAACCAGGATTTCCCAAAACTCGTCACAATAGCAAAAAAAAAAAATAAAATAATTGAATTAAAAAATAATATTGGAAGTTTTTGTACTAAATTTTCCGGGCTAATAGGGACAGCCTTCCTTTTTTCCATATGTTTCGATTCATAAGAAAAAAAATTAAATGTTTTTTCAAAAAAAAAAAAAAAAAACAACACAGCCAAAATTGTCACCAGTTCGAGGTGTGCATATATACTAAAATTCAATACTTAAAAACATTGGAAAGGTATGCAAGTAGGATATGTAGCAGCACGCACACACACAGCCACGCTCACCTGATCAGAATGCTTGTTGTTCGTTTTTTTGTGGATGCTGTTTGGCACTGTTATACTTCTTAAGTTCAAAAAAAGTATAGTAGCTTCTAACGAAAACTGCGTAAAAATTTAGTTGTAAAATTATAAAGAAATATCCTTATTTACTAATATTTTTATAAAATAATTATCCTTATTTACTTTCAAACGAGTACTTAATTACATCTCACTTTAAAATCCATATGTTTTGGAAAATTTTAGTTATGAAATTGTGATACTTTATTACTGGGGACGATTGCTAAAATACGACCAAAACTGTCGGGGAAGGCATCAGGACAAAACGCGTCTTTTCATAACTCTTTACACATTTTTGGTCGGGTTATTGCAGTCGACCACGGTTTCAAACAGTTTCTCGCGGAGAACTTTTGAAGGGGTAAAAAAACTTAGCACCCGTGTTTGTATTCTCAATGCTGGCATTCGTTCAAAAAAAACCATCACAGCAACCCATATCTGATATTCCGCTCCTTTTTTTGTTTCCCTGCATCGCTCTGGACGACAGCAACCCCGGTAATTTTGACACTTCGTTCAGGGTCAAACTCATGTCCCACGCAGGTTCCACACTAGTTTGACACTTCGCTCAGTGTCAAACGGCAGTGCGTTAGAAAGAGGAAGACTTGCTTCCTTCTCAAACATATCATACTTGTAAACCTGTACTATGTTTAAAAAGAAAAATCAGTTGATTGTTCAGTCTTTGCTACAAGAAGTTACAAATCCCGGGAATCATCTCCAATAATTTTCGGAACTTGAAAGAGACCGGCATTCCTTATTGTCTTATATAATTCACTACTTTGGTTCTTAGTGGTTGGTTCCAGAAAATTTTACTATGCATGTATAATTTGGTCAGGCACTTAATTATTTATTTATTAATTGCTTTCAGATCTGAACAAAATGCAGTTGAAGTACAATCAACCATGTCATATGAGACGTCCGAATGCGCTACCGGTAAGTTTCATTCGATTTCATTCATATAATAAATTTAAATTCATTTAAATATCACTACTATTCACTCACACTTTCAAGTTGTTATTTTTAAATAGTATTGTAGACATGTTGTTGCTGTAAATATATAATTTAGACATAGTACTTTGGTAGAAAAACTAATACATATTTTGCTTTAAAATAGTGACATGCTTAGTTTTGGCTTTGCTGAAATACATTAGGGGGATTCGCTTTGTCGGATTGTTAAGTCACAACAACCAAATACACGCAAAAGTTATATGCAGCGGTGGGCACCACTACATATGTACATATATACGGTTACCAAATTGAGAATGTGTTACTATACACGAACGTGTAACGAGTACGAAAGCAAAATAAATTATTTATGTAGTTTGATTTCAACGCTTGTACCATTGTAAAGGTCTACAAGTAGGATATGTAGCAGCACGCACGCACACAGCTACGCTCACCTGATAAAATGCTTGTTCTTCTTCGTTTTTTTTTGTGGATGCTATTTCGCACTGTTGTACTTCTTAGGACCAAAAAAATGTAGTAGCTGCTAACGGAAACTGCGTAAAATTTTTATTGTTGTATTACAAAGAAATATCCTTATTTACTTTCAAACGAGCACTTAATTACATCTTTAAAATCCATATGGTTTTGACAATTTTAGTTAACAAATTGTGATACTTTATTACCGGGGACGATTGCTAAAACACGACTAAAACCGTCGGGGGAGGTATTAATAGACGCGTTTTGCCTCGCTTGCAATAATTCGAATACTTTTTCTCTTTGGACTATTGATAACAAGACAAAACGCGTCTTCATTTCTCTTTCCACATTTTTGGACGGGTTATTGCAGTCGACCTCGGTTTCAAACTGTTTTTGCGGAGAACTTTTGAAGGGGTAGAAAAACTTAGCACCCGTGTTTGTTTTCTTAATGCTGGAATAACTACGCGTCCATAGATACCCCAATTCAAGACTTTTGTATAATTTTCTGTAGGACCCATATAGGTGCACCACATTTTCATACTAAATTCGTTCAAAAAAATTTACCATCACAGCAACCCATATATGATATTCCGCTCCTTTTTTTTGTTTCCCTGCGTCGCTTTCCACGACAGCAATCCCGGTAATTTTGAGACTTCGTTCAGCGTCAAACTCATGTTCCACGCAGGTTCCACTGAGTTCCACGCTAGTTTGACACTGACCGAAGTGTCAAACGGCAGTGTGTTAGAAAAAGAAAGGAATTGTTTCCTTCTCAAACATATCATACTTGTAAATCTGTACAATGGATTTCAAAATCTGAATATAAAAATAAATTTTTTTAATCTCAATTCGTTGTACATTTATAAAGTCCAGTTAAAACATTTCTTATTCCATGCTATTTAGTTTTGTAGTATGTTGCGCGGCTTAACACCACAATAAAAAGAAATAAATGTAAGGCGCGATAACCTCCGAAGAACAATAGTCCTGGAATTTATTGAACTGAATGAGCTACTTTGAGCTGTGTGAAAAAGAATTAAATATCGAAAGTGTTATTTTTTGTTTGGCACATTGATAATTTCTTCACAAGTGGCAAGTACACTTAATATTAAACAAATTAGCTTCATTCATTTGCTTAGTTTTCAATTCATTTAACTCGACGGCCATCCTAATAGTTCCACCAGTGGCAAGCCCTGCCAAATTTCTTAGAGACACACGTACATTTGAAAAAAATTCTTTTAGCCCGACTAGTGAAAAAAATCGATCACCTAAAGTGTTTGATAACCGATCGAAATATATAGCCAACACAACAACACTATTTTCTGATAAGTCCGTGTCATGTTATTGCCCTAAGATCCAACACTTTTCTTTTTAATGCCTCGCATAAATTATCTCTTAAGTGAAATCGACATTTTATGACAGCAATTCCATGGAATTAAACTGAAAATTATGTGGGTAAATAATAGCATCGAAAACGTTGTGGGCAGTGTTGTGAATTTTTCCCTCAGTGAAAAAGAAAGAAAATTACCTAAATCGTGGCTACTGCCTAAAAAGGACCAAAATTGAAAAAAAGGACCAGCTGACCAAATGGGGTTGGAAAGGACCATTTTTAGTGAAAATGGACCAAAGTGGCAACCGTGGTGATAAACTCACGCCCACCCCTGCTTATATGCAATCATTGCAATTCAAGTTATGCTCTTTGTATATTTTCGTGCAGCGACTGAAAATACACCACTGGTACAACGGTATTCCTCCAATTTCGCTCACAAAAATTGAGCAATTGTTTTTCATAATTTTTCGTCGTATTTTGTTACGTCGATATGTACTTATTAATTTGTAAGAGCTGGTTTAAGAAGCAGTCGAGGCTTGTTTGTTTTTTTTTTTTTTGTGTAATAGCTTTTGACAATTTTCACCCGCATATTAATAAGATCTGATATCTGATTTGTATCATTATTGTTCTCATACCACGAAAAACTCACTTTCTGTTGTTGAATATCTCGCTCGATAGCTGATTCTTCGTTATCATTATCGGATTTTGCAATCTTCGTCATCTTCCGTAATTTGAAATTCGTTCCAATTTTCAATGTCGTCAATGCTGAGGTCAACACCACCCACTTTTGACAATAACACAAAAATAGGGGAATACCCGCACGTGTTTTTAAAACAAACAAACTTTTGAATTAAAAAAAAAAGCTCAGAAAAGTTAAACAATAGTTAGCGCTACGTGGACGCTCAAGATCGGTCAACTTAGCCGAACGTTTAACTTTCTCGAGAGTTAACTTTTTCGCGATTCTACTATATTTTGCCGCATGCTTTAAATCTGTAACGGGGTGTTTTCGTGGTCGTGCATATTTTGTGGTAGGATATAAACAAACCGTTCACTTAGCAAGAAAAACCGAGTCCCCCTATTGTGTTGTGTTTAAGTTCCCGCTTTATACTTAAACATCACTGTTTGCATCCTTTAATAATTTATATGTACTTCATTTTTATATATAATTTATTAAATATCAATTTGTATGATGGTTTCATTTTGAACTGAAGTATTAAATAACGTGAGTAATATTATAAAATTGTGGATTTAAAAGTTTTCTTTATTGCGACTTGGGCTTAACAAGTTAATTGAAAAATAACATTTTTATTTGGAACAAAAGATAGAAAATTTTTCAGTCACCTGCCATGGCTGCGCAGATAGATCCATTTCAAAGGTTGCTAAGCCTTCATCATCAGTACGTATTAGGCGCGCTGCGCTAACCATTTAGCTATACAGCGGTGGTTTGGTAATTATGATTTTTTTTTACTGTCAGTTACTTTTCTGAAAAATTTTCTATCTTCTATTCCAAATTAAAATGTAATTTTTCAATTAAAGAAAAATAAAAAAAAAAAAATAATTTTTATGATAATCGTAAAAATTATTGTTCCGGCCTTGAGCTCGAATTCGAACCTGGAATTATTATTTGTTACTAAACTTGTAATTTCTATTAAGAAAATAGTTTTTTTGGAATCATTTTAAATTTTTTTTTGTATCAAATGCAAACAAATTTTATGAGTTACAAAACTTCGTATACTTAAAAGCTTTCAAAAAGGCCGATCAATTCGAGTTTCAAAATTTTATAGTACATCAAAAAGCTGTGTTTCTCGAGATAAAGCTTCAATGCAATTTTTATAAAAGTCCTATGGCTCAAACAATTTGAAGGCACATTTCGCTGTCTCAGAAAAAATTGGATGAAAAGTTTGGTGAATGCAGGGATGCACCTTAACGTCAAGCTAATCGTTTATCAAAAAATTGCCACCGTTTCCGTTGAAACAGTTCGAAATATTATCGATAAAGAAATTATCAAGATAAATTGTATCTCGTTTTTAACCGAAACGAAAAGCTTTCGTTAACGTTAAAAACGTGATACTTTATGTTTGAATTGTGCTGGCAATGCTATAGCCATGGTGAAGCCGAAAGGTGGTAACAGCGAGCGAACATACACACAAACTCCATGTAATTTGTTTGTGTAATTCGTTGGTGGTAATGTCAAAAATACTCTGAGAAATGTTCGTACTGTCGAAATTCATGAGAAAAGTTGCAATCAGCTTGGCTAATGCTTTCACCTTTAATGACTCCGCCATCAATCAGCTTTGCCAGCATAGTTTGAAATTAATAATCAACATAAACGATTTGATTTCGTTTTGATATGGCAGAAAACGGAACAAAATCATTTCGTTAATTTGACGTTCTTAACGTTAATAAACGAAACGAAATGACTTTGTTTCGTTTATTAACGTTAATTATCGTAACGAAATGATAACGGTTCGTTGGTTAAGCATGCCTGGGTGAATGCTTAAATAAAATTAGGTATGAGTAAAATTCAATTGTGAAGAAGCGAACATTTTAGTATAAAATAATAATATAAACTCAAAAAAATAATAATTACCTGATTAAATTATATACTCGTCCACCGTCTGCCTATCTTTATATAGAATAAATATATTTAAGAACTAACTACAAATAATTTTCAAAATATTGTACTAAATTTGATAAACAAACCGCTTGTGAAATGTATATCGCTTAATTAACCAAGGATATTTTTGTACTGAATACACGATTTTCATTATAAAAAAAACCGACTCCTTCACTTTACAACATATACATATATATATGTACATACATATTATAGCGTTAGGGTACCGTAGAGCGTATCACTAAACAAAAGTTGAAAATGTACCCGCCGGGCTCGAATGCTTCGTCGGGATTTCATAAATTGAAAAAATTTCTTCAGCACGCCGTAAGAACAGCGAAATTAGTGCTTTCTTTATAACTTATCTATTTGATCATTGATTTCAATGAGTGTTTGTTATCGAAAAGTTTTCGGTCTAATATCGAAAAGTTATAGATATTTTATCAACAGATATGCATTTTTTATCGATATGCCACTGATTATTTATCGAAAAGTTGTTGACATGTCAAAGATATACATATCAAGAGTTTTTATCGATTTGTTACTAACGACTCGTCGGTTTGGTATGAACTTCAATATAAAATCGATCACACGTCTGTAACCCGTCCATAACAAGTAGTGTTGGGAACTATCGAATGAATTCAACTATCGATAGTTAGTTACTGAATGATTTTAACTATCGAACGAATTTTTTCATTCATTCATTCATTCATTTAATTTGTTCTTTAGCTTGCCAGAAGCCAAAAGAACAAATTCTGGATTGTTTTAGTTACCCCTCGGGGTAGCTAAAGAACAAACCTATATAAGACAAAAAACGTCGTGTTCCAATGAAACGTGATCCAGATACGGCTAGAGATTTAACATGCAAATGCGACAACAATGTGAACCATATTGATCAATTTGTTGTTGCATTTGTATGTTAAATTTCTATCCGTATCTGGATCACGCTACATTGGAACGTAACAAAAACGTTAAATATGACTAAAATGGTGTAAATTGTGCTTCAAGTAAATAATGAAAATATTCAATTTAAATGCCTTTGTTACATGTTATGCAAAGCGCATGAATGATATGCAAATGACCTTGGTTCGCAACCCACAGAGTTTTTTGGTCTCCCCAAACCTGTGGGGAGAGTTTATGCCTCTACAACAACAACAACAACAACAACAACAACAGGAAGTAAGGTTACTTAAAATGGATTTTTATCTGTATTATTCAAATCTGTTTCAGAGGCATTATTGATTGCCTTAACTTATACATAAGCTACTGTTTTTTTTTTTTTTTTCAAAATTCAGGTCACGTTTAATTAATATAAAAATTGCACATTAAATTTCACTTATAAAAGAAACATAAAACAAATATTTCAAGCACTTAAATACTAAAAGTCGCTATAGTTGTTCTAGCCAAAATCGGATAGTGCATGAGGGTCTATATTAAATTTTCGCCGCAGAGATGGCAACTGATTGTGTTATTAAACCCCTAAAAAAATTAATTGTAAAGTAAATAATACAAGTATGTACATCGAGTTGACATGAAAAATACCTTCAATGTTTAAATTGCTGTTCAAAAGTATTATCATATCCAGTTTATCTCCTTTAAGTCGGTTTCTCCTGTCGTTAATTATTTGCCCTGCTTTCGAGAAAACTCGTTCTGACGGAACCGATGTTTCGGGTATACATAAATATTTTTTCGAAAGCATATATAGTTCCGGAAATGTTGACTGGCTACGATTCCAATAGTCTAGGGGATTATTTGAGCGATCAACAAAATTTTGCCTTAGATATTGCTCCAACTGAATATTTGCATTGACATTGGGCGCGTTTTGACAAATTGTTTTTGCTTCAGCAACTTTTTCATCGCGAAGGTCCCAGAGAGATACTTCGCTTTTATCGACCGATACTTCTCTTGGGGTGTTGGTAGAAACACTTGTGTTTTGTTGCCGTATTAGGGAAGTTACTTCTTCCACTAGCCTTTTTGTTGTATTATTTGCATTAATTTCATTACCGAACGCAATTTTTTTAAACCAAGGATCTAGGAATGATGATTTTGCGAACATTTTGTCAGACTCCAACTGCCCTAATCGTCTCCAAACTACCTCTAACAATCTGCTCTTCAAACTTTCTCCCTCTACAGTTTTCATTTTGCGATTTCGTACTGCGTATTGAAGACCTCTGATTAGGGGCACTACCAGTGACATCGTGGGATAATTTTCTCCTGACAATTCGGTTGTCATGGCCTCTACGGGCTTGAAAAGATTAGTGTAGTCCAACAATGTTTCCCATTCTGATGAATTGAGGAAATCAGGTGCATTTGGTAAAGAAGTTATTATGGCAGAGAGTGGTTCTTTTACCAAGCATATGCGCTCCATCATTATAAGGGTGGAATTCCACCGGGTAGGGACATCTTGTTTTAACCTCAGTTCAGTAACGCCCATTTGCTTTTGCATATTTTTTAATTTTTCCGTCGCTTGAGAACTATGGTTAAAGTAAGTGACTATGGCACGACACTTGTTTATGAGCACAGTAACTTGTGGAACAGCTTTGACGGCATCAATTACACATAAATTTAATGTATGCGCTACACATAGGAGGTGGTGCTTCTGTAGCATTTCAATTATATCCTTTTTAATATTAGCCCCGTTATCACTTACTACAGTAACTATTTTGTCAAAAACGGACCACTCATCAAATATTAACTTCAATTCTGTAGCTATATTTTGGGAGGTATGATTTCCTAAGATTTCCTTTGTTGATAAAACTGCAGAAATCATTTTGTTATCCCGAACGAAATGACTAGTAACTGACAAAAAAGATTTTTGACTATCAGAAGTCCACATATCAGTTGTAACTGAAATATGTGTTACAATGTTGAGCAAGTCATGCAGTTTCTTTCTTACTTCATTGTATTTAAAAGGTAGCATTGTATTTGATAAAACTTTTCTGTTTGGCAAGGAATATAATGGCTGAAGCTTTTTTGTATATTCTACAAATCCTAAATTGTCAACGATGGAAAGCGGCTGCAAGTCTTTTGTTATCATCTTTAAAAGAGATTCATCAATATTATTTTTTTCTTGCTCTGAGAGCTCAGAACGTGTGCTGGTAACAAATAATTTTGTTTGAACAGTCCTTCTCAAACATCCACTATTGGAAATGTCTTCGGTAGGTACTGTTAACGAACTGCGCGCTGCACTCCCTGCAGTAGTTGACGAAAGAGAAGTGGAACTATGTTCCTCTTCTGAAATTACTGGCGCTATTTCTCCTGAAGTTAGATTCCTATGTTCTGAGGAAGACGGATGCTTACGGCGTAGATGGTCATTTAAATTTGATGTGTTGCCAGAAAATTTAAAAATTTTTTTGCATATATGGCATTTAACTTCATTGCCATTTTTGGTAAAAAAAAAACTCCCAAACAGAAGATCTCTTCAATCCAGGCCGCATTATAAATATCTACACAAATTAAATCGTTAAAATCACTTCCTCAGTTAAAAATATTTAACAATTACCACGCTTAAAACGTTTGTCGATTAGGTTGACGTATGCTAAATTTATTTTAATATCTTTTTCACACTGATATATGCACAGCAAAAATTTAAATAGAACGAATGATTCGAAGAAATAGTAATAAGCGAATCATTCATACCAAAAACTAGTAGTTCGATAAAATAGTAATGGACGAATCATTCATACATAAAACTAGTAACTCGAAAAAATAGTAGTGAACGAATCATTCATGCCTAAAACTAGTAATTCGAAAAAATAGTAATGAACGAATCATTCATACCTAAAACTAGTAACTCGAAAAAATAGTAGTGAACGAATCATTCATACCTAAAACTAGTAACTCGAAAAAATAGTAGTGAACGAATCATTCATACCTAAAACTAGTAATTCGAAAAAATAGTAATGAACGAATTTCAAATGACATTCGATAGTTCCCAACACTAATAACAAGCGCATAGCAAACCGATTACTCGATGATAGTAATTCGCTATTGATTATAAGCCGAAAATAAAACAATAACTGATTAGCGTTGCTTGTTACCGATATGAAGCCGACGAAGCTCTTCTCAAAAAGTCCGAAATTATTGGTTTCTGGTAAAGTTACCTCTGTTGTGGTTTAACTCCAACCCCTGGGCGAGCTCTTGCTAACTTAAAAGCTTTAGTTTTCTAGATATACACTGTATGTTAACACATCGAACTTCACGAGTACTGGATACTCTCGCTTTTTTCCTTTGGTAGTTGGGTGATTTATACGATAGTAAAAAATAGTTTAGTCTATACTTTAAGTGGAACCAAGTGGGAAATAGTCTTACTTGATGATTTCAAGTCAACGTAATGATCATTGTGCATAAAACAAGTGTGATAACTTATCCGTCAACTGCCTGACAGGATGTTCAAGATGGCTACTTTTTAGCGTTCTTGCAGCGTTTTGACAGGATGTTCAATATGACAGTGCTTAGGACCGGCTATCTTCAGCGGGTGATAGAGAGATACAGAATGATACCACGATAGTCGATTAAAAATCAGGTGATCGGTTCTATTTGTAATTTTGACGTCTATGCAGAAGTTATCACACTTGTCTTGTCCACAATGGTAATGATACCTCGGTAAAATTTTTTAAATTCGCCATTCAAATTTCGATAGAATACTGCAAAAGGAAGGGTTAAAAAGTCTATATTTTTTTTTTAAATATGTAAATGTTGCGTTTTGGTGTGTACCTACAAAGTATGTGTGTATATCGTGATACGCTTTTGTGTCCTGTTATCTTTTTACAAACATACTGCTTATTGAATTACTAGTACTACCTGAACGAATCCATTACTAAAACTTCTATTAATTAACTTATGCACATGTTCTTTAATATCATTCGATCAGCTGTTTTTAACCTTTAATTGAACTTCAAAGTCATAATTTCATATGTACCTATCCATTGTTCACTTTCTCGTATAACTCTGTGATTTAAATATATATGTATGTATATACTGGGTATGCTGTGGATGTGGAACTTCACCCATTAACGGATTCGGAAGATTCGAGAGGTAAAAAAATTGTTCCCTAGGCAGTTAAGCTAATCCGAGCACAGCGGGTTCATATACGGCTGTCCACATCCGCAACACTCCCATAAACAATTTTTTTGCGGCTACAACAACATCCGAAACATATCTAAAAAATATAGCCACATTGGACATTGTTGTTTTATTTTTTTGTATTGTATTCACTATACTGTCGTCTATAGAAAACAGGCAGTGAAGTTCACTTACTGCCTTTTAGGAACTTTGATGCCAATACATTTCTGCGATGCCAATACGTTTCTACTCATAAACTTGAAAATTAATCGTTAAAAATTCAAATCTAAAGATGAAACAAGGTTTAAAATTTGTTTTATGCTTCGAATATTTTATATTTTCCAACAAGTCAATTGTCCAAGGCAAGAACGCAGTATAAAATAAATATTACTGCTTTTATTCTCACAAACTTGGTTATACATACATCGAAATGTTATATTTTAACATTGTAATAAAATTTAACTGTAAGAAAGATTTCAAAGCAAAAAATCAGTGTAAGTCACACTATTCTATGAAAAAAATTTCATTATACTGCTTTTAGTTGTACAAGGCATAAAGGCAGTTCGCGTCTTATTTCAGTTTCCGAAAGGAATGATCCATCAGAATCACATCATAATGTCTCTCCGTAAAGTCATTTAATAGTTCAATAATCTCTAATTATTTTTGTATACCAAATAAAACTATTTATTTAGTTAAAACAAATTAAAAATAAAGGTACAATTTGTACGACATATTTCTCTGGTCTCGCTTTTACATTTTACTGCCTTTTTGCTATGGACGATACTATAAATATTTCCTAATTATTTTTCTAGTCTGTTATTTACACATTTTATTATTATTTAATACCTTATCCTAGCTATGCCATTATTAATTGATTATATTGTTATTCATATTACGTTCTTTTATATCTTTTTCCATTTCCACGCCAAAAAAAAAAAAACAACATACAAATTTTTTTCCACATCTCTACGTCCCGTCTAGGTGATGCATATTCAATGAAAACTTATCGAAGTATAACTAGTTTAGCCACCTCACCAGCTGTTAGCAGTTATTCACTTTATAGTAATGGATTTGTTGTCACCACCAATAATACATCGTACAATGACATTGACAGCAAAGCATACCAAAACAACGGCCACAATCAAAACATCAGTTATAGCCAAAGTTACAATCATAATAATAGGCGTAGTAATAGCTATAGCAACTTTAGGCAAACCATTTTACAAAATCATAACGATATTAACGTTGATTATTCGAATCTTGATGATTTACCGCCAAATTTTATCGATAATTATGACATTGACGACGATGAATTGAGCGTTCAAAATACTCGACTATAAAAGTTTGTATTTATAATTTCTTATTTATCAATTAAAGTACTGCAGTGCTTTTCAAAATTAAGTTTTGCTCATAATTTCTATGTTGTTTGCTAAAACCGTCGGTTTCATAAAATGATTGTTTTTTAAGTTGACTGAGGAGGGTTGCGCGGTTATTACAATGAAAAAATAATAAGGTAAATAGGCAGTGTGTTTGGTTATGCATTCTCGATGCCCAAAAGTAAGACCCGAATAAGGACCAAAGCATACAGAATCGCCAATATCACTTGTGGAGGAATTGGTCGGCCATGTTGATATATTTTGAAATGCTGATGAAAGACCAGGGAGAGGCTGACATCGAACCACTCTAAAAACGCATGTAAGGCGATATTCTAGATTTTTTTTTACGACGTACTCCAATCCTTGGAAGTACAATCTCTAATATAGTGTTGGGCGAAGAGCATGTATAAATGTGTGTGAAATGCCCTGAAGATTCGAAGCAAGTTTTGACGTGTTGGATTAATCGAGTTTCGCAATCTGTAACTCCTACATTTGGGTTTGATCAAAACAAGGCCTCCATCCAAAATAACGATGTCGCGATTGCGTGACTTGGAAACTGGAAAGTTAAGTGAAATTAATGGACTGAACATCTCATAGCCCGATTCAAATCCATACAAAATACAAATTCTTGAATATTTCATTAAGGAAATTTACAAGGTCTTTTATTGTCTTATGGAGTATATAAACACTCCACTGCCGTTTTTCCAACACTTTCTTTTTAAGTAAATGCTTCCGCTGCTGTATCCTGGTTCTATATTTGAAAGATAAAACCCCGTCACATAAGCAGTTTTTATATAGTTTCGTTTAACGCAATCGTATACATGATGAGTAAATGACATGAAAAAGTAGCCAAATTCCAACTTTTTTTTGCAAGCAAAGCGTAAGAAGAAGCATTCTTTATTTGCTTTGGCTAATATTACATTTAGACAGGCCTCAAATGCATACTTCCAAATGAGGCATGTGGAAGCGTTTACATCGGCCTCATTCGCATCTCGCTTAACCTTCGCTGCAAGACACGACTGCGAGGACACTAATCCATAACAAGGAAATGCACTGACGTAATTGATTGAACAATATTACGATAAATAAAATAAAAAATATCACAAATACAAAGCAGTTTCTGGTACAATTGTCAGTTTGGCTTTAAAAAAGTAGTGGAAACTCCTGTTTATAACTCTGCTACAGCACTAAAATCACGTTTACACGTGCCCTAATCTACAATGAATCGTCAATAGATTATCTACGCGTTTACATGTGTTTCATCTCTAGAAGCTATATATATTTCATATTTCTCTTTTATTTAGAAATTACACTCTAGACGTGGAACTTTTTTTCTATGAAAAAAAAAAAAAAATACGAATCCCTAAAAATACCATAATTAGCGACTATCGAAGCAAAAATGTATATGGGAAATCTACATAGTTATATAATTAACGACTAGGAGTTAATTACGAAAATAAAGATAATCTCGTTATACATATGTAAACTAGGTCTTAAGCTGCAGACATTGGTGCTTTATCGGTAACCGTATCGGTAACCTTATAACAGCTGATTTGACCAGCCAACCAATTGGTTGGCTACGATACGGTTACGACCTTAGCGGCACCAATAATCGATTGCATTGATTCCCATAAGATTGGTCGAATCAGCTGTTATAAGGTTACCGATAAAGCACCGATGTCTGCAGCTAAACCATGATACGTCGTTTAGCCATTCGTGTTGTCGGGTTTCTTTTAGTAAGATAATAGTTGCGTTCCAATGAAGCATGATCCAGATACCGATAAAAATTTAACATGCAAATGCAACAACAAATTGATCCATATGCATCACATTGTGGTTGCACTTGGATGTTAAATTTCTATCCGTACCTGGATCACGCTTCATTGGAATGAAACAATTGTCAAAGGCGTGTGTAGATTGCATTTGCATGCCGAATGCGATGAAATGCGCTCAAATGAGTAATTTCGGAAATGCGATTTGTATGAAGAAATGCGTCGCATTTGGAAATTTTCGCCCTAAATGACGCATTTTGTGCAGTGTAAATGTGATATAAGCCTGCTTTCACATTTTTAAAGGGAATTTATTTTTGACACCCTTTGGTACTTTTCGCCGTTTTTCACAATTAAAAACTGTTAACAAAGGAATAGGAGACAAAATATGTTAGGCAGTATTTTTCTTTTATAGTGAGACTGTTTATAACAGTGCTTCGCGAAATTTTGTATTTTCAATTAAAAAAAAAATAAATGAAAGGCCCGATAACCTCCGAAGAGATTTAAGGCCGAGCTTCTCTTCCAATTTGCGTCGTGCTCCTTTTAATTTTTCCTAAAAATTGGCTGGACGGGACCTACTTGTTTTATGCCGACTCCGAACGGCATCTGCAAGTCACTGAGAAGCTTTTCCTGGCAGAAATACACTCTGAGTGCTTGCCAAACACTGCCGAGGGGCGACCCCGCTTTGACAAATTTTCTTCTAATTGAAAAAACTTGTTTCTAAAATTTTGATGTTGCTTTGCCCGGGCGTGAACCCAGGATCTTCGTTGTGGTAGGCGGAGCACGCTACTTAGATACAAGTTTTTTCATGCGGGATCGCCCCCCGACAGTGATTTGGTAAGCACTCCACTATCAGTGAACATTAATCTGCTTTGCAGTTGCCGTTCGGACGCGTTGCTCCCTCAGCGAACTTGTAGGAAAATGGAATGGAGCACGACGCAAATGGAAGAGAAGTGCGGCCTAAATGTCTTCGAAGGTTAATCGCGCCAAGTACTTATTATTTATATAAATGAAAAAAAAATTGGCTTAAGTGTTGTCAATTTCACTAGCAAATATTTTTTTTTTGAAACGCACTGCATGCATGTATGTATGTATGTACTATAATAGCTGTGTTTAATTACATCTATATACGTTTACGATTAAACTTTATATGGACTGCTAAGCGTTAAACTTTATCTACTCTTCTGAAATTGCTGCGCAGAAAATTAGTACTCCCTAAATTTCAATACGCATTATACTCAGATGCAACTGAAATATGTGTTGTCTCCGCTTTTCGGTACAACATGTTCTATAGCTATTAACCGCTAGATGGGTCTCCTAAGCATTATCTAAGTGAGGCAAAGCGTTCTTTTTACGCGCAAACGTAGACGTAAAGACACGGCTAATATATGTACATTTAATTGTATAAATTTCATGATATGCCAATATAATTATATAGCTTAAGCAGACACACATACCGACCTTTCCTAAAAGAAAGGTCGTAACTTAAAAGTTTCGTTAGCAAGGACGTATCTTAGACATTCTGTTAAAAAGGTCTAATCTCAGCGAAATCCTTTATAAAGTCGTATCTCAGGGGCGGGTTAAAAAGAGATATAAATTTAACTTAATTTATTTACTTTTCACAATGCGCCAAGGGCTTCTAGTATCGTATAGTATTATAACTTTGATTCAACGAATTGTGAAAAGGAACTGAGTTAAATTAAATTCATATCACTTCTAACAAAAAATTTATTCTTCCAGTAAAAATTTGTTAACCGGCCTCTTAAGATAATGTGTATCGCGAAATTTTCGTTTTTCGAGATACTATGATATATTTTTATAACTGAGTAAAGACATTATGTCCAGTCTTATATAAAACGCAATGAGATAAAAATGGCAGAAAGATATGTTTTTGCATCTTTACTTTATAAATTTTAAACGCTTACAGCATATCTCCACTAAGTGCTTCATTCGAGATTTGGGAACCTGAAAGGATTTAATGCTAAATTTTGCAAATGATGTATGATACACAAATTTAAATCTCGAATCGCATAATATTTTAGTTAAATCTTCAATCATTGCAGTATTTCCGGTATGGCAACCTACAATTCACATGTCATGTAATTTTTTGATGGGAAATATTTTAAGGTAGGAGCAGTTTTTAAACTCCTGGATGACACCAGTTTTTTGAAGATTTTCAAGTTTAGATTTTAAGGGCCAAACGTGAGTAAAATATAAAAATAGAATATTTAAATATGTAAAGTTTATATGGCTGCAAAACTTCACAAAATTTTAAACTGTGCATGTGGTCCCACTTCATAGTATTTTCAATATAAAAAAAAAAATAAAACGTCAAACAAAACTACAGTGGAGATAGTGCAGGTTAAAATTGGAGATTAAAAACAAATCTTAACAGTTAAAGCTCTAGGTGGAGATATCAATGTATTACCAGTTTCTAGTTAAGTGATTGAATTCAGAGTCACATCAGCTTTTCTCATTGAAAATGTTTTGAATTTTTAATGTAAAGTGAATCAACACGCAATAAATCTATCACCCTTATCGCGAAGTTCACGCGGAAAAGTGTTCGCCTTCACTTCTTTTGTTCGGGTGAACTTTTTCCGCCTATCGGCAATTTCGGGCGAACAAAAGTTCACTTCGAAACAGCTGATGCTCTATTGCGAATTGGTAGTGAAAAAATAATTTACTTACAGTTGTGTAAATTTTGTAACCAAGCATATATTTCCTTAAAATACAACAAAAATAGAAATAAAAAATGTATAAAATAATATTTAGTATTGCACTTAGGTTGGTATTGATTGAGCGTGAGGAGAATATACATAAATATAAAAGCGGCTCGGAGGCAATTAAGGGACAGTTCTAACCCTGTGGGGCTAAATGATTCACTGTAAGCTAAAAATTACTATTTTCAGTACTTTTGAATAACAAGTTAATTTTTTTCAATTAGTTTTCGCCAATATTACAGGCTAAACAAGTCGGCATTCTAATATTTGCTAGTTTTTCTTACCAACTTCTTGCCACCATTGAAGCAAAAATTTGGAGTTCCACTAATTGTAAAATTGTTTACATGTCTTCGTTTTTCCGCATAGGGAAAAGGCGTCGGAAAGGAACATGAAGTGGATCTTAGACAATCTTGTTTCAGTGAGGTGCTCAACATTTTGGAACCGTTGCTTTGTCCACAATGGATAACTTGGTCAACTGATGCGTTGTCATAAAAAATAGAATTTGCAGCAATACAGGAATTTCACTTCTTCCACTCAGCTTCCGATTGTGCATTATTTATTGATTTATTTCTAATAATAAAAGAACATATAATTATAAGAGTATCAAATTTCAAAACAAAAAATTACTTAAATTTTGTTTTCCTCTCGTTCGCCTGTAAAATATAAGTGAACAAATTTGGGTTTCCCCGCTGTTCATTTCGCCCGAACAAAGAGTTGCCGATAAGGTGAAATCTTTTTCGAAGACGATAGGGTGAACAAAAACTGTGAATATTTTCGGGTGAAAATAAGACTCGCGATAAGGGTGTATATTTCACCTTGGAAAAGTATAGTTTTTGTAACTTTTTTTATCGAAATATTCTTATACTAATTAATTCAGCCTTAAGTTGTTTTAAAAAACCTCAAATTTTTTGAATAAAATTATACATTACCAATTAAGTCAGTTGCAAAACTAATGTGAACATTCCCTTAGCTGGATTCAGTATAGTTATTACAAACTCCGTTCTATATATGTATGTATGCATATACATTAGACCCATACAAAAAATAAGTTGTAAACGTCCGCCCCTAAATTTGAAGCTGATGTTGAGAGGTGGGAATTTTTTTTTTTTTTTTGTGATCTTTCGCAACACACCCAAAATTGTTTTTTTTTTTTTTATTGTAACTTGGTTATTTGACATCCGATTTTTTGAAGTGATAGGTCATTATTTTGGTCTTACAAATGTGCATACCAATTTGCGTCGTGCTCCTTTCAATTTTTCCTATAAATACATATATACTCTTACATATAAGGCTTAAAGTTCACTAATAGCGTTTTCTTTTCTGAAACAAATTGATGCCTAATTAAATGGTAAAGCCTTAATAGAGTTACTCCTACCCCTGAAAATTTTCAACATTTATAGTGCAATGCAAAGAACATAAATGGCTACCCCGTGCATTAGCTGATTTTCACAAACGCATTGTCAATGATAATAAAAATTCATTAGAAATTATTTCCTTCATTTAAATTTTCTTCGCTGGTTTACCACAGGTGCACTGCCACACCACCATTTTATGCAGCCCAACAAACATTTAGGTTAGAAAACGATTAGAAGACGAATCGAATTCTAATGTATTTCTCTAAGGTAGAAGGTTAGAGGACGATTTGCGAAACTGTCGCGAATTATAGCATTCTCGGCAAAAAGGGGACTTCGTTCTCGATATCGAGAAAAGGGTTAGAATTCTAATCGATTTCTAACGTCAATTGCTAATGGGTTTCTAAAGAGAATTTTGAAGTGATGCGCAATTAATTTCATTTATTTAAATTCAGCGAAATTTTCATTGTTTCGTTATATCAAATACTTTTATTTGATTATAAGCTTATAAATTATAATAAAATAAAAATAATTCAAAATCCTATCGTATGTTTCACAGTTTTCAGTACTAGTTATTGTGTTGAAATTTTCGCTTCCACTCGGTATTGGTTTGAGGTACGGATGAGGAAGCGTTTTCTTCATGCCATTCAAATAACACTTCAATAATCTGTTCGCTTTCCCTTTTTGACTTTTTTTTGATTCATTTTCACTTACTAGTATTTATTTTTATAAATAAAATAAACTTATTTCGCAGCTTATAATATTTCCACACAACTTTTCACTATTTTTATTATGTTTGTATAGCACTAAGGATGACTATTCATGTCGTGCAAACAATCGATATCTGTGACAATAATCATAACATCGCATTTCTAGTGTTATTCGAATCGTTTCACAGTCGAATTCTAACCTAGTTCTCTAACCTAGTTTTCGATTCGAAATGCATTAGAGAACTACATTAGAATTCTAATATAAAACTACAATATTTCTCTAACGTTAGAAACTGTGTTTGCTGGGAGGGTAAAAGTGTAACGCTTTTGCGTTGCGAGTAGGCAACAATTGTCTGTAAGTCAGCTGTCAGTGCCGTAAAGCGCATGGGCCATTTTTTGGCAAACCCCCATGAAGACTTGACTCGCGTCTAGATTGAAAAAAAGGGTTTGCCAAAATAATGCCAACTGATATCCTGCTTAGAAAAATTTTTCCGAATTGAAAAAAACTCTAAAAATGTGTAATGTTGCTTTGCCCGGGATTTCAACCAAGGGCCTTCGGTGTGGTAGGCGAATCACGCTTCCACTACACCACGGCGTTAAGATTTATCCCAACGATTTTATGTTGAAGATCGCTTACCAATTTCATTAAGTTATTTTTTGCCTTACCGATGTCAGTGCATAATACATATGTTAATTGTGTTTTATACGCACATACTGAATAACATGTAATAAAAGTCAGGTTGATTAGTAACATCCAAAGTGTTATAACTTCTTAGTTCATTGACTGATTTAAATGGTTTAAAAGCAACAATGTCATGAACTTGGAAATATTTTCATCTGGTAAAACAAAAATAATACTTTAGTGGAGGTAAAACCCAATTAGTAAAATGAAAACGACTTCGTAGGTCGAAAAGACATTAAAAGCAAATAAGCAGATTTCCAAGACCACAATAATGATGCATCAATATCACAAATCGCATGTCATATAACCAAGTTACAATAAAAACACAAATTCGGCTCTATTTCTAAGGATCAACAAAAAATATGTCCGATACCGTCTCAGCATAAGCTTCAAATTTAATGGCGGACATTTTCATCTTTTTTTTTGGACACGGTCTAATGTACATATATTTACCTATACATACCAGTATCGCTGTTAATTAACCGTTGCTCAAAAATTAGTGTTATGTAACTTTGCAATTTATTCATAGTTTTTTGTTATATATTTCATATTGTTATAAAAAATCAAAAAGCATAATTTTTTACAAAAAGCCACTGCCTAAACCGCATTTCATTGAAGTGACACGAAGGCCTTAACAAAAAAGTTAAGTCCCTTTTCAATAATTAATGAAAAATAAATGTAAAAAAAACACCAGAAAAATCCAAATATTTTTTTATGGTTAATTGCAATATCTATGAATAGTTGCGCACGCATTTTATTTTTATTGTCTTTAGAGTTAAGGTGGAAATGCTTGCTGTCCTTTTTTGTAAAAAGCATATATTTTTGGGGCTGCTGACAAACGAAATGGAGATTCCAGGGATGCACCTTAACGTTAAGCTAATCGTTTATCAAAAAATTTCCACCGTTTCCGTTGAAACACTTCGAAATATTATCGATAAAGAAATTATCAAGGTAAATTGTATCTCGTTTTTAACCGAAACGAAAAGCTTTCGTTAACGTTAAAAACGTTAACAAAAACGTGATACTTTATGTTTGAATTGTGCTGGCAATGCTATAGCCATGGTGAAGCCGTAAGGTGGTAACAACGAGCGCACATACACACACAAACTCCATGTAATTTGTTTGTGTAATTCGTTGGTGGTAATGTCAAAAATACTCTGAGAAATGTTCGTACTGTCAAAATTCATGAGAAAAGTTGCAATCAGCTTGGCTAATGCTTTCACCGTTAATGACTCCGCCATCAATCAGCTTTGCCAGCATAGTTTGAAATTAATAATCAACATAAACGATTTGATTTCATTTTGATATGGCAGAAAACGAAACGACATCATTTCGTTAATTTGACGTTCTTAACGTTAATAAACGAAACGAAATGACTTTGTTTCGTTTATTAACGTTAATTATCGTAACGAAATGATATCGGTTCGTTGGTTAAGCATGCCTGGGAGATTCTATTAAGTTCCTGTGTGAAATTGGTATAAGGCTTAAACATATTTTCTGCTCGCTTATACATACCTATATGACACTACTTCATTTTTTTTGTATTTTCTCTGTATACTCCTGTGTTTGTTCTTAAATTTTTTGTCGCCCTGCCTCCTGATACGACTTCAGTATTGGTGTATGTAAGTGTGTAAACGCGTAGGCATTAAATAAATGTAAATTGAAAAGCAAAAACAAATTAAGCAACATAGCTCTGCTCGCTTAATTTGCTTTTGTATTCCAATAGAAATTTTTTTCCAAGCAAGCAAAGAGTTTTTATTTGTTAGGAGCCGATACTTTTTCAAATTACTCGATGTTTTCTCAAGGTATTCGCTGTTTTGTTTTTTTTTGTCAGATACATTTACAAAAAATTATTGCATTAAATTAATTAATTAATTCCCATTCGAAAAACGCAATTACGCAAAGTGACTACACCGCATAAATATATAGGATGCAGTTAACCAAAACTAACAAAAACTTCCTTGAGAAAACATTCGGCATGAATTGGTTGCATTGTTGTTGACAAAGAATTAACGGCTCTTAACAAATTAAAACTCATTGAAGCAAGTGGAAAAAATATTGAAGCTTCATGAAAAAACGCACATTATGAACAAAATGTGGGAGTTTTTTCTACAGCTTAGTGCTTAATTTATTTTTGCTTTTCAATTGAAATTTTTTTCAAAGCGAGCAGAAAAAATTTTGAGCCTGTAGGAAAAAGACCCCCTCCATTTCTGTTCCAGAATACCAATACTTTGTACATAATAGGGGGACTCATTAAAACATATATATTTATAAGGTGTAAAATTATATACGTTTACACACACTGTTATATGAACACACCCAGCAATATTATTGTCATAAAAAATTTGATTATTATCATGGCTCAATTATATGGTTGGCTCATCTCATCAGCTGATTTTATTTTTCATTTCACTGGTATAGGGATTGTCAAAAGGAGATGGCAAACGTAAAATGTAACCAACAAAATGACAATAATTTACTTGATTGGTGGTAAATTTTTTGTAAAAAAATAGTTTAACATCACTTTCAGTTATTTTTTCAGTAAATTTATCTAATTTACCACAAGAATTGCAAAGTTTTATGTTTTCTCTCCATTCCATTCGCCTAGCAACAACACGCAGATTTTGGTAATCTGAACAAAGGTTTGTTGTTGCTGTAGAGGTGAGTCAACCATATAGTTGAACCACGATTATTATGCAAACTAAAAAATTCCAAGATGAAATGAAAAATCAAAACTATAACGTCTTTACAAAGATATTCTTGTAAATGACTAGCTGATGTTGAAGATTTCTGATGAAAATGATGGCTTTTATGTCGGCAAGATTGCATATCTTTGAGTTTACCGCGTTTACATGATGAAATGTGCGCGTAAACTTATACATTGTGTAATTGCTTTTTCATACAAAAATTTACGGTTCATTCACGCAAGTTTATACGTTTACACACTTTATAAGGCATTTATAAAGTTTAATGATTCCTGCTATTGTTTAAATCGTATTGTATGGACAAATTTTTAGTTTTAGGCGTTTTTTTCTAACGCTTCAAAACTTGTTCTGCTCGCTTAGAAAAAAAATTCAATTGGAAAACAAAAAGAAATTAAATCGATAAACGCGTCGCTTAGATCTTTTTCGCGGTAATTTTTTTTATCGACTATTAAACTTGCAATTCCAATGCGATTCCCACATAATCTACTTATACTAATTTTAAATTGTACGCATTTTTTTGTATGTATATGCTATTTATTCTTACTTCTATTATACTCGTACTGTTAATAGCACTAAAAACAAAGTAATATGTATGTATATCAATATTTTTTAATTCTGCAGTTATGTATTTTTTCTCATAAACTACTAAAATAAAAATCAAGAGTACATACCATACATTATTTTATAACCTGCAGTGTAGTATGTAGCTAACTTTACGGAAAAAACACATGTACTGAAATCATATGATTAGTAGTTAATAAAATTATGAAAAGTAAATATATGTATACATATTTTTTTCCGTTTTTCTTTGTAGTATGTCCACTTATGCTCTGATTACGATTCATTCTGTTAAACATTTTATCGCATATTTTTAGCAATTTTTTTCAAGTTTTAACATTAATTTAAATCGTTTTCTATATACATGTCGCATTTTATCATTGGGAGGTTCCATGAGAAAGTGAATCTTGGTGCGGAGACAATTTTTCTTACAAAACTGGAGACTGTGGATACAAATGTTGTAAAAACCTAAAATCAACGCAAAAATATTAAATTGGGAACAATTTCAAGATAGTTCTGTGATTATTTTATGATCCTGTAACTGTCCTGAAATTGTTCCGAAATAGTCTCCAATAGGTTTTGAAGTTTTCCCGAAATGATACCTTAAATAATCCCGAAGTGACCCTGAAATTGTTCCGAATTGAATGATAAGGTATGTCTGCTTCTTATGGAAAAAACGAAAAGTCTATGTTTTAAGGGAAAAGCGATAATGCCAGCTTTTACTGCCGTTTTGTCTTTTTACAGCACTTTTACTGATATTTTTACAAGTTTCGCTTTTATGCACTCATAAAATAAATACACTTTTTATTGCCGGCCTTTCTTTTTCTCGACGCACTTACATCGAGCCCTATATGAAATTTCGGTGTAACCAACAAAAAGTCCTTTTTTCTTACCTTTTTTATAAATTGGACGGAGAATTTTCATCTCTGATACTCCAATCGGGACAGGCATAATCGTGTATATAAACTTCGCACGAGACTTAAAACAGACCACCAAAAGCTGCTTTGATGGCGGGTCCTCTTCGATATGGAAATAGGAGATCAGAATGTTGAAGAGGGTATACTTTTTAATTGAAATACAAGCTCTGCGCTGCAGTGGATGCTTACGGCTCCGAGACAAGCGACAACAGCTGAACTTTAACCAACTCTACCAGTGCATCGAAAACATGTCGCTTGTGTAGTCTGTCACGGCGTTAGATCCGTCTGCTGTGCTTTCATAATGGATCACCACTTATAGCAGCATAAGAGCTAGAACTAGGCTTAAATTCGATTCTGTAAGAATTCAACTCTGACAAAGGTCAGGGGTTACTTTGTGTTGTTCAGTGGAATTTCACCCTATCTCGGCTGCGGTTTCGAAAACGCCCTATCTCAGAAGACCTTTGAATAACGCCCTATTTAAAAATTATTCGAAGAATTCGGTTGAATAACGTCTTGTCTCAGCATTTTTTTGTAAACACCCCAGCTATTGTCAAAGTCTATTGAATTCGAACTCAGATATGACGTTTTTGATACAAATTATGTTACATGACGATACTCAAAAGTTTTCTGAGAAAGGGGTTTGTATATTCCACTCAGCAGCCGATTTGAAATGTGAAAAAAATTTCATTCACTTCCCAATACCGACTGACCTCCCTGACGCATACCTAATTACATATGTTTGCGCCTCTGTGAAGCGTCTTCCCACGACACGAACCATTTTTACATTTGGTTAGCGGAACAACGCCTTCCCAAGGTTTACTTAATACGTTAGAGCTATGTAGCCCGTTCTGTTTCGCTCGAGGCATTGTCAGGCTCTCCGTCTGTTCAGTCTCCGTTACAGGCTTTGCAGTGCCGCTCAAAGCGGCGCACCCTTATTCGTGTTTGATGTTTTTTAAATAGTTAAATTAATAATTTTGTTGGGCACACTGGCATTGCTGTCAGTGGTCGATATTATTCTTACTTTAATTCTTTGATTTCCTTCTTTTTGTTTATCTTTAATTTGTAGTTAGGCGCACACATACATATTTCTCAAACTAAACTCTCTAATAGTCTGAAAAAAAAAACATTCATATTTTCTGCTACCAAAAGATAAAAACATTTTGTAGTTTCCTCTCACATTTCATTCTCATTGTTGCAA
Organism: Eurosta solidaginis; assembly: GCF_040869045.1. NCBI lineage: Eukaryota > Metazoa > Arthropoda > Insecta > Diptera > Tephritidae > Eurosta > Eurosta solidaginis. The sequence continues at coordinate 1,549,354 of NC_090321.1, forward strand.
TAGTTATAGTAAACAAAAAATGTTACAAATTGTGTTTTATTAATAAAAAGTTGGTATTTTTTTCTTTTATCAATAATTTCCCTATAATATTGGCTTAACAAAAACATATTTAAAAAACATCCTTCCCCCCACCCTTCCTCCCACAAACACTCAAAAATTATTCAAATAATTACAATAATTGCACAATACATTTTTACTTACAACTCTGAACAAACGAACAATTACAAATGCAATTTCAAAATACACAAAAAATTCAATCTTGCAAAAACTACTTCAATATTATTGCAATGACAAAACCAATAATCAACCAACCAAAAATAACCCATAATTCAAACATAATATGCTAGTTACGCTTAATGTACCTGAGGACTCGCATTCAATACGAAGTTCGCTTGCAGGTACTTCAGTGGCGTCGCACGGTTCGTCGGAAACATTTTCGCTGGAGGATAATAAGTGAGTACTTGAACATAAAATTCCAAATAATTTTCCTCATTTGAATAGTTCTTATTTATGTTTCGCGTTTAAAAAAAAAAAACATTAAAGAAGTTCGCAAGAGAAAATTTAATATCACCGCCCTCTTGCCAGAATCAGGAACACGCATTTTTTTCGATTTTGAGCTAAAGGGTTCACTGGGATAACCATTGAATGTTCCATGTCATATTAAAGTCCCGAGGACCAATGTAAAGGTCAGACTTTGGAAGGCCTTAATAATGCGTGTGTTAAATATTGTAACGAATTTGGGGAATCCTGGTTATTATTGCACCTTCTGCTAATGTTCGTATCGCTGAACTGTCGAATAAATAACTCCAATATTCTGTATTGCAAAATGGTCTTTATTAGACTACTTTGGGGGTACTACAATTATACTTCACTTCGCAACTAATAGCGTGTTTAAATCAAACTGAGTAGTTATTACTCATCTTGCGCTGCTTTTATACTCTCGGTTTTGTACAGTGCGTTTTACACACTGTCCAATTTCCTTACAAACTCACAAGGAATATAAATATTTGTCTTGCTTACTTGCCTACCCCTGTTTGGTTCAATACTTATTGAACACATTTAGGAGACTCACCATCACAAACTCCCCTTAACAGTCAACCAGCTGATTAGCGAGAGATAGTTTTGGTATCTGACAGAAGTTAGCTTGGTTGGCGAGCTTTTTCCTGCCTTTTTTCCTTCTTTCTGTCTGGAGCGGTTGAACAAGGAATACCAAAAAAAGAGGGAACTAAAATCGTCGGCGGCTAAAAATCATCAAGTCGGTGCAAACAATTTTCACTCAACTTTTTCTTTCTGTCTGGAGCTGCTGAAGAGGATGAAGGTAGGCCTTGCACGAAAAATTGGAATCTAGTCCGTTGAATTGCTTCACCATATTGCCGCAATCGAAATTGCACGTGGAAATTAACAAATTGCATCTTCATCTAATTATTTCGGCACGATCCCACAAGCTGCTTTTACTCAAACATTTGTTTTTTATTTGGTGCTGTAAATTAAACTTGCACAAGGAAACATATAAATTGCCTCATCATTTAATGATTTCGGCATAACCGCCCAGCGCATTCAGTTTTGGCTCGATTATTTCCCTCGTGGGTGTGCTGCTAACGTGAGTCCGCATGCAAAATCGCATAAATTGCATAATCATTCAAGGATCCATATACAACCACATTGCGCAAGTTGTACTACAACCAATATTCTATAAACCCTAAAGGTAGCTAATGCGAATGAATCTACTATAGTACACTTGTAAGTAAAACAAACGAAAAAGTATGTATTACATTCCATAAACATTCCCTTCAAAATTTAAGAACCATTATATTGTAAAATAAAAAGCGCCGATCCAAATATTCGTATGTAATTCGTAAATATCGGCCATTATAAGTACAAAGTAGAAGTCCCATTAGAATTCCAAAAAAAATATGAGTATACGACTCCTGAATTTTTCTATGTAATCCAAATGCAATAATTTACTACACAACAATAATAATTAAATTTGAAAGAAAGACCAGATAATGCAGATCAACGCCAATACTACGGAAGCTGGGGAGGCCTTCTACGCTGCGTTGGACACGGCATCGTTGACATAAAATGTAAGTTCCATTTGAATGATACTTTACTTTCTTTTTTTTGCATAGTTAAGTGTTGTTGAAAGATTTACTAAGGCTGAGGTTTGGTCTTTCTCTTTTAAAATATATGCATGCACATATGTATTCATATCCCAACAAACAAAGTAAAGTGAAAGTAAGGTTTTAAAATATGTACAAAAAAAATAGCTATTAAGCTTACAAAAGGCTGACTGTTCGTTCACGAAACGTTTGAAAGAAAACATAGAATGATCAAACAGGAAAGTTGGCTAGAAACTCGAACTGTAAGCTTGCATAAAAATGTTAAAAGAAAGCAAGGCGTTTGATTCCTGTTTATAAAACTAAACCATTAACTAACATTCGGTTTCAACGCTTACAAAAAGACTATTGAAGAAAACCAAAATGTACCTATGTACTTAATATCGAAAGCGCTTTGACTTAGCTTTTATAACCTTACTTAAAGTTATTTCCAAAAGCATTTACAAAAATGCTTGTTGGGTATATACATTTATATATGCATATGTACGAGTATACAACCAACTACTCAGCTTTCATTGTTGCACATCGGTTTCTATTGTTTTGTCTTTTGAGAAGATCCTTCTGCCATATATTTTGAGGCAGAATTAGAAATTAAATACATCTCCTTTCAGTTTTTTTTTTCTTTGTAAGAATATACATGCGTTTCACTATACATTAATACATAGGTTTTCTTATTTGGGCAACCGCAACTAAATGAAGAAACCATGGAATAACTATGTATGTACATATATTGAGGTAGGTCAGTAGTTCCCTTTAGTTTACCCCCAAACAAAATAGTTAGTCATACTTGACATAAATTTAACGCTTACTACATAAGTTAATGGAGGTTATAAATGAATATTGAATCATAGATATAGAAAGATAAAAACATGTTAACGTATTCTTAAATACCTAAGTGTAAGCGACTAACACAATAAGTACAAATGTGTATTGTATTGAATAAAATTAACTATGGAAATTTAAATTGGAGAATGATGGTCTGATTCTTGAAGAAATGCGTATGGTAACAAAAGGGGCTTTATCACCAGCTTAAAGCCATGGAAGGGAGGGCAGAGGGCAGCCGTCCAATATTCGCTGCGCTGCGAAGGTAAGGGGGAGTGGATTAAAAACCGTGGAAAAGTACCAGTGAAAGTGTGAGTTTTAGGATTGTAGTAATGTGTGCAAGAATAATTTATCTTGTTGACCTTGTTGACGAGGGTGTGCTTTACTCACCGCTGTGTTTGGGAACTCACGCTGCTGAAGCTCCGGGATTAAGCCAGTGCACACGCCATAGTTGTGGGTAGTAGAAGGGCGCTCCTGAATGAGGAAGAAGGTGTTAACGTCAGGGGGTTCATAACAGTTTCTTCGTTAACCCATTTCTCGCAAAGTTCTAGTAATTTCGCGAACAGTTGTATCTCCTGCTTGGCAAGTTACCAGCTATATACATGTATATCTGCAGTCCACGCCTCTCCCATAGCCATATGCGTGTGTATGTGTGAGTAACTACTTCGGCTGATGACTACATATTTGTTTGTGTGAGATATCTCTTCGTCGCCTTCTACATAAGAGTGACTGCTTTATTGTTGTTGGGCATTTATTTAGTAGCAGCTTAGAGATGCTAATATTCGGCACAATATGTATATGGATTTTTCGAAAACAGTAAAGCTTAAAACTTGATTTCCCAACATTTGCATATTTCTTCATGCATGTTTCTAGCAAAAAAGTTATGCCACCAATAGATTCACCATCCACCTGTTTTTTTCCAACCCTGCTTGGATAAAGCGATTTCGCACAAGAAGTTTTCTCAAATACTTGAAGTGTATATCTTCTACCGACAACTTCCGACGCCCTACATTGGGACAAGTATGATGAGCGACTTACAGAGCGTGACTTTTGTGGTACGAGTAATGCTTCGTTAGGTTTCTAAGCCAGCACAGTTTTCCCTGTTTCCCATATTGCAGGAAGTACTTCGTCTTATAAAAGCTACCTCACTTCTTTACGCACGCTAGGAAAGCAAACCTCGGCCTGTTTCCCATATTGCAGGAAGTACTTCGTCTTATAAAAGCCACTTCACTTCTTTACGCACGCTAGGAAAGCAAACCTCGCCTATCTTTTTCTAAGGCCAACGATATCAATATAATCAGAATACGACAGCAGGATAGGATAGGATAGGTTAGGTGGTAGCTGCCCTGATGAGGATAGCTCACTTGGACAACACGAAGGTCCGTTGTGATACCACATACACCAAAAATAACGGTGACTTAGATCTAGCTACTTAGAGAATCGTTGGGTAGCAACGATAAAGCTCCGAATGATACCGATCTCAACTTTGGATATATCCTCGGGAGATCCAAGTGAGTCGCGACCGAAGTACTTTCGCCTAGTTCTGGCAAAAGCTGGACAATCAAGCATAAAGTGATTTGGTGATTCCACCTCATCATCCTCCATACAGCTGCAGCAGGATGGAGTTTCCAGTATATTGAGACGTACCGCATGGATACCCATGGGACAGTGCCCTGTCAAAACCCCAATGACCATTGATAGGTGAGCCTTAGTTAACCCAATTATTTCAGCGGACCTGCCATCCACTTTTGGCCAGAAAGATCTTGCTACCCTGCAAGACGTGTTATCCGCCCAACGTTTGCTGAGCTGATTCGAGGCCCAGCTATGGAGGAGCAATCCACAGGTGGCCAGCGGGATCCCGAAATCCCTACAGCCATCTTCATCCGGTTCAGTTGTACCGATGCGGGCTAAGAGATCCGCTTGACAGTTACCCGGGATATCACTATGGCCCGGGACCCAGATAATCTTAATTGTAAAATAATTCGATGCAATCGCAAGCGAGGTCAGGCACTCGCAGACCACCCTCGATCGCACTGTAGTTGAGCTCAAGGCCTTGATAGCCGCTTGGCTATCAGAGTAGATGTTAAATTCCCTAACCGTGGTAGCACCAGATAGCATTCCATCCACCGCATCCTTAATCGCAGCAATTTCCGCTTGGAATACACTGCAGTGATCAGCCAACTTAAACTTGTGGCTTAAATTTAGCTCTTGACAAAAGACCCCCCACCAACCTTTCCATCCAGCTTTGACCCATCCGTGAACAAGTTAACCGGTCCCATGCCCCAGATAATTCCTCTTCCCCAATCCTCTCTCTCTGGAATAACTGGGGTGAAGGTTGTATAGGGAGCAGTTATCGGCATACAGTAGTCCGTTCTGTCCGGGATGAAGTCGAAACTGGTAAGAAGGCTAGAGTGTCCGCGGTCAGAAAGTCTATATCCCATATCACGAAGCCTGACCAACGACCTTGCCGCGGCCGCCTTTCCCGCAATATCTACTGGGTATATGTTCAGCATGACGTTCAGTGCCAAGGTAGGTGTTGTTCTGAGAGCGCCACTGATACCGATCAGCACCGTCCGTTGCACTGACACTAACATTTTGGAGGTGCTCGCCGTGTCCAGTGCTTTCCACAAGACCAGCACCCCATATAGCAGAATCGGTTTGACCACCATCTCATAAAGCCAGTGTACTATTCTTGGCGAGAGTCCTCATCTCTTTCCGATAGCTCCTCTGCAGCAGTACAAGGCAATGGCGGCCTTCCTGGCCCGATCTTCCACATTGGGTCTCCAGGACAGTTTCTTGTCCAAAACAATCCCCAAATATTTAACCCTATCAGAAAGTACCAACGGTACCCCTCCAATCGAGGGAGTTCTGAAATCGGGCATCTTATATCTCCTTGTGAAAAGGACCAATTCCGTTTTTCCCGGGTTGACCGCCAACCCACATGATTCAGCCCACCTAGCCACAGTATCCAGGTAGCCCTGCAGAACATCGGGCAGGGTGCCCAGAAATTTGCCTCTGACTAGGATAGCGAGGTCATCTGCATAGGCAACCACCCGACAACCATTGGCTTCCAGCTCCACAAGAAGTTCGTTGACTACCACAACCCAGAGGAGAGGAGATAGGACACCCCCTGTGGCGTGCCCCTGCACACCTTCCTCCTAATTATGGCCCCTCCGCACTCCGCTGCGACAATTCTGCCGCATAGAAGTTTGCTAATAAATTCAACCAGAGCCGCCTCGACTCCTAAACCCACCAGAGATCTTTCGATTGCCCCCGGTAAGACATTGTTAAAAGCTCCCTCGATGTCTAGAAAGGCACCCAGAGCATACTCTTTGTGTTCTAGGGACCCCTCTATTTGCTTTACAATCGAATGGAGAGCCGTTTCCGTCGATCTGCCCTTGCAGTACGCATGCTGTGAAGCCGACAGTAACCCCCGAGGTATCATTTCCCGTAGGTACAGGTCAATCAACCGCTCAAACGTCTTAAGAAGAAACGACGAGAGACTGATTGGCCTGAAATCCTTAGGTGATACATGAGAGCTTCTGCCGGCCTTCGGAATGAAAATAACCCTAACCGTGTGCCAAGACTTCGGGATATAGTTAAGCCTGAGGCAGTTAGTATATATGATGGCCAACCAGCGGCGGGAAATCCCCAAAGACCTTTGAAGCTGCGCAGGAATGATTCCATCCGTGTCCGGAGACTTATAGGGCTTGAACGACCCTATAGCCCAGGTTATTTGACTTTCCCGTATTGGAATGGCAGGCACTTCTGCATGGCCAACGACCGCCGACCATGCAGGCGAAGATCCCTGCGCAACTGGGACATCGGGAAAATGATTGTCCAGTAAAAGCCTTAGGGACTCCTCGCTACTCATCGACCAGTCCCCACCATCATCTCTCAGATACCCCAGAGGAGCGGGGTTCCTAGAGAGTATTTTTCTAAATCTCGCGGATTCATTGCAGCCTTCTACGTTTTCGCAGAAGCTTCGCCATGCATCTCGCTTGGCTATCCTTATTTCATATTTATAAATCCCCAGACTCACCTTATAGAGCTCCCAGTCCGAGGGTAATTTACTCCTCCTGGCTCTGTTGAAGAGCCGCCGACTGGACGCTCTTAGGTCGTCAAGAGAATCCGACCACCAGGGCGGCTTGCCCTTCCCCCTGTAAGTTTTCAATGGGCAGGACAGCTGAAAGGCGCTATTGCTTGCCGAGGTGAAGTTTTCCACCAGAACGTCTATCTCAGATTCGGACAGGCCCGAACTAATGATAGGCACCGCAGGCAGTAGCTCTCCCAGCTTCCTACAATACAAGTCCCAGTTAGTACTTTTAGGGTTCCTAAAAGATATTTTACCGGGACGTTCTTCGTTCACTGAGAACTGAATATATCGGTGATCAGAGAAGGAGTGCTCGTTGAGAACCCTCCATCCAGATATCCGACCTTCCAGTTCTCTACTAACCAGGGTGAGGTCCAGGACCTCCTCCCTTACCGCAGTAATAAAAGTCGGGTCATTCCCCCTATTACATATACAAAGTCCCTCATCTACAATAAAAGTAAATAAAGACTCACCTCTAGTGTTGGTATCCGAGCTTCCCCAATGATGGGCATTAGCATCGGCACCGATGATCACGCCAACACCTCTCCGCCTTGCTTCAGCGGTGATTTCACCCAGTATCGCAGGTGGTGGTCCCTCTACGTCCCCGTGGGGCATGTACGCTGAGACCACCCACATTTCATTACTTCCTCGCTCGAGGCAGAGCGTGGTTACGTCAGCATTGCTGAAATTAGAGAGAATAAAAGCATTCAAGGTTCGAATCGAGCTCAAGGCCAGAACAATAATTTTTTCTAATGATAATTATTGTTATTTTTTAATTTTTCTAAATTTGAAAAATTGTATTTTGTTTTTGGAATAGTAAGTAGAAAATTTTTTCAGACAACCTGCCATAGCTGCGCAGATAGATCCATTTCGAAGGGTGCTAAGCCTTCATCATCAGTACGCTTTAGGCATGCTGCGCAAATTTGCCAGTCAAACAAACCACCGCTGTATAGCTAAATGGTTAGCGCAGCATGCCTAAAGCGTACTGATGGTGAAGGCTTAGCACCCTTCGAAATGGATCTATCTGCGCAGCTATGGCAGGTTGTCTGAAAAAATTTTCTACTTACTATTCCAAAAACAAAATACAATTTTTCAAATTTAGAAAAATTAAAAAATAACAATAATTATCATTAGAAAAAAAATTATTGTTCTGGCCTTGAGCTCGATTCGAACCTTGAATGATTTATCAATAGGCCGATAAAAACAAAAACAATAGAGAATAAAAGCTTTAATCTCTTTTTTAACAAGCACACAGGATCTAGGCCTACTTGCCTCCCCATGCACCAAGGTGTTGAATTTTCCAGTCCTCAATCCAGAAATCTTACTGCCGTTACTACTCAGCCACGGCTCCTGTACAAGGACTATATCCACTCCGTCTTTTTCAAGGCAGAGCAACAAATTTGCGGAAGCCGCCTTAGAGTGCTGAAGATTGATTTGACGGATTTCCATCAAAAACGCTCTTCTTCCGCACCCCATCCTTGGCGGATTCGTATTAGTCTTGTCCATTCTAAAAAAAGTCCCCCCTCAAGGCCGCTATCCGAAACCGATTGTGTAGTCGCCCTTTAACGGTCTCGTGGTTATCTATGCTACGCAGGGAGGCCACGCGAGGGTTGACGCATTACCTTATGAGTAATGCGTTCAGAGCCAGACCGGACGCGAAGCGGGAAAATCTTCAACCGCACCTACACCACCAACTTAACGGCGACGGAACCGGAACGTACCTTGAGGCCCGCCACGGTTTTAACGGGACGTGGGCAGGTGCAGCATTAGCCTACCAGCCATTTCGGTAGGGTTTCACCCCGACCTACTAAAGTGGCAGAATACCGCACCTACCAGCCCAAAGTCATCAAGTCCAAATTTAATGTCAAATCAAAGCCCTAAAACAGTCCAGTTCGTCACCGTTGTGTACCGATCTTGACTCTTAAAGGTCCTCCCTCCCCTGAGCTCGGCACAATGACTCAGAGGGTGCGGGTTTTATCGAGTTGTCCTCTCTAGATCCGCCATTATCAGTAGAAGCAGGGGCACCTCGTGCAGGACGTGAAAACTAATCACGCGTGACATTCGTCAGTATGGCCGGTCTAAGACTGAAATCAGTCCCTGATCCAGAGCCTGAAACCACTTATGATATCCAAGCCAAGTATCTTAGCCCCCAATACGACAGTAAGTGCACCCTCATATAATATGAATAGTAGGGCGGGTCGATTTAAAAATCGCTCATTGCTCTGTGAAAATCGTATTCTAGGGATCAAAATAAGAAACATTGCCGAAGGAACCATACCTCTAAAACGAATTCTGATGTCCCCCCTTTTGGGTCGAACTTTTGGGTAGGGGCAATTTGAATTCTACCTGCTGTGTCTTGTGGTGGCTAAAAAAAACAACACAAGCAATTTTACGATCTGCAATTGTGTCACAGTGATACCTTCATTTTTTAAAACGGTTGAATAAAAAACCCACACAACTATGTTTACGACATTCAAATGCATCACAGTGATGTCTTGGTTTTAAAAGGGGGTTGTAAAAACGCTAATTTCTAATAATTTTTTTAAATTTCTTTTCTATTGCTAAAGCATATATGACACTACTTTATTATACTCAGTTGAGCAGAGCTCACAGAGTATATTAAGTTTGATTGGATAACGGTTGGTCCATATATCAAAATAATCAGGATGGAAAAAAAATTTGATTGAGCCATGTCCGTCCGTCCGTCCGTCCGTCCGTCCGTTAACACGATAACTTGAGTAAATTTTGAGGTATCTTGATGAAATTTGGTATGTAGGTTCCTGAGTACTCATCTCAGATCGCTATTTAAAATGAACGATATCGGACTATAACCACGCCCACTTTTTCGATATCGAAAATTTCGAAAAACCGAAAAAGTGCGATAATTCATTACAAAAGACAGCTAAAGCGACGAAACTTGGTAGATGAGTTGAACTTATGACGCGGAATAGAAAATTAGTAAAATTTTGGACAATGGGCGTGGCACCGCCCACTTTTAAAAGAAGGTAATTTAACACTTTTGCAAGCTGTAATTTGGCAGTTGTTGAAGATATCATGATGAAATTTGGCAGGAACGTTACTCCTATTACTATATGTACGCTCAATAAAAATTAGCAAAATCGGAGAAGGACCACGCCCACTTCTAAAAAAAATTTTTTTTTTAAAGTAAAATTTTAACAAAAAATTTTATATCTTTACAGTATATAAGTAAATTATGTCAAAATTCAACTCCAGTAATGATATGGTGCAACAAAATACAAAAATAAAAGAAAATTTCAAAATGGGCGTGGCTCCGCCCTTTTTCATTTAATTTGTCTAGGATACTGTTAACGCCATAAGTCGAACAAAAATTAACCAATCCTTTTGAAATTTGGTAGGGGCATAGATTTTATGACGTTAACTGTTTTCTGTGAAAATGGGCGAAATCGGTTGATGCCACGCCCAGTTTTTATACACAGTCGTCCGTCTGTCCTTCCGCATGGCCGTTAACACGATAACTTGAGCAAAAATCGACATATCTTTAATGAACTTAGTTCACGTGCTTACTTGAACTCACTTTATCTTGGTATGAAAAATGAACGAAATCCAACTATGACCACGCCCACTTTTTCGATATCGAAAATTATGAAAAATGAAAAAATGCCATAATTTTATACCAAATACGAAAAAAGGGATGAAACATGGTAAGGTAATTGGATTGTTTTATTGACGCGAAATATAACTTTAGAAAAAACTTTATAAAATGGTTGTGACGCCTACTATATTAAGTAGAAGAAAATGAAAAAGTTCTGCAGGGCGAAATAAAAAACCCTTAAAATCTTGGCAGGTATTACATATATAAATAAATTAGCGGTATCCAACAGATGATGTTCTGGGTCACCCTGGTCCACATTTTGGTCGATATCTGGAAAACGCCTTCACACCACTCCCTTTTAAAACTCTCATTAATACCTTTAATTTGATAGCCATATCGTACAAACTCATTCTAGAGTCACCCCTGGTCCACCTTTATGGCGATATCTCGAAAAGGCGAACAACTATAGAACAAAGGCCCACTCCCTTTTAAAAATACTCATTAACACCTTTCATTTGATACCCATATCGTACAAACAAAGTCTAGAGTCACCCCTGGTACACCTTTACTGCGATACCTCGAAAAGGCGTCCACCTGTAGAACTAAGGCCCACTCCCTTTTAAAATACTCATTAACTCCTTTCGTTTGATACCCATATTGTACAAACAAATTCTAGGGTCACCCCTGCTCCACCTTTATGGAGATATATCGAAACGGCGTTCACCTATGGAACTAAGGATTACTCCCTTTTAAAATACTCATTAACACCTTTCTTTTGATACCCATATTGTACAAACAAATTCTAGGGTCACCCCCGCTCCATCTTTATGGCGATATCTCGAAACGGCTTCCACCTATGAACTAAGGATTACTCCCTTTTAAAATACTCATTAACACCTTTCTTTTGATACCCATATTGTACAAACAAATTCTAGGGTCACCCCTGGTCCACCTTTATGGCGATATCTCGAAGCTGCGACCACCTATGGAACTAAGGATTACTCCCTTTTAAAATACTCATTAACACCTTTCTTTTGATACCCATATTGTATAAACAAATTCTAGGGTCACCCCTGCTCCACCTTTATGGCGATATCTCGAAACGGCGTCCACCTATGGAACTAAGGATTACTCCCTTTTAAAATACTCATTAACACCTTTCATTTGATACCCATATTGTACAAACAAATTATAGAGTCACCCCTGGCCCACCTTTATGGCGATATCTAGAAACGGCGTCCACCTATGGAACTAAGGATTACTCCCTTTTAAAATACTCATTAACACCTTTCTTTTGATACCCATATTGTACAAACAAATTCTAGGGTCACCCCTGCTCCACCTTTATGGCGATATCTCGAAACGGCGTCCACCTATGGAACTAAGGATTACTCCCTTTTAAAATACTCATTAGCACCTTTCTTTTGATACCCATATTGTACAAACAAATTCTATGGTCACCCCTGGTCCACCTTTATGACGATATCTCGAAAATGCGACCACCTATACAACAACCACCACTCCCTTTTAAAACCCTCATTAATACCTTTAATTTGATACCCATATCGTACAAACACATTCTAGAGTCAACCCTGGTCCACCTTTATGGCGATATTTCGAAACGACGTCCACCTATAGAACTAAGGCCCACTCCCTTTTAAAATGCTCATTAGCACCTTTCGTTTGATGCCCATATTGTACAAACAAATTCTAGGGTCACTCCTGGTCCACCTTTATGGCGATATCTCGAAACGGCGTCCACCTATGGAACTAAGGATTACTCCCTTTTAAAATACTCATTAACACCTTTCTTTTGATACCCATATTGTACAAACAAATTCTAGGGTCACCCCTGGTCCACCTTTATGGCGATATCTCGAAACGGCGTCCACCTATGGAACTAGGGATTACTCCCTTTTAAAATACTCATTAACACCTTTCATTTGATACCCATATCGTACAAACGCATTCTAGAGTCACCCCTGGTCCACCTTTATGGCGATATCTCGAAAAGGCGACCACCTATACAACAACCACCACTCCCTTTTAAAACCCTCATTAATACCTTTAATTTGATACCCATATCGTACAAACACATTCTAGAGTCACCCCTGGTCCACCATTATGGCGATATTTCGAAACGGCATCCACCTATAGAACTAAGGCCCACTCCCTTTTAAAATACTCATTAACACAATTCGTTTGATGCCCATATTGTACAAAAAATTTCTAGGGTCACCCCTGGTCCACCTTTGTGGCGATATCTCGAAACGGCGTCCACCTATGGAACTAAGTATTACTCCCTTTTAAAATACTCATTAACACCTTTCATTTGATACCCATATCGTACAAACGCATTCTAGAGTCAACTCTGATCCACCTTTATGGCTATATCCCTAAATGGCGTCCACCTATAGAACTATGGCCCACTCCCTCATAAAATACTTTTTAATGCCTTTCATTTGATACACATTCCAGGGTTTCCCTCGGTTCATTTTCCTACATGGTTATTTTCCCTTATGTTGTCATCATAGCTCTCAACTGAGTATGTAATGTTCGGTTACACCCGAACTTAACCTTCCTTACTTGTTTTTGCTTGTATTCCAAGCTAAAAAAACTGACGAAATTTTATCGGAACTTCAAAACACAAAAACAATTTCTATCATGAAAAAGCGAGACCACTATTCCCCCATAATTAGTGAGTTTGGCATGTTTTTGTTTATGTTTTACATTTTATTTTTACATTAACATTTTAAACAATAAAAACCATGCAAGTAACACGCGCAAATTATTTCGGTTTCTAATGGTTCACTTTTTTCACAAGAAACTTGTTTTTAATTGTTTTTATGCACCAAATTTTCAAACTAAAAACAAAATTTTCATTTGTCAGAAAAAAATAAAGAAAAAACGGCCGAATGTCAAAAAAACCTATCGAAAAACAAACTGGCTCGTTTGTTTTTAATGAACTAGGTTGTATTTTTCTTGTATTTCGTTAGTTTTTTGAAATATAGTTTATACACTTACACCAGTACTGAAGCCGTATTAGGAGGGAGTGCGACAAAAAATTGAAGATAAAATACAGGAAAAAATACACGAAAATAAAGTAGTGTCATATAGGTATAAGTTAAATTCATTTTTTCATTTACATATGTTCTGACTAAATAAATTTCTAAAGAGAAAAATAAACTCCAAAAAGAAAAAACATAGGCATTTCGAAGTGGGATTTTTCAAAATTTGCCCCTACGACCCAAAGGGGGGACGTCAGAATTCGTTTTAGAGGTATGGTTCCTTCGGCAAAGTTTCTTATTTTGATCCATAGAATATGATTTTCACAGAGCAATGGGCGATTTTTTTGCCTCCCCACAAATCGACCCGGCCTAATGAATAGTGTACCTTCTTAAATCTAATGCTAGTTTTATTTGCTTTTTTTCTTCGGCATTAGTTTAAAGAAGTGGCAGTTGACCGGCTTCAGGTAAATTCCGAGTCCATATTGATAACAATCGTACCTTCTTTCAATCATACCTGCTTGGTATGTCCTGCCGAAGTATCCTTCTAGTACCCGGATTCCCTGAGTCTCAGTCAAGTTTGTGATGATGTACAACTATAGTCTATTGGAATTAGAATTAAATAAGGATACCGCTGTGTGGCAGATGCGACAAACTGCAATAGCGCAAAATCGCAATCAGTCTGAATTTTCTGTAGCCTTTTAGATGGTGGTTCAAGTATGACATATTTTTTCCGGGACCTTGTAGGGTTTACCATCAACTTTAAAGATCTTTTGATAGATTTCTGCTATCCATAATTGATTGTAAAAATAAAAATGAAATACATGCCACGATATACCTCAGAGGAGATCTGAGCCAACTCGGAACGGTATCTGCAAAGCTGATGCATTTTCGCTGAGAAACTTTTATGGCAGAAATACACTTGGAGTGTTTGATGAACCACTTCTGAGGAGCGACATAGATTAGATTTTTTTCTAATTGAAATAACTCTTTCTGAGGCTGAGCAATGCTAAGCACGAAGCAATATTTGTTTCATATATTTTACAAGCTTGACCTTCGGTGCTGGTAGGCGAGCACACTACCCCACACCACGGTAGCCGCCCTAATTGATTGCATTTTCCCAAATTCAAATCCAACATATTGTGACCAATATTAGCAACACTAAGGGATACTATCATCTCTAAGCCGATTCTAAGCAGTCATTTGTATGTACATAAACAAATCAAACATTATGTATACACATATGTACACATAAGCAGCGGAGATATACTCACACATGTATGCAATCATCAGCGAAGTAGTTCTCACATATACACGCATATGGCTATGCGAGAGACTATAAACTACAAATTCACATGCATATATCTGAGATACTCACAATACACGAAAATAAAGTAGTGTCATATAGGTATAAGTTAAATTCATTTTTTCATTTACATATGTTCTGACTAAATAAATTTCTAAAGAGAAAAATAAACTCCAAAAAGAAAAAACATAGGCATTTCGAAGTGGGATTTTTCAAAATTTGCCCCTACGACCCAAAGGGGGGACGTCAGAATTCGTTTTAGAGGTATGGTTCCTTCGGCAAAGTTTCTTATTTTGATCCATAGAATATGATTTTCACAGAGCAATGGGCGATTTTTTTGCCTCCCCACAAATCGACCCGGCCTAATGAATAGTGTACCTTCTTAAATCTAATGCTAGTTTTATTTGCTTTTTTTCTTCGGCATTAGTTTAAAGAAGTGGCAGTTGACCGGCTTCAGGTAAATTCCGAGTCCATATTGATAACAATCGTACCTTCTTTCAATCATACCTGCTTGGTATGTCCTGCCGAAGTATCCTTCTAGTACCCGGATTCCCTGAGTCTCAGTCAAGTTTGTGATGATGTACAACTATAGTCTATTGGAATTAGAATTAAATAAGGATACCGCTGTGTGGCAGATGCGACAAACTGCAATAGCGCAAAATCGCAATCAGTCTGAATTTTCTGTAGCCTTTTAGATGGTGGTTCAAGTATGACATATTTTTTCCGGGACCTTGTAGGGTTTACCATCAACTTTAAAGATCTTTTGATAGATTTCTGCTATCCATAATTGATTGTAAAAATAAAAATGAAATACATGCCACGATATACCTCAGAGGAGATCTGAGCCAACTCGGAACGGTATCTGCAAAGCTGATGCATTTTCGCTGAGAAACTTTTATGGCAGAAATACACTTGGAGTGTTTGATGAACCACTTCTGAGGAGCGACATAGATTAGATTTTTTTCTAATTGAAATAACTCTTTCTGAGGCTGAGCAATGCTAAGCACGAAGCAATATTTGTTTCATATATTTTACAAGCTTGACCTTCGGTGCTGGTAGGCGAGCACACTACCCCACACCACGGTAGCCGCCCTAATTGATTGCATTTTCCCAAATTCAAATCCAACATATTGTGACCAATATTAGCAACACTAAGGGATACTATCATCTCTAAGCCGATTCTAAGCAGTCATTTGTATGTACATAAACAAATCAAACATTATGTATACACATATGTACACATAAGCAGCGGAGATATACTCACACAAGTATGCAATCATCAGCGAAGTAGTTCTCACATATACACGCATATGGCTATGCGAGAGACTATAAACTACAAATTCACATGCATATATCTGAGATACTCACAAAAGTATGCAATCATCGGTGGAAGTATTGTGACGGACTTTTCCTTGCGCCGGGGTATGCTCAGCCCGTCCAGGATCCCTGTGGAATTAGAGAAGAATCCCTATCGTCTCCTTTTAAAGAGAAAGATCCCGTTTTGTTGTTAAAAAGAAACGTTATAAACTCTTTATTCCGAAATATTCAAACTACCCTTAAAACTATGGCGACGGAGGTGGGAAACCACCGTCGGTTCTACGCCGATGGGGTTGGGAAAACCCCCACCGGGACTACGCTTAAACTAAAAATCTCAGACTACTTCGTAAAGAAAGTGGAGGTGGAGAACCACCACTTCCTCCCAGTCGGTGGAGTTGGTAAAACCCCCACCGAGTATATAGCTTAAGGATACCCTGCTCTTTCTGAAGGTTGCGGAGGTGGAAAAACCACCACAATCCCTCTAACGATGGGGTTGGAAAAACCCCCAAAGTCGCTAAAATAAAGAACTCGTGAGATGGAAAAATCCCAGGAGTCCCATTCACCGCTAAACAAGGCGTTAGCAGGCTACTATACCTAGCTGGCTACTGTCTTAATTCGCGAAATTTGTCGCCCTTTTATACTTGTCCACGCGCAGGTGGACAGTTATCCTACAACAATAAATTTTACTTATTATATGTATTTACTTAAGGTATCTTACATTTAACTGTATTATTCTACCCATATATCGCATTATAAGTATTTATCTCCAAATTGCGTATGTAAAAATGCCTCTTGTACTGCCCCCCCTAACATGTGAGTTCGTTGGTACGCATCTCCAGTTAGCTAGCATAGTTATTTTTGTTTTCCCTCTGCTGCTTGCTTATTGGGTCTTGTTGTTGTCGACGAGTTGGTTGCCCTTCGTAG
Source organism: Eurosta solidaginis (assembly GCF_040869045.1). NCBI lineage: Eukaryota > Metazoa > Arthropoda > Insecta > Diptera > Tephritidae > Eurosta > Eurosta solidaginis. Next base: position 1,566,512 of record NC_090321.1, read on the forward strand.
GTAACTTGTGTCTAGTACCCACGCTGTGTTGTTGGTATGCTAACGTGACCGTTCCTAGTACATTGCATTTTTTCGTTTCTCTTTGTGCGATGTCCGCCCCGACGGTTCGCTTTAATGCCTGTTGTGCTTGGTCGCAATAGCTTGGTATACGTCTGTTTGTATGTTTTTGGTGTTCTTGCAATGGGAGCTTATGTGCGTTGCTTATTGCATTGCTGTAATCCCAGCATTATTTGAAATTCCAGCCGGTTATGGGTTATCTGTGGAAATTATAATGTTCAACCAAAATATTTACCGTATGCGGGCAGAGACAATTATTTAAACGAAGAAATTAGATGTTGTCATGAATGTTTACATGTATATTAGGGTAATTCAAAAATGATTATTTTTTTTATGTGTAAATTTAGTTCATATAATTCAGTTTTTGTACATTTTACATGCTATATGTATAAATTCATTGTAATTCAAGTAGGATTTATACACGTTTTAATGAGTTTTGATAAATATTTGTAGGTTCGAATGTGTGGGCTCCAAAGCCGGTGGATTTGGGTCCTCACACTCTCCCCTCACCTGCCGTAAGCAGGGTTACCGTTACCAGGCCGGTCCTAGTGATTCTCACTCGATACGTGTGGCCGTCTATGTTCCGATGGAACGTTCTCTTCCGCCGCTTCGTCCGTACTACATGTACGTGCTCCCTGATGTCTCTCGCTAATTCCTCGGGGAGGGGTTCGATTCCGGTTCGGTTGGCCCATGTCTCGGTCGCCTCCGCTGTTGTCTTTTCGAGCCACCTCTCGATTTCTGTGAGCACATCCTCACCTTCGCCTATGTTGTCATCACTCGCGTTGAGACTTAGTACGTCGCTGTCGTTGAGGCTGCCGTTGACCTCGTTGGTCAAACGGCTAAATATTTCGTTGTCGTCGTTGAGGCTGCCGTTGACCTCGTTGGTCAAACGGCTAAATACTTCGTCGTCGTCGTTGAGGCTGCCGTTGGTGGTCCCATTACCGCCTCCAAGATCCTCCACTTGGTCGGGGGTTCCGTGCTTGCGTTGGCGTCGTATATCCGCATGCGGAGGGTGATGTGCCGCTGGTATTCGACAAACCCCCGGCCTTGTACCTCTTCGTCGGTTTGGCGTATGGAAAGCTCGCCCTGTTGCTTCGGTGGTGGTTCGTCGCCTTCTTCCTCGCTGTCTGAGGAAATGGGAATTGGGGTAGAGTCCCGGACCACGGCACGCTCCTCGGGTTCATATCCGTACTCAGTACTGTATGTCGGGCTCTGGATCTCGTTACCCATGTCGACGAGCGACCCTGCCGACTCGCACTCCGACACCGTCTCGTACCTCGGGCTAAGTATCGGGCCGCCCTCGTCGCCCCTGAGATACCCGAACGTTTCCGTGCCCTGACTGTCGGTCTCGCCGTCGTAGGCAACTTCCTCCTCTTCTAGTGGCACTGGGCCCGTCGTATGGTGGTTTTGCTGGCTTAGGTCCCGCCGGATTTTGATACGGAGTGAACCGTCCTTAGCACTCTCGGTGGTATAACTCGCGTTGTCGCTTTTGTCCATGTTTAGAAACTTTTGATTTATTTTCGGTGTTGTGCTCCCTTTTTATAGGAGTCCTCGCGGATCGTCTAACGGTATTATTCCCGGCAGCGCTCATCATGATTTCCTGGGTACGTTGTCTTGTTGTTGCAGGATATTTGGATCTCTTTATGTGCTTTGGCTTTCGCTGTATATGTGGTCCTACTGCTGCGGAATGATGATGTACCAATATACGAATGTAAATTCAAAGTTATACGTATATGTACATTAGGGTATTTCAAAAAAATTATGTCGGTAAATTTGAATATTGTAAAATTTTAAAAATGTGGTTTTGCGTGTGTGGCCCCAAGGCCGATGGATTTGGGTCCTCACGCTCTCTCCTCACCTGCCGTAATGTGACTTACTGTCACCATTGTAAAATTCAATTTCTCGTAGCGGTCAATACTTGCGTTATTTATAGGGTAATCTCTCGCGATCTGGGTCTTGTTCTAAAATGAAATGTTATGCAGAATTCCGTCACCAGGTTATAGCATTGGCTGGCTATGTGGTTGACGTAGTTCATCGTCGTCAGGATCCCGTTGTCTAGGGTTGGGGCTTGCGCTCGTGCTGTGTGCCACCCACTCCGGTCTTCATCTACCACCTGTTGGTTGTTGATTATGTCTGCGCGTTCGATTCCGAAACCATTTGCACCTGAATTGGTGAGTGCTAGTGAACCACACGTCGCTACCGTGCTGTAATCCGTCTGATCTTCTTCCGTGACCTGGACTGTTTGCGATGTTGACGCGCGTGGCGTTGCTCTTACTACGGCCAGTTGCTCTGTGTGTTCCTCGATGGATATCTCGGTGGAACGTTGGTTCGGGGTTCTACTACACGTTGCTGATGATGGTGCGCGTTGTGTTGTTGCTATCGTCGTCGGTCGTCCCCTTTGTTCCCCGATGGGAACTTCGGTGAAGCCCCCATTCGGGGCTTGGCGGGGCGCTTTTGACTTACCACGTTCGCGGGGTGAACGTATTCTTCTTTCTGTTTCTGGACTTGCTTCTTCTTCGACTGTCGCTTGATGGTATGCTTTTAGCTCGCTTATGTGTGCCGTTCTCCTTTTACCGTTATGCACCTTGTCTAGCTCGACGATTACGGGCGATACGAAGTTCGTTACACGATGAGGCCCACTGTATCTTGGTGCTAACTTTGCTGCGAAATTGTCCACTGCTTTGGACAGCTGATGCTCTTTTACTAGTACCAAGTCGCCCACCGCCGGTTGCCATTGCCTCCTACGTAAATTATAATGCCTTGCCTGCTCCGCTGACGCTTGCTGTTGTCTACGACGTGCCATCTGATATACCTCTCGCATTTTCGCCATCTTTTCACTGAGAGCCACCTTCTCCTCGCCTGTGCCAAGTGTTTGCTCATCGTAGAGGGCGTTGGGGATCCTCGGTTCCCTACCCTGTACCACGAATGCTGGACTGTAGCCTGTTGACTCGCATACGCTCGTATTCAGTGCTAGTGTCATCTCTGGCAACAACTCATCCCATGTCTTATGCTCCTTCCCAGTGAATTGTGCTATCATCCTCTTGATGTTACGATTCGCTCTCTCCGTCGGGTTCTCTTGCGGTGTGTACGGTGCCGTTAGCTGGTGCTTTATGCCAGCTTCTTGTAAAAACTTCTTGAAATTCCTGCTTGTGAACTGTGCTCCATTGTCTGTGATTAGAATTTTTGGCGCGCCAAATCGGGCCAAAATCCTCTCCCTCATACCTCTGATCACATTCTCCGTCGTCGCCTTCCGTATTGCTATGATCTCTACCCATTTCGAGAATTTATCCACGAAAACTAATGCCATCGTATTACCATGCTTCGAACGAGGGAGTGGTCCAACGAAATCTGCACAAACGGTAGCAAAAGGTTCATCTGAAATCTGCGTTAGCATCTTACCTGCAGCTTGTTGCTGGCTGGGTTTGTAGACTTGGCATGCGTGGCATTGTTGCACGTACTTCCGTACGTCCCTGAACATCCCAGGCCAGTAATACCGCATCATTGCACGCGCGATGGATTTCCGTATCCCCATGTGCCCCGCACTTGGTGTGTCGTGAATCTCGTTAAGCACTCTTCGCCTCTCCGATTTCGGTACGCATAACTTCCACGGTACCGCATCCTCACCATCCATTTGACTTCCAATTCGTCTGTATAGTCTTCCTTCCTCTATGACGTATTCGGGAAACTTCTCTGGTGTTCTCGTTACTTCAGCCATCTTTGACGTGTACCACTTGCAACTCAAACTTTCTTCATGTGTCGTAAGGCTACCCAGCTGTTCCTCCAGTGGCTGCCTCGACAGTGCATCTGCGACCACGTTCATCTTGCCCTTCCTATACTGCACGTCGAACGAATACTGCTGTAACTCGAGCGCCCATCGAGCGATCCGGCCTGACGGACTTTCGATCGCGTTCAACCATTTCAAAGCCAGGTGATCGGTGATAACCGTGAAATTGTACCCTTCTAAATACGGTCTCATTTTCCTTATTGCCCACACGATTGCTAAACATTCCTTCTCAGTTGGTGAGTAGTTCGTCTCGGCTTTATTCAGCCGGCGGCTAGCATACGCTATTACTCGCTCTTCGTCATCCAACCCCTGTGTGAGAACTGCTCCGAGACCATAATCGCTCGCGTCTGTCTGTAATCGAAATCTTTTCGTAAAATCTGGGCAAGCTAGTGCTGGTGCTTGTATTAGTGCATTCTTCAACGCTTCGAATGCCACCTGTTGTTCTTCGGACCATTTCCACCTACTTCCCTTCTTCAACATTGACGTCAGTGTGTGCGCAACTTGCGAAAAGTCGGGTACGAACCTCCGGTACCAAGAAACTATCCCCAGAAATCGCCTTAACTCTCGTATGTTGTGTGGTGGCGTCAGCTCCTTGATAGCCGCAACTTTGTCGGGATCCGTGTGTATTCCTTCCTCGCTGACGACGTGGCCTAGATATTTCAAACTTTTCTTAAAAAACTCACATTTCTCTGGGTTGATCTTCAGATTCGCCCTCCGTAGCCGCCGAAATACCTCTCCTAGGTGCTTTATATGCTCTTCCAAAGTTTTGCTGGTGATGATGATATCATCCAGGTAGGCAAACGCATTTGGTTCCAACTCTGGGCCAATAACACGGTCGAGTGCTCGCTGAAACGTAGCCGGGGCGGAATGTAGACCGAACGGCATCACTTTCCATTGATACAACCCTCGGCCGGGTACGGTAAATGCTGTATACTTCTTGCTATCTTCTTCCATCGGGATTTGCCAATAACCATTTTTGAGGTCCAGACTGCTGATAAAACGCGCGCTACGTAGCCTATCTAAGATATGCTGTATTCTTGGGAGTGGGTACGCATCTGGTACTGAGCGAGCGTTGAGCTGCCGATAGTCAACGCAGAGTCTCCATTTGCCGTTCTTCTTCCGGGCTAGAACTATTGGTGCACTGTGTGGGCTGTGGGATGGTTCGATGCATCCCTTCTCTATTAGCTCGTCTACCTCCTTGTTTATGATCTCCTGCATCTTTGGGTTCTTAGGGAAATACCGCTGTTTGATTGGACGGTCATCTCGCATCACTATCTTATGCGTGGCAATGTTGGATACTCCTGTCATCTCTTCGAAAATCTGTAATTCGCGCTTTAGAAACGTACTCACCGCAACGTCACTCCTCACGTCTTTCTCGATACTTGCGCTACCTTCGTCCTCCATCATGGTTGTACACGTCACCATCTCCTGCGCTCTCTCTTCTGCTCGTAACGTCATTGTTTCGTTGCCACACCTCAGCTCAAATTTAGCCTTTGCCAGATAATCTGTCCCGATCACCACGCTGTCGACTAACCCAGGCAGAACTAACAACTTACTCTGATGCACTTGATCCCCCAGTTTTACCTCTGCGTCCACTGCCTCCGCTATCCATGCTACGCTACCATCGCCCATCACCACTCGTGTCTGTATCTTCTTGAGCTTCCGTGCGTCTATTTTCGCCGCTGTCTTCTCGCTGATGAAACTTCGTGTCGCCCCCGTATCTACTGACGCCATGACTTCCTCTCCATCCAGGGTTACTGCAGCCAAGATTCGCCCTTGGGTCTGCCTAAATGTACTTAATGAGTACGAGGTTGGGTTTGTTGAGACGCCACCCCTCGATACCAATGGGGTCTCTGCCCGTTTCCCTGCTGTCCACGGCAGCAGTCACGCGTTAGTATACCTACTCGGCCACACTGCCAGCAGAAATCTCTTCGTTCGTTTCGACACCCATGTGCGTAGTGTCCGCTTTCCCCGCATCGCCTGCATGCGTTCCGTGGATCGATGGGCCCTTGGCGTGGTGTCGTCGCATGCTCTGGCGTGCTCGCTTGTCGTTGCGCCTCCGTTCTCCGATCTCCTTGCTTCTCATCTTCGTGTATATATTGATAATGCTCGGTTGGCCGTCGCGGCACAAAAGGTTTCGCCGCCGGCCTTAGCGGTTCTTTCTCCGGTAAGATGTTTTCGTAATCCTCGGCCATGCTTACCAGTTCCTCTAAGTTGGTGAACTCGCTCCGTTTGATGTAAAGTTGGTACTCTCGTCGACAATTTCTGTAAATCCGGTTCAGCTTCTGCTCGCCGTTGTAGTCAGCGTGACGCATGAGTGCCTGTAACGATAAAACGTAATCCTTAAACTGCTCACCTGCGCGCTGCATACGCTGACGGATCTCGTCCTCTAGCTTCTCGAAATACCTCGAGCTCAGGAAAAATTTTAGAAAGTCCTTCTTGAAAGCTTCCCACTCTTGCCACTGCCTGTTGTTGTTCCGGTACCACACCAAGGCCTTGTCCTTCAGCAACTCAGGTAGCGCTCGTGGGATGGAATCGCGACCAACTTCGTAACTGTCGGCCAGCTCCTCCACCCGTTCAATAAAACATAGCGGGTCCTTACCACCGTCATATTTCAGACCCCACTTACGTACTCGGTCCATTATATTTGTTTGTGATGCTGGTTGGTACATCGCGTATGGCGGTGTTTGTGAACCCTCTTCGTGCCTGGTTGTTTCGTTGACAGTTTCCTGTGTGTTGCCGCCTGGCGATGTTTGCTCGGCGTTTTCTATCGGAGTTGGTGGTCTTACCGTGATTACTGGTCGGACGTGCTGTAGGGCTAATTCTGTGAATCGTTCCTGGAATCTTGTGTCGGTACCTTTCGTCTGGATGAAGCCTGCTAGGCGCTTGCGTAGCTCTTCCACCGTTCCGCTGTCCTCCAGCCCAAACTCGGATGCGTATTTGAGAAGTTCCTCACGATTGAGGTAATACACCCAAGTTACCTTCACCATGCCTGCTAGGTATTTTGCTTTCTCTCCGTGCCTTTCCTGTGGATGTTTTGTATCTCGAAATCCTCTGTGGTTTGTGTCTCGAAATCCTCTGTGTGGTTATCTGTTTGCCATGTGACTCTATGTATTCAGTGTCCCTGCTCGGGCGCCATTTGTGACGGACTTTTCCTTGCGCCGGGGTATGCTCAGCCCGTCCAGGATCCCTGTGGAATTAGAGAAGAATCCCTATCGTCTCCTTTTAAAGAGAAAGATCCCGTTTCTTTTTAACAACAAAACGGGATCTTTCTCTTTAAAAGGAGACGATAGGGATTCTTCTCTAATTCCACAGGGATCCTGGACGGGCTGAGCATACCCCGGCGCAAGGAAAAGTCCGTCACAGTATTACTCACATATACACGCGCATATGGCTATACGAGAGGCTATAAACGTACATCTGTAGTTTATAGCTGGTAACCAAGTAGAAAATTCTAGCAGAAGAAACGTCTAGACATCTGGGCACAAAGTATAAAAGCAGCGAAAGCTGAGTAATCTGCGATCACTTTGATTTAAACACGCTATCAGTTGCGAAGTGAAGCTTAATTGTGAAGTATTTTCAAAGTAGTCTAATAAAGACCATATTGCATTATTGAATATTGGAGTTATTTATTCAACAGTTTAGCGATTCGAACGTTAGCAGAAGATTTGGAATAATCACTAAATTCGTTACAATATGTATAATCATATCGATACTGCTTTCCACTACAAAAAACTATTTAATTATTTATTTTCTTTTACGTCTCATAAAAAGTATTCACTTAAAAACGGCAAATGCTTTGCAAAATACCCCACAACGTGATATGCTGCTACTGAGCACCACCTGATGACAAGGGAATCTTGCAGCGCGAACCGGGGCTGCATCTACGATAACAATGGCTACATCTGTTTCCACGTCTTCGGCATCAGTAACGCCAACCAAACACTTATCATCACCAACAGCAACACCGCCACTGCCGCCGCCACCAACACCCACTCCAACACCAATATTAACACCAACACATCAACCAACAACAGTTACGTCCACTGCAGCACCACCAACCCCAATAATGTCGTCTTTAAGAAATGCAACTGTCGGTGCTCCTGCGGTGTTTCCAATTGAATAGCATTCAGTGAACGAGGTCTATCATTTACGTTCACTAAATGGTACAGATATCGAGAAGGAATGTGCTGTTGTGCAAGAGCAATTAGGTAAGCATTAGCAATTAAAAGTGCTTTTCAAAGGAAAATAAGTAAGACGTATTTATGTAACACAAAAATTTAAGTATTCGTTTTGTATGTTTAGTGTACAAAAATTCTCAAATCTTGTATCTTTTTTCTTATTTAGTTCAACGTTATTAGACAGTGGTGAAAACGTTGGCTTCCAAGATAAGCGCACCATTTTTCCATTTTTTCGTGGAGAGAGCTGACTAGTAAGGCATCGAATCCCGAAGATCTTTTGCAATCCCGGGATCCCGGTATTTTTCGGAATCATCTAGAGACTGTAACCTTTGCATATTAGTTGAAAAATAATTATGTAACGTATACAAATATGAGTAGTTTTACAAAAAATAAACCAATAAAAGATATTTAAATTTGCAATATGAGGCCCTGAAGAAATCCTGAGTCCCGCGATTTTTTTAAATGCAATCGTGGGATTTCGGGATGGAAAAATGGCTCTGGAGGCCTGGGACTCGGGATCGTGATTCTCGGGACATGATGCCTTACTGAGAAGTCTTATGAATAATTTTCAAATATCCCTCGAATTCGCTACAAATAAAATAAAATATTTGTCGAAGATTTCTTTGGAAAATTGTAAAAGTTGTAAGAGTGCCAAAAACGTTATAAGGTTTTAAAATACATATATGAAAATAAAAATTGCTTCTAGCCTAGCATAGCTTATAGCGAGCACTCTGTCGTTACCTTAATGATAGTCAAAAAAGATCGACTCTAAACTTGTCGCAGCTTATCAATTCTTGTTTCACATTCATTAAAATATGCTACGTTTTCACCAAATCTAAATTCCGTGTTTGCTGGCTTCGACCTATTAATAAAACACATCCAAAAATGTTAGGAAAGGTATCTAAATATTCGTTCTTGGTATTTATAATCCGAATCCTAACGTACGATCCGTGATCGGATGTCTTTTTTAAGTCACAATACTTCCGAAATGGTACATCGGATTAATGAAATATGTGAAGTAGGAACAACGCGTACTCACTTGATCCACACATTATTATTATTGAGTGAAAATTGTTTTAGATCCGTGATTGTATGTTACGATTCCATAGCAGACTTCGCGCTAGTCCTTATAAGATATAAGCATTTTCATACATATATATTTTCTCATTAATTATAAATATATATTTTTTAATACCATTTTAACTTGGATTTTGAGATTTGATAATGTCTCCATTGGTGATGCGGTAAATCAGCATTTTCAGATATACAGTCAGTGTCAAAAGAAAGTGTACACACCTCTAATGTTACAATATTATATCTACTTAAGGGTTTTCCGGGTGAGGCAATGCAACATTTCATATTTTTTGAAAGATATGTAATTCTGGCCAATTTATTGGAAACAGAAGAACGAAACTCTTACAACAAAAAAGGCTGTGAACGAAAAACGGTAAATTTTTCATATGCTTGTTGTCAAAAGAAAGTGTACAAATTGGAGTTGTGCTTGCATGTGCTTGCAAGGAAAGAATTCGCTACGCCTGTAACACAGACGACGGCTGTGGACGGCAGGTGACTTAAAAGAACCAATTGAAGGGTTTGGGTAGTCGCGATATTTATTTCTCTTGGCAGAAGAATATTTTTTGCAATGCAGAAAACGTCTATCCACATTCGCGAACTTGCGATAAAATAAAATAGAATTTAGAAGGAAAAAACTTGCACCAAATTTATTTATTTATTTATTTAAATTAAGTCTACAGTAGAGGATACCTTACAGACTAGAATAATGTAAAATAATCTTGCGCAAATGAGAAGAAGTATGTATTGTAATTGATTGTTATAACTTATAGACAAATTGAATTTAGAATTCTTATAAAATCCGATTTTGATAGTGCAAAGTCAAGCTTAGTTGATGAAGAGAACAGAGCATTTAATTCTCTTAGTGCCCGAGCAATAGGCGCATTGCTAGCATATGTTGTTCTAAAGTTTTCCAAATAAAAAGGGTAAAAAAAAAATTGGAGATATTAATATTATAAAAGTCACACCACTGTTAAAAAAATTATTGGAAAGACAAAAAGTATGGAAAGTTAAAATTTCGCTCCAAATTAGGCAGACCACGCCGACTAAGTGCTGCTGAAAAACCCAGTTGTGCGAAGTGTTATGAAAAATCATTCGGAAGGTGCGCAAAAATTGTGGAAAAATATTTCAGAAAACTCAGGTGTGGCGGGAAGTGCCAGACAATTGGTCAGGTATTACAGGCAAACGGTCTACGTGGGCAAGTTCCACTGAAAAACTTATTATATCCAAACCCAATCAAATAAAACGCCTAAACTTTGCTAAAAAAACACAGTATTAGCACTTATTATTTTGGAATATAAGTAATGTATTTTTAGCAACGAAAGCAAATTTGAGCCGTGAGAGAAAAAAAAAAACGATGAAAATATGTAGAACAATAATAGGACACCTGTCGAAAAAAAATAAAAAAAAAAATAAATGTAAGGCGCGATAACCTCCGTAGAGATCTAAGGCCGAGCTTCTCTTCCAATTTGCGTCGTGCTCCTCTTGATTTTTCCCTACAAATTGGCCGGACGGGACCTACATGTTTTATGCCGACTCCGAACGGCATCTGCAAGGCAGATGAGTTTTCACTGAGAGCTTTTCATGGCAGACATACAATCGGAGCGCTTGCCAGACACTGCCGAGGGGCGACCCCTCTTAGAAAAAATTTCTTCTAATTGAAAAATTAATTAAATTCACAGTGAAATATGCGAGTGGTTAGGTGATTTGGCCTTTTGCGATGTTGGTTCCCTTAATAAATAAGACTATCGGAACATTTTAAAAAATGAGTTGAGTCCCAGCTGCAAAAAAAATGAGTTTGCATAAATCATATGTGTTTCAGCAGGACAATCGTCCTAAACACACTGCGAATGGTTGCTCTATCACGCCCCAGGCAGTTATATCATTCTCCGCATTCACTGAACCTCAACCCATCGAGCATCTATTACTAGTAAGCTAGTATGCTCAAAGCCGCTATTTCGGTGGAATGGCAGTAAAATGTACCGGAGGTCACAGCTATGCTTGTTAGTTCCATGCCACGTATTTAAAATTCCGTAATAAAAGCAAATGGAAACACACACAAAACACGGGTAATTGACAACCCGTTATTTTGTACAATTTCTTTCGACACCAAAAATATGAAGTATTTCCCATATTTTGTCCAATCCTTTTTCACACGCTTATATTAGCTTCACTGGTATGTACGCTTGTTTGTAGCATCTAGCGGCAGTGGTTAAATAACTCGCTACAAAACGAGTTGTGCTTAATAGCGGAGACGCGAACATCTCTGCTAAGGCGTGTTTTTTTTAGTTTTTTAAACTATATTTATTTGTTGTAAGAGTTTTTTTTTTCATTAAATTATACAATATTACATATCATTTTCAAAAAATATAAAATATCCCATTGTCACCAAGAAAACCCTTAAGTCGAGGTAATTTTGTTATTTTCCACGTGTGTACACTGTCTTTTGACACTGACTGTATATACTTTTCATTTCAAACATGTGTTTTGAATAAAAATTTATAAAAAACAGTGCAATTTTACAACTGCTTTGGCATTTAAATTTTAATCGGTATCGAGCAACACGTATACGAATGCCGTTTTCAAAATCACAATAGCTCCGATATGGTGTATCGGATTAATGAAATATGTGAACTAGAGACAATGCGTACTCAGTAGATCCATAATATATTATTGTCTTTTTTTTAATATTTGGATAGCCTAATTTTTATCGCTTGAGTAAAAATATTTTTCGATCCGTGATCGTATGTTACGATTCCATAGCTGGTCATGTCTCAGAAATTCTTTAAGATATTCTGATTTAACAGATTTGGATCATATAACATTTCCAACTTGAGGCAGTCACGAAAAAACTGCAGGTTCAATGCTGAAACGCAAGTGACAAATAAAAAAATGCTCACTATCTTCTTAAAAAATTTTTGGAAATAGATTATCTTAAAATCCTTGAAAACATCTGGCCCACGTGTCTAAAAATTAAAATTAAGCTTCAGGGCTATCTAGGAAGGAGAAATCAGTAGATAAATCTCAGAAATAAATTCCGGGTATCAAAGAAAGCTTTTAGTTTAAGTTTAATATTTTAAGATCTTAATCTTTTTAAACAACAAGACTTGTGCAAGGACTCAGTGATATAAACTAAACACTAGGTTGGAAATTTGTAAAACAAGGATAATAACGACTTAGAAAATAATTATAAGAACTTGGGTGAATTTTATAATACAAATTTCGGTGGAACAGAACTTTTTATCGAAATATGTGGCTGCAAAATATTACTTCGCAGTAGAAAATAAATTGAACCCAAAACTCCGTTATAAAATATTTTGCCGCGGGCGCAAGGAAACCTCACTACGCCACTGCTTGTCAACGTTTTTTTCACTTTGCTTGATAATTGTTATGATCAATAAATATTGTTTTTTCGTTGGAATTAAAAGTGGAAAATTGATTTTAGTTTAATTTAGTATGTTATTGTTTATTTCGTTGCTTTACAGATTTTAGTTTACAATGCTGGTGAGCAATCTTTGTCTGTCCTGAAAACAGCATGCCAGCAATATCTTCCTAGCAAAAGCTGACGCTTATTGAAAAGCCCAACAGAAACCTGTTGACCTGTTGTGTATCAAAAACACCTATCCAGCGAAGCTATGAAAACATATTTTGAGATTAATTAAAAAATCGGGAGTTCGGCCTTCTTCAAAGAAGGTCGACACGAGCTGGCGAGGTCGAGAATTTTCTGTTGGCGAAGCTTGTGTTGCCTGATTTTAAGTCTGTACGGCATGGGTGAAACAATAAAATGTCAGTTTTGAATAGAGGATGTAATCCCAGCGAAAACATAAAACGTATGATGCGCTCTTTCGCGGGCGAAGACAAGGGCCGTTAAATTATTGACGAATTAATATTATAATAAGGTTAATAGGACTCTTCATGCCTCGTTCTACAGGTATCAGTAAAAGCACAAGCACAATTAGTAAAAGCACGAAGCACAATAACAAAATGTCTATTGCCTTTGATGATAAAGTGCTGTCCGATGCGAAGAAATCTGCAAGCGCTTTTTGTCGGCAAGATAAGCAAAGTAAAGAAATCGTCCAATAGGGTGCCACGCTGTCTGGAACCTCGTTTAGTTTCGAAGGGCTCGGAGAGGTCCCTCCCAATTTCGACGGAGCTGATTGTGCATTTGAAATCGACGAAGAGGTGATTTGTGTTAATTTCTTCTTCGCGGGTTTTTTCAAGGTTTGGCGCATAGTAAAAATTTGGTCGAAGGTAGACTTACCAGGTTCAATCAGCCGATTCATGGTAGGCCTCATTCAAAATACGCTTGACTGTACCTTATACAGGTCACCAAGCGGTTTATGCCTAATAAAACGCCATTTCGCCTTAAGCGAAGATAATGAAAACGACCCTTAAAAGTCTTTTGTAAGTTTTTTGTAAAACACTACATTGAGTATACGATATATATATCGTATTTAAATAAGACCGTAGGAAGGGCCATCAGTAAAAAAGCTTTAACAAATCTTACGAACCCTCTGATCTGTTTATTAATAATAACCATTTTTTCCTTGTTACTTGGTATCTTTTAACGAAAATCCTTTTGAAACTTTTAAAAATAAACAAATAAATTAGTTGACAATAACTTAGCCATTAAAGGCCATTGAATTGTATTTGTTATTCAAATTTTATAACAGAAACAACAATAAAGCATACATGTGAATTTTAAAATCATAGCATATACGACGAATAGGAGTTTCTGTGTGAATTTCCAAAATGGGTTCAGGCACACTGAAAATTCTTTATCGAAGCTGCTTAGCTCTGTTCTTGATCTTTCAACCTAAATTGGGATCATAAAAAATATGTACACACACATTTGCACATGTATAGCTCACAGTTAAAAAAAAATAACAAAAATATTACTTGTAAATTTATTGAGTTCAACAAAAAAAAAAAAATAAAATGACGCGTTGCAAGTGACATTAATCTTTAACAAAAAATTTCATTAAATTACGTCCATTTATAATCGAAAAATATATATGCATATACATATGTATGTAAGTAGGAAAAGAATGTCAATATGTAAAAAGCAAATGCTAGTAACTTAAACAAATTATAAAAAACAAAATGTAATAGATGTTGTATATAAGCAAGTTAGCATAAATATTCCTTAGTTACTTAAGTCTACATATTAGTTTAAGCAAAGACAATGCACTTAAGTAAGTGGTCAACAAATAACAAATTGATTATGTAGTTTTTATTTATAATATACTGCTATAGTATTTATGGAACTAAATGTACATATACATTACAATGGTCCTTTTAAATCAAATTTCGATTTTATTCCAGTCTCACCCATTCAGACGGTAATATCACAAACAAAAATATCACATACTTTTTGGTCCCATTCGGGAACGATTAAGGGTTATGGTTTATATTTTTCAATGGAGACTCAAATTAAAAAAATAAAATTTTTTGTGTGAGTCTTCAAGGCGTAATCTAAACTGTAACCCCTGTGTAATACGCTCTCATTTTTTAATGCGGGATCTGTTTATTGGTTCATGGTTTCGGGCAGAGTTTTGACAGGATGTTCAATATGGCGGCGCATAGGGCCTGCTATCTTCAGCGGGTGATAGAAAGAGACACAAAATTATACCACGATAGTCAATTAAAAATCAGGTGACCGGTTCTATTTGTATGTTTGACATCTATGTAGAAGTTATCACACTTGTTTTATCCACAATGAAAAATATGTTCAAGACTAAAAATAATGTAAATGCTGATCCGAATCTTAGATGTCCCGTTTCTCCCTCTGTATTTTCTAGTTTACCTTATTTAACTCATCCACTTTTCGGCGGCCACCGTGGTGTGATGGTAGCGTGCTCCGCCTACCACACCGTATACCCTGGGTTCGCACCCCGGGCAAAGCAACATCAAAATTTTAGAAATAAGGTTTTTCAATTAGAAGAAAATTTTTCTAAGCGGGGTCGCTCCTCGGCAGTGTTTGGCAAGCGGTCCGGGTGTATTTCTGCCATGAAAAGCTCTCAGTGAAGACTCATCTGCCTTGCAGATGCCGTTCGGAGTCGGCATAAAATATGTAGGTCCCGTTCGGCCAATTTATAGGGAAAATCAAGAGGAGCACGACGCAAATTGGAAGAGAAGCTCGGCCTTAGATCTCTTCGGAGGTTATCGCGCCCTACATTTATTTTTTTTATATTCACCCTTATCGCGAAGTTCACGCGGAAAATTGTTCGCCTTCACTTTTTTTGTTCGGGTGAACTTTTTCCGCCTATCGGCAATTTCGGGCGAACAAAAGTTCACTTCGAAACAGCTGATGCTCTATTGTGAATTAGCAGTGAACAAATAATTTATTTGCAATTGCGTAAATTTTGTAAACAAACATATATTTCGTTAAAATACAGCAAAAATAGAGATAAAAAATTTATAAAAAAATGTTTAGTATTGCACTTAGGTTTTTATTGATTGAGCGCGAGGAAAACATAAATGCGAAAGCGATTCGGAGGCAATTAAGGGACAGTTCTAACCCTTTGGAGCTAAGTGACTCACTGTAAGTCAAAAATTACTATTTTCAGCACTTTTGAATAACAAATTAACTTCTCTTCAACTAGTTTTCTACAATATTACAGGCTAAATAAGCCGGCATTCAAATATTTGCTAGATATTCTTACCAACTCCTTGCCACCATTGAAGCAAAAATTTGGAGTACCACCAATTGTAAAGTTGAGCGCATGTGTTCGTTTTTTCGCAGAGGGAGGATATCAAAAAAGCGTTGGAAAGGATCATGAGGTGGGTCTTAGCCAATCTTGTTTCAGTGAGGTACTTTCAGAGGTGCTGAACATTTTGCAACCGTTGCTTTATCCACAATGGATAACTTGGCCGACTTTAGAAGAAGAACGTCAAACTGCACACGATTTTTATGCAAAGTTCGGAATACCAGGAGTTGTAGGATGTGTTGATGGAACACACGTTAACATAGCAACACCTTCCAAGAACGTGCACCAATTTTACAATAGAAAAGGCAAATGCAGTTTAAATTTTATGCTGGTGAGTGCTGTGCATATAACTAAAGCTAAAATAAAATATAAATTATATACATAAATATTTTTTCAGGTAATGACAGCAATCTGAGAATTCGTGCTATCGATGCTACACACCCTGGTGCTTGCCACGATGCCTTTATATGGAACATAAGCGACTTAAGATCAGAAATGGAACAGAACTATTTGCAAAGTCACAGCAATGTTCGTCTACTAGGTAATAGCTTAAAACCAATGAAACGAATGCAATTGAAACCAACAAGTTTTCAGGTGACGCTGGGTACCCTCTAGAGCCTTGGCTACTTACTCCATACAGAACTTCAGAAAGTGGATCACCTGAGGCAAAATTTAATGAAGTTCACACGCGTTGTCGAAATATTATCGAAAGAACAAATGGTGTTCTTAAAAATCGATGGAGGTGTCTTTTAAGTGCAAGAGAGTTGTATTATTCTCCGGCAATACAAATAATTAATGTTTGCGCAGCTTTACATAACATTTGCATTCATTACAAAAGTGAAGCAAATTTGCCAACGCCATTTGATAACGGATATTTGAACGAGACTCCTACATTAGAAAATCAACATATTGGCCAAGAAAACAGTACCTATGTATATGGTGGCAGGTCAGCGTATTCGTACAGAATTCACAAACACTCTTTAAATAAAAAATATTAATTCAAATTAATTCATTATTTTTATTTTAAAGTATTAAGGTACCGTTGTTATCAAACTTATTTCTAGAAAAATCAAACATCAATACTTCATTTCATGGAATAAAAAAGGAACACAAATACCGCATTGCACTAAACTATATACATATATATAAAAATGAAAATATTTAACTAAATAAATAACTATTTCATTCATTGAAAATTCGCTTAAAATAAATTTAAAAATATTTAAAACTCAGTCTTTGGTTTTTCATCTTAGAATTTCAATTTTTAATTCTTTTAACTCTAACGCCCGTCGATTAAATTCAATTTTCTCCTCAATTTCACGTTTTCGCAACTTTTCCATTTTCAGGTTATGCTTTTTCAATTCAACTAATTTTTTTTTTCTTTAAGATCGCACATACGATCCAGTGTACTGCACAATCTATCATTATTTGGTTTAATTTCTGCTAAAATTTCGCCCAATTTACCACATAGGTCTTGTTGAGTCTCTAATTCCTTGCGAATTAACTCTGTGCTTGTCAATTTTTTGTTGGACTTAGGTCTACTGAGTGTTGCTATCGCTTGGGGAGTGTTGCTATCGCTTGGTGGACATTCCCGTTCAGCAGCAACAAGATCAACAGGTTCGCTGTCCGCCATGCTTGTAGGCAAATCCGTACTACATCCAGGGACGTCATCGCTACTACAACCAGGACCGTCGCATAGTACAATGTTCAATACTATCGTTATTGGCGAACTAATTTTGACCTTTTTTGAAGGAACTCCGTAGCTATGTGAGTCTTGAATACCTTCAACTGAATCTTTTAAATCCAGCAGTTGGTATATTGCCTCTTCTGCAGTCGAAAGTTTTTGTGTTTTGTTGGGCCCGCCTCCTGTCCCCCTCGCGTAAATAGCATTTTTTGACGCCTTCTTCCGTACATATCTTTGTTGGTCATTCCATACCTAGAAAAAGATACGTTGTCATAAAAAATTGAGTTTACATACTTAGCAATAAAGGAGTTTTACTTTTTTCCACTCAGATTTACTCTTAATGGGTGGACCAAGGCTATTTAAACATAAACTTAGCTGCTTCCAGAAGTCCACGACTTTTTCCCGATTTTCTTTTGAAAACCCTCTTGCAATTTCGGGATTTTGCATCATTTTTTCAAGTAGCATTTCTGATTGCGCATTATTTATTGATTTAGTCCTAATAATAAAAGTATATACAATTATAAGAATATCAATATGCAAAAAAAAATTACTCACATTTTGCTTTTCTTTCGTTCGCCTGCGTTCGCCTGTAAAATATAAGTGAATAAATTTGGGTTTTCCCCGCTGTTCATTTCGCCCGAACAAAGAGTTGCCGATAAGGCGAAATCTTTTTCGAACATGAAAAATTTGTTCGCCACCCTTTGCGATAGGGTGAACAAAAACTGTGAATAATTTCGGGTGAAAATAAAACTCGCGATAAGGGTGATTTACTTTTCCGACCCATTTCATTCATCCGTAAATCTTCCCGTTTTTCCTTTTACCATTACCGCTCTTGATCATATCCAAGTCTATCTCTCACTAAAACTCTTCATCTTATTCTTAATCTTCCTGTTAATCTCTTTTTACTACAATATCTCAAACCATTACCCTCATTTTTACTTTTACTTTCTTATATTTTTCCGACTTCCTCTACTTTTTCTTCCCATTTCCTCTGTTTTCTCTTCTCTTTTCTTTGATTTCCCCGTTTCCACTTGGAGATATATCGATTTTGGCTTTTTTCCCACACACTAAAAAAAAAAGTGGCGAAATAGTACTAAAAATTTTCCCTGCGTTTTACTTTAAAAATCGATACCGGGCTATGAGGGCCGTCAGTTTTTTGTTGTTGACTAATGGTTTCACCTGTCTGGCTTTATTGCGTCATAAGATATAGTTAAAATTGTGACTTGTGCTGGGCTTCTTCAAGTGACTTCGTTATCATAAGATGTCGATGATAATAGATGATGTTGGATGTTGTAGTCGTGTGTGTATATTGTTCAAGTTAGTTATTGCCAATTACGTGCGGCCCAAAAAGCTCACCTCCGGATGGTTTCATTCCCTGATGAAAAATTATTAATTTATAGTCTCTAATTATGTTAAAAAAATTTTGAAAAAACGCATCATAATCGTCATTCTCTATTATGAAACGAACGTTAGTTTCGCCTCAGATGGCAACATATCATTTGACACTTGCTTTCACCTTCCTGTTTGACATAAAGTAAGAAACGTAAAGGCCGAACGAAAATGATAGAGAATACCATTGGTAGACGAAATCGTTTGGAGGCGAATCGTTCGTCTGAGTTATCGTTAGCAATACAAAATCAAGCCCATAATTTCATATGATTGAAAAATATTATTAAATATGATCAAAATTTTTACTGAAAAGTAATCAAACGTTATTTCAAAACAACTAAAGTATAATCTTCCAAAAATGTCAAATATAGTGAAAATATGAATAAAAAGTGTTTAAAAATATGAATCATAAATGAATATTTAAGCATAATCAAGTTTAGGGTACAATTTTCACCCGACGGTACATTAATTTCATAATAAAAAATACTTTTAAGTTTGAACGTTTTCAATCTTCTGGGGGTACGATATTTGAGTATTTTTTGATTCGAATTTTCAAAAAATGTTGGCTGGGTTACCTTTTGGAGGCGGAAATTCGATTTGTAATGATCACTCTAATATACACATGTAACAATAAATTTTTGTACATTTATGAGAAATAAAAGTTCTTATTAGAAATTGTTAAAACCCGGAGATCGGCACCTTTATTACTTTTTGAGTTATGAGCAGTCAAAATCGACAGTAATTGTGCCTTATGCGGGCCATGATGTGAAAGCTAGCGCACACGACCCACTATACCTGCTCGCCGTGTAAAATCAGCGTAGTTCGAGCTACGGACCAGAGAACTGCAAAAATCACAATTTTCTTTATTTAATCATACACTAAAACAGAGCCGGCCAAAAGTTGCACATTGTGCAATTTGAGTTCGTATTTTCACACAGACACTAACGATGTGCGATCACGATCGTTTGCTTTCGCTTGTAACTCACTAAAATCAACAGTGAATGCAAAAGGAAAAGCCCATGGTAGTTTTTGGGCACATAATAAAAACAATATGCTGCAATGTTAAAGTGACTTTTAATACGTTTTAGTTAGTATTATTAAGTTCCTTTGAACATACTTATTAATATTGACAATTTAAATATTAATAATTAATTAATTATTAATAAATAGTGACAATTTAATATAAGTAACTTTTTATACGTTCTACTTAGTTTTATTAATTTTTATAAATTTCTTTTTATTGAATAACTTTATGTTTTGAAAATATATATTTCTATCTTTACATTTACTTTGTTTTGCAATTCTTTCTTAATGAAAAAGTGATTTTTTTAAGTAAATTTTGCATTGAAGGAACACCATACCTTCTTTTATAAAAATTTTTATCTGGCTAGCTTGACCTCCACGTTCTTAGTTATATGAGTATAAGTAAATATTGTTAGGATTAGCTTGAAATCAAATAACCAGAGTTGTTTTTAATTTCGAACTTCACAGTCCACATTTTCTTTTAGCACACTGTGGGGAGTTGTTACTCAATTTTTACACACACTTATGCAATTGTTTTAGGATTTGTGTGGCCGGCTCTGCACTAAAACTTGCATTCACATTCAATCATGCAAATAAACTCATATTGAATAAACTCGTTATTGAATATACTCAGCATCTGTTTTTACAAGACTCTGTTAGCATGATTGCGATCGATCGATTGTATTGATCAAACGAAGGCAACCGGAGAATAAAATCAGAGCACGAGAATTAGTATCGTTTAGTTCGGCAAACAAACACAATCGCAAGCAATGTTTACATGTATATTTATATGCAGCTTGTCGCCGTGACGTGCAGAAGAATCATGCAAATATTCAGACGCATGGAGTTTTCATATTTGCCTTTTCATTCCGATGAATGTAATCGCCGTTGAGGCAAACGCCTGAATTGATTATATTCACGCATCATATATATAATCATCAATACCTTCCTATCTTCCTAATGTGCAAATTTTCTGTCAATCATTATTTGCTGAAACTGTGCAAATGTATGTTCTGCGCATGCGCGGACTTTGTTAGTGTTAGTGAATTGTAGTAGCGTGTGTAAAAAAAGTATTAAAGGGGTTCACCGGGTCACTATTCCCTTTACCGAACTTCTGCATACTAACTGTTATAAAATCTCAGTTTAGTAGATTAAACAATGAAAAAGTCAACAAATACAACACAAGGCTTGATGTATTTATTATTTAAGCATAGGCTGCAGCCATATAAAGTACATTATTTACATAAATAGTAAAGAAAAAAACGAGGCGAAGAATTCATATTTTTGAAATGAAAAAAATTCAAACATACATGTATAAAAATATACTTATACATGCATCCCAACAAGCATTTCTTTAAACGTTTTTAAAAATAATTTAAAGTGAATTAGCTTGAATAAACGATATATAAACGTTTTCAAAATTTTACTTATTTTGAGTTTTCTAATGAAGTAAAATTTTTATGAAGTAAACAAAATATGAGTAGATACTGGGCTGGCTGCTATTGGTGTTGAAATAATATCAATTTTGTAAATTTTTTTCTAACATACTCTTTTTCGTCCATGCTTTTTTCGTTTCAAAAAAGAAACGAAGCTAAGGGCTCATTTACATACGTATATCTGCACACTCAGCACAAATCGGTAATGCTATTCTGCGGAGTTCTTAAAACAATAAAAATTTTACTAATTAATGGAAAACAAAAGCTTACTTTTTCATTTGGAGAACGAAATAGCCTAATGTACAATATTTATAGAAGCAAGACGGCTTGTTGAAATATACATATATTTAAGCCCCTTTTTTACAAAAATTAAACGAAAGCCTTGAGATTTTGTCTCCTGCTCTCGTTGTATATCTGTACTGTAATGTTTGACAGGCTGCACAGTTCAGTAGTAGCGATATGGAAGTATTACATATATGTCACGCATGCAATAAGTTGGTTGACTTTAAATCAATGTCGATTATGTTCGTTTAAGCAAGTTGGATCATTGAACACGATCATGTTGCCGAATGTAATCGAAGGTTGTTGTGTTCGATTTTTGCAGTTCATTGTTACGGACCTTGCATGGTTCAACTATATACAGGTTGGCTCATCTGTAAAGCAACAAAATTGTCAAAATCTGTGTATTGGTGTTGGTGCGAATGGTATGGAATGGAAACCATAGTGTACCTATACCAAGTGTGTTCACTAAGCGATAAACGTCAAAACTACAAACAGCCTCGCTCACCTGATGGAAATCTCAGGTCTAGAGTCGCATTTTTGGTCTCAACGACAACATTTTTGACTACCAATCGTATGGACTTTTTCAATTTTTCAATCATTCGGAGCATTCGGTAATGGTATCCATTTTGAATTCGCTGTCATTCCGAATCCAGCGAGTGCCTGTCAGAATGCTTGACAGATAAGTCAACACACTTGTACTTGTACACTATGATGGAAACATAAAACTTAGCAGTTTTTGTATGTGTAAGTAAAATGTTGCCAATGGGTTGGTTTCATTTTGAGTTTGCCATCTACTTTTGACAATCCCTTCGACCATGCAATGACATAAATAAAATCAGCTGATGAGATGAGCCAACCTGTACATAATTGAACCATGGGACCTTGTCACACGAAGCCTCACATTTATACATACATATGTGTTCACTTTATGAAAGAAAAGTGCTAAACAAATGGCACAGATTATAAAATTTTCCAGCAAAAAAAATTATTTGATTGCCATGGAAAAAGCACCTTTTAAGAGGAAGCAATTTTGTTCGACAATGCAATTGGTATAGAACTAATGTTATGAACTAAACAAGGTATACATTAATAGCACAGCTTAACCCTTTCGCTAGTACTGGGATTATAAGTCCCCCTTCATTTAAATTATTATTTTTTTATTTTTGGTAATTTTTATAGCCTTATGCGTTTACGTTATGTTAATAATAATGAGCCACGGCCTTTAAGCTCATTATTATTAACATTATTTTTTTATATTGAAAACTTCTTTCTGAGCTGTCGCAGTACAAATCCAGGGTTTCATTAATCCCTTCAACCATATTTGCTGTTATGACTAATTTTATCAAGTAAATAATAATAAAAGAATAAAAGGTCCATATATTTAGTCGCTAAATATGTAATTGGGACAATATTTTCCAGGATAATGAAAGAACTGACAGTTTTTTTAAGATTCAGAACATAATTTTTCTAATATTATTCTCACATTTAAAAAATTGATGTTCAAAAACCGGGGCAGCAAGTTAACATTAATTTTATCGAGTGTAGCAGCAAGAGCAGCATATCTTATGCGTTAAGTACTGCGCTCTGAAAATGAAAAAGAAAAAAACTATTGGGAGAACGGAGACAAAACTATGCCGCGAAAGAGTTGAGATATGTTTATATAATTTCGTTTTAATTTAAATATATTTCAATGGAAATCGAGAGTAAACTTTGTGCATATTTGAAAAAAGTACAAAGTTTCAACCAGATCTCCGTTAAACTCTTGTCGAGTTGCCTCTCTTTGGCGCTTTCATAACGCCATAAATTAAGAATATCTTAACTTTTTCCCTAGCTTTACATTCCACAAACATTAGGTCGCAATATATATGTAGGTGTGGCTATACATTGAACTCATCTGTGAGGCTAAGCAATGCAACATAGTGTTCTATTAAATCCGGCATAAGTATCTTAAAAATTCTCAATGGACGGTTTCAGAGAACACTATTTTTATTGATATGTTGCAAGCATGTTTCCGTCAATTAAGTAATAGAAATTTTGTTTTATGAACGGCGAGTTGAGCCAACTGTCAAATGAAATAAATATCCTTAATTTTTAAGAAAATGTACTTTTTAAATTATTTTTTATACCTCACCATAATGATAAGATCAAAAATTTTATTCATAACCAACACTTTAAACTATCAAAGTACTGCCAGACCAACCATATGAACACTTTGAGCAAATGTAGCGAAAAATATTTCTGCTCAGTAATTTGACGTAAAAGTCCAACCGTTGAGTGGATCGTTACTACTGTTGTTGTTGTTGTTGTAGCAATGCTCGCCCCACCTAATAGCCGCGACCAATCACAAATTGTCATCAATATCCTCTAACGGGAGTCCAAGGAAACTTGCCGTTTCAACAGGGGTGGACCATAAGGAAAGGGGTGTTAGAGGCGTTGGTTCCACATTACAATTAAAGAGATGGTTGGTGTCATGTGGGGACATATTGCAAGCGGGGCATACATTTTGTATGTCGGGGTTGATTGTGGATAGGTAAGAGTTTAACCTGTTACAGTATCCAGAACGAAGTTGAGCAAGAGTGACACGCGTTTCCCTGGGGAGTATGCGTTCCTCTTCCGCGAGTTCTGGATATTTTTCTTCAAGTACTGGATTCACCGGGCAATTCCCGACATAAAGGTCCGACGCCTGTCTATGGAGTTCACCAAGGACCTGCTTGTGTTTTTTCGCTTCATACGGCTGGGTTCTCAGGTGCCGTATTTCCTCAAAATGCTTACGGAGATGACTCATTAGGCCCCTAGGCGGTGCTGGTTCGTCAATCAGATGTCTGTTGGGATGCCCAGGTTTCTGGGTATTCAACAGAAACTGTTTGGTCAGCATCTCATTTCTCTCCCTGATGGGGAGTATTCTCGCCTCATTATGCAGATGGTGTTCTGGGGACATAAGAAGACAGCCCGTGGCGATTCTGAGAGCAGTATTTTGGCAGGCCTGTAGTTTCTTCCAGTGGGTAGTTTTTAGGCTTGGCGACCATATGGGCGACGCGTAGCACGTAATCGGCTGGCTAATTGCTTTGTATGTGGTCATGAGCGTTTCTTTATCTTTTCCCCAGGTACTGCCAGCAAGGGATTTGAGGATTTTATTACGGCTCTGAATTCTCGGAACAATTGCGGCTGCGTGCGCACCAAAATGTAGATCCTGATCAAACGTCACACCCAAGATTTTGGGGTGTAGGACAGTCGGTAGCGTAGTGCCATCGACGTGGATGTTCAATATGGTCGACATTTGGGGCGTCCATGTTGTAAATAAGGTCGCGGAAGATTTAGTCGGTGACAATGCCAGGTTTCGCGAGGCGAAAAAACTGGAGAGATCAGGGAGATAGCCGTTTATTTTATTGCATAGCTCATCGATCTCTGGGCCTGGGCCTGTGGCCATTATTTTCATCGGCGTAGGAAACGATTGTGACTCCTTCCGGTGGTGAAGGTAGCTTAGATATGTAGAAATTAAACAAAAGTGGGGATAGGACACCACCCTGTGGCACCCCTTGTTTAATTCTCCTTGGTTTTTATGTCTCGTTTCTGAATTGCACCGATGCCTGCCGACCACCCAGATAATTTGCGGTCCACCTTTTAAGACATGGGGGAAGGGTAGACCCTTCCAGGTCTTGCAGTAATGAGCCATGGTTGACCGTATCAAAGGCTTTTGATAGGTCTAGCGCTACGAGTACTGTTCTATGGTGGGGGTATTGATTCAAACCGCAATTTATCTGGGTGCCAATGACATTTAGCGCGGAGGTAGTGCTATAGAGTTTTCTGAAGCCATGCTGATGAGGGGCTAGCTGCAAATGTGCTTGGAAATAAGGGAGCAAAATGGCTTCAAGCGTCTTTGCTACTGGCGATAGGAGAGATATCGGACGATATGACTCACCTACGTTAGCTGGTTTCCCAGGCTTTAGTAGCGGGACCACGTTGGCCATTTTCCATTTCTCGGGTATGGCAAAGGTGGAGAGAGACAGGTTGAAGACATGCGCTAAATATTTGAAACCCTCTTTCCCTAGGTTTTTAAGCATCGGCATGGCTATGCCGTCTGGGCCCACTGCTTTGGATGGTTTAGCGCGACCAATGGCGTCCTCAACCTCTCTAGCGGTGATGGTGATTGGTGACGCGCTGAATTTGTGTTTATGTGCGTGTCTATTGGCTCTCCGTCTATCTTTGTCGACCGTAGGATGCATTATATATTGTCGGCAGAAAGCGCTCGCGCATTTTTCCGCATCCGACAGCACCTTATCGCCAAAGGCGATGGAAACTTTGTCTTTGTGCTTAGTCGGATTCGATAGCGACTTTACGGTGGACCAAAGTTTACCTACACCGGTAGAGAGGTTAGAACCTCTTAGATGCTCTTCCCATTTCGCCAGCTTGTGTTCGTCCACAAGCAATCTGATGCGTTGGTTTATATCCCTTATTTGGGGGTCGCCTGGATCAAGCTGTCTTATAAGGTCGCGTTCCCTCGCTAAGCTCGCGGCCTCCGCCGGGAAGTGGGGCCGGATTTCGGGAATTCTCCCGGCGGGAATGAAATGTGCCGAGGCGGATTCAATGACCTTACGGAAGGCACGCTCCCCTTGGCGGGCATCAGTCGGGATAGGGAGGGCAGCAAAGCTGCTGTCTGTTGCAGATTTATATTCTTCCCACTTTCCTTTTTTGAAGTTTATGAAAGTGCGTTTTTCGGTGACGATGAAGTCGGCGGTACGCTCGAACGAAATAAGTATGGGCAGGTGGTCGGATGCCAATGTTACCATCGGCTGCCAGTTGACGCAGTTTACGAGTTCTGCGCTCACGATTGAGATATCTGGCGAGCTATGACAGCTTCCTACCATACGTGTGGGGGCGTATCCGTTTATTGTGCAGAACGTCGTTTCTTCTATTTGATCCGCCAACATCTCACCCCTACTGTCCGCCCGCAAGTTTGAATGCCATAGGTCGTGATGGGCATTGAAATCGCCTAAGATAATGCGATTGTTGCCAGTGAGTAAGGCCTCGATTTTAGGGCGGTATCCACTGGGGCAACAGGTGACAGGAGGGATGTAGATGTTGATGATTTCTAGATTTGCATCGCCTGACCGGACAGATAGGCCTTGACGTTCTAAGATATTGTCCCTGCGGTCGATGCCAGGAACAAATATATGATATTGCACAGAGTGGTGTATAATAAACGCGAGGCCGCCTCCATTTCCGCTCTCGCGGTCCTTCCTGTGAACATTATACCCAGAGCAGGTCTGCAATGCAGATCTTGCTGTGAGTTTAGTCTCTTGAATCGCAGCAATGCGGATGTTGTGCCGCTTCATGAAATCGACTATCTGCGTAATCTTCCCAGTTAGTCCATTACAGTTTAACTGCAGAATTCTGAAGTGCATGAGGGGTGACGCCGCCACTCTAGGGGTAAGTGACGGGTGACTACGCCTAGGTTGTGGAAGGCCAGGACGCAATTGCTGTTGTGGCCTTGGGACTGGGCGCCCTTGGGCAAGCATTGGGGTACCCGGATGATTTGGGCTTGCGACCTGGCAACATGGCGCGATGAAACCCGTCGAGGGGTTGTCGTCGCGGAGACCAGAACATCTAGGAAAGTGGCACCACCCAAGGCAGGAGCTGCATTGAGCGGATGTCGCAAACCTATATATTCTGTGCTGGCAGACGGTGCAAACGGAGGTAGGGACTAAGAGTCTGTTTCCCTGACCTGCACGATTGCTGCCAGAAAAGAGGGGGGAGAAGAAGACGGGGGCAGGGGCTGATGCTCAGCATTGCTACCAGCTCTACTACGAAGGTAGTAGTTATGAGTGGTATCAGCTGTTTGAGTTGTTGGCGCCGTGGGGCGCGAGCAGCAGCGGGTACTTGTTGTGGCTTGCTGAGCAGCGAGGCTGCTGGAAGGTAGTGGAGGGGCGCTTAGGCGTAGACTACGGGACGCCCTTGAGCGTGAGCAGCAAGGAGCCACAAAAGATTTATAAAAGTTACGTGGACGTCGGGTTTTGGGATCAAGCCCAGAACAACCTGTCCGATGCAACCATCCCTTGCACGAGACACACTGAACAGAGTATGACCGTCCTAAAAAGATTCTTTTCTGGCAAATGCAGCAAAACCATTTCTCAGGACCGGGGTCAGGAAACGGACCCGGATTGGGTTCGATACCTTCCCGGAGTAAGAGAATATGTAGCAGTCCTGCTGCAAGGAGCTGCTGGGAGGATGACAATTTGTGGGAGGGACGAAACAAATTAAATGGGGTCACACTGAAATGACAGTCCTTGGTCGGGAAAAATCCCGAGTCGCTCCGGTACATAGAACCGACTGCCTTGGGAAGCGGATCGTTACTACTCGTATTCAACGGTGCGTTCCGGAAGTTATCACTCAACGACTGCTCGAAATTTGTGTTTCCTGAAAACGCCAATATGAATGGTGCTATAAAAATGCGATGTGGCACAGAAAACAATGGTGCAACTTTGTCACTAATGCCCTTTAAATGTAAAACAGATCGCTTAGTTATTCAATTGAAAAGCAACGTCAATAGATTTTACAAAAATAAGTCAAGGTGTTACGAAGATAAAGAAAATTCGTACCAATCTGAAACTCGCTAATTTGTAGGTAGTTCTCTTTTTTAAGGAATAATGCAAATTACTTTTACTATTAGAAACTAGCAGTTGTATAACAAAACACTGCTGCTTTTTGCATAAACATATTATATATACTTTAGCTTATATGTACTTCAATTATACATATGTACAGATATGTATACAAATAAATTTTTAATTATTAATAGTTTCATAAAGAGTGCAAGTAATTTATTTTTTTTCTTATGTCATTAATAAAGATCAGAGCATTTCCTTAAAATAAAAAAATCAACGAGAAACTGATAAGCTGCCTGGATAATTTGTTGAGCCCTAATAATTTTTGATAGAAACTTAAATAAATAAACACTTGGTGTGATATTCCTCCCAGAAAATTTAGGACGAGGTTTCTTTTCAAATTTGCATCGTGCTAATTTTTAATTTTTCCTACGTACCCAGCCAGCATTTTTTGAAAATTTTGATCAAAAAATATTTAAATATCATACCCCAAGATGATTAAAAACCTTCAAATTTAAAAGCATTTTCTGTTCGAAAACTAACGTATCGTCGGGAGAAAAATGTACTATAAATGTGATTATTCTTGAATAATCATTTATGATTCCTATTTCGAAACGCTTTTTATTCATATTTGATATCATTGTAAAATTGAGCTTTAATAGTTTAAGAGTAATATTTGACTGCTTTTCACAGTCATTTTCTGATCATATTCGTGAATATATTTCAATCGTTTTGGTTGAGATTTTTGAATCATTTTTAAATGCCATTATAATGCATTTATTCTTCATATCTCATACAAAATAGGATACCACATAATAATCTTATTTCATCAGGGGAAGAAAGCATGCGAAAGTGAACTATTCGAACCACAGCTAACTCGCAAACAAACTTGACCGATATACACCTGGGACTACAACATCCAATATCAGCATTATCAGGTGCATCTTAAAATACGGATACGAAACGGGATGTTGAAGCCGTATCCAGGTATGTTAAGATAGTTTCACTTACCTGGGGTTCAAATAGCTCACAACCTATGTATTGTCCAATCATTATGTATTTTCTGGGAAGCTGAAGGGGAGAAATGGTTGGGGAATTCTTCGTTCACGAGCAGTGTTACATTATTTCTGTCTTGAAGAATATCTTTTGCATAAATAATAAAATTTTTATATATTTTTTGTTAGCTTCATGATTGAAAAAATATGTGTATGTGAAAAAAATAAAATTTTTAATGAAAAGTAAAATTTCAACAAGTATAAAATTCATTATTCAGTCAACAAATATATTCATAAAATACTCAGAAAGCTGAATGAAAAATGATTATAAATTTTTGATCACCTAAAGTAAACACATTTGATTCAAATATGATTCTAAAATGTGATTGAAAAACTATATTCAGTTTTTGATCATCAAAGGTAAGCATATTTGATTATTCTTTTTGTTGGTTTTTATGAAATATTAAAATTTAGTCATTAAAGGACTTCAAAAATGATTCCAAAAAGTGATCAAAAATGCTTTTTAGTTTTTCATCATCAAAAGTATTCATATTTGATTATTTCTTTTGTTCAATTGTATGATAGCTCATTATTTAGTCAGAAAGAGTAATCAAATTTTATTGATATGTAGGGAAATTCAAAATTGAATCACCTAAATGCTGAGTGGGTATTGGCCGAACGTTTTGTGTTTTCCCTACTCCGATTAATTTATTCTTTTTCAATTTTTTGGCGGCCACCGTGGTGTGATGGTAGCGTGCTCCGCCTATCACGCCGTATGCCCTGGGTTCAACTCCCGGGCAAAGCAACATCAAAAATTTTAGAAATAAGATTTTTCAATTAGAAGAAAATTTTTCTAAGCGGGGTCGCCCCTCGGCAGTGTCTGGCAAGCGCTCCGATTGTATTTCTGCCATGAAAAGCTCTCAGTGAAAACTCATCTGCCTTGCAGATGCCGTTCGGAGTCGGCATAAAACATGTAGGTCCCGTCCGGCCAATTTGTAGGGAAAAATCAAGAGGAGCACGACGCAAATTGGAAGAGAAGCTCGGCCTTAGATCTCTTCGGAGGTTATCGCGCCTTACATTTTTTGGCCATAACCGTTTAGACGGTTAAGCGCCAATTAAGTAAGTAAGTAAGTAACTCGATTCTTGCCCGTAATGGAGAGAAGAAGAATTTGATTGGTAAATAAGTTTATTATTTTTAATTTGTATTTTAAATCAAAACGCTTAAGTTTAATTCATTCATATACTTAAATATAGAAAGACTCACTTACTTTATGTGAAGCTAAACTAATTTTAAATTTTTGTTTGTTTTGTGCAAGCTCGCTTGTTCATATTGTATGCTGATATAATTTCTTCCGGTGTAACTTTCTTCTATTTATTACCACGTTGTTTGTTACTTCACCATCGGTAAGATCACAATCGCTTTCTTTTTTGGAATGGCATGGAGCATTATCAAGAAGCAATAGAACCTTTTCGGGAAGATTTTCGGCACAAAGGAACTCCTTTACCTGCAATTTTAGGAAATTTTAAATTAATAAACGGAATTTTTTACAACCCAAGATGACCACATGTACCTCTGGAACAAATGTTTTGCGAAACCATTCTTCAAACAAAGCCAAGGTTATCCAAGCACTTTTATTTCCTTTGTCGACAACTGAAATATCCGTAAAATTTTTAAGTGAACGTGGGTTCAATGAGTAACCATTAATTTGACTCTGTGATTTTCAGATGCGTGCAAGCAAGAAAAGTTATTCTTTCCTTTCTGATTTTATGTCCTGGAGCGGAAGTTCCTTTTGAGCGCACAAGAGTTCTATCAGGCAAAAGCTTCCAAAAGAGACCAGATTCATCGGCACTGTATATCTGGTCCTTGCTAAAACATAAATCAAACATTTTTTTGTTCAGTTTTTACAAAAATGGATCAACTGAATGAGTTTTATTGAAAAGTTTTTCCCCACATATTTTGATCCTTCGTATTCCATATGTTTTTTTAACCTTTGTAACCCATCCATTGCTAGCATGGAAGTCTCCCGATTTTCTTGGCATAAAAAAACTTGGCCTTTTGCTTAAGCATATCAGAAGTGATTCGTAAATTCTTGGCTCGTTGATTTGTTCTCTTTCGAGGACCAGATTCAACATGCGCCAGGAACTTCCTTATGGTGTTCTCCTTGTTCTTAATACGGTTTATTGTTGATTTATGCACGTGAAAACTTTTGGATAAGGCATTGACAGAAAATCATTCACTTAGCTGTCAGCTTTTTGTTTTATTGTAAGCAACGTAAATTTTTTCCCTGCCTTTATGGGACCGCACTTAGTTAAAACTCTTTCAAATGTCCCAAAATACACGTGCGTAAGAGAATTAGCCAATCACAGCAATTCATTAGCGAAATAAATCGGGCCTCCCTCGAATTTTATTGAATCTAAGGAACCGTTACCAAAAGCAACAAGGCAATGTTCCGAGTATCGAGTTCAAATTTTTTGGATGTCACAAGTACTGAGTATGTAATGGTAAATTGTTCTATGTTGCAAGAATCGAGGTGTTTCTGAGGGGACCCGCGATTTAGAG
The DNA here is from genome assembly GCF_040869045.1 of Eurosta solidaginis. Taxonomy (NCBI): domain Eukaryota; kingdom Metazoa; phylum Arthropoda; class Insecta; order Diptera; family Tephritidae; genus Eurosta; species Eurosta solidaginis. The sequence continues at coordinate 1,598,286 of NC_090321.1, forward strand.
GTACTATGACATTTTTTTTAATTCAGGAGAGTCTTTGTTCCATGTGCAATTTTTAAGCCGAATTTCAAAAGCAATGAAAATCTGCATTTCGTTTTAATATTATATTGAAGTGTGAAAAATAAAAATCTATATACATATATATAAAGAAAGGCTAAAATGTGTGTTAGTTGGTCGCCGGTGTTTGAGGAGATGCGTCGGTCGATTTTGTTCAAATTTTCACACAAGTTACGTAAACCTCACGCGGTGGTTACTACATAGGTTTGGTTGCGATCGACGTACAGGGTCTTGAGATATAGGCCGAAACGTGGACCCGAGTACCCCTAGAATGTTTCTATAGAATATGGATAACAAATGAAAGATGTTGATGAGTGCTTTAGTAGAGGGTAATTTTCATACCCCTGGGTGACTAGGGTTTCGAGATATAGGCCAAAACGTGGGCCAGTGAATGCCTAGACAGTGTTTATACAATATGGATATCAAATGAAAGCTGTTGATGAGTGCTTTAGTACAGAGTAATATATTATCCAAGACGGGCTGGGACTGGGATTAGGACTAGGACTGGGACTGGAATAAAATACATACCACCCTCTGGGACAGGCAATAAGGGATGCAGAAGAATGAGAAGAAATTGAGAGAAGGAGATTGAGAAAGAGATAGAATGAGACGAAGATGGAGATAGATGAAGCGAAAAAGACGGAGGGAGGAGTGAATAAAAGGATTAGGAAAAAGTGAAGAGGGGGGAGGGCAGAGTCAGACGGAAAAAGCTTATTAAAATGTATGCAGGTAGGCCAAATATAGGGCAGGACAACGTCTGCCGGGTCTTCTAGTTAAATAAATAAATTATTGTGCAATGCATCTAAAACTCATAAAATTTTACGATTTATACCCTCTATTGCGAGTGTCGATCGAACAGAATGCACTATTTGTCGATTCCATATTTTCTATTTAATTGTGTTACTATGGAAATTAATCTAAACTTTTCGACCATTATAAACAGTTTTCTTATACCAAACAGATTTTTATATTTTTTTAGCTTTTCGATGTATAAACATCATTTTTAACCATTATAAAGAAAATAGATTATCGCTCAGCGGTCGACAATATTTTTCAAAAAACGAAGATATTAAAAAAAAATTTGGTTCAATAGGTGACTCAAAGCACCAAAAATTTCGGAAGGTCCAAATGACGAATCCTAGGCAGTCATCTCGGATGCTTGGAAAAAATGCTGTATGGGTTTCATGAATAAAGATGGTCGAAGCCGAAAATTTAGCAAAAATGCGATATTTATTCCGCATTTGGCTGTTTTTTCTTAATTTTTTCTAACAAATAAAAATTTTGTTTTAAGTTTGAAAATTTTGTGCTGAAATACAAAAACATTGCGAATTAATTTAAATGGCCAATGTTTGGAAAAACGTTCACAAAAGTAAACAGCTTCATCAACCATCACTCGTTCAATCGGCTGGTACATTGCATTATTAACATATTGTTACGAATATTAGCAAAACTAAGGGGTGCTGCTATCTCTAAGCCGATGCTAAGCAGTGACGCGAATTCACATCAATAATTCAATCATTATGTATCTACATAATACGCCAATTACACGGCTCAAGTATCCTTGTGCCAATTACCAATTTGCACAAGGATTTGACCGGTGTGTGCACTGGTTGCGCTATTTGCGCACAGAACTGCGCTAAAATCAAAACGATTTTGATATTTACGCATGTCTGCAAATATTGCACATGCTTTTTTCTTCGTGTATGGTGAATCTTACACAGTTTACCTGTGGTTCCTGATAATATAACATCAGTAATTATTGTTAAAAAATGTTAATATCGAAGGCGTAAGGACCATCTCTAGCTTGTAACAGGAATTCACACAAATTTAATAATACAAAATAATTTTTTATAGAATTAGAACATATGTATGTTTCATTTGTTGCGCTAGTTGAAAAATTAATATTGCGCAGTGCTGCAAGGAGTTGAGCTGGTCTTTCAATTAAAATATACATTTTATAAGTACAATGGAAAATAAACGCTTCTGGTGCGAGTTTTTCGACTTATACCGTGAATTACCAGCACTGTGGAAAATAAATAGTGATTTTTTATACAATTAGTGCCTTTTTAACACAATTAAAACACATGTTTCATTTGTTGCGCTACTTTAAAAATGAATATTGCGCAGTGTTCTTGTGCCGTGTATGTCAAAATTTTCATTTGCACCAATTTCGTCGTTTTATATTTGCGCATGGTTTTTGTATCATGTATGGGCCGTCTAAACGAAACAATAATTGCGTCTACACATATGTACCATGTACGTATACGAGCAGCGGAGAGTCAATGCACAAACACATGCATATATCTGAGATACTCCTAGAAGTACGCAATGAGAAAAACTATAAAATTGTGCAATTGTAGTTACAGCTGAGAAGTTTGAGAGCTACTGGACTAGTAGATTCTGGAAGCGCCTAGAAGATGCGAAGGTTGAAATCAAAGAGTATAAAAGGCGGCAATTGTAGAGGCGCTAGAATTCAGTTTGATTTGAGTTGTCAAGCAGTTTCGACTAAGACGCTATCTAGCGAGCAAGAGCAGTATTATTTTGAATAGTAGAGGAGTTTCATTTGAGCTGTCAATCAGTTTGGTTATTAAGCAAGCTATTCGTTGCACAGTTTGAGTGTTATTGTGAAGTACTTTAATAAAGGCCATTTTACATTATTACAAATTGGAGTTATTTATTCAACAGTTTAGTGATTCGAACTTAGCAGAGGATTGCAAAAAGGAGGATTTTCAAGTAAATTCGTTACAATATTTTAAAATGTTTGCTTAATATTTTCTTTATTAAATGGATTTTATAAATAATTTTCTATCGACACATTTAAAAGAAAAGTTGGCTTGAAACACAAGTAGATAATTCATGGCAATTCAATTTATTTACAGCCAGCAAACAAACAAACTTCTCTCGCCAATTGTGACAATAGAGGACTTCACAATGCACAAAGCTTTTGAATTGTCTCAAACAAAGCAACAAAATTGTCTCCATGAATTCTATGAAACAGGCCCCTGGTTGGCTCAGCCATGATGGAACTGTTTTAGCAAGCTAAGGCGTTTTCGTCAAGCTCGCTTGCTAAAAAATACACCTACGTATAGTATGAATGTGGGCAAACTAGTAACTAGTAAGATGCACTTGGCCTTTTCTCTCCGGCAATTGTATTGCATGCTTCAAAACAAAACACAAAACAAAACTTCCTTTATTATTCGGAGTTTGAGAACGCCGTCAAATAGCGACGTGAGGGAGTTTTAAATGGGTATCTGAAATAAAAATAATAGCATTACTACAACCCGAAAACAGGGCAACCAAGCTGGCATGCCCAAACCACAAAACGAAGAAGTAAAGCCATTCGTCACAGCTGAGCAGCGAGAGATTGAAATGAAGAAATTTGAAGGAAAAGGCCCATAATTAAAACGCTGTTGATGCTAAGATTTTAAGCTCAAAATTGAGAATTCAAAGACTACCGAGAAATAAAATTATAGGCTTGCAGAATATAATTCTCTAGAGAAAATTAAAAAAGACGAAAATTACTTTTGTTATTACTAATATAACATTAAATCCTCATACAGAGAAATGCCGCTTCCCAAGGCCGTCGGTTCTATGTACCGGAGCGACTCGGGATTTTTCCCGACCAAGGACTGCCATTTCAGTGTAACCCCATTTAATTTGTTGCGTCCCTCCCACAAATTGTCATCCTCCCAGCAGCTCCTTGCAGCTCCAGGCGCTATCATTCGCACAACCTGCAATGCTGGAAATAGCACAGGGCCAAACGCTGCCTCATCCGGTATGGTACTTCATGTATCTATTCAACCAACATCAAAATAGTGGAGCGGTTGCAAAGAAATAGCACGCTCCTCAATGACTATGTGTCGGTAGAGAATAAAAGCAGTTTCCAAAAGCTGCAAACCGTACAAAAAGAAGAACTTGAAGCCAAAAATAGAAAAGCTGCAGATCAAGCAAATGCGCCAAAATTAACAGCGCAAGATTTTCCTTCATTGGGTGGTGGAGCGCCGGCAAAAGCAAACCATCATTATGAATTATCCCAGAATTGGCCTCAGTCTCAGTCTCAGTCCCAGTCCTAGTCCTAATCCCAGTCCCAGTCCCAGTTCGTCTCTGGTCTTTTTCCCGGAAAAAATATTCGTAAATACTAATATAGGCAAATTTATATACCAAATTTCAGCAAATCGTATAGGACGTATGTAAATAGGTATGTGAGTATTATTAATTCATGTCTTTATTTCGGTTTCGGATGCATATTTATCAGTTTTGCCAGATTCATGCGACTAAATCGAATATCACAATTAAAATACTTTAAAGCTCTCAGCAGCAGCTTTCATTTGATATCCATAGTACACACACATTCGGGTCCATGTTTTGGCCTATATCTAGAGACCCTAGTCACCCAGCGGTGTAAAACTTACTCGGTACTAAAGCATACAGCAACAGCTTCAATTTGTTACCCATAATGTAAAAACACATTCTAGGTGTATCCGAGTCCACGTTTTGGCCTATATCTCGAGACCCTAGTCACCCAGGGGTAGGAAAATTACCCTCCACTAAAGCACTTATCAACAGCTTTCATTTGTTATCCATATTCTATAAACACATTCTAGGGGTACCCGGGTCCACGTTTTGACCTATATATCGAGACCCTAGTCACCCAGGGGTTTGAAAATACCCTCTACTAAAGCACTCATAAACAGCTTTCATTTGATATCCATATTCTATAAACACATTGTAGGGGTACCCGGGTCCATGTTTTGACCTATATATCGAGACCCTGTGCATCGATCCTGAATTTTCTTTGCTATAAACCTCACGGAGCCCGAGACTTTTCCAACGAATGCAAAATCGTGGAAATCGGTTTGTGAGTTCTGAATTTATAGCGTCATGAAGGAAAACCCGACTAATTTTTATAAATCAAAATAAAAAAAAAAAACATTTACTGGCATATTGCGATGGACCATTTCGAAAACCGCCAACGTAATCATCATCAGGCAATTTTGTAATGTTATCAAAGGTTTCACCCGAATTCGAACCGTGAATCACATGGTGAAACTGCAGTAGCCTTTAACCACTAGGCCATCCTGCTGGTATTTGTTTTCATGCTTAATTCAGGTTTTCTCATTTCTACACTAACAACACAATTGAGACATTCTGTCTCTATATTGATTTGTGTGCCATGCAGATTTGTTTTTGTAAAGTTCTTCTTCGTTGCGAATGAGAAGCTTGTCAACTCGGGCTCAGTTGTACATATTTATGTATGTTTGTTTAATGGTGTGTTCAGTTTATACTTATATTTAAGAATTCATGAGCTTAACACCGGCTTATAATAATTGAATTTCAATTATTATGTTTTTTCTAAGAGAAACTGAAAAGAAAGAAACATTTACTGGCATATTGCGATAGACCATTTCGAAAACCGCCAACGTAATCATCATCAGGCAATTTTGTAATGTTATCAAAAGTTTCACCGGGATTCGAACCGTGAATCACATGGTGAAACTGCAGTAGCCTTTAACCACTAGGCCATCCTGCTGGTATTTGTTTTCATGCTTAATTCAGGTTTTCTCATTTCTACACTAACAACACAATTGAGACATTCTGTATCTATATTGATTTGTGTGCCATGTAGATTTGTTTTTGTAAAGTTCTTCTTCGTTGCGAATGAGAAGCTTTGTCAACTCGGGCTCAGTTGTACATATTTATGTATGTTTGTTTAATGGTGTGTTCAGTTTATACTTATATTTAAGAATTCATGAGCTTAACACCGGCTTATAATAATTGAATTTCAATTATTATGTTTTTTCTAAGAGAAACTGAAAAGAAAGAAACATTTACTGGCATATTGCGATGGACCATTTCGAAAACCGTCAACGTAATCATCATCAGGCAATTTTGTTATGTTATCAAAGGTTTCACCGGGATTCGAACCGTGAATCACATGGTGAAACTGCAGTAGCCTTTAACCACTAGGCCATCCTGCTGGTATTTGTTTTCATGCTTAATTCAGGTTTTCTCATTTCTACACCAACAACACAATTGATATTCTGTCTCTATATTGATTTGTGTGCCATGTAGATTTGTTTTTGTAAAGTTCTTCTTCGTTGCGAATGAGAAGCTTTGTCAACTCGGGCTCAGTTGTACATATTTATGTATGTTTGTTTAATGGTGTGTTCAGTTTATACTTATATTTAAGAATTCATGAGCTTAACACCGGCTTATAATAATTGAATTTCAATTATTGTGTTTTTTCTAAGAGAAACTGAAAAGAAAGAAACATTTACTGGCATATTGCGATGGACCATTTCGAAACCGCCAACGTAATCATCATCAGGCAATTTTGTAATGTCATCAAAGGTTTCACCGGGATTCGAACCGTGAATCACGTGGTGAAACTGCAGTAGCCTTTAACCACTAGGCCATCCTTCTGGTATTTGTTTTCATGCTTAATTCAGGTTTTCTCATTTCTACACTAACAACACAATTGAGACATTCTGTCTCTATATTGATTTGTGTGCCATGTAGATTTGTTTTTGTAAAGTTCTTCTTCGTTGCGAATGAGAAGCTTTGTCAACTCGGGCTCAGTTGAACATATTTATGTATGTTTGTTTAATGGTGTGTTCAGTTTATACTTATATTTAAGAATTCATGAGCTTAACACCGGCTTATAATAATTTAATTTCAATTATTATGTTTTTTCTAAGAGAAACTGAAAAGAAAGAAACATTTAATGGCATATTGCGATGGACGATTTCGAAAACCGCCAACGTAATCATCATCAGGCAATTTTGTAATGTTATCAAAGGTTTCACCGGGATTCGAACCGTGAATCACATGGTGAAACTGCAGTAGCCTTTAACCACTAGGCCATCCTGCTGGTATTTGTTTTCATGCTTAATTCAGGTTTTCTCATTTCTACACTAACAACACAATTGAGACATTCTGTCTCTATATTGATTTGTGTGCCATGTAGATTTGTTTTTGTAAAGTTCTTCTTCGTTGCGAATGAGAAGCTTTGTCAACTCGGGCTCAGTTTTTGTTCACCCTATCGCAGAGGGTAGCGAAAAAATTTTTCGTGTCCGAAAAAGATTTCACCTTATCGGCAACTCTTTGTTCGGGCGAAATGAACGCCCAAATTTGTTCATTTTACAGGCGAACGAGAGGAAAACAAAATTTCAGTAATTTTTTTTTTGAAATTTGATACTCTTATAATTATATGTTCTTTTATTATTAGAAATAAATCAATAAATAATGCACAATCGGAAGCTGAGTGGAAGAAGTGAAATTCCTGTATTGCTGTAAATTCTATTTTTTATGACAACGTATAGCCAACGTTAGTCAAGTTATCCATTGTGGACAAAGCAACGGTTCCAAAATGTTGAGCACCTCACTGAAACAATATTGGCTAAGACCCACTTCATGGTCCTTTCCGACGCCTTTTCCCTATGCGAAAAGACGAAGGCATGTACACAATTTTACAACTAGTGGAACTCCGCTTCAATGGTGGCAAGGAGTGGTAAGAATAACTAGCAAATATTAGAATGCCGACATGTTTAACCTGTAATATTGGCGAAAACTAATTGAAAAAATTAACTTGTTATTCAAAAGTGCTGAAAATAGTAATTTTTAGCTTACAGTGAATCATTTAGCTCCAAAGGGTTAGGCTTTCCCTTAATTGCCTCCGAACCGCTTTCACATTTATGTATATTCTCCTCACGTTCAATCAATACCAACCTAAGTGCAATACTAAACATTATTTTATACATTTTTTATTTCTATTTTTGTTGTATTTTAAGGAAATATATGCTTGGTTACACAGTTTACACAATTGTAAGTAAATTATTTGTTCACTGCCAATTCGCAATAGAGCATCAGCTGTTTCGAAGTGAACTTTTGTTCGCCCGAAGTTGCCGATAGGCGGAAAAGGTTCACCCGAACAAAAGAAGTGAAGGCGAACACTTTTCCGCGTGAACTTCGCTATGAGGGTGATTGTGTAACGTAGCGCGTAAGCAACAAATCAACCACTGGAGTGATTTTCGAAGGGAGGTGAAATTTTTTTCCTGCCTAAGCGTCATCTTCAACATTTAAAAGAGGCCATCCGAAATCGCAGGCAACAAGGCCAAGAAAAAGCCAAGGACTACGTCCTCGCATTGGAAACGCTGATCTGCCAGCATCCGACAATGTGCAAGGAAAATCACCTCGAGCGAATATACGATGGTCGCGTTGAATACCGCCTCTTCGTCAAGCTCAGTGAGTTTAAGACGATCGATGAGCTCCTGGAAATAACGGAGGAATATGGGCTGCTAAAAAGCGAGGAAGCGAAACAAGACAAAGAGGCGATCCACAGCCTGTATCATCTTCAAAAGGAGTACGATAGCAAGGAGTGCTGCTGGCGTTGCAAGGAACGCGGACACCGCCGCTTCCAATGCAGGGGTCGCTGGAGAATGTTCAGCTCCAGGTGTGGACAAGACAACATCCTCTCCAGGGACTGCCTATGCCCTTCGACCAACCAATCCGCCGACAACAACACATCCAGGATGCCGTCAAGTTAAGTGAGAGGAAGCCGCCAAGCATTATTTGTGCGGCCACAGAAGCCTATTGAACCACCAGCCTGCGATCCCGCTGCCGAAATGCAAGTAGATGACCGTTTCTATATACCGATAACCATCGAGGGCATGAGCTTGCGCGCGCTAGTGGACACCGGCGCCACCCTTTCATACGTCGATGAGTCAATACGAAATCACCTGCAGAGAAGCAACATCAAACCACGTCTTAACAGGTGGAGCGTCCAATTGGCAGACCAGACGTGTGTCTATAGTTCGAATTCCTACACAGCGAGGATTACGTACCAAGGACGAACGACCAACACAATGTCGTCCGTCATCCCGAACCTGGCAGAACGGATGATCTTAGGAATGGGCTTTTTACGGGAAAGGGGAATCACCCTCACGCTAGATGGCCAGCCGTTAGAAGCCACTTTGACCAGAAGATCAGCCGAGTTAGGCACACTATGTGCAACGACCAGCCGGGAACACGTGAGCAATGGCCAAAATTCGGAGCAGGAAACTTTTTCAGCGCACCACCAGAAGCGATTGAGTAAAACCGTTAGCCCAATTACCGCAGCCGAACATTCGACCATCCGTAAACATAACCGACCGCTGAAGCAACGCTTCCACCCCCGTTGCCCGGCTATACAAAAATACAACCGCAATAAAGCGTACCGAAAAATAGCGCCGAACGCGATATTCAATACGCTCTCCCGCCGCCCGTTACAAAACACCGGCACACCGACACAAAAACCAGACATATTTTACACAATAAAAAGCGACAGAGAAGAGCCCGGTGAGATTATGCAATAGCCGCGGCCATGGGAAATAGTAACCATCGACTTCGTGCCACCACTACCACGTTCCAAGCAACGAAGCAATTACCTCCTCGCCATGATCTACAAATTCTACAAGCGGGTGGAGTTAATCCCGGCGCGCCAAGCAAAAACGGCAAGCGTGCTCAAAGCGCTACAAGAAAAGGTCATATACTTACTTGGTTGTCCGGAAAACCTTCTTCACCGACAATGGGAAGCAGTTCGGCGGAAAAGCGTTAGCACCGCTCCTGAGCGACCACCGCACATGGGATTAGGAGATTCCACATACGGCACTTGCAATAAACATGGTCAGAAAAGAGGGTACAAAAGCATCTGCAGCAGGCATAAACTTCGGCGAAATAAAACGACGTCAGAGCGGGTGCACACGGAGGGAGCAGTACCAGTGGCCAGCCAACCGAACAAAAGCGGGAAAGGGACCAATTTTTTTCGGGTCACATTTTACCGAATACCTGATGGCCATGACGAAATCACAACCCGAGGAAGATGGAAACGAAGAAGAAGATTATGTATTATAATGAATTGTATGAAATATACTCTGTTAGTTTTAAGAACAATGAAATGTAATTATTCTTACGTTATACAAATGAATTAAAAACATAAACTCTGTTAGATATAAGTGGAATGACTCTGTATATTTTTGAGAGAAAAGAAAAAAATAATTAATAAAGTGCTTCGCCTACATGCACACCGGCATAAGACCTAGGCCATGCCTGGAGATCCATCTCTACCCACCGCAGCTTTCCGTCAACCGAAGTGGGAGGGGGACTGTATAGCGTTACAATAACGTAACCCCCTGTATTTCCTTATTCACTTAAACCTGAACCTCCCTGTACTTAATTTTCTATAGCATAGCCAACAACCACTTGTAGTTATTCTTTTATAGCATAGTCAACAACCACTGATAGCAAACCAATGAAAATCACAATAATGGTGTGTTGACTTCTCAACCAGTTTGCGGCACCATCCATATAAACATCGAATTTGCATTTTTGCAATTCAGTCCTCGCAGGTGAGCCAGCGGGAGTGGTTGTCTTTTTAAAGACAAAATAACCACTTCGGCTAGCTAGCTGAGTGGAAGGGGCGCTGTCATGGCGCGGGTCACCCTCCACCAGGGCTGGACGAGGCGAGTGGTGTCTTCGGACTACTTTTCCCTCCGTCGCCCACTTTGGTGCTTGAGCTGCCCGCTGCCTCAATGACCAGATACCCCCTTCCCCCCTCAGATCGGGCTGCGTGGCAGCGGCGCCGTCATGGCGCGGGTCACCCTCCATCAGGGCTGGACGACGCGAGTGGTGTCTTCGGACTACTTTTCCCTCCGTCGCCCACCTTGGTGTTTGAGCGGCCTGCCGCCTCAATGATCCAAAGCACCCATCCGTTGGCCGTCCGCCATACTACCGCCGTGCCCCTTCCGCCTTGCTGGTGCCGCCGCTGCCACACTAACCGTTGGCCGTTCGCCATCCTACCGCCGTTAAGCCGCTGCTACGACGACCGTTGGCCGTTCGCCATCCTACCGCCGTTAAGCCGCTGCATCCGTCACGCCGCTGCTACGACGACCGTTGGCCGTCTGCCATCCTACCGCCGTTAAGCCGCTGCATCCGTCCCGCCGCTGCTACGACGACCGTTGGTCGTTCGCCGTCCTACCGCCGTTAAGCGGCTGCATCTGTCACGCTGCTGCTACGACGACCGTCGGCCGTCTGCCACCCTACCGTCGTTAAGCCAAGGCATCCGTCCCGCCGCTGCTACACTAGCCACTGGCCGCTTGCCATCCTACCGCCGTTAAGCCGCTGCTTCCGTACCGCCGTACGAGTCCGCCTGTCACCCGACCGTTCAACCGCCCTACCGAACCTCCTCTACTCCAACGACCGTTAGCCGCCGCTCCGCCCCCTCGCCATCTTGCGACGGAAAGCTGCTGCCCGCCTAATATCTCCAGCCGTGTGTGCGTGTGTTCGTAACACATAAATATCGTGTATTTATTCCGTAAGGGTTTGTGGGACCTTTACTCGACTCTGGATTGACTGAGCGTTACTCCAGCCTTAGACAAAACCCACCTCATAATTGATTACACCTGTCTGGTTTTATTGCGCCATGAGAAAACCGAAAATTAAAAATGTCAAAACGAAAAATGTCAATGCATCGATTACGTTCCCGTTCTACGCTCCGCTTCAATCGAAGTTTGGTATTCTGCATTACGACGGAATCGTAAAGAGAAGAGGAAGAGCAAATGATTTTTCGAAATCAGCTGTTGGTACGGAATGTGTGAACATTGGAACAAAATAAATTGAGGAAAATTTGTAAAAAAACACTGAAAAACGTTTATATTTTATTATCAAAGCCATTTTGTACAAAGAAAAGCAATAGAATATATTGCCGCAGTGTTATATTTTTTTGAATGAAGTGCTTTCATAATTGTGTGTTTTTGTCGTTCTTTTGGCCAATTCCCTGCCGTGGCCACCAAGTTTCGTTAAAACGGATTCCTGCATGAATATAGTTGACATTTTCTGAATTTTATGGATGCTAATTTCATTACACTGGCCTAAAATACTTTATAAAGATTTACTTATTCTTTCCGCATGGATTGTTTACGTTTTCGCTTCACCTTCCTCTACTCCGGCAGCTTGCTTTGGCATATAACTGGACCCAACGAACACACACAAATTATAGCTGTATATTATAATGGAATCAATAGCCGCGGCATTATTTGTGGAGTTGGAAAGCAACGCATACGAAAATGGCCAGGCGAGAATGGAAAGGCAAATATTGCGAGATTTGTGTAATCCATTTGAGATGAGTGCCGAATTGTAAGAAATTTAACTTAAAAGTGGTAAAGTTTAATGACTTATTTTCTTATTTAAGTTAAAAAAAACTTTCGACTTAATAAGGATGCTTTCAAGTATGTGTTAGATACTTTTGCGGGGCAAATACGTCCAAGGACTTCGACACACATTGGGGATTAAGTACTAATTTCAATCAAAACCACTTACAGGTGCGAAAAATCAACCGATTGCAACAATGTTTACATAGAAATTTTCGTAGTTGAATTCTGAAGAGACTCACATCGCTTGATTATTCAAATTAATTTGTTTATTAAACAATTTGTTGCAAAATAGCCTATTCTTTGCAGAACTTTATATTATAATACGTATTTATGTATCATTTTCGTGACATACAATTTTTGCTCAATACTTAAGAGAATGATATACACTTTAAGAGACAGTCGGTATTGCTAATTCACATACGTTTTGCAAAATTAATTTGTTTAAACAATTTTTTAAAGAACATTTTGCAAAATTTTTATTTTTTTTTTTTATTTTTCTTTTTTCTAATTAATTTTAAAAATCTGGCGATGTAAGTCTCTTCAGAATTCAATTACAAAAATTTCTGTACAAAAATGATTAAAATCGGTTAATATTTGTGATATGTAGGTGGTTTTGAAAAGTTCGTCCCCAATGTGCGACATCGACATGTTGTTTTTGACCTGGAAACATATAAAAAACAGTCATCATTAAGCCTTTTACGTTTCTTAACAAGTTTTACTTACATTTTTCACCCCTATTCTGCATTTCGATTACGTTCCCGTTCTACGCTCCGCTTTAATCGAAGTTTGGTATTCTGCATTACGACGGAATCGTAAAGAGAAGAGGAAGAGCAAATGATTTTTCGAAATCAGCTGTTGGTACGGAATGTGTGAACATTGGAACAAAATAAAATAAAGAAAATTTGTAAAAAACACTGAAAAACGTTTATATTTTATTATCCACGCCATTTTGTACAAAAAAAGCAAAAGAATATATTGCCGCAGTGTTATATTTTTTTGAGTGAAGTGCTTTCATAATTGTAAGTGTGTTTTTGTCGTTCTTTTGGCCAATTCCCTGCCGTGGCCACCAAGTTTTGTTAAAACGGATTCCTGCACGAATATAGTTGACATTTTCTGAATCATAAGGATGCTAATTTCATTGCACTGGCCTAAAATACTTTATAAAGGTTTATTTATTCTTTCCGCAAGGATTGTTTACGTTTTCGCTTCACCTTCCTCTACGCCGGAAGTTTGCTTTGGCATATAACTGGACCCAATGAACAGACACAAATTATAGCTGTCTATTATAATGGAATCAATAGCCGCGGCATTATTTATAGAGTTGGAAACCAACGCATACGAAAATTGCCAGGCGAGAATGGAAAGGCAAATATTGCGAGATTTGTGTAATCCATTTGAGATGAGTGACGAATTGTAAGAAATTGAACTTAAAAGTGGTAAAGTTTAATGACTTATTTTCTTATTTATGTTCAAAAAAAACTTTCGACTTAACAAGGATGCTTTCAAGTATGTGTTAGATACTTTTGCGGGGCAAATACGTCCAAGGACTTCGACATCGACATGTTGTTTTTGACCTGGAAACATCAAAAACAATCATCATCAAGCTTTCTACGTTTCTTAACAAGTTTTACTTACATTTTTGTTAAAATTCTGTTATAAATTAATAAAAAGCTAAAAAGAAAATATTTTTCCGCCAACTAATTTGCAACTTAGAAAAATGGAACTACGATCGAAATGCAGAATACGCAAAATCGAACGATTCGAAGTTGGATCGAAAGAGATTGGAACACAGAATACCAAAATTTCCAAATCGAAAAAATTCCAATCCAAGTCGAAATGCAGAATAGGGCTGTTTGTGAAAATTCTGTTATAAATTAATAAAAAAAATAAAAAAAAAAAATATTTTTCCGCCAACTAATTTGCAACATAGAAAAACGGAACTACGATCGAAATGCAGAATACACAAAATCGAACGATTCGAAGTTGGATCGAAAGAGATTGGAACACAGAATACCAAAATTGCCAAATTGAAAAAATTCCAATCCAAGTCGAAATGCAGAATAGGGGTGATTATTATTTATTTTTAATTGAATGACGCATTTTGACCTCGGTATCAATCACTGCTACAACAACAACAACAACCTCGGTATCAATAGTCCGAAGACAAAAACGAAAACATTTTCTTGTCGAAAGATGTTCACAAGAAACCAAAAACTACTTGCAGCTGGTCCAAAATCTGGACCCGATCAAGAGTTTTATTCCTTTGACCTCGCTTTAAGCCCTGGTTGGGTCCAGCACTGTGTATGCTATCATCAATGTTTCTGCAGAAAAACCTACTTTGTGTTTGTTTACAACCAAATCATGGAAAATACAACAACACATGAAAATGTGTAACTTTTCTTTGCAAGCAAAAAAATATACCAGACATGCAAATTTTCTTCGACATTTCTCTATATTTCTTCGGCTTTTTTTTAGTTCGGCAAAATATTTTTTTCGACATTTTTTTAACAAAATATGATTTCCATAATACAATAATGAAGGCGATATTAACAACATTGTAGGGTTAATTGAATTTAATAATTATATTGTTATTCATACTTTGTATTGTAATACTTTAAATATTTGTTTGAAAATAATGTTATCGAATATTTAATTTTCAATCTTGATAAATGAATTTTCAAAAATTTTCATTCATTTCATTTCATGCTGTAAATTTTCGATTAAATAAAAACATACTTTTAGGCGTGTAACCTTAAATATATAAAAGTTTTTGATTCCTTCATCTTTCGTACAAATTCTTCAAATAAATTAGTTTTACTATATTCTGTTGGGGAACATAAAGTTACGTTAATCTTTTTGTATACAAAATTCTGGTTGCGGTATATATAGTTATTATACATATTTCTAAACGTGAAATAAAATCTACTCCGATTGTAGTAGAGCATGATGGATGAAATGAATATTCAGGTATTGAGATGTTCTCATGTCGCTGACGTTTTCCCTTATTCTGACAAGTTCGGCATTCATATTTTAGAGGGTTGTCTATCATACAGAACTGCCTTTGAACTCTACTCTTGTTTGTACAAATATACAACTATCTTCTAATTGTTCTTTTACTATCGTAATATTGTGTTTTTAAGAAGTTGCCTTATTACCTCCAGTTTCGATAATTTTTCCCAAATCTTTCAGTGAAATATTACCACTTCCTCTTTCCAAAGGCTTAGGTTGATTTGGACCAGGTTTCCAGCCAACAAAGTAAATGATTTGAAATGTTCCTGTTACGCCATCATCCTTTAAAATATAAAAATACTTAGAAATCATTATTTAACAAAAAAGTATATATATACATATATATATAGGTAAAATTTCCCCACAATATTCTTTATTTTAAGTCGAAAAGTATATCATAAGCAACGGAAGAGCTCTTCGTATATTTGATGCAGCCATCCAGAAATTGCGCAAGGATTTCTTAAGAAGGCATAAATAGATTTTGGCATATGACGAAAGGCGAACTCAACTCGACTTGGCCGTCAGAAAATTGCTTTGCAGAATGAAAGTAGGCAACTCCGGCGGATTTGTGTTATCCTGCCGTCTTCCTATGCTCCGCTGTTGATGTTGCTGTGGCACCAATTTATTACTCATTTCAGTGAATACCATATGAAATGCAATAATGTGCATTGTTTATATTTTATTTCTTAATTTCAAACAAATTCGCAGCAATAATTAAACTTTTCAATTTTTGAAACAAAATAAGAAATGCGCAACGAAATTTCAATTGACACGAAAACAGCTGACTTCGAAAATTCGAAATTCCTATTCCCCAATTGTTGTTCTCCCTAGGAGAAAAGAATTGTAGGAATTTTTCCGCGGGATTAAAAAAATCCGCGAGAATATTTAAAATTGGTCTGAATACCTACTTTTCTCCCATAACCGATTTCCGCTTTTTAGAACCTTGGTCAGAATAAGAGGAAAGGGAGAAGTGAAAAAACTCACACGGAATTTTTATTTAGAATACGAGGAATGGGAGAAGGGTAAAAAGTCGCACGGAATGCTGATAATAATTATTTGTATGAAGACTCCATAAAAGGAATTTACGTGCATTTATGCACCAATACCGTATGTGTGTAATTGAATAACAATTAATTTAATTATTTAATTTATTAATTGAATAACACACACATACACGTATATTTAGGTAATGTTTATATTAATATTTTATTTAATAATTAAAATATGTTTTTAAAATTTGTTAGTTAATTTGCATATCAGATGAACACGCTTATTTCCGTTCGATCACATCAAATTCAAAATCAAAAAACTAATCAAATTATTTTTTCACCTCGCCTACTATGCATTTGAAAAATCCAAATATTTTCAATTGCATACTAAGCTCAATACACACAAGTGCGCAAGTTGGAAGTGTATTATATTTGTAGAAGTCGAGCCGAAATTAATACTTTGAATATGAACAAAAAAATTAAAGGCAATTGAGAAGTAAAGTCCTCTTTCTGCAAACTAAAATCATGCTCTACATGTCACTTATCGTACCCGTCCTGCTATATGGTGCGGAAACATTGACCATGACATCAGATGAAGCGGCTCTGGGAGTGTTAGAGAGTTCTTCGAATGATTTACGAATTTCTACGCTATGGCGCGAGTACCAAGGAAGATTTAATGATGAGCTGTACGACCTTTACGCAGACATCAACTTAGTCCAGCAAATTAAAACGCTGGCTAGGCCATGTTATACAAATGAAAGATGACGCCTGGCTAAGTATTTTTATCGGAACCGGCCTATGGAAGCAGAGGAAGGCGTGCCCCACCCTCCGCCTTGTTGGATAGCCATGCCAAGCGCAAATGAAATAAGTATGACGTTTTGACCGCACCCTCAGCGGGTTAGTGGGTGTAGAATATACCTGCGGAAGTGTGCCTGTCGTACAGGTGACTAAACTACCCAATTTATTCTAGGGGTTGTGTAGCGAAACCATTTCAAGGAGTTGACGGCGCATTTTATAGCTTATCCAACCAAATTATCAAACTCACCTATCTTTATCGCTACAACAACAACAACGTTTTTATCCTTATTTGTATATGAATAGAAAAAGGTAGCGTTCTCTATGATTGTATTTACACCACTAATATATTTTATGTATCGTTAATGTTGTTGTAGCGATAAGGACACTCCCCGAAGGACTTTGGGAGTGTTATCGATGTTGATGGCCCTTTGCCGGATGCAGATCCGGTACGTTCCGGTAACAAGCCCAACCATCTCGGGAACGATTTGGTATGGCCACGTGAAACCTTCTAGGCCATACCGCCCTCCCACCCCTAGATCCATCAGGAGTTCGGGGTCGCCAAAGACTTTAATGAATCAGAATTCGCCACAGGTAGGTGAGGTTGACAATTGGGTTGGAGAAGCCATATACAAGCTCTATACATAACAAAAGCAACAAGGGGTTGTGTGGCGCAACCCTCTCAAGGGGTTGCCAGCGCAATATATAGCTTCTGTTGTTGTTGTTGTTGTAGCGGTAAGGACACTCCCCGAAGGCCCGGGGAGTGTTATCGATGTTGATAGTCCTTTGCCGGATGCAGATCCGGTACGTTCCGGTACCAAGCCCGACTCTCTCGGGAACGGGTTTTTATGACCACATGCGAACTTCTAGGCCATACCGCCCTCCCACCCCCTATATCCATGAGCAGCTCGGGGTCGCCAGAGCCTCGGCTGTTAATGAAACAGGATTCGCCACGGTGAGGTTGACATTTGGGTTTGGAGAAGCTATATATTGCGGGCAGCCCTTTGAAAGGGTTGCGCTACACAACCCCTTGAATCTGTTTGGTAATTTAGTCGCCTCTTACGTCAGGCATACCTACCGCAGGTATGTATATTCTAAGCCCCCTAACCCGCTGGGGTATGTATCGGTAATCAAAACTATGAGCAAAATAAATTGGAGGATTACATAACTGTATGCTGATATCCTCATTATGTATTCATACATACCTTTGCATACAATTCTTTATAAATCGCACTTGCTGCTAACAAAGTCTGTCGACTAATATGCGCTGGCCTATTGAAAGCAGCATTATTCTCCGCCATCCCTTTCAAATCCCACATAAGCTCAAACATGGTTGGAAATCCTACAACAATTTCATCAGTATCAATGGTTAACATGGTAAAACCAGCACGATTCAATAATGCACCAATATCCCTTATCTGCTCTGAAAGAAAGTTAAAATAGAAAAAAAAACGCTATTATTCAAGTTCGTCAGCAGTTCTTGTATGCAGTACCTGCGCAAATGGTGATATATGCGGCGCTATCCCACCTTTACGTTCTATCTCAGCCAATTGTAGCGATGAGCGTAACTCATACAGTGTATCACCACCGAATAGCGATGCTATGAAAACACCATCGGGTTTCAAACTTTTTATGACACGGGAAAAGCAGCTAGGTAAGTCATTAACCCAATGCAAACTCAAACTTGATATAACTAAATCCAATGAACTGTCAGGAAACTGTTGGTGAGCAAGATTTGAGTATTTATAAATACATAAAATGTTACGCAAGTGATTAAACATTACATCCAATTGCTCTTCATCCACTTCTAGTCTGGTCATCTTAAGACCTGGTGTTCCTTGTGCTTGTGCCAACATTGTGGGGCTTGTGTCGCACAAAGTCAAATGTTGCACACTTTCGGCCATAATATGTTTGGATAGAAAGCCACGACTACAACCAATATCCGCGGCATTACCAAATTCCCGCTTAATATCTAAAATGCGATCAGCCAAACGAAAACCAACTTCTTCCTTGAGGTAGTCATAAAGCTTTACGTCGGGACTGCGAAGAAGGAGTATGTATTTTAAATTTCGATTTGTTCCTACTTACTTTCGCGCTGCACGTTCCTTTTGCAAGCGTTTAGCATTTCTATCAAAAATGTTGTGATAGGTTGCTTGTGTGCTGTAATGGTTGGTCAAACGAGTGCGCCAATTTGCTTTAGTTTTTGTGTTTACATGCGAATTCGATTTACACAATTGCAGAAATTTCTGCGAACATAATTGGTGAATATCTTTTAACATGTGGCTTAATTATTGAAAACCGACCATAAGTTAATTTAAAGAACAGAAATAGTTATCAACCTCGTAATCTTTGTATGAACAGCTGGGAGCAGTAATAACAGCTGATGTCATCAGTGCAGCTGATTGTCTTGGCCATTGCGTTGCCAACGGAAACCAAAATGAATAATTACCGAAAAACATTTTTAGCGTAATTCCGTTCTTGTGCTTTCACCGGAGTGGAAGTGCAGTGCTAGCCTCGGCTCAACCAAATAAATTTGGGCTTGAATTGGTTGAGCCGAAATCTATAATGGACCTAAGGGTGGCACATGCACTCCATTCTGGTGAATTGGCGGAGTTGGGATGTACAATGCTTCCCTAAACTCGAGTTAGGGAAAGCTTTTGCCTCCCAACAGGAAGTATTCTAATGGCGTGACGCCACATAACGGGAAAATAAAATTAAAAAGAAGTGAAGAAAGAAAAAACGAACATAACGGAACAAAAAAAGAACAAGTCATAAGTGAAAATAACGGAACAAAAAACCGATGACAACACGCCACATATTGAAATAAAATACAAAATTGAAAGTGAACTAACGGAACAGTGAAAATAACGGAACAGTGAAGATAACGGAATAAAAAAGCATAGCAACACGCCACATATTGAAATAAAATAGAGAAAATTCTCGTAATTGGTGATGGCGCTTTAATTCATTGAATGGGCTAAATAATTCGATTTATAATCGACCTCCCTAGCCACGGTGCGGGAGTTAATTTACCCCTAAAAAAAAAAAATTTCAGCGTAACGATCAGCGCATGACGAAATAAAATTTCAGGTGTTTGCATTCCATTGACGTTTTCCGTTATTCTGACAAGTTCGGCATACATAATTTAGAGGGTTCTCTATTATACAGAACTGTGTTACGGTCTGCTGCTACGGTCTACGGCTACGACCCACTTGGGAGCGTGTTCACGCGAACACACCTAGCGATGTGGTGAAAGTGGCGATAAAAAGAAAAATATCGAAAAGAAGGGAACAGACAGACCGGCCATCACTAGAAGACGGGAAAAAAAAAAAGGAAGGAAGAAAAAACCACCACGAGTTTCCGAGGAAGAAAAAGTTTCCTTTTCCTTTTTGCTGGCGGTCTGAAGCGGTAGAGCACACAACCCTCGTGACCAAAAAGTGGTCAAGTGAAAAATTACAGGATACTTAAGTGCATCCACATATAGTTGGTGGAACTGACGAGCGCGTTCTCAAATACAGATAGTTCACCATCAAAATTTGGGCGGTTTATAGCAATCGTAAAACACTCCTCTACATATGTTCATCGTATTTTCGGAATTCCTCAAAGCCGTGCTTATATACATAGCCAAATTTTGAAAGGCTAAGGAGCTACATACGGGAAGTTTACATTTTAACGTTTTAACCCGAAAATTGTCTCCGAAATGAGTGAATTCAATTAAAAACGAAGTAAGCTAGCCGGTGGCCACGTTGAGACCGTTTTAACCTACTCTCAGGACGTGCTAAATTCCCGAACATCGTGAATACTAATAAATAGTAATTGGAAGGCATCGGCGTTGCCTTCTCCGCGTATGCGAGGAGCGCGGGAATGTTGGAATATTCCCAACGATTGCCACGTAATATACACGGTTCCTCAACTTAGCAATAGTGGTGTTGGCTTAGCGGTGTCATTTCCATCCACACCAACTGCAATAGCACCAACCATATCCAGTGACCCCGGCACCGTCATATGCCAAGACGCCAGACGTACCACTCCTAGAGTGACATATCAACAAACACAGCGCCATTCACCACAGCAACATATTAATGATGCACAACAATTGCAACAATTACAATTGCAACAACAAACGCAAAACCATCATCTAAACGAGCTGAGCAAATATTGGGTGGTGTCCAATGGCCAAGCATTGCCCTATAACATTCTACCTAATGGCACGATAATCACACCTCATTAACGCCAGCCAGCAACATCTGAGCAACATACGCACACTCAGCAGCAGCAGGTTCAGCAGCAGCAACAGCAACAACAACAGTACCAACACCAACTACAACAACAACGTTTGAAACTGGGTGAGTCCGTTCCAACTCGGTGAAATTGTATTATGTATCTATGTGAAGTGATAAAATTCGTCACTTACAGATTATCGTTTCAAATTTTTGTAATTCATTCCAAGCACGCTTAATGAATCTAAAGACCCCTTTCTGTAACTCGATTCGAACGTACGGTATATGCATTCGGACACTTTGGTGCTCTTAACTCTGTTGACCCGTCGGATAAGTGCAATGTAAAACCCGTTCTGCAATCTTGCGAATAAGAACCATTGTTCTGTAAAGCTTGTGAAAGGTCAATACAGTCAAGAAATAGAAAACCAAAATTATGAAAGTGTGAGTTCTGCAGATAATTTTATTCCAGTCGAGTTACAGAATAGTGTCACTAGTATATATATAATACCTTACATATTTGAATGTGTCACTCGGAACCATAAATTTTTTTATACTTACCTGCGAAAGCCATGTAAATGGGTAATGCATTACACATTAGCGACATAGGCCTTTCTGCGAGAGTTATAACCTAGATGCAACAGGGGTTGGGGAGCGATGTCCTTTTGAACCCGGAACAATAAACTCGTTTCAGACGTTTTTTTTTTTTTTTGTATTTTCAAATAACGTCGCGAATGAACCCTTGCACAAAAAAAAAAAAAGGAAGAAGAGGAAGAATTCCCCAAATTAAATGAAATACATAAAAATGAATTTAATGTAATTGCACTAGTAATTAAAAACCAAAAGATATTTAGTACATTCAAAATATTTTCTACACTATATACGAAACCACTAGGCTGTAAGACATATAAGGAGTTGAATCCGAATAATTGTATGCGATGTAAATGTAATTCGGAATAAACGTAAACTCTAGCATCACATGTGAAACTTAGAAATTCTCGATAGAATCCTAAAAATTTAATGCATAAGTTATTAATTAGTATGAATTGTCAATAAATCTAAATTGTAAATGGGAATGCTGAGGTCTCCTTTCTTTTAGAGGGCACCTAAGGTATACAGGTAAGGGGCCACCGAAAGATTAGGTGCGTCGGTGGCCATGGTTATTTGAGGGTGGGATAAAGCACCGGGCGTCGCAACACCACCCGCGGCGCCCCCTATGTATATTCGGCCCTTTTCTTTTTTTATTTTTAATTTTTCCAGCCTTTTTGTTATTGGTTGGTTTTTCAGCGGTTTTTTTTTAATTTGATTTTCAGCGTTAGTAACCGGCCATGTCCGGTTCGGTAGTACTTTTTTGCGTCAGTTTTTTTTTGAATTTGAATTTAAATTTTTGGAATGTTAACGGTCTGTCCGTGACATCCGGTTCAGCCGGATGTTGTTTTATTTTGTGTTGATAAGCGTTTTGAGTCGGTCTCTGCGCTTCTGCCAGGTTTTTTTAATTTGACAGCTGCTCGTTTTGATAGGCATGATAGGAACATTTTTCTGCTTATGGCGCAGGAACAGTAAGGTTGGCAAGGACCCGCCCCAGCCGACAATGACTAGCCACTGTGCACCAACACATCATGCCGACCGCCTTCCTTACTGATTCCAATGTAGATGCGTAACCATAACAGATGGCGCCCAACGTGGTTCTTGAGGCGCTGGTCGCGGGGGTCAGTCGGGTCAACTTGTGAAGTTGACCATCCCACCAGTCCGAGTGAGCAGCCACAGGAGCTGCCACCTACGTTGCGGTGGGATGGTTGGACGGAGCAGGTTGTCCGGGCTGGTCTTCGGGGGCAGTAGCTGAGAGATCCACGAGACTTAACGTCGTGTCCTCCGGATTTTTGTATTCACCCGATGAGGCAGTGCTGCACGCACTTAAGTTTTTTTGTAGATTTTGGGGTTTTTTTTTTATTTTTCCGGAATGTTGTCCGTTAGTCGGCTTTGGAATAATTTTGTCCGCTAATTGGGTTTTTTTTTGTAACGTAAATTTTTTTTTCTTTTATTTGCCGAATTTGGTGTCGTCAGTGTGAGTGCGTGTATGTATGTGGAAAAAGAACCCCGGCTCATCCCACGCCCCAGGTGGTAGTTTAGAATACCACCTGGACTGTGGAGGGTTGAGCTGGGATTCAGAGTGGCACTCCTTCCTGTCCCGCCAGACTGGGGGAGCGGTTCCGAAACCGCTCCACCCATTGCGGCGGAGGCAGGAGGGGTGTCCAGTAAAAATGAACGGGAGGCCTCAACACCCCCAACCAGTCCCAGGGGCAAGCCCCTGGAGACTGCCCCTGCGTTGCGGCTGGGCGTGTTGAGACCAACCCGTGTGTGCCTGGAGTGACCCTAGTGGCCTCAAACCAGTCTCGGAGGGGGGCCTTAAGACCCCCTCGCACTGCGGTTGGGAGCACTAGGGCCAAGTATGAATGTGTTTGTAGTAAATTTTTTTTTCTCAACCTGTAGCCCAGGTGCCTTCTGGGAATGGGATGTCAGCGTTCCCATTAGAATTGCTACCAAGTTTTCTCAACTCCTCGCGTAATTTTTTTATATACACATTTTTTTTCAAGGCATCGCCTAAAATATAAGGTAAAAGGGGGAATTCTGATTTTTTTTTGTTGACCCCTAACTGCGCTACGCGGCAAAAGTTTTTTTTTAACTACTACGTAACGAGCTACATTTTTTTATATAATTATTTTTGATTATGTCACGCGAGCAATCGTTCGGCCAACCGGGGCGAAATACTCCGTTCGGGAGTGCGGGAGGGTTCCGGGGAAACCAAAACCGGGGCGGTGCTAATAGGGGGGCTTTTTCGAAAGCAAGGCGTCCTTTGGTGGTGCATACCCCAGTAGGAGGATCCTACGGAAATCCCGCGGGGACTCATATAGGCTCGGGCCCGAACGACGACCGCGACAAACTGGACATACCTGTAAGCACCAGCAATTTAAATGCATCGCTGCTAAACACACACAACATCTCGGGGATAATGACCAATGTGTCGAACTATGCACCAGATGGAGCGGGTGCCTTACCACCAAATCAAGAGGTTGGAAATTTTGGGGACGCTACCAGCGATCAGGCGAACCTCCTAGGAATGCAGGACGAAGCCACTCGTGGAGGCTCGTGGGTGGACGTGCTACACCAACTGTTCCAGGCTTCGCAGGAGGAAATGCGGAGAGAGATGGGCTCAATTAGAGCCAACATGGCCCAGCTCAACGCCGCTCTCGAATCCACGCAGCAAGCACACCAGCAACACAGGAACGCAAGCAGGATGGACCGTAACCCATTGCCATCGGTAGTACCGCCAATGTACCCGACTCCAAGCAGCATAACAGTAAAACCGCAGGAGTGGAAAATCGCATTCGACGGCACTGGGAGTGTAAGCGATTTCCTCTTCAAATTAAACACCTTGTGTGAGCGCACACAATGCCCTGACGAACAAATAATGGCCAGTTTCCACTTATTCCTTTCGGGACGAGCCGAAGAATGGTACTGGCTGTTCACAAAACAAAACCCAAATGCGACATATGCCTTTTTGTGCTACTCCTTAAAAAGAGAGTTTGGCACCTTGAAAACGGACCACGAGATCATGATGGAGATCTCCATGCGCAAGCAAAAGGCAAGTGAGTGTTATGACGTGTTTCACGCGGACATAATCTCCTTGAACGCGCGCTTAAGGGAGCCGATGTCAGAGCTTCTACTGATTGACATAATAAAAAGGAACGTCAACAGTAGCCTTAAGCTAATGCTTTTTAATGCGGACGTAAGGAACCTCCATGATCTGCGCGATGTAGCACGCCGAGGTGAACAAGTGCTGAAAGAGAGCAAGCTGCTGGGAGCCAATTACCCAGGACGGCATGTAAGCGAGGCACGCGTGACCACCCCGGACATGACGATGGAAGGCGAGAACGGCGAGATAGATCCGCAGATAGAGGCGCTGGAATATAGACGCAGCAGAAGACCGGACTACTCGGGAATCCAGTGCTGGAATTGCCAGGGAATGGGGCACTCCTATATATATTGCGAGGAACCCATAAAAAGTCCTTTTTGTTTTAAATGTGGGTATAAGGGTGTATTCACTCCTAAATGCCCTAGGGACCATCGCAGGCAGGGAAACCAGTACCCGAGCGAGAAGATGGGGGAACCTCGTTCGGCTTCATAGCTCCCACATCAGCCAGTGCTCGAGGCGTCGTCCCGTGCGCTGAACCAGAGGGCGAATCTCTGCATGGAGGTGGTGAGCTTCCGAGGTGCAGTAGTACCCTGGCAGAAGAACCCTCGACTGTAATAATAACCTTCCCCGATAGTACTGACGATTCGAATAGTTCTGAATCCGAGAGTCGAACGTCCTCTTTCACGATGGGCGAGCAAATCAAAATCCTGCGACGCCAGCATAGGGATGTCGCGTGCCAAACGCAACTTTTCCCAACCCTAAAAGAAAGGGAGGGTAGGTATGAACAAATGAGACATACCATTTTTGACCAATATCCGGTATCGGACAATATTTTGAAGTGTAGGAAGAGATACCACCGGAGAGTACAGGAGCGTAGACTGCTGCAAGCCACCACGTTAACGCTTACAGAGGACGAAAGGCCTTTAGTAAAGGCTAGAATTAAAAATAGTTTTCTTGTAGGGTTGTTAGACTCGGGAGCCAACGTCTCCATCTTAGGGAAAAATGGAGTAGAATTCCTAGAGGATAACGGCTTCGAATATCAGCCCTTTCATGCGTTCGTATATACCGCGGGCGGCAACAAGCAAAAAATTTTAGGCTCAGTATCCCTACCGGTCACTTTTAAAAATATCACAAAGATTATTCGTTTTTACCTTGTTCCCTCGTTGCTCCAAGAAGCATACTTCGGGGTCGATTTTTGGAGAGCATTTGCGTTAGCTCCCGAAATATTCCCGAGCGTAGAGTGCTTAGAGACTAGGCTTGAAAAGGAAGAGGAACTTAACCTCCATGAATTGTCACCAGAACAGAAATCAGAATTGCGAAAAGTCATCGAGACGTTTCCTTCGTACGAGAAGTTAGGCCTAGGGCAAACTAAATTAGTGGAGCATCACATCGACACCGGTGATGCTGTGCCTATAAAAAGCAAGCATTTTCCTCTTTCGCCGCCGAGGCAAGCCGAAGCTTTTAGAGAACTAGACAGGTTACTACAGTTAGGAGTTATAGAAGAATCCAACTCCCCGTGGTGTAGTCCTGTAGTACTGGTCCGGAAACCAGGCAAAGTCAGGCTGTGCATAGATTCGAGAAAGGTCAACGCGGTGACTAAGAAGGATTCGTACCCCCTGCCTCATATCAACGGCTTATTGAGCAGACTGAAAGATACGCATGTTATTAGTGGCATTGATCTGAAAGACGCGTTCTTCCAGATCAAATTGACAGAGTCCTCGAAGGAAAAAACAGCATTCGCAGTTCCGGGGAGGCCTCTGTACCACTTCAAGGTGATGCCATTTGGTCTGTGCAATGGACCGCAGACTATGAGTAGGCTGATGGACAAGGCGATCCCTTCGCGTCTGCGAGAGAACGTCTTTGTCTACCTGGACGATCTGATGGTATGTAGCACTAATTTTGAGGATCATCTAAAATTGCTAGCGGAAGTGGCGAACTGTTTGAGAGATGCAGGTCTGACAATAAATGTGGAAAAAAGTAAATTTTGTCAGAAGGAAATACGCTACTTAGGGTATTTGATAGGCAGCGGGTGTCTGAAAGTGGATCCGGGAAAAGTAGAAGCAATACAAAACTTCCCGATCCCTAAATCCCCTCGGCAAGTGCGTAGGTTTGTGGGCATGGCGAATTGGTACCGAGCATTTATTACCAATTTTGCTGACTTGGCAGGTCCCTTGACCGACTGTCTCCGCAAGTCAGCAGGCCCGTTTAAACTCACTCCTGAAGCTATAGAGGCGTTCGAAAAACTAAAAGTAGCTTTGAGTTCCGCCCCTGTTTTGGCCCAACCAGACTTTTCAAGGGAATTCGTGATACAATGTGACGCTTCCAAAATAGGTGTTGGCGGAGTATTGTTTCAGGTCGATGATGATGGCGCTGAGCATCCAATCGCATTCGTGTCGAAAAAGCTGAATAATGCTCAACGCAATTATACAGTAACCGAGCTGGAATGTCTTGCAGCCATAATTAGCGTGAAGCGTTTCCGACCCTATGTCGAAGGATTACCTTTTCGGATTATTACGGACCACTCCAGTCTCAAGTGGTTGATGACACAAAAGGACTTGAGCGGGAGGTTGGCGAGATGGTCACTCTTACTGCAAAGATACGATTTTAGAATGGAACATCGTAAGGGCACCCTGAATGTAGTACCAGACGCGCTGTCGCGTTTTGACGTTGACGAATTAACTTTCACTACCACACCCGGAGAAATAGACTTAGTCTCTCCCGAATTTGCCAGCAAGGAGTATTTAGACTTAATTCGGACCGTCACCGAAAACGAGGAATCACTTCCGGATTTACGAGTGGTGGACGGTGTAATTTTCAAAAGAGTTAAGTTTCGTAAGGGGATGGAAGGGGAAGAAGACTCGCTGTGGCGTTTATGGTTGCCAAAAGGGTTGACTGAGGAAGCAGTGAGATTAGCGCATGACGCTAACCGGAGTTACCATGGCGGATGGCTGAAAACCTTAGAACGTGTTAGGCAGAAGTACTTCTGGCCGCAGCAGGCTAAGGACGTCAGGGACTACGTCCAGCGTTGTGACACCTGCAAAACGGTAAAACCCACCAATCAGCAGTCGAGACCACCTATAGGGAGTACCTTTGAATCCGAAAGGCCATTTCAGCGGTTGTATTGCGACTTTCTAGGGCCGTATCCGAGATCTAAGCGGCGAAATCAATTTCTTTTCATAGTACTAGACCATTTTTCAAAATACGTTTGGCTAAAGCCCATGCAGAGAGCCACCACTGTAAACGTTATAAATTACTTCGCTTCAGAAATTTTTCCGGCTGTAGGGGTCCCTGAGTTTATTCACAGTGACAATGGTAAACAGTTCATCTCGAAGGAAATGAACCAATTTTTTGCAAACTCCGGGGTGACGCACGTGAGGACGGGGCTATATTCTCCCCAAGCGAACGCATCCGAACGCGTCAACAGAGAAATTGTTTCTAAGATTAGGATTTTCCTGAAGGATAAACCTGACCACACTAATTGGGATAAGCATATACCCGAAATTTTATCAGTTTTGAGAAGTGATTTTCATACAGCGATTCAGTGTTCTCCGTACTTTGCATTATATGGCCAAAACATGGTCCAACATGCCTCAACGTACAACATTTTAGGGAAACTCGGCAGCCTTCGAGAAGACCAGGTTACGGTAGTAAGCCGAGCTGACAAGTTGACTAATATTCGTGAGCAGATCCGCAGAAATTTAGATCAGGCCAAAGATAGGGGAGTAACCACCTATAACAAGCGCTCTAGACACGTCAACTATAAGGAAGGTCAGGAAGTTTTCCGGAGAAACTTTGCCTTAAGTAATTTTAAACAGGGCATTAATGCCAAATTCCTACCCAAATACCTGAAGTGTCGCGTGCTTCGAAAAATAGGTAACGCATTGTATGATCTCGAGGACCTAAACGGGAAATTGATAGGTCGCTTTCACGCGTCGGACATTCGCCCGCAATGAACTAGAAAACGTTTCTTTTGCCAATTTACAATTTGATTTTTTTTATACACCCACCAATTGGACCTTTTTTTTGTCTGGGCGTTTTGGCGGTCGGGGACATCTCGCCCAGTATTCTCCCCGAGCACTGACCTCATAGGTTGTTCACACGCGTACTCACCGAGGACCGTGAACACCCTGGCAGTCCACGCTTAGGTCGGACTAGCCTTTCGGAGTTTGGACGAGTTCTCCTTTACCAAAATGTCTACGAAAATTTTTTTTTGTCTTGCCTTTTGTGGGGGCGATAACCACTAAAACCTTTCGGAGTTTTGACGAGTTCTCCATATCAAAATGTCTATTTTTTTTTGTCTTGCCTTTTGTGGGGGCGATAACCACTAAAACCTTTCGGAGTTTTGACGAGTTCTCCATAACAAATGTCTAATTGCCGCAAAGCCCTTATAACTAGGAAACAGAAATTATTCCCAACTTGACTTAATTTTTTTTTGACAGACCTATGTTGCCCGGCTAGCTCCGTAGTAGGACTTTGAGACTCTTATCTCAGGGGTGAGTCGTGCCCCACGTTGCTTGTCGTCGGAGATCCCTGGCAATGGCTTCCCACAGATGATCCGGTTCCCTGTTCGCTTCATCGTCAGGTCTTCAAAGCGAAGCAGGTTTGTTACGGTCTGCTGCTACGGTCTACGGCTACGACCCACTTGGGAGCGTGTTCACGCGAACACACCTAGCGATGTGGTGAAAGTGGCGATAAAAAGAAAAATATCGAAAAGAAGGGAACAGACAGACCGGCCATCACTAGAAGACGGGAAAAAAAAAAAGGAAGGAAGAAAAAACCACCACGAGTTTCCGAGGAAGAAAAAGTTTCCTTTTCCTTTTTGCTGGCGGTCTGAAGCGGTAGAGCACACAACCCTCGTGACCAAAAAGTGGTCAAGTGAAAAATTACAGGATACTTAAGTGCATCCACATATAGTTGGTGGAACTGACGAGCGCGTTCTCAAATACAGATAGTTCACCATCAAAATTTGGGCGGTTTATAGCAATCGTAAAACACTCCTCTACATATGTTCATCGTATTTTCGGAATTCCTCAAAGCCGTGCTTATATACATAGCCAAATTTTGAAAGGCTAAGGAGCTACATACGGGAAGTTTACATTTTAACGTTTTAACCCGAAAATTGTCTCCGAAATGAGTGAATTCAATTAAAAACGAAGTAAGCTAGCCGGTGGCCACGTTGAGACCGTTTTAACCTACTCTCAGGACGTGCTAAATTCCCGAACATCGTGAATACTAATAAATAGTAATTGGAAGGCATCGGCGTTGCCTTCTCCGCGTATGCGAGGAGCGCGGGAATGTTGGAATATTCCCAACGATTGCCACGTAATATACACGGTTCCTCAACTTAGCAATAGTGGTGTTGGCTTAGCGGTGTCATTTCCATCCACACCAACTGCAATAGCACCAACCATATCCAGTGACCCCGGCACCGTCATATGCCAAGACGCCAGACGTACCACTCCTAGAGTGACATATCAACAAACACAGCGCCATTCACCACAGCAACATATTAATGATGCACAACAATTGCAACAATTACAATTGCAACAACAAACGCAAAACCATCATCTAAACGAGCTGAGCAAATATTGGGTGGTGTCCAATGGCCAAGCATTGCCCTATAACATTCTACCTAATGGCACGATAATCACACCTCATTAACGCCAGCCAGCAACATCTGAGCAACATACGCACACTCAGCAGCAGCAGGTTCAGCAGCAGCAACAGCAACAACAACAGTACCAACACCAACTACAACAACAACGTTTGAAACTGGGTGAGTCCGTTCCAACTCGGTGAAATTGTATTATGTATCTATGTGAAGTGATAAAATTCGTCACTTACAGATTATCGTTTCAAATTTTTGTAATTCATTCCAAGCACGCTTAATGAATCTAAAGACCCCTTTCTGTAACTCGATTCGAACGTACGGTATATGCATTCGGACACTTTGGTGCTCTTAACTCTGTTGACCCGTCGGATAAGTGCAATGTAAAACCCGTTCTGCAATCTTGCGAATAAGAACCATTGTTCTGTAAAGCTTGTGAAAGGTCAATACAGTCAAGAAATAGAAAACCAAAATTATGAAAGTGTGAGTTCTGCAGATAATTTTATTCCAGTCGAGTTACAGAATAGTGTCACTAGTATATATATAATACCTTACATATTTGAATGTGTCACTCGGAACCATAAATTTTTTTATACTTACCTGCGAAAGCCATGTAAATGGGTAATGCATTACACATTAGCGACATAGGCCTTTCTGCGAGAGTTATAACCTAGATGCAACAGGGGTTGGGGAGCGATGTCCTTTTGAACCCGGAACAATAAACTCGTTTCAGACGTTTTTTTTTTTTTTTGTATTTTCAAATAACGTCGCGAATGAACCCTTGCACAAAAAAAAAAAAAGGAAGAAGAGGAAGAATTCCCCAAATTAAATGAAATACATAAAAATGAATTTAATGTAATTGCACTAGTAATTAAAAACCAAAAGATATTTAGTACATTCAAAATATTTTCTACACTATATACGAAACCACTAGGCTGTAAGACATATAAGGAGTTGAATCCGAATAATTGTATGCGATGTAAATGTAATTCGGAATAAACGTAAACTCTAGCATCACATGTGAAACTTAGAAATTCTCGATAGAATCCTAAAAATTTAATGCATAAGTTATTAATTAGTATGAATTGTCAATAAATCTAAATTGTAAATGGGAATGCTGAGGTCTCCTTTCTTTTAGAGGGCACCTAAGGTATACAGGTAAGGGGCCACCGAAAGATTAGGTGCGTCGGTGGCCATGGTTATTTGAGGGTGGGATAAAGCACCGGGCGTCGCAACACCACCCGCGGCGCCCCCTATGTATATTCGGCCCTTTTCTTTTTTTATTTTTAATTTTTCCAGCCTTTTTGTTATTGGTTGGTTTTTCAGCGGTTTTTTTTTAATTTGATTTTCAGCGTTAGTAACCGGCCATGTCCGGTTCGGTAGTACTTTTTTGCGTCAGTTTTTTTTTGAATTTGAATTTAAATTTTTGGAATGTTAACGGTCTGTCCGTGACATCCGGTTCAGCCGGATGTTGTTTTATTTTGTGTTGATAAGCGTTTTGAGTCGGTCTCTGCGCTTCTGCCAGGTTTTTTTAATTTGACAGCTGCTCGTTTTGATAGGCATGATAGGAACATTTTTCTGCTTATGGCGCAGGAACAGTAAGGTTGGCAAGGACCCGCCCCAGCCGACAATGACTAGCCACTGTGCACCAACACATCATGCCGACCGCCTTCCTTACTGATTCCAATGTAGATGCGTAACCATAACAACTGCCTTTGAGTTCTACTACGATCGTAGTAGATTTTACTATACGTTTACAAATATAAAGCGGCGGTTACCCACTTACGTGTGCCGTACGTACGGACGTTTGTCGTACGAACATATATGTAATACTTCTATATTGCTAATAGAAAATGCTCGCATTGTGTTCTGAATTCGAAATCAAAAGAAGACAGCCTATAAAATTTTTGTGATTGTAACAGCATAAGTGATAAGAAAAAACTTAAATTTCAGTACATTCGATTATTGAATACAAAAACAAAAATGTTTAAACAGCAATATATCGGCACTCTGATGTTAGGGAATGTACCTAGCCTTTTGTAGCAATATAGGAGTATTACATATATGCGTACGAAACACGTTTGACCGGACCCTCAAGCCCGTAGGAATCAATGTGTGCGTCTATGTACATGTACATAACATATTTGTGTGTGTATTGTTTACAACAGACCACTGTTGCCATTGACCAGTTTGCATGCATGCTTATGCAAACATTAACTTTTGGAACTACAATTTTTCATGGTGCAAATGGCAGAAACAAATACTGAATACGAATTTCTAGTTCATTTATATGTAATCTCCAAATTTATATAATAATTTTAGGATATTTCAACAAAATTTGAAAGAATCATTAGGCCTTTTTTTATAATAACTGCAATTGGCCCAAACAAAGCACACAAAATATTAACAGGCAACTATGTCTTGTGAGAGAGCGATCAGCTGACACGTTCTACGGAAAAAATCAAAATTGTTTTCATTTCTACGTTCCGGGCTTCGTACGTACGTACATTGAACTTCCGTGAGCTTTCGTTTACATTGGACACTCATAAGTTCCAGATAAAACAGCTGATCGAACCTACCTTATGGAAATCAATGTAATCGATTAATGGTGCCATACCATAACGCTAACTCGATTACATTGATTTCCATAAGGTAGGTGTGATCAGCTGTTTTATCTGGTTATGGCTTTATGGTTATAAGTCATGGTCACTATTAATTCGCCATATAACCATACCATAGCCAACCAATTGGTTTTTGGTTTCTCGCCATATCCATAACCTAAAAATATTTGAGGTAGTGAATTTAATAACTTTTTGTAGATTTTATTCATTCTTTTGGATACGTTATGACTAAAAGCCCGTGCACACTAGGCGACGCGACACGTACCGACAAAATGTTCTTTGCATGTATTCTTATGGAACCATGCACACTTAGCGACAGTCGGGCGACACGACACGACCAAGTTGGCCAATTAGGCAAAAATGCCGCGAATATTTTGTGGAACGTGTCGGTATGTGTCGCGTCGCCTAGTGGGCACGGACTTTAATCCAGAGTCATTGGTGCCGTATGTCGTATCGCTGTATCCGTATCCCTAACGTAATCAGCTGTTTATCGTTACGACGGTAAACCAAAACCCAATTGGTTGGCTACGATACGGTTACGACCTTAGCGGCACCAATAATCGATTGCATTGATTCTCATAAGATTGGTCGAATCAGCTGTTATAAGGTTACCGATACGGTTACCGATAAAGCACCAATGTCTCCAGCTTTAAGAGACGTATTTTTTGTGGAATATGTCTGTAATTTTTTGAGTTTTCTTCATTTTTATGAAGTTTTCACGATTTTTAGGTTAGTTTAATTTTAATTTAATTTATTTATTATTACGGCTGTTTAGGCCTAAAACTTAAACTACTAAGTACAATTCATTATTATATCATTTATTTCTATTGAATATGCTGTTAGAATGCCATGTGATTCCGATCAGCATATTTACTGGCGTAACAAACGGACGAGTCTGGGAGCCAGTCATTTAAGGAAGGTTGGAAAGGACGCTTTTCCAATCCTCCAGGGCTCCCAGCTTAAGGCAACAAAATTTGGAACTTATATTTTTCAATTATATTTGTATTTTAAGCTGTCGGAATGTATTGGTCTCCGATCAACACAGCTAAACATGTCTTTGGATGTTGGAAATTGAAGTGTACCCAATCACCCCTCTACTTTGTTTAGTAAAGACGCTGCCGGAACGCATGAAGATTCCGATCAGCACAGCTCAAAATATATTGGGAGGTTGAAAAGGACGTGTTTCCAATCCCCCCTGCTCCAACTTTTGTTTGACCTTATTTTGGTTACACATCATATAATTTTATTGTTATATTAATGCTGTCGGAATGCGAGTGATCCCGATCAGCAACAGTAAATATAGGCTGAAAATAGCGAATTCCAGCGAAATTTGTTGTTGGAACTCTCTGGAGTTACAGGTGGCGACTGATTTTCTTTTCCTTAGGGCCGGGTGCATTGTATTTTGCTGCTACCAGTATTACCATTCCCTTTTCGCGCTCCAGTATCGGTATGTCATGTAAAAAATAAAAGAAGAAAAAAGAAAAAACTTTATCTTATTGGAAGGGTTTTACAATGCTCCAATAAACTTTTTTTTAAAAGTATTGAATTTATTACTACTTTTTATGTGATTAGGTTCATTGAAATATTTCAGGTCCTTATAAAATATATTTTGCTTGTCCACTTCTGTTTTGAAAAGAGTATGAATGTGCATCATTTACATATCTAAGCTTTTCGCTGAGGTATGTTGGTAATTTACCGTGCTTAATATTAAATACAAATTTCATACTGTGGTAGAATATGAGCTGTTTTATGCTCAGCCAGTTTAGTGCTTCTATCATGTTATTAATGGGAGTATCATACCTTATGTTTAATATAAATCTCATAGCTT
This sequence comes from Eurosta solidaginis, assembly GCF_040869045.1. Taxonomy (NCBI): domain Eukaryota; kingdom Metazoa; phylum Arthropoda; class Insecta; order Diptera; family Tephritidae; genus Eurosta; species Eurosta solidaginis. The sequence goes on from NC_090321.1 coordinate 1,633,289, forward strand.
TATTTTGCATAACTTGTAGCTTATCTACCTGAGTTACATTGGCCATAAAGAATATTGTGGGACATTATATGAAATGCGGCTCTATGATGGATTTATACACTTTCAGTTTGTATTTTCTACTGATAAATTTGCATGACCTTTTCCAAAAACCAATTTTCTTGCCTATTTTGGCAACTATATAATCAATATGATCATTAAATTTTAATTTATTATCAATCTGAACCCCTAAGTACTTGAAAGTTTTAACTTCGTTAATGTTTGAGTTCATTATTTTTAGCTCGATATTACAAGATTCCTTATTCATCGCTCTAGATATGACCATAAAATGGGTTTTATTAACATTAAGTTTAAGCTTATTGTTACAAAGCCACCTGTATAGGGTGTTCAAGTCTTCCTGCATTTTGCTCCTAGCTAACATGATATCAAGTTCACTTACTTCGAGCAGTGCGTCATCCGCAAACAGCCTTATTTTACTATGTTTTAGCGCCGAAGATATATCATTTATATATATGTTAAATAGGACCGGTGCCAAAACCGATCCTTGTGGCAATCCAATTCCTGTCAATACCTCTTCCGAGACAACCGACTCAATGGCTGTTTTTTGTCTTCGGTTACCTAAAAAGCTCTGAAACTACTGCAGCTCGTTGCCCCTAATTCCAATTTTTTCTAATTTTTTAATCATTATATTTCTGTCTATAGTTTCAAATGCTCTCTTTAAGTCGATAAAAACCGCAAGTAGACTTTTCTTTTGATTTAGTTCTTCTTTCCAACTCGATATTACATATTTAAGGCCGTTTCACAAGAGTGGCCTTCTCTGAAACCGGATTGTTCTTTAATTAGTATTTTATTTATTTCCAAGTAACTTATGAGCTGATCTTTTACTACTGTTTCTAGAATTTTTTCGATATTCGGCAACGTGTTGATCGGTCTCAGATCTTCTGCCTTTAATGAATTTTTTACCTTCTTTATTGGCACTATTGTTGATATTTTCCATGCGTCGGGCACTATTCCCTCTACTAATGATTTATTTATGATATCCGCATAGAAATGTCCCATGTATGATACCGAATCCTTAATTACTCCTTCTGATAGTAAATTTGTTCCTCCGATTTTATTTTTTAACCTTTAGCTACCAATATGACATCATCAACCGTAACTTCTTGGAATTTCAGACATATGCTAACCGTGTATTGCACACTGTCGCCACTATCCAAAGTTTCGATTTCTCGATTTATGTCACCAATACTATCAACAAAGAAGGAATTCAATGCTTGAGCTATATCCATTTACAATCACTGTCAGGTATAATACACTTCCACCTTGCGCACTTGTGTGTATTGAGCTTAGTATGCAATTGAAAATATTTGGATTTTTCAAATGCATAGTAGGCGAGGTGAAAAAATAATTTGTTTGAGTTTTGGAATTTGAATTTGATGTGATCGAACGGAAATAATCGTGTTCATCTGATATGCAAATAAATTAACAAATTTTAAAAACATATTTTAATTATTAAATAAAATATTAATATAAATATTTACTAAATATACGTGTATGTGTGTGTTATTCAATTAAAGCGCATGTGTGTGTATTGGTGCATAAATGCACGTAAGAAAACATTCCTTTTATGGAGTCTTTATATGGCGACCGTAGGCCGGAGCCCTACAATAAGAAAAGTTATGAAGTTTGAAGAATTGCATTGAAAATGAATTAATGCAAATTATATGTGTATATGTGTTGTGACGTAATAAAAAAAAGACAGAGAAAAAAATTGAAAAAAAGTTTTATACTATCGAAATACAAAATTAAATTTAAATCTTACAAAAAAAAAAAAAAAATCTATGAAAATAAAGATTTTACAAAAGAAATAAGTTAATAAGAGCTAATATATGAACTAATATCCACGTTTTAGAAAACTTAAATATATATATATATTCATATATAAAAAAAAAAATTATTATCATTGAGTTGTAACAATAATCTGTGAATACTGTTTACAGTAGAACAAAACGAAAAGTGGAACGAAGAGAAATACTACGATTAACATATTAAGTGAACGAAAGAGGAACATAGAGAAATACTAATATTAATATATTAAGTGAACGAAAAGCGGAACTGAGAGAAATACTAATATTAACAATGGTATAAAAAGAAGAGGAACTAAATGAAAACGGAAATGTCAAAGAAACATAAAAATATTCAGTAAACAGTCGTGAGCGGAACAAAACGAAATCGGAATATGAATATTAAGGAATATGAACAAGTGTGGAACAAAATGAAAGTGGAAATTAGTGGAAGAATTTTGGAAAAAGGAAGCTACTGAAATCAATAATGTCCCTCAACTCAACTGCAACAGGGTAGTCAACTATTGAATGGGACAAGTCAGCACTGAATATTAGCAACAATGAAACAATATATTACGAGCGGAAATCATACACTACTACAACAACAACAACAGCGGAAATAATAATGATTGCAGCATTGGGTTAGCGCACAGTGTGCGAAACATGTAGTTTAGCAAATATAAAATCATTTTTTTTCTTGAATTTAAATTTTCTTAATTTATATTATTTACACTTTTGCACATTTATTAAAGTACCACCACGCACATGTACTCATTACATATTTACATACAAACTATTACTAATATAATTTATCTAAATATTTAACAATAAAAAATTTAAAAAAAGAAATAAAATTTAAATAATAATAATAATAACATTTTACTAAAATTTTATTTTAAATATATTAAAATATATTAACATATGTATGTACAAGTGTACGTGTTAATGACAGTGGGCTGGTGTTGATGAAAATTTTAAAATATTTCTTTTTGTTTTTATTTGTTTTTGAAGACAAAATTAAAACAAAATAATTGAAATAAATAATTGAATTCAAATTATTTAATTTTTCTTTTTGAAAATTTACTTTGGCCCTACTGTCCTATATTCGCATGTGGTAAAATTTACTTTAATTTAATACAAGCTTTTTATATAAAGCAGTGTGTGTGTAAAATGAATATGTTATTTTTGAAATAAAACGATACAATTTTCAAAGATGTGGCTTGAAAGCGATGTGTCAGTATTAAAAAAACAATTATTTATATATATAGTATTAAAATTTTAATGTCTCCGAAACAATGTTTTTTTTTCCCAAATTTTGTAAGCTCAGCGGAAATTTCATTTTATTACGATAAATTACACGGAAGTTCTTTTACTATTACATATTCAATATTCAATTTAGATATCAAACTTTGCTTTTGTTTTGTTTTTCTTTTACATGTGCGATTCTAATAGTCCACATACATTTTCAAATGCTAGAATAGAATTTAGTGCAGATAGAGATTCTTTATTTGAAGACTTTTTAGGCTTTGATAACACAAATCATTCTACGCAAACTTCATCTTCTAGTTCAATTTCTAATTTTGACCTAACTTCAAATTCTAATTCTTATTTTACTTTTAATACTATTTCAAATCTTAACGATTTAAACATGGCTACTCTTGAGCAAAAGAAGTCATTCATTAGTACTTGTGCCTCGATTATTCGAGAAAACTATAGCGGTGATCCGTTATCACTTGCCTCGTTTATAGATAAAATTGATTTAATAGAAGATTTAACTGATGTATCTTTAACTCCTACATTTATATCATTTTTAAAGTCGAAACTCGAAGGCAAAGCTCGCGAAGCTCTACCAACGCAAATAGATTCTACTAGTCAGATTAAAGATGCATTACGGAGCAGAATTAGGCCAGATAACTCGAAGGTTGTTGCGGGTAAAATTGCGGTCTTAAGGGTAAACAATAATAATTTTACTGATTTTTCAAAACAAGTAGATCTTTCTGATTCGCTAGAACGCTCTTTGATCATCGAAGGAAGATGGCGGTTGAGCAAACTGTTACTGTTTGTAGGTTGAACAGTCGTTCAGATATGGTGAAGTCTATCCTTGCATCAACAACTTTTAAGGATTCAAAGTATGTTGTTGCTAAAATGATTATTGAGCGTGAACAGGAGGTAAAAGAGCGGCAGGTGTTAGCGTATCGCTCACGTCCGATAAGATCTAATAGTTTTCGCGGGAATTTTAGAGGTAATAATAATTTCGGATACAATAACAATTTTAGATTCAATGGTAATGCAACTAGACCTAACAATAATTTACATTTTCGAAATACTAATTACAATGGAGGCATTAATAGGTATAATAATTACAACAACAATTACAATAGAAATAACAATCGGTCTGTAAATAACAGCAATTCAAATAATCAACGTTTAAATAACAGGAATTCAGTCAATGTTCGTTCTTTAAATGCCGAAGCCCTTCAGAAGCGAACACTGAGGGTGCAGGTGCTATTGGGTTAAATTCTTTTAAATCAATATATTGTCTAAATTTAAATTATTCTGACTTCATCGAAGTCAACTGTAGTGATTCTTATAAAATATGTTATTTTCTTGTAGATTCTCAGGCAGATATTTCACTTATAAAAATTTCTAGTTTAGCAAGTGACGTAATAGTAGATAACAGTAATGTAATAAATATAACAGGTGTAACAACAGACACAGTAACAACTTTAGGCACAGTTAGTACGAACATAGTAGTTTCAAATATATTATTTCCTCTGACTATTCATGTTGTTGATGACAACTTTAATATTCCTTCGGACGGTATAATAGGAAAAGACTTTTTAAAAGCAAACAAATGTATAATCAATTATTCGAATGATACAATAACGATAGGACTAGGGAGAGAAAGAGTTAATATTTCAATTTTGCATAGCACTTCAACAGATACTCTTGTAATTCCACCAAGATGTGAAGTTTTTCGTGTTTTTAGTTTGAATAAATCGGAAAATCCAGTTTTTGTCGATTCTCATGAACTTTGTAGTGGTGTTTTTACCGCAAAATGTGTCATTGATACGAAAAATCCTATTTTAAAAATTATTAATACTACTGATGAAGTGAAATATATTAAAAACTTCAATATTTAAACTGAGGACATAGAAAATTTTGATATCTATCGCATAAATGAAACATCTGTTGATTCAAAACGCATAGAAGAGCTTAAGTTAGTTTTAGTAAAACAAATACCTTCGTATGCAAAAGATAAATTACTTGACTTATGTTTGAAATATTCAGATATTTTTGCTCTAAAAACAGACTTAATGACGATTAATAATTTTTACGAACAAAAATTAAGACTTACGGACAAGACACCAGTGTACATAAAAAATTATAGATTGCCATATTCACAGCGTGCCGAAATAAATGAACAGGTTGATAATTTGTTAAAAAATGATTTAATTGAAGGAAGTTGTTCAAATTATAACAGCCCATTGATATTAGTATCGAAAAACGACCCAACTGGACAAAAAGCATATCGAATGTGTGTAGACTTCAGAGCAGTCAATAAAAAACTTATTGCAGATAAATTTCCTTTGGCACGTGTTGATGATATTTTGGATAACCTTGGTCGAGCTAAATATTTTTCGACTTTGGATCTTTTTTCGGGTTTCCATCAAATTCCATTACATAAAGATTCGAGAGATATAACATCATTTAGTACAGATCGTGGATCTTTTCGTTGGAAAGTTTTACCATTTGGACTAAATGTTGCTCCTAACTCATTTTCAAGAATGATGTCAATAGCATTTTCCGGTATTGCACCTAATCAAGCCTTTATGTATATAGACGATATTATAGTCATTGGATGTAGTGAGTCCCATCATTTAAAAAATTTAGAGACAGTTTTTGAGACATGTAGAAACTTTAATTTGCGGCTTAATCCTAATAAATGTAATTTTCTTAGATCTGAGGTAACATTTTTGGGGCATAAATGTTCAGCAAAGGGTTTGTTACCTGATGATTCAAAAATAGAGGCCATTAAAAAGTATCCTAAGCCGCGTGACAAAGACGCAGTTAGAAGATTTGTTGCATTTGCAAACTATTATAGGAGATTTATACTTAATTTTGCTTGTTTAGCGGCACCTTTGAATCGTTTGAGTCGGAAAAATGTTGAATTTAATTGGGATACCTCGTGCGAGCTGGCATTTGAGAAACTAAGAAAAAGTTTAATGTCTCCAAAACTTTTGCAATATCCAGATTTCACTAAAGAATTTCTAATAACAGTTGATGCTTCGAAAATTAGGTGTGGTGCGATATTGAGTCAAGATCATAATGGTAACGATTTACCAATTTGTTTCGCTTCACAAAAATTTAGCAAGTCTGAACAAAATAAAGCAATTATCGAATTAGAACTTTTGGCAATATATTTTGCAGTTAAGCAGTTTCGGCCATACGTTTATGGTACACACTTTATAGTGAGATCAGATCATCGGCCGTTAGTTTATTTATTTAATATGAAAGATCCTACGTCAAAACTGTCTAGAATACGTTTAGAGTTATCTGAGTATAATTTTACTATAGAGTATATTAAAGGTAAAGCAAATGTAGGTGCAGATGCTCTTTCTCGTATAACTATAGATGAGTTAAAAAATTCGACTAAACATATATTGGCAGTACAAACAAGGTCAATGACTAAGCAAAAAGAGGAAATACAGATACAAAACGATAACCGAAAAATACAGACAGAAACATTACAAGTTTACGACAAATTTGCTTGTAATTTTTCAAATAAAATCGCGAGAATAAAGTCGAATATAAATTATGATAAGTATGGTGATATTAGTAATATAGAAATATGTGCGCACTTAAAACATAAAAAGCTCGAGCTACTTAATTTTGAGATTGTTAACAAAATAGCGAATTTAGATGAGCTACTTTTGAGGCTGGAACGTAATGCCGGCAATCACAATATTAAGAATATTGAATGGCAGAAAGATGATAATATTTTTCATCATTTTACTATTGCAAATTTTAAAGAAACCGGAAATAAAATTTTAAAACATTTAATAATTATATTGACAGAGCCAGTAGAGACGGTAACTGATGAAGACACGAAATTAAAACTTATGACAGTTTATCATAATGATCCAATATCAGGTGGTCATTGCGGATATAAGAAGTTATACGCGAAAATACGTACAAAATATTTTTGGAAAAATATGACGCGCGATATTGCTAAATTTGTGAAAAATTGTGAAAAATACCTGTTAAACAAAGTTAAGCCCAAAACAAAAGAAAATATGGTGCTTACACCAAAACCTTGCAAGCCTTTTGATATAGTAGTTATAGACACGATAGGACCTTTGCCTGAGTCGAATAATGGGAATAAGTTCGCAGTTACCATTATGTGCGATTTGAGCAAATATTTAGTTACAATAGCTATTCCAGATAAGAGTGCAAAAACAGTTGCATCTGCAATTTTTGAAAGTTTTATTCTAATTTATGGAATAATGAAATCTATTAAATCAGATTTAGGCACAGAATTTAAAAATGAAATTTTTGCGGAATTGACTAAACTTTTGAAAATTGAGCACAATTTTTCAACACCTTATCATCATGAAACTGTTGGTACTATTGAAAGGAATCATCGTGTATTTAACGAATATTTAAGATCTTACCTTGACGATTCATTTCCCGAGTGGGACGTTTATTTAAAATATTTTACATTTTTGCATAATACAACAACAAATACTGTTTTTGATAATCAGTTTACACCTTTTGAATTAGTGTTTGGTAGAAAAGTTACTTTGCCAAATGAATTAAAAAAGGAAAATATAGATGCAATTTATAATGTTGTAAATTATGCAAAAGAGGTAAAATATCGTATGCAAAAGTCACATCTACTTGCAAAAGAATTAATTAATAAACATAAAATTAGAAATAAAAATGTTTACGAGAAAACAGCAAAACATTTGACTATTAATATAAATGATAGAGTTCTAATAAAAAAAGAACCTAGAGATAAACATGCAAACATATATCAGGGCCCTTACACTATAACAAAAATTGATGGAGTTAATGTAATAGTTCTTGATGACAAAGATAAGAAAAGGAAAATAGTTTATAAGAATAGACTATATAAAATAAAATAAATATTTATATATGTACTTGTAAAATAAAATATTTTAAATTAACTTTAGTTAGATTTAGTTTTAAATTAGCAAAAGTTAATATATTGAAACACAATTTAATTTATAATCTAATAATTTAGTGGCTAATGTCTAGAATATAAGCTATTAATTATTAGTAATAATTTCATTAATTTATTAATTTTTAATATTATATACACTTAATTATTAACAATAACATAATTATTAGCAATAAATTAATTATTAGTATTAACTTTATTATTAGTAGAAACTTAAAATAGTAATAACTTTATAAGTTAATTAATAAGATTGTTCAACTAATTTTTTTTGGTTAATTTGCATTTTTATAGGCAAGAAGGATATGGCAAAACTGATCATTTTGTCACATCCTTCTTTTCGAAAGGAGGGTGATATAATACACTTCCACCTTGCGCACTTGTGTGTATTGAGCTTAGTATGCAATTGAAAATATTTGGATTTTTCAAATGCATAGTAGGCGAGGTGAAAAAATAATTTGTTTGAGTTTTGGAATTTGAATTTGATGTGATCGAACGGAAATAATCGTGTTCATCTGATATGCAAATAAATTAACAAATTTTAAAAAACATATTTTAATTATTAAATAAAATATTAATATAAATATTTACTAAATATACGTGTATGTGTGTGTTATTCAATTAAAGCGTATGTGTGTGTATTGGTGCATAAATGCACGTAAGAAGACATTCCTTTTATGGAGTCTTTATACAGGATATTGTCACGCACCTCAGTTAAGTTTACTGCTTGCTTGAGGTGTTTCCACATTAGGCACCATTAATCGATCACATTGGAGATGGTTATGGATATGGGTATGGTTACGACTATGGCGTTAGGGTTAAGGAAGTTTAATTAGCCCTATAGCATTGCATTTTGTCAACATAACGATGGATGGTATTGTGACTGAGCTTGCGAAGACGCCGTTCACAAGCTTGTATAGAAAAAGTGTGTAGGTTCGAATCTCAGCGGCGCCACATAGAGTTCGATGTTTTTTTTTTAAGTATTTCCCGTTTTTAAATTTTTTCTATGCTTATTTTAATTTGAGGAATAAAACAACATATTTAAAGCGCTGTTCGCAAGTAATTTTCGTACTGTTCTGAAATTTTCATGTTTGTGATGTGCCCCGGCCCAGCTCACAAATTAGTGATTGCTTTTCTGAGGCTGGAGACGCGAGACAGCTTACAGAACGGCAAATTTTCTCAAAAGTGATTTTCACCCCAAATAGTCTCTAATAGTGACTAGAGACGACTTACTGAATTCAGCTGTTACCCTTCAAAAAACGCGAGTACTGCATAAATAATGTAAGGAATACTCCTTGGGAGTATAGGAGTGTTCCAAAATTAATCTGTATTCATACAAAAAATGTGCTCCAATTAACATTGCGATTTCCTAGGAGAGGAGTAGGTGATCCCACTCTCGCTTTGTTTGTAGTACTTTCACTGTAGTACTCCATGGAGCACCCAACAGAGGATCATATGCCAAAGTACTAAAGAGGAATTGTGTCGGAAAGAATTATCGGAGTGAATTTAATTTAAAATGAAAGTAAAGGAAGAGGGGCAATACAACTTTTATATTTTTTACTACGAATATTCTTATGTTATTTAGCATGCATCCAAGCGGAGCTACGACGATACCTCTACACGTATGAGCGTAAGGGACAACAGCGACCCTAGTACGTCCTCTAGAGGGACGAATAAATCCAGGCGCTACCGTTGGAGCATGAGTCTGGAAGCAGCTAACAAGGCAGCGATATGTCCCAGAAAGGGAACAAAAGTGAGAGAAACCCGCAAGAGTGGAAGTGGCCCAACAGAAGGCATAGTAGAGGCAGGCGACCTACCACCACGGGGGAGACCAGGATCGCTTACTGATAAATGGCGCCTGGGACTAAGTGGGTCTGGTGTAAAATGGTATCTCCGATACCTTGAGGAGGGCCTGTCACCCAGGGAAGCAAGAGCCAGGGCAGACGAGCAAAGGCATAAACCAGCCCACGAGGAGAGAACAGCTACCGCCGAACGAAGGAACAGAGGCGGTAATAGAGGACAGTCACCGGCATCTGGCCAGCATTCAGCCGCTCCCGCTAAAAAGCGTAGGATCGGGCAGATTACGCCGGAGGAAACTCCTAGTTGCAAGAGGAAACGGGCCTATGCTCCGCAGAACACTGCAACCATGCGCAGGGAGAATTTGGCCAGGGCGACTGGGAAACCCGCTGAAGCAGCACTAAGGCAGCAGAGCTACTCGGAAGCCCTCAGGGGTATTCGAGTGGCTGTGCTGCCCAGGAACTACCCAGCGGATGCCCTAAGTCAAGATGACCTGACAATGGATGGAGTGTTCAGGGGGTGTGGACATGCCCTAATATTTTGTGAGGGTGTACTTTCAAGTGCGGATCGCCCCAGAGAATTTGCGAGCCGGCTCCTCGCGAATCAGAACGAGGGCCTCAAGACGCAGAGGTGGCGCGTCATCAACAGCAGCGCGGAGGAAACGGGCCTACGTCTAGACGTGGGCATTGACGAAGAATCCTACCAGCTCACACGTAGGAATGGTTTCAGGCTACAATACAGGTACGGCTTGATCCAAGTAAGACCCTGGAGGCAGAAGCAACCAGGGAATAGTGAGCGGCAGGAAGACAAGGCGGTAGAGGGCGTCGACAATGACGAGATGTCGGACGCGAGCACCGACACCATCCGAGCTCGTGCGACTACAAACCTTCCCACCGCAGCAAGTAATAGCGACGAAAATGCGCAACCAAAGGACCAAGGAATACCCACCACAGGAGCTCATTGAGGGCCTCAACCTCCAAGAGCTGGCACTGGATAGGCGGGACGATAGCGAAAGCGGGTTGTCGGACTACGACGACCTGGTGAGGCCGGCCGGGTCAAAATTACCGGCATAAGTATTCAGGTAGCCCAGATCAACCTCCACCACGCCATTGCAGCTTCGGCTGTACTGGCGAGGAGGTTTGCCTCGGATGATCTGGGCATCACCCTCATACAGGATCCTTGGGCATACAAGGGACAGGTGAGGGGCCTAAATTTAAGTAACAATAAAGTAATTTGGGATTTCTCTCAGCAGAGACCTAGAGCATGTGTAATTCTTAAAGCAGATATTAACTATTTTTGCATTACATAGTTTTTAAGTCGAGATCTGGTAGCGGTGCAAATCGATGCAAAGGTAAATGGAGACGACTCCAGCATTGTGTTAGCCGCAGCCTACTTCCCGGGGGACGACAACACAGTCCCTCCAGACAACCTACAGAAGCTGGTAGAACACTGCAGAAGAGCCAAGCTTCCGCTGATAATAGGAATCGATGCTATCTCTCACAACCCGGAGTGGGGCAGTAGTGATACCAACCAAAGGGGTGAGTGTTTGCTAGAATATATAGCCAACAATGATTTAACTGTATACAATGTCGGGAGTAAACCGACGTTTGTTACGAGAGCTACACTCGGCAACAACCTGACTGAGAATATGATCTCCAAATGAATGAGAAGAATCCTCCCTTTCAGGCCATAGGCTCATAAGGTTTGAGCTGGGAGCTGTATCAGGGCAAGCCAACCCTAAAAGAAATCCCAGGAAGACAGACTGGAGCAGCTACAAAAGTATTATAGAGGCAAACGTAGCCTCAAGAAAAAGAGCAGAAGCACCAATTGTAACGAGTTAGAGAGTAGGGTGGAAAGGGAAATCAGATAATGATAGATGCCTATAACTCCAGCTGCCGGGTCTCCTTGGTTACGGGAAAGAAGGCAACCCCTCGGTGGGCGCATGACCTTACATTCCTAAGGAAAAAAGTCAGGAAACTCTTTAACGTGGCCAGGAGAACCGGCAACTGGGAGGAATACACCCAAAATCTAACAAAGTACAATAAAGAGATAAGGAAAGCAAAAAGGGAAAGTTTTAGGAATTTCTGTGAGGAAATTTCCAGCACACCTGCAGCGGCAAGGCTCCACAAGGCCCTAGCCAAAGAGCAGAGAGAGATTAACCTAGCAATTAAGCTCCCAGACGGCACCTATACCGGAACGGTGGAGGAGCGAACAAGGGCCTTGCTGCAAGCGCATTTTACTGATGCCGCTATGCAAGTACCGGAACCTGTATTTCCCAGAGTGAGACCAACCCCATCACATTGGCAATTTGCCAACTCTCTTCTGTGAGACCAGAGTCAGATGGGCAGTGGAATCCTTTGAGAAATACAAATCTCCGGGGGTGGGTGGCATCTACCCGGCGCTAATGCAGCAAAGGACACAGATTATTCCACATCTTGCCAGGATCATGAGAGATATCCTGGCACTGGGATACATACCCGTGATGTGGAGAAGAGCAAAAGTACGTAAAAAGGACTATTCGCAAGCAAAGTCCTTCAGACCCATAAGTCTAACCTCCTTTGCTTTGAAAGCAATGGAAAAGATAATAGACCAAGAAATCAGGTCGACCGCCCTCAAGAGCTGGCCTCTACATCATAGCCAACATGCCTACAGAGCGGGTAGGTCCACGGACACAGCTCTGTACCAACTAACATCTGAAATACAGGGGGCGTTCGAAACAGAGGAAACAGTGCTTTGCGCTTTCCTTGATATCGAGGGTGCCTTTGACAACACATCTCACGAAAGCGTAAACAAAGCACTGCAGAAAAGAGGAATTCAGATGCCTATCCAGAGATGGATTGACAATCTACTCCGTACAAGAATCGCTGAAGCCCATATAGGCAACAGCACAGTTAAGGTTAATACCCCGAGGGGGTGCCCCCAAAGTGTCCTGTCACCCCTTCTGTGGAGCCTAGTAGTGGATGAACTCCTGCAAGAGCTATCAAACAATGGCATAATATGCCAAGGATATGCTGACCACATCGCCATAATTGCAAGGGGTAAATTCGAGAGCACGCTCTGTGACATATTACAAAGAGCATTAACATTACCCCTTCTGTGGAGCCTAGTAGTGGATGAACTCCTGCAAGAGCTATCAAACAATGGCATAAGATGCCAAGGATATGCTGCCGACATCGTCATAATTGCAAGGGGTAAATTCGAGAGCACGCTCTGTGACATATAACAAAGAGCATTAACATTACAAGGGGATGGTGCGCCAGTGTGGGGCTTAACATCAACCCGTCTAAGACAACCATCTTCCCCTTCACTAGAAGAGGGGTCCTACCAGCCCTGAGAGCAATAACAATAGATGGCGTGGCACTAGAATATGGAACCGCTGTGAAATACTTGGGGGTAATTTTTGACACCAAGCTCCTATGGGCACAACACTTCGACTCCATGAAAACTAGGGCCACGAGGTCCGTCATGGTATGCAAACGTCTAGCAGGCAAATCGTGGGGCTGTAGCCCACATGTGCTAAGATGGATGTATACCATGATAGTAAAACCTATGATAACATATGGCTCGATAGCCTAGGCATCGAGACCAACTCGGGCGACGACGAGGCAAGCACTGACAAAACTTCAGCGACTGGCATGTGTGTGCATCACGGGAGCTATGCGCACATGCCCTAAAACAGCGCTGGAAGCTATCCTCGATCTAACCCCGCTGCATATATCGATAGAGCAGTCAGCCAAGCGAACCCTCCTGAATATCGTCAAGGCGGGCTCGGGCAAAGGTAAAGTCATATCGTCCCGGAACATGGAGGAATTGAGAGAGAAGATCCCAATCTCTCAACTCCCGAGGGATGATTCCTCAGGCAGATAGTTTTTGAGAAAAGGTATAAAGTAGAACTGGGAGACAAGGGTACATGGGCGGAAAGTAGAATTGAGAGCATTCAGCAGCTAAATAGAATAGTATGGTAACCGATGGCTCGAAGACACCAGAGGGGATTGGATCTGGAGTCGTTGGACCCAGAGCCAATATATCAACACCCCTATACCCGAGCATTTTTTAAGCGGAAGTATTTGCCATAATCCAGTGCGCCGACCTGAACCTTCAGCGAGAATACTCCAATGAAACAATTGCCATACTCAGTGACAGTCAGGATGCCCATGCAGGCGGACAGCCTGGCCAGAGAGGCAGCAACGACACGACCTATTGGTCCCGAGCCGTTCCTACCAGTAGGCCCGCATGAAATTAAGGGGCATCTATTAGTAGAAGAAAGGGAAAAGTGGGAAGAACACTGGTGCAATATGCCAGGCCTGAAACAATCTAAGTTACTGTTAGGGGGTTACAGCACAACTCGATATAGGGCATTAATGGGCCTCTCGAAAGATAACCTAAGAATCCTAAAAGCTATTCTTACAGGACACTGTAGACTGAAGTCACATGCAAAAGCTGGGTAAAATATCAAACAACACATGCCGATTTTGTGATCGATCAGCGGAGACGGCGGACCATATCCTCTTGCACTGTGACGCAATCTCAAAACGTAGGGCTAAGTTTATGGGCTAACCATGGCCAGAGCATTCTCACATAAAATCCCTCAAGCCAGGTGAACTGCTAGGGTTCATCAGAGATGTTGGCTTGGATGAGGTACTGTGAAGTAGCTGAGGGCACAATAGACCAATGGTCGCAGTGCGGTCCTCAATTAATTATCTATCTATCTATATAAACTCAACCTCGACATATCCGAAGTGATGATAGAACTAGTGCTTCAACCAGAAACTAATTTATGGTCCAACTTGTTGAAATATGTAGGTTGTTTCCTTGGGCACTGCCTCTTCACATGTTTCTTAAAAAGAAAAGTTCATCATTTACTTTCAGAATATGAATGGGAGGAAATGCTGTAGCAGCTCAAATGAATGGGTGCAGTATTTTATCAAGTTTAAAAGTCCAGATTAACAATCAGAAGCAGAATTTAGTCATGTACTTAAAATTTAAACAAAACCACTGAGATTTCGAATAAAATGAAAATTGGTCTTACAAAGTCAGTTTATTTAAAACAAAAAAGACAAAAAACACTAGGGGCGATCCATAAATTACGAGCCGTGTCTAGGAGTTAAGGTCATCGTCTGGCTCTATCACGGAAGCAAGCGTCACAATTTCTCGTGATCCCTTGATGGCAATTTGTGAGTGATCGCACCTATTGGATGGGGCGAAGCACCACTAAAGCAATAACATTTCTCCACCAGGGGCAGTGGGTCGAAAAGTAATTTATGGAGCACCCCATACTATATTTAAAAATCTAAAAGTTAATTACCCGAAAAAAAATAACAGATTAAATACCGTTTACGCTTCACTTTTTAGCAATCTTCAGTTTTCCGCCATTGATTAAAACCCCACCTTTATTGGCTGAATCTAGTTCTGAGTGTTTACGTTTGGCGGCAAATGGATTAACTGTATTGAGCGGAGTGTGTGTGACTTCTTTCACATTTTCAACGCTTGTATCCAACTTTTCAGCAGTCTTCTCAGCCAATTTTTCTTGTGTCTCTATATCGTTTACCACAGTAGACGACGTCGGAGATGCTACACGTTCAGTTCTATCAATCGTTGTCGACTTTTTGCCAAACACACTAGGTGAATTAGACATAACAAAACGTTTCAACGATGCTCGCTTAGCTTGTGTTAAGCCCATAGCTTTTGGCGCGAGTCGATTACCGCTCGTTAGACTGCTGCCAAGTGTACTATTGTGTGAGTACATCATAGGCGAGAGTGTGACGTTATGATGTTGAAAATCATTTAAATCCTGATTTGCGCGCTGATTTTGTTCTTCGAGTTGTGGCATTAGTTCAGATAAACGATCGGAAAGATGTATACGACCCAATTTCGTGGCATATTTAACAGCCAATAGAAGCAAGTCTGGACAGGCAAGAGTTTCAATAAGTTCCTTGGCGCGCATTTCCACCTCACTGCGGCAGGCCAAAGCGAAAAGTTTGATTGCTGTTTCCTTAATACTTTTCTCAGCATTATTCATAGACATGATAAAAGCGCGCACTAAAGTATCTTCCAATTCCGATTTCTCCACATCAGGATCGCATATAGGCAGCTGGATTGGTAGTTCTTGTGTCATAGGGCGTGGATTAGTCATGGGATAGGAGCTTCCACGACACAGAACCGCTTGTATAATTTGAGTGTGTTCCGACACAGCAATCACAAAGTAATTATTTGATACGCTTTGACTTTGTTTCATTGTATCGCAGATGGGAAACCAGCATTGACTTTTCAGGCTATACAATTGCAGTAAACCCATCGAATCAGCAAATACAGGTGAACCGCAATCGGAAAAACCAAGCCATACTAAGCGGCGTTCCGGTGTTAAAGGTAGCGGCACATGTTGTGTTCGCAATTGCATACCCGCCGTTTGTATAAGTATAGCGCATAAATGTTGTTGCTGTGTGCCAGGTGGAGCGCTATGATAAACAACCATTAAACGATCCTCATGACCAGCCAATGTCACCACTGGACCAGGTATTGTTATTATCTCACGCTGAGTTCCCATGACGGTGTATAAGCGTAGAAAATACATGCTTGTGACAACGCCCACCAATTTATTGGTAGCAACCAATGCTTCGGTGCTTTCACAATCTGGAAATGTAACTGACCATTCCTTATTACCTGAAGCCGCAAGTGCAATGCAAACCAATTTAGTTGAATTTTCAGCAGAAAGTGCCAAAACGCTTCTGCTTAGACTAGCCATATTGTGATTGCTGTAATTGGGTATATGCAATGAATGGTGTATACTGGCATCATGAAATTCTACATCAATCGAACCATCAGCATCCTCTGAATGTGCAGTTACAATGCCCACTTCGTTCCATACTAGATAACGATGTTCCAGATGTGCGGGTGTTGCACCCGGTTGAAAAGCCGATTGTTGATTAAAAGTTTTAGCATTCACGTAATTTTCGATATCGCTATGTAAAGATTTTGCCACAGAATCGCGTGTATTTTCATTTTGTTCATCAACGTAACCCTTTGTATTGCGCATTACTTGGTTTTTAAGACGATCAATTGAAATTCCATCATCATCATCATCTCCATCGACGCCATCTCCATCATTTTCGTCATCTGCACATAAACCATTAGTTCTACCTAAATTATCATTTTCACCATCATTGAATTCAATATCACCAAAGTCAACCTCGTCTGCTTCAGTTTCAAGGAACGTTCCGCCTACGGTTTTGCCCTTAGCGTTACAAAATATCGTACCCAGTTGTCCTGTGATATCGCAGTAAGCTAACTCGTCATCCGTGTTGTTCCAACTCAAAGAAGTTACAGCCTGGTTTTCACTCGTGGGTGGTTCTACACTCAACGCTTTCTTATGATCCACATTGAAAATACTAATCTCACCTTTCGATGTACCGGCTGCTAAAAATACTCCTGATTTTCCGAATTGACAGCATGTGTAGTCCCCTTTTATGCGTTCGTCACTTAGCTTATACTTTATTTCCCAGGTTTCTGTATTTAACACAGTTACTTCCTTTCCTTGTACATAAGCCAGTGTATCATTGCTCGTAAAACAAAGCGTGTTATACTGTTCTGCATTTTCAAAACTATTTGCTTTTGCAAAACCGCTTATTGTTTTTACTTCTTTTCCTCCCTGCTCCAGATTCCACACTTTCAATTGTCCATCACCCGCTACAGAAGCCAAGTACTTGCCATTGTTACAAACGTCCAAACAAAACACAGGCCCATTATGTCCTTGCAAGTGTAATTCGCTTTTATTTTCATCAGTTTTATGGACCTTTATATTGGTATCGTCTGAACCAGCCGCAATGAACTTTTCATGTACATTTATACAAGTTACTGGTGCGGTAAAACGCATAAGCGTGCCATCATTCTCCAGTTCTGGATATGTGTATGCCTGCACGGTATTTCTATCAGTGGAGGCCAATAGACGTTTGTTCCTTTGTGAAATACACATAACAAACTCACCAAGGCATTTAGACCGCGGATCATCATCGTCTATGCCACTCCACATGCGTATATCACCATCAGCTCCACAAGTAATGATCGTTTGGCCTTCTTCGTCGTATGTGAGGCCGGTGAAACCATCGGTATGTGCATATCGCAAGGAGCTACGTTCCCAAATCATATCGACCAAAGTTATATTCGACAATTGACCTTATACCAGAGCAATTTGTTTCAAGTAAAAGTGCAACGTATGGCGCGAAAATAAATAGAAAATAAGTCAATTTTGTTGCAAGGGGGAAATTCGCTTCGTTTATCGATCACACATTCTTAGAGCCTCCTGCGATTACAACCAGATTGACTGAACTTTTGTATGGTTGCGTGTCGGGTATTTGACGCTTGCCCCGCCATCAATCATTTGCATTGAGAAACGATAGCGTTCGAACGTGAATATGTCGTCATCGGATGATGACCTTTCTTTACTTGCAAATACAGCAGTTTTATTAAATAATAAAAAAATAATAAGAATTTTATTAAATAATAATAAAAGCTTTATATTCCATAAAGCTGGTAAACATTGATAATAGGGGGACTCATGTAACCGTATAAATGCCTTATAAAGTGTGTAAACGTATAAATTTATCTAGTTTACGCACGAGCTGTCAAATTTTGTATGAAAAATCATTTACACAATTTGTATAAATTTACGCGCACATTTTATTGTGTAAACGCGATAAACTCAAAGGAATGCAACCTTGCAGACATTACAGCAGGCATTTTCATCAGAAATCTCCAACATCAGCAAGTAATTTACAAGAATATCTTAGTAAAGACGTTTTAGTTTTGATTTTTCACTTAATCTTGGTATTTTTTAATTTGTATAACAATCAAAAAAATTTTTTTGGAAATAATACAGCTGAAAAACAATCAAGTTTATCAAGAGTATTACTAGGTGCGTTCATATAACCGCGTGTGTAAATAGATATAATTTTACACCTTATAAGTTTATATGCTATCATGAGTCCCCCTAATTTTCAATAAATTTTAATATGAATTGCTGTTCTTCCGCGCACTTGTTCATTTTGAATGTCGGCACAAATTAAATACAACACTGCTGTTTTGTCAATCACACCCCGCGACTATCAAATAAGCTAGCGTCAAATGAAAACAAAAATTTTTGATTTGCATCAACGTGTAGCCGACAACAACTACGTGTGTCACGAAGCCACCCGACTGCACTAACACACAGAAAATTCAGTCAATCTGGTTGTAAATCGCAGGAGGCTCTTCAGCTAAGGCCACATTACATGCACTCTTTGGTTACGGTACTTCTTTTTTACAGGCCCGTAGATGTGGAAGGCCTTTCATTAGCCTTTTTTACATGCGTATACGTTTACGTTTGCGCGTAAAAAAACGCTTATCCTCGCTTAGATAATGCTTAGGAGACCCATCAGCGGCAGTGGTTAAATAACTAGCTACAGCACAGGACGTACCGAAAAGCAGAGACACAATCCTCTGATGGCCATAGCATTGTGAATAAAACTAAGTGTGATATCTTATCTGTCAACTACCTGACAGGATGTTCAATATGGCTACTTTTTAGCGTTTCGACAAGGTGTTCAATATGGCGCCGTGTTTTATTAAACGTATATACGTCTACGTTTACGCATAAAAACACGCTTATCCTCACTTAGATAATGCTTAGGAGACCCATCTAGCGGCAACTAGCTACAAAACATGTACCGAAAAGCGGAAACACAAAGCTGTTGTATTTCTGTGTATAACCTATAGCTGAATCGGTTGCGGTGAATAGTGGACACACACCATTTGTAAAGGAGACATACATACAACTATAAATAAAAATTCCATGTACTTTGTTTTTGTAGATCGATGGACTAATGTCAAAATCGTACTGCGCCGGAAGTTAAATTGTCAAATCATATAAAAAAGTACGAATCAACTGATTTTCGGAGATCACCTGTTCCTGGTTCTGCCATGACAATAGCTATCACTAGCCATCATCCGGTGGCAAGATCCTGAGCCAGATAAATAATTTTGCATGCAAATGCAACAACAATGATTTGAGCCAGATAAATCCATATAGAAGTGTGGTTCAATTTGTGAGCCAGATAATTTGTTAATTACTTGTCTTTAGTTTGGCAACGCTGCCTTTAATAAACCTACTTTTTCAAAAATAGATGTCGCTGCTTAGCCTTTCGCCGTATGAGTTAAATAAAAAACAGCAGCGACATCTGCCTATCACATTTCACGTGTGCGAAAATATCACGACATCTGCTTCTCAAGTCTCTCAATGATCCAAAGCATTCCCGTGAGAATTGAGCGTCAGCCGGAGCTGTAAAACTCACTGTATGACGGCAAGTATTACCGATTTTGTAATAGCGGTGATGTATTTACCGATAGTGAAATAGCGTACATCGCTAATCCTTATCAACGAAACACGAAAATAAACAAATCATAATGAAGTACCAGTTTCGCAATTATTTTATTATTTAATTTATTTAAAATAAAACCCTTTCCTCTACAGATTAAGTGTTGACGGTTTACTGGTTTACTTTCCGTACGAGTACATCTACCCAGAACAATATGCATATATGCTGGAATTGAAACGCACATTGGATGCAAAGGGCCATTGCTTGCTGGAGATGCCTTCGGGTACTGGCAAAACTGTTACACTACTTTCATTAATTGTGGCATATATGATTGAAAATCCGGATGTTATACGCAAATTAATATATTGTTCACGTACAGTACCAGAAATTGAAAAAGTAATTGCAGAGCTACAAAATCTTATGTCTTACTATGAGAAGAATGCGCCAGAGCCAACTGGCTTATTAGGACTTGTTTTAAGTTCACGGAAAAATATGTGTATACATCCAGATGTGAGCAGGGAACGGGAAGGTAAATCGGTTGATGGAAAATGTTATAGTTTAACAGCAAGTCATGTACGCGAACGAAATGAAGTCGATCCAGAAAATACGCCAGTATGTAAGTGTTTATTGGATTTCTGTAATGATCGCACGAGTTCAGTGCACTAATTTGTTGGATTTGTTGTTTTGCAGGCCAATATTATGAAGGTTTCACTTTGGAGGGTAAACAATCAATGATGCCTGCCGGTGTTTATAGCATTGATGATCTCAAAGAATATGGAACTATGCGTAATTGGTGTCCATACTTTTTGGCGCGTTTTGCTATAGCACATGCGCACATTGTTGTTTATAGTTATCATTATTTATTGGATCCAAAAATCGCCGAGGTTGTCTCTAAGGAGATGACTAAACAATGCTGTGTCGTTTTCGATGAGGCTCACAATATTGATAATGTATGCATAGATTCGATGAGCGTGAAGATTAATAGGCGCACGGTGGAGCGAAGTACGAATGCGTTGAATAGTTTGCAAAAAATTGTGCAAGAGTGAGACATTTATTTAAAATAAGTTATTTCAAAAATAAGCCTTTTTTATGATAATTTTTTTTTTTAGCATGCGCGAAGATGACGCCAATCGATTGAATGAAGAATATCAACGTATGGTGCAGGGTTTGAAGGATGCACAGGAACAATGTGAAACTGATATGGTGATGGCTAATCCTGTACTGCCCGCTGATATACTGAAAGGTTTTCTCACTAGTTTTAAAAAACAGTTGTCCCAACGAGATAAAAAACCTCATAAAACTAGACTAGAAGTAGAATATAATATTTATTTCCACTTTGTTTTGTGACGTTGTCGCGTCAAGTTCGGTTTTCCCCACAACTCAACCGCGTGTTATAAAGAGGGACTCTATTCATGCAGTTGAGAATAAAATGGCGGATAGTGTGGGAATCGAAATGACAAAAATTTAATTAAAAACATTTAAAAATACCAAATAAGTGTGCGTGTTGTGAGTTCGTCGTAACAAAAAAAATTCAAATTGTGCAAAAAGTTTCTATTGCTATCGGGCAAAAATCTTAAAAAACATTAAAATTAAAATACGTATTTTGTGCAAAAATACATATAATTGCTATCGGGCAAAATCAAATACATATAACATTAAAATGTTAATAAATACATTCAACATATAAACTGCAAACGGGCGAAAATCCGGAACAATTAAAATCAAATAAATTAAAAAATATTGTCAACTTTAATTTAAAAATTATGTGAAATGCAAAATATATGTAAAACTTTCGTTTTACATAAATTCATACATATATGATAAACGGAACATATAACGGGGTAGAGATTACCTTATATATAAATTGCGATAATATACATATAACTCCACCAAGGACAAAAAAAAAACAAGTAACGGGATTAAAAATACCCTTACTATATATTTATGTACAGTCATGTACACATGTAAATGGATAGAAATTCACATAATACATACTTAAATGTACGGTTATGTACATATATTCATATTTTACATAAAATTGCTACGCTATATAAACCTAATACGACGAAAACGTTCTTACTAAGATTAATTAACCTAAAAATTATGTAAATATTGGTAAAAAAGATTGGAATAGACACACACATGGAATAAATATTAAATATATTAAATGGGAGAACAAAACACCACATGGCAATATCGGGAGGAATTTAAGGCTTCAATTATTAAATATCTACATAAATAAACATGTTACCACAAATTGCACTAGCTGGATGATTTAGCACAACAATTTGTCAAATTAATATTTCTATAACAATTGGAGGATGTCTACTGCTAATGGCTTGGGCATGTTGTGGGTACCACTTGGCATGTTTGTTATTGTAGGAAATGAACATTAGAAATTTACATAAATAAAACAAATCATCACTTTTGCAACTAATTGGATTAATTAACACATATGGTGGAATGACATAATGGAGCTACAAAACTTGACTAAAATTAAATCTATTTCAACATAATTTTTGGATACATGAGTACATGAGTAACCACAAATAAGAGATGATATACACATGGAAATCATGGAGACATACACATGGATTATTCACATGCTTCATGGTAGAGAAACTAGTAAGCTGTAACTTAAAGCTACTATATAAATGTATATAAAAATTCATGAACAGAGCAAACACAGTAATGCTGATACAAAAATATAATTCACGAGGAATTACAAATCTTGAAAAAGCACATGACAATATGCCATATACTAAAACTTAACATTTACAAGAAAACATCTTTGTGCTACGGGTTTTTACTTTGTGACATGTGTTAGTTGCTTAGGCACGTCTAAATTTTGCAAGTATATTACCTTATACGTTTGTTAACTTGGCGATTTAAGAGGCAAATTAAGGGTCCTCTTGCCATCTTTTGGAATTGAAAGATTCAATTCCTAAAACCAAACAAAAAAAAAATAATATTTATTTTTTATTTGATTAGTGTGTATTTTAATTTGTGGAAGCTGCTTTCAATTGCTTTTTGAAAATGTTTTTTTTTTTTTTGAGCTTTGATGCTGTCGCACATACAGCTAAAATCGTGAGAGTTATATCCATGGTCATAATGTAATGATCCATGGTATAAATATTACAAGAGCCAAAGTGATGTTTAAAAAAATTTTTTAATTCTCACTGCTCTCACATTTTTATTTTTTTTATTTTGGAGTTGTTTTCATAACAAAAATATAACAAACTGTAATATATTTGGTAATTCTATACGACAGCATGACACTCTTAATACACGTCCAAAAATATCAAGAGGGGTATCAAAAGACGCGTTTTGGATCCAGGATCGCAAATCCGAAAGCGGAGGAAAACATTTTTGGGTATGTCAAGAAATTTTGAAAATTTTCATGTGGTTGTTGTAATTTTGATAATTTTGTGGTACCCACAAAAAAATCGTGAACATAGCTGTTTTCCGCGGATATAGTTTTGGTCTCCAAACCGGTGTTGGATCCACCCAAGGTAATTTTTTATGGTTGTCGATCACAACGAGTCTTTTGACAGCCCTCAGTATTTTTGGACGCGTATAACCACTGTCATGCTGTCGTATAGAATTAACATATATTTTTGCGTTCTAAGATTAATATTATGATATTTTATCCAAAACCGAATTTTTTATTGGTGGAAATAACCAGAAAATAAGAAATCCTCAACGGTCAACCGCATTTGAGAATTTTCAATTCAAGAATTGTATTGTGGTTTCCCGCAAAAGGAAGCAACAGGCCACGATCCTCTTCTGAAGAATTTTCTTCAACATATTGTTTAGAAATTGTTCAGAAATGTACCGCCAAGGTTCACGGAAGAGAGACATATCTACTAATAATAACAATTTGGTGTGATATATATCTGAGGAGATTAAGGTCTAGCTTTCCATCTAATTCGAATGCTACTTATCGTGTATTCGTTTTTCTACGAACTGGCTCACCTAAATACATGTTTTGTGCCGACCCAAAAATTTATCTGCTAATTCGGACGAACTTTTGGTGCCAGGGTAATGCCCATGGAGAATCAATACCATTTATACAAATTTTCTTAAATATTTTTGATGGATAGGTCAACACACTAGCTCTACACCACGGCGGCAGACTTTGACCGTTCAGGAGGTAAATTCAGCCTCCACGAACTATAATACTCCCACTGGACGATGATGTTTAGCTAAGCTGCGAAGAGCTACAGCGTTTTTGCTGGCGTGGGCAAGTTATGGGAAGATCTCCACTGGGTTCGGAGAAGCAGGTGGGGGAAGAATTTGATCTCTCTTGGTACCCCCTGTTGACGTCAGTTATCGCGAAGCAGGGTTAGCTAGAGTGACTTGTTACGCAACGACCAGCATCTCCTAAACGGTTAAGCGCCAATTAAAAAAATTATCTTCCAACCGCGAGGAAAAGGACCAAAACAAACCAAAGAATATCTTCAAGATCATTTTTTTCCGCAGTAGTGAGGACACTTGAGACTGGTGATCTCTTATAAAGTGAAGTGTCAGCATATTTAAGGGTTAAAGACGTATCAACCAAGTGAAGAAGGATGAATGTAAAATCGGTAGGGGTGGTCGCCAACATTCGCTTCTTAATTAGAAGAAGTTAAGAAATAAGGGTTCTTCTTTTGTCCCTTTGCAAAAATAGCACGTGTTGAGGCATCCATTATATTGGTAATTAATTTTTTTGCCGTATATGTATGTACATAAAAACCGATTTCAAAACTTTTCGAAATATTTTTTCACTTATTTCATAAGATTTTTTTTTTTGGCATAAAAAAATGAAAAAGTCAAACCATCGTTTACTTTGGTTTGGCATTTCCACAAAATTTTTTTAATAATCAAAAAACCATTATGGCGCCAAGAAGAGTAAATGGTTTTACCTGGTAATATTTATACCATGGTTATATCTGTTCCTATATACGCCAGGTTAATAGAGTAGTGTTTTTGTTTATTTGACTTTCTTTGACAATTTTTGATTCATGGTGTAGAATTGTGAACCTCATATGACAGCTGTGCGTGCTGTCATCTGCTCCAATGTTCACAGTGTTGTACTAATTCTCTCAATTCAATATTGCTGTACTTATTTACTTAAAAAAAGGTGATAGGTTACAAATTTATTACATTTTCCATAAGTTGTGTACATATTAGCATAAAATAATTATCTCATCCATTTATCCTGCTTATTATGATTTTAATAACAAAAAGTTTAGTATCCATTTTTGCAAGCTATTTTGTTAGATCATTTTTATACCTTTCATGAAAATGAAATGGTATATTAATTTCGTCACGAAACCGAAAATTGTAAGTCCTTAAAGGAAAATAGATAGACCCACCATTAAGTATACCGAAATAGTCAGGTTGAAGAGCTGAGTTGATTTAGCCATGTCCGTCTGTCCGTCTGTCCGTCTGTCTGTTTGTATGCAAACTAGTCCCTCAATTTTTGAGATATCTTGATAAAATTTGGTGAGCGGGTGTATTTGGGTGTCCGATTAGACATTTGTCGGAACCGACCGGATCGGACCACTATAGCATATATCCTCCATACAACCGATTTTTCAGAAAAAGAGGATTTTTGTAATATCTTACCAAATTTAACAGATTGAAGCTTCAAACTTCACCATATACTTTCGTATATTGCACATATTGTTGCCTGAAAAAATTGATGAGATCGGTCGTATATATAGTATATATCCCCCACAACCGATTGTTCAGATAAGGAACTTTTCGTAATTACTGCCCCATTTTAAGAGCTAGAGGCTTCAAATTTCAACGAATGCTTAGGTATATAGCATATATTGTTGTCTGAAAAAATCATAAAGATCGGTGGTATATATAGTATATATATGGTGGTATATATAGTATATATATATAGTATATATATATATATATTTTCGCAAATTTTAGCCCCATTTTAACAGCTAGAAGCTTCAAATTTCACCGAATACTTACGCATATAGCATATATTGTTGTCTGAAAAAATCATAGAGATCGGTTGTATATATAGTATATACCTCATACAACCGATTGTTCAGATAAGAAACTTTTCGCAATATCTACCCCATTTTAACAGCTATAAGCTTCAAATTTCACCGATTGCCTCGTATATAGCATATATTGTTGTCTGAAAAAATCATAGAGATCGGTTGTATATATAGTATATATCTCATACAACCGATTGTTCAGATAAGAAACTTTTCGCAATTTCTACCCCATTTTAACAGCTATAAGCTTCAAATTTCACCGATTGCTTACGTATATAGCATATATTGTTGTCTGAAAAAATCATAGAGATCGGTTGTATATATAGTATATATCTCATACAACCGATTGTTCAGATAAGAAACTTTTCGCAAATTCTACCCCATTTTAACAGCTAGAAGCTTCAAATTTCACAAAAAGCTTACGTGTATAGCATATATTGTTGTCTGAAAAAATCATAGAGATCGGTTGTATATATAGTATATATCTCATACAACCGATTGTTCAGATAAGAAACTTTGCGCAATTCCTGCCCCGTTTTAACAGCTAGAAGCTTCAAATTTCACAAAATGCTTACGTATATAGCATATATTGTTGTCTGAAAAAATCATAGGGATCGGTGGTATATATATTATATACTTCATATAAACTGTCATTTTTGCCCCTTTTTTACGGCTAGAAGCTTCAAAATTCATCAAATTTCATCAAATAGCTACGTTTACGTCATATATTTTTGAAATACGTGATTCGTAGTCATAGTTTTTACATGCAGACCACAAAAAACGTGAAGCTTTGCATCCTCACACAGATTACCTACCTATTTTTATACCTTTCATGAAAATGAAATGGTATATTAATTTCGTCACGAAACCGAAAATTGTAAGTCCTTAAAGGAAAATAGATAGACCCACCATTAAGTATACCGAAATAATCAGGTTGAAGAGCTGAGTTGATTTAGCCATGTCCGTCTGTCCGTCTGTCCGTCTGTCTGTTTGTATGCAAACTAGTCCCTCAATTTTTGAGATATCTTGATAAAATTTGGTGAGCGGGTGTATTTGGGTGTCCGATTAGACATTTGTCGGAACCGACCGGATCGGACCACTATAGCATATATCCTCCATACAACCGATTTTTCAGAAAAAGAGGATTTTTGTAATATCTTACCCAATTTAACAGATTGAAGCTTCAAACTTCACCATATACTTTCGTATATTGCACATATTGTTGCCTGAAAAAATTGATGAGATCGGTCGTATATATAGTATATATCCCCCATAACCGATTGTTCAGATAAGGAACTTTTCGTAATTACTGCCCCATTTTAAGAGCTAGAGGCTTCAAATTTCAACGAATGCTTAGGTATATAGTATATATTGTTGTCTGAAAAAATCATAAAGATCGGTGGTATATATAGTATATATATAGTATATATATATATATATTTTCGCAAATTTTAGCCCCATTTTAACAGCTAGAAGCTTCAAATTTCACCGAATACTTACGTATATAGCATATATTGTTGTCTGAAAAAATCATAGAGATCGGTTGTATATATAGTATATATCTCATACAACCGATTGTTCAGATAAGAAACTTTTCGCAATATCTACCCCATTTTAACAGCTATAAGCTTCAAATTTCACCGATTGCTTTCGTATATAGCATATATTGTTGTCTGAAAAAATCATAGAGATCGGTTGTATATATAGTATATATCTCATACAACCGATTGTTCAGATAAGAAACTTTTCGCAATTTCTACCCCATTTTAACAGCTATAAGCTTCAAATTTCACCGATTGCTTTCGTATATAGCATATATTGTTGTCTGAAAAAATCATAGAGATCGGTTGTATATATAGTATATATCTCATACAACCGATTGTTCAGATAAGAAACTTTTCGCAATTTCTACCCCATTTTAACAGCTATAAGCTTCAAATTTCACCGATTGCTTTCGTATATAGCATATATTGTTGTCTGAAAAAATCATAAAGATCGGTGGTATATATAGTATATATATGGTGGTATATATAGTATATATATATAGTATATATATATATATATTTTCGCAAATTTTAGCCCCATTTTAACAGCTAGAAGCTTCAAATTTCACCGAATACTTACGCATATAGCATATATTGTTGTCTGAAAAAATCATAGAGATCGGTTGTATATATAGTATATATCTCATACAACCGATTGTTCAGATAAGAAACTTTTCGCAATATCTACCCCATTTTAGCAGCTATAAGCTTCAAATTTCACCGATTGCTTTCGTATATAGCATATATTGTTGTCTGAAAAAATCATAGAGATCGGTTGTATATATAGTATATATCTCATACAACCGATTGTTCAGATAAGAAACTTTTCGCAATTTCTACCCCATTTTAACAGCTATAAGCTTCAAATTTCACCGATTGCTTACGTATATAGCATATATTGTTGTCTGAAAAAATCATAGAGATCGGTTGTATATATAGTATATATCTCATACAACCGATTGTTCAGATAAGAAACTTTTCGCAATTTCTACCCCATTTTAACAGCTATAAGCTTCAAATTTCACCAAATGCTTACGTGTATAGCATATATTGATGTCTGAAAAAATCATTGAGATCGGTGGTATACATAGTATATATCTCATACAACCGATTGTTCAGATAAGAAACTTTGCGCAATTTCTGCCCCGTTTTAACAGCTAGAAGCTTCAAATTTCACAAAATGCTTACGTATATAGCATATATTGTTGTCTGAAAAATCATAGAGATCGGTGGTATACATATTATATACTTCATATAAACTTTCATTTTTGCCCCTTTTTTACGGCTAGAAGCTTCAAAATTCATTAAATTTCATCAAATAGTTACGTTTACGTCATATATTTTTGAAATACGTGATTCGTAGTCATACTTTTTACATGCAGGTCACAAAAAACGTGAAGCTTTGCATCCTCTCACAAAGTACCTACCTATTTTTTATTTTATATTTATCTTAAAAATCGTTTAGGTATGCACATCTGTTCACTAGATATTTCTTATCTTATACATCCGATTATTCGGAGATTACGAACGGGATAAGATTATTGTTCAGCCCCATTCATGAAAGGTATGAAGTCTTCGGCATAGCCGAAGATAGTCCCGTCCTTACTTGTTTTTCCTATTTTTTTCCTTTTAAACAAACTTGATACTGTTAAACACATATATGTAATACTCCTATATTGCTAATAGAAAATGCTCGCAATGTGTTTTGAGTTCGAAATCAAAGCAAGACAGCCTATAAAATTTTTGTGATTGTAGCAGCATAAGTGTGACAAGAAAAATTTCACATCTAGGTATATTCGATTATTGAATACAAAAACAAAAACGTTTAAACAGCAATATATCGGCACTCTGATGTTTGGGAATGTACCTAGCCTTTTGTAGCAATATATGGTTAAACATTTCTTTCTTAAAATTTAGGTTTATACATTTCTATGTGTATATGTAACTATATATGTGTATACTCTTTTTTTAATTACAATAGTATTTATTTGTTTTAGGGAAAATATTCCAATACATAAAAGTTTTACATATAAAGTTTTTTTTTTACAGGGAATTAGCAAGACCAGCATTATGCAGAAAATTAATTAATTCTTCATAGTATGAGACATTTTTTGTTATAGAGATCTTTTAAGTTATTGATTTTTTTAAAAACGATACCGGTTCTGAAGGCACTGTGTTTGGTACATTCAATTATCAGGTGCTGTGTCGTTTCTGCCACATGGCAGATTTGGCAGTGGTCAGAGATGTTTGCTTTAAATTTTTTTATGTATATTTTTCCATACGTATATCCTAAAATCAGTCTATTCAATAACTTCGTATCGTATGCATTAAATGCATTTATTTTTTATTTTTGAACCAATGGTTCTTTTCCTTACGTGCTATTACATCTATAATACCTGCGTCCAGTTTAGGACATTTGTCTTTTATTTCTCCTAAAGTTCTATCCCATAGTTCCCTGCCAATCCTCAAAAGGGCTTCTCTGGGTGTTAAGTCTGGATTTAAATGCTGTCCTACTTCCGTTGCTTTTTTCGCCGCTTCGTCAGCTTTTTCATTGAATTCTATACCCATATGACTGGGTACCCAAATTATTTGGATTGTCTCAATTTTTGATGCCTGCAACTGATTATGAATTTCTGCTACTAAAAAATGTGTAGTGCTGTCACAATCAAGATTACTTATTGCCCCTAGGCTGTCCGTGAAAATAGCTAATTTCTTTCTTTTATACCTTATTGCTAACTTGACCGCTTCATACATTGCCACCAACTCTCTCAAAAGTTGAAGTGAACACCTGCTGTATTTTGAAAAGATAGGATACCTTACTTTCTATGTCATATCAGCACATCCCGTACTATTACCTTCAACCGAGGCATCTGTGGCCAGTATATAGAAATCCTCACTTACAAGCCTGTTCAATTTGGCATATCACAAAGCCTTTAACCTTTCTCGCGAATATTCCTTTTTTTTTGCTTAATTCCGAATATGTAAATTTTATATTCTTATGCCTTTGAAAGCTTATCTTTGTATTTATCTTGTCCAAAACATGTCTAAATTCATTATATGCATAGCAGTGCTATTTCTTTGTAACCGATTTTTCATTTCCGGGTTCAGTAGCCATTGTTTCGTTAATTCTTTGTTAGTTAACCAAAGCGCTCTGGAGAGTGGTGGAAGTTCACAGGCCAGAGCATATCTTGCTTACGTTGGTGTGTTGGGTGGGACACCCAGGCATCTTCTCAGAGTTTCATTTACGGAAGTAATTAATTGCTTGCCCGCTCCTTTTTGCGCGTTTGCAAACGTTGTGTTTGCATATTCCGCTTTCGATCTAACATAGGTTTTGAACAGATTTACAGCATTTTTGGGAGCCAGCCCTGCCTTAATGGTTGTCAATATACTTATGAGGTTTTTTGCATTTATGATGGAATTTTTAATGCCCAGCACATGTTCTTTGGAAGTCAAATTGGTACTGACTATTCTACCCAGCCATTTTATCTTTTCTACTTGTTGTATGCAATCGCCATTCAGCTGTAAGTTAAACCTTCTTTTCGTAGTGCTCATGTACATGAAACATGTTTTTCCTATATTGAATTCTAAGTTTATTTCATCACAAAGCTGTTTTAAATTTGTCATTTTAGTTTTTAACCTCAGTAGTGCTTCCTCGTCTGTTTTACCATGGCATATTATCGCCACATCGTCTGCATATTGAAATATTTGTGTCGTTTCGTCATTAACTTCATGCAATCTTGCAGTTTAAACATTTAACAGTAAAGGAGAAAGACAACTACCTTGCGGTAGACCATTTTCAATTTGTATTGTGTATTTCCCTAAATTTAACTTTCTACACGAAAATAAATTAAATATCCACTCAACAATGTTTGGATGAACTTCTTTCTGTATTAGAATATTGTAGAGAATTTTTAAGTCAACACAATTGTATGCATTTGAGATGTCTAGGATGCATATGAACACCTTGTTTTTTTTTTGCTTTTTACTTCCGCGATGTAGTGCAAGGCCTCATTTAGACACATTGTGGCAGCGATTCTTCTTATATGCAAAACTTCTGTTAGGAATTACTTTATTATTTTCTATAAATTCTGTTAATTTATCTTTTATCATCATATTGAGGCTTTTTACGACCACTGACAACACTGATATGGGTCTATAGTTTCTGAAATCATCCAAGTCTTTCCCAGGCTTGGGGATGGGTATAATTTTAATTTCCCTCCATTCTGACTTTATTGTATTGTTCTTAAAAAGTTCCACTAGCGCATGAAACAGCCCCTCCTTTGTCTTAATAGGCTCTTTTAGCATATCAAACGTGATCTTATCCAAACCCCCAGCAGTAGATTTTTTTTGTTTACCAACTCAAGGAACTTTTCAAACTTAAAACATATTTTCTCTCTTGGCCTTTGTACATTTACCATATCCAGCGCAGATGTATTGCTTCTACTTTGTTTTACTTTCTGTTCAAGTTCTTTAAGATAATTCTCATTGTCTTCTTCAGCCCATACATTTTTGTCGCCATGATTCATGTTGTGATCATTATTCACGAAACACCACGCCTCCTTAGCATTTGGGTTCGTGTTGATTTCTTCAATTTTTTCCAAATAAATTTTCCTTTTCGCATCCTTCACTGCTTTCTTCCACCTTCCCGATTCTATTATTGCAGCTTCAAAGTCCACTACATTGCCTGCTTGCCGCACCTTTTTCCTTTTGGCTGTCAAGATTCGGTAATGTCTTTCCAGTGCCTTATCCCACCACGCTTTCAGTGTGTTTCCCTTATTGTTTAAATCAATCGTTGCTCTTTTTCTGGAATGTTTTATTTCTCTTTCAAAGTCTTCCAAATCTTTGAATTCTACTGTATTTAAAATATCTTGGAGCTTCTTTCTAGCTACAAAAAAGTTATGTTGTTTGCTATTCCTCATTTCTATGACTATCGGTTTGTGATGGATTTGATTATTGTAAATTTTATTTATTTTCTAAAACCTATGGCTACTCCTCCGTACCCATCAGCCCTAACTTTTTTAAATAAATTAAATCCAATTAAATTGTGATGACATTTTTGTATGTCATTTGAAAATATCTCCTGAAGACAAACTATATCAATATTATTTTTTTGATTAAAAAAATCTACGTAACTTTTATTCGATTTTAGGCTTTGCACATTATATTGTAGTATTTTATTGTGTCCATGTTCATTATTTCGATTTTGTTTGACTGTTAGCCTCTCACTAACATGATTCTGACATAAGTTTTCTATGAGATGCACTATTGAGTCATTGTTGTCGATATTAAATTTTTCGACAAGTAAAGCTAATAATCTTTCTATTTCTCCTACTTTCGTCCAGTTCTGCTTTTGATAGCATGGTTCTTGCAATTTGTTTTCTTTCCTGGTATAACTTTTCACTGGTTTGGCTCTTTGAACTTTCCTTACTACATCACTATATCTGTTTCTTACAAGACGTTTTTTAATCACTTTGTCATTGTTAATGCGTTTAACACTTGTTTTATTTATCCGTTGTTGTAATTAATGGCGCTATGATACGTTTCAAACGCCTCAACCTTTGAAATTTTCTTGACCGTCATTATTTCTAATATTTGTTTCTCCTTTTCCCATTTAGGACAGTTGTTTCTATTTAAAGCACAATGCTCACCACTACCACAAAGAACACAGCGATTTGGTTCTTTACAATTATTCTTTTGATAGCCTTAATTCTGTCCGCACAGAATACATCTGGGCTTAGCTCTACACCCCATTCGCGTGTGTCCTAGCCGACCACAGCTATAGCACTGCCTAATTCTAGAATATAATGCATCACTTTGAATTTGACAAAATAAATATCTATAGCCTCAGGTAGTTCATTTCCTTCAAAACCTATCTTTACCGTGCAGGTCCGAACGAATTTTTCTTTTTCTTAAGGATCCCTTTTGGTTATCCTAGTGACAAACGTAACTTTTATATCCGTGTTTATATTACTCAAGATTTCCTCATCAGTGAATTCTAAAGGAATATTCCTCACCACTCCTACCTTTATGTCCATTTGTTACATTTTGAATTTTTTTTACAGTTCCAGTCGCCACATTTTCAATCATTTTGTTTTCGTTTTGCCTGCGTTCTGCTACCATTTTGATCCACGCGCTTCTTTGAATCAGCATTCCTTGTAACGGAATTTGAAAGCCGTCATCTTTTTCCGTTTTTAGTTTTTTAGCTTTTAACTCTCTACCTAGTTTAACCTTCCTTTTTTCCTCAATTTCTAACTGCTTTCGTTCTTTTCTTGTATTTCGTCTGTAGCTAGTCTGTCGATTTAGATTCCTATACTCCAAAAAACCCGTGTCCAAGTCATCGCCCACGTCCGTCTCCATGTCATCCGCACCAGCGTCACCCTGACCACCGCTTCCGACGCCACGGCGTCGGCCATTTTGTATTTCTTCCTCAGTAATACAACGCCTTCAGTACCACATACCAGAATTTACGTTTATCAATAAATGCTAAAAATGCTTTTGAATTTTACTTTTACCACTCTGATATTTCCAAAATATTTTACAATTGTACAGAGCACTCCTTTTTCACTGCTATTTAAACAACTTTTACAATATAAATCAAATTTCTCTTTATACCAAAAAGCCTACCACCTTCACAGTTTGAGAGTACAACGCCGAATGGTTTTTTTTGTTTTTTTTTTTGAGATTTGATTTCTGTGGTGAGGATTCTTAGATCCTCATCAAACAGGTTGTGACGAATATTAGCAACACTAAGGGATACTATCATCTCTAAGCCGATGCTAAGCAGTGAATTGTATGCACATCAATAGATCAATCATTATGTCTACACATATGTACGTACACGCAACGGAGAAGACACGCACAAACACATGCAAATATCTTATCTGAGATACTCCCAAAAGTATGCAGTTATAATTGGGGAAGTATCGCTCACAAATACACGCGCATATGAGAAGCTATACACGTGCATCTGTAGTTATGATTATATAGCTAGTTAGTGCTATAGTAAGTTCTGGAAATGGAAGCGCCTAGAAATATGTGAACTAGGAAACCGCACAGTATAAGAGCAGCAACAGTTGAGGCGCGACAATCAGTTTGATTTAAGACGTTATCCGGCGAGCAATAGTAGTGTTATTGTGAAGAACTTTAATAGAGGCCATTTTGCATTATTGAATAGTGGAGTTATTTATTCAACAGTTTAGTGATTCGAACTTAGCAGAAGGTTGCAAATAAGAGGATTTGCAGTAAATTCGTTACAAGGTTATATTTCAACAGTATTAAAATGATTTGGTTGTTGAGATATCGACAGTTGTGTTATATTTAATGGAGCAGAATTTTTACACGCGTGGTAATACCAAAAGACAAGGATCATGTTGAAAATTGCCACATTATTTCTGTGGCTAGTTAAAAGGTTATTGTTGTTTTTTTTTTTTTTTTTAATTCAAGTTCAAAATGTATTAAATTTTTTGTTTTATTTTTGTAAGATCCTTATCATCGAATTAAGTGTTGTAGCAACTTTATGGTTACATGTACATGACTGTTCATTTATGTATAAGGGAATTTCTATCCCGTTATGTGTTTCGTTTGTCCTCGGTTGCGTTATTAAAAAGGTTATGGGTGTATGTATGTAAAAAAAATTTTTACTTGCATATGTTAAACTTTACACATTATTTTAAAGTAAATTTATATTTTGAGTATATTTACGAACAGTATATTAACAT
This sequence comes from Eurosta solidaginis, assembly GCF_040869045.1. NCBI lineage: Eukaryota > Metazoa > Arthropoda > Insecta > Diptera > Tephritidae > Eurosta > Eurosta solidaginis. Next base: position 1,668,742 of record NC_090321.1, read on the forward strand.
TTTTTAAATCAATTTTCCGAATTTTTGCCAGGTGGCAATTATATATTTTCGAAAATTTCATGAGTATGAAACGCAGTTTTCATACATACATATATGTTTAACATTTACCGTAAGCTGGCTTTATTTATTTGTTGAAAAAACTTTTATTTTTTGAAGTTATTAATGACGAACGCGTTTTATTTGTACGAAAAAGCTGTGAAATTCCTTGCTGTCCTGATTTTTATTCAACCACATGTAACAATTCCGAAATATTCATGTGGTTGAGTTAGAAGGAATTTAATCATAAGGAATTACACGACTAGAAGAAAAAGCGAAGTTTGAAGTTGGTTTTTTGGCTCTTCGTGGCGTTTGCAAGGCTGGGAAGCTTTTCAGAAATGGCTACTGCCAAAGAACAACCTTGTTTAGAGAGCCTGTTTTGCCTTGCAGACTATTGTTTTTGAAATGGCATAAACACTCCAAAAAATATTTTGGTAAAAGTTTGCAGGTTTAATATTGATTTTCAAACCCATCTACCCTGCAGATGCCGTTCGTAGTCGGCAAAAACATGTAGGTCCCGTTCCGCCAATTAGTCGGAAAAATTAAAAGGAGTACGACACAAATTGGAAGAGAAGCTCGGCCTAAGTAGCCTCGGTGTACACTTCCTCGTATTTTTATTCTTTATTTTTATTTTTTTGGTCAAACCCTGGGATCTTGTAGGAATAGAAGGATTTGAATGTACTTAAAAGCCAATGCTAAATAAAAATTTGTTTTTCTCCATTTAGAGGTAGTGCCTGGTAACATTCGTAATGCTGATCATTTTCTCAGCTTTCTGCGTCGTTTTGTAGAATACATCAAAACCCGTTTGCGCGTGCATCATGTAGTACAAGAATCTCCGGCTGGTTTCTTAAAAGATATTTCTTCAAAAATTTGTATTGAGCGTAAGCCATTACGCTTTTGTGCTGAGCGTTTGGCTAGCTTGTTACGTACGCTGGAAATTACTGACATGACGGAGTTTGGCGCTCTTATTTTGGTACGTTGCTTGCATATAATAATAATATGTTAACAAGTATCATTTTTTCTGCCCATAGATAACACATTTTGCTACGCTAGTATCCACTTATACAAAGGGTTTCACAATCATTGTAGAACCTTTTGATGATAAAACACCTACAGTTATTAATCCCATATTACACTTTAGTTGCTTGGATTCTTCTATAGCTATGGCGCCAGTATTTAAACGATTTCAAACAGTTGTCATAACATCAGGCACACTATCACCTATGGATATGTATCCTAAAATTTTAGATTTTGATCCTGTCATAATGAGTTCATTCACTATGACGTTAGCACGGCCTTGCTTGCTTCCAATGGTATGTACATACAATTGTATATGTGTGACTTGGAATCATGAAACGACCCTATTGTGCGTACACAAGTTTTCGAGAAAACGCGTTTAAAGTTTTTGTTTGTAATTAAAATTTAATTAACTTCCCGATAAGCTACAAGCTTGAAACTTGGAATATAGTTCAGAACCCGATGACAATGTAATAATAAGAAAAAAAACTCCGATAGGTGCATGGATCGAAATATTTCAAAAAATCGTATTTGTGGGTCGATTTGGCTTAAATGTGATTTGTGACAAAACCAAGAAAGGTAGAAAACGGTTTGTTCCATTGGAAAGAACGTTAAATTTCCTATAAGAATCACTCAAGAAGTGAAGAACGGTATTTTCGCACAATAGGGCCGTTTCATGATTCCAGGTCACATATACTATATACTTTTGACTTGCAAAGTCACGAACATCGCACTTTGTATGCATTATGCTTTTAAATACTTTAGGTAATCTGAAAATATTTATCTTATGCAGATTGTATCTAAAGGCAACGATCAAGTTGCAATCTCATCGAAATTTGAAACACGCGACGATACAGCAGTTATACGCAACTATGGTCAGCTACTGGTGGAGACTGCCAAAACAGTACCCGATGGTATTGTTTGCTTTTTTACTTCCTATCTCTATCTTGAGTCTGTTGTTGCTTCGTGGTATGATCAAGGCATTGTAGATACTTTACTGCGTTACAAGCTGTTATTTATTGAGACACAAGATGCTGCAGAAACGAGTTATGCGCTTATGAACTATGTAAAGGTAAATTAATGAGCGTATTAAATGAAATATTTAATATTTTGTATTATTTTCCACCGTTAAGGCCTGCGATTGTGGACGCGGTGCGGTATTACTGGCTGTTGCTCGTGGCAAAGTATCTGAAGGCGTTGATTTCGATCACCATTATGGACGCGCCGTACTCATGTTTGGCATTCCATATGTCTACACCCAATCGCGCATACTTAAAGCGCGCCTCGATTATCTACGCGATCAATTTCAAATACGTGAAAATGATTTTCTTACCTTCGATGCTATGCGCCATGCGGCACAATGTGTTGGCCGTGCGCTGCGTGGCAAAACCGATTATGGTATTATGATATTCGCTGATAAACGTTTCTCGCGTCAGGATAAAAGAAGTCGTTTACCAAAATGGATACAAGAACATTTAGTGGATAGTTTTTGCAATTTAAGCACAGAAGAAGCAATGCAATTGGCGCGGCGCTGGTTGCGTCGAATGGCTCAACCATTTACACGAGAAGATCAATTGGGTATATCGTTGTTGACTTTGGAGCAATTGGAAAATTCAGAAAAAGAGAAATTAGAACGGCAGGCGCAAGGCAAAGAAGGTGTGGGCGGTGAAGTTATGGAATTGTAAAAATGTTAAGATTGAAGGTGTTGAATTAAAGAAAAATGTAATAAATTTTACAAATTTTGATTTTAAACGAGAATTGGACATCAGAAAGTACGCAAAGCCCACTTTGAACACACATGTCCTAATGACTATGTTCTCAATCCATAGGCAACGCTAAAAACATTCAAAAACCTACGATTTGGCATTCCTGGTCAGCCCATTTTTTGGGATATCTTAAAATTTTTAAAGTTCTTTTCTATTTATCAAACTTCGGCGCTAAAAAATTCAGTTTCAATATTCTTGTCACATTTATAAATTTTCGTTTCAAATCATTAGGGGTATTCTCTCTGTCTAGAATCCATAAAAAATACATGTATATATGTATGTATCACATATACAGAAGACTTCGAAGTTTAAAAACCTATTAAAAGCTCTGTTAATTATTTACTTCCAAAAATAACAGCTAATTCCGAACTTTATTTTATAATTTTTTAATTTCATGCATAGACATCCCAATTAGACTGGGGGAGATTAAGAGAAGGTGAGAGGTGCATACGATCGACCAAGCGGGAAAGGCGTGGGTTCAAGCGCGGGGCTGTAAAGTGTCTAAGATTATGTGTGGGTCTTACAACCTTAGACTAACAAAGTTGCTTCTATCATTAAAAAGAGAGGACTGTAGACTCATGACGGGTATTCTGACTGGACACTGCCTTGTGGCGTCACATGCCTTTAAATTAGGCTTGGTCAGTGATAGCAGATGAAGGAAGTGCGGGTTGGAAGAGGAAACGATCGAGCACGTTCTGTGCTCGTGCCCTGCGCTTACCAAGCTATGATTCCAGCTATTAGGACTGATACAGCTGTCAGAACTAGAAGAACCAAATGGCTTAAGTCCTAGAAAGTTTCTAGTATTTGCCAAGAGGACGGAGTTATTTTATAACATAAGTCCTGGTTTTTGATAGGGTTATTCAGTCTATGTGAGGTCCTCATTGACCTCCAGTTCAACCTAACATAACCTAATTTCATGCGTTCTCGCATAAAGCTTATTTTAGTTGGTTGTTAATTTCTATACGATTATCAAATAATTTTGAATTCCGATACACATACATATGTACATTCTCACCCTTATCACGAAGTTCACGCGGAAAAGTGTTCGCCTTCACTTCTTTTGTTCGGGTGAACTTCTTCCGCCTATTGGCAATTTCGGGCGAACAAAAGTTCACTTCGAAACAGCTGATGCTCTATTGTGAATTGGCAGTGAACAAATAATTTACTTACACTTGTGTAAATTTTGTAACCAATCATATATTTCCTTAACAACAAGAACAAAAATAGAAATAAAAAATTTATAAAATAATGTTTAGTATTGCACTTAGGTTGGTATTGATTGAGCGCGAGGAGAATATAAATGTGGAAGCGATTTGGAGGCAATTAAGGGACAGTTCTAACCCTTTGGAGCTAAATGATTCACTTTAAGCTAAAAATTACTCAGGGCTGTCATGGAATCCAAGTCGGTTTTGCGTTTTGTCGGAATTACAAACCAATATTGGTTTAAATTGGTGTCATAAAACCGTATTGGTTTTGCTCTTTTCGAATGTAAATAAAAGCGATGTTCGAATCAACTGTTTTGCGGTGCACCGGCAATTTTGATGTTAATTTTTTTGACAAAATTTTATAAAATAGTTGGTTTGCGCAGAACAGAAATACACAAATTTATTGACAACAAAATGGCATCAGCAGTTGTAGCATTTATATTATTGGAAGAAGAAAGTTGCGAGAAGGTCAAAAGGAAAATTTGGAGAGATCGCAGCAATCCAATTGAGTTGCCAGGTACAGCGTATTTAAAAATATTTCTTAATGTGGGTTTCTAAATATTTATAGTGTATTTGCAGTTACATTGCATACTATCGCATAAACAAAGAGGCTTTCCGAATGGTATTGGACACCATTGAAGGACGCTTAACTCGCTCGAATGCTCTGCCAGTGCTGCAACTAACTACGTTACAATTTTTTGATGAAGGATCGTATCAAAGATCAGTTAGCAAGGATTCTAGCATGAGTGTAGGTAGAAGCACGGTGTCAACGATTTTAGATGATGTGCTTCGTGAAGCCCTTCGCAATATTTGAATGTTTCTCCATAAATTCAGTCAAAATACTGTTTTGCATTGAATTTTTATGTTTTCCTCTATTAAGAATGAAAATATATGTAAATTTAAATTTATTTTTATAAAATAAACCTTTATTTACTTACATTTTTAGAAAATACTCAACTGCAAGAGAAATAATACTAGGAAAAAATTTAATCCAACAGCATTTAACTGATTGGATTGTTTGCGATAGCAAAATCGATATTATCGGATTCTGTGACACCTAAAACCAACACTAATTCCAATTCGAACACTAAACCGATAACATTGGATTTCGTGACACCAAAGCAATTATTTTGTCGTTTTTAAATCCGATTCCGACAACAATTGGATTTCATGACAGCCCTGACTATTTTCAGCACTTTTGAATAACAAGTTAATTTTTTTCAATTAGCTTTCGCCAATATTACAGGCTAAACAAGTCGGCATTCTAATATTTGCTAGTTATTCTTAACAACTTCTTGCCACCATTGAAGCAAAAAATTTGGAGTTCCACCAATTGTAAAATTGAGTACATGTCCTCGTTTTTTTTTGCATAGGGAATAGTCGTTGGAAAGGACCATGAAGTGGGTTGTTGTTGTTGTTGATGAAGTGGGTCTTCGCCAATCTTGTTTCAGTGAGGTGCTCAACATTTTAGAACCGTTGCTTTGTCCACTATAGATAACTTGGCCGACTGATACGTTGTCATAAAAAAGAGAATTTACATACTTAGCAATACAGGAATTTCACTTTTTTCCACTCAGCTTCCGATTTTGCCTTATTTATTGATTTATTTCTAATAAAAAGAGTAAATATAATTATAAGAGTATCAAATTTTAAAACAAAAAATTAGTTACATTTTGTTTTCCTCTCGTTCGCCTGTAAAATATAAGTGAACAAATTTGGGTTTCCCCGCTGTTCATTTCGCCCGAACAAAGAGTTGCGATAAGGTGAAATGTTTTTCGAACACGAAAAATTGTTTCGCCACCCTCTGCGATAGGGTGAACGAAAACTGTGAATATTTTCGGGTGAAAATAAAAATCGCGATAAGGGTGATTTTGTTTCCTATTCATTTGTTATATTAGCTGTGTTTTTTTTACATCTATATAAGTTTACCCTTAAACATAATATGAACTGCTATGCGTTAAACTTTATCTACTCTTCTGAAATTGCTGCGCAGAAAATCAGTACTCCTAAATTTCAATACGCATACTCAAATGCAACTGAAATATGTGTGTATGTATCACCTCTACAAATGCACCCTTATCCCGAGTTTTATTTTCACCCGAAAATATTCACAAATTTTGTTCACCCTATCGCAGAGGGTGGCGAAACAATTTTTCGTGTTCGAAAAAAATTACACCTTATCGGCAAATCTTTGTTCGGGCGAAATGAATATCGGGGAAACCCAAATTTATTCACTTATATTTTACAGGCGAACGAGAGAAAAACAAAATGTAAATAATTTTTTGTTTTGAAATTTGATACTCTTATAATTATATGTATTTTTATTAAAAGAAATAAATCAATAAATAACGCATAATCGGAAGCTGACTGGAAAAAAGTGATATTCCTGCATTGCTAAGTATGTAAATTCTATTTTATATGACAACGTGCCAGTCGGCCAAGTTATCCATTGTGGACAAAGCAACGGTTGCAAAATGTTGAGCACCTCACTGAAACAAGATTGGCGAAGACCCACTTCATGATCCTTTCCAACGACTATTCCCTATGCAAAAAAACGAGGACATGTACTCAATTTTACAATTGGTGGAACTCCAAATTTTTGCTACAATGGTGGCAAGAAGTTGGTAAGAATAACTAGCAAATATTAGAATGCCGACTTGTTTAACCTCTATTATTGCCGAAAACTAATAGAAAAAAGTAAAATTTTTATTCAAAAGTGCTGAAAATAGAAGTTTTTAACTTACAGTGGATCACTTAACTCCAAAGGGTTAGAACAGTCCCTTAATTGCCTCCGAATCGCTTTCACATTTATATTCTCCTCGCGCTCAATCAATACCAACCTAAGTGCAATACTAAACATTTATTTATAAATTTTTTATCTCTATTTTTGCTGTATTTTAATGAAATATATGTTTGTTTACAAAATTTACACAATTGCAAATAAATGATTTGTTCACCGCCAATTCACAATAGAGCATCAGTTGTTTCGAAGTGAACTTTTGTTCGCCCGGAATTGCCGATAAGCGGAAGAAGTTCACCCGAACAAAAGAAGTGAAGGCGAACAATTTTCCACGTGAACTTCGCGATAAGGGTGATGATGTGTGTCCACTATTCACCCCAACCGATTCAGCTATAGGTTATACACTGGCATACAGCAGAGGTTTGTATCTCCGCTTTTCGGTACAACATGTACTGTAGCTAGTTGCCGATAGATGGATCTTCTTAGCATTATCTAAGTGAGGATAAGCGTGTAAAAAAACACGGCTATTGTAGCTTTTAACTGTGATAAATGTTAGAAAAGTTACCGAGTGAGAAAAATAATTTCACTTGCAAAGTGTGAAAGCACCCTCAGCCAAAGCAAATGTCTAATTCTTTTTCTTATGCTTTGCTTGCAACAAAAGTCTGAAGTTGGCTACTTTTTCATGTCAGATGGCGCCAGTGTCGCTCAATCTGCCGTTCTCCTTTAAAATACGTGCCATCTACTCAAAATGCATAAGATTGAGTTAAACGCATCTACATATATGTAAAACTGCTTATGTGACAGGGCTTTAATATTCGTTTGCGAAACTATCCGGGTATCCAGTGAAAGAAACAAACTGATGTACCATAATCGTTTACTTAACAGTAATAACAACACTTAAATACTGGCAGTATTTATTATTCGAGTTAATACTAAATACAAAAAAGCTCGTATCGAGGAATATCTTATTTGATATTGAAATATTCTTATTCTGGTTAAGAAAACAAGTTCCGGTATAATTTTCCGACTATAAACAAATACTTGTAGGACTTACTGCACTTCCGGCACTGTAAAAAACCTTTTCAGAAGCTTTTGAAGTGGCAGGTACAGCTAGATATCTTTTGCGAGTTTCGACAGATTGGGAAATATTTTTTCAGTGATCTTGCCACCAATTTCTGGCAGTGAGATTGTGGTTTATTTGTTCTTACATGAGATCACTGTGCACGCTTCTTTATATTCGAATATCCAGATATTCAGGTATCCGGACATACGAATAACCGGATTTTTCGTTTACGTAGCCGGAGTTTTTGCATAGCTATCCGAATATTTGGTTTTTCCGGATAGTTTAAAAATCTGGATGAAATTCCCAGTGCTGATAAAAACTATAAACCTGTTTTATTTTTTATGAAAAAAGGGGAAAGTATTTTCAGATATTTTCAAACGATTTTATTAAAAACTATACCTTGGTACAAGCTTTTAAATTTTTTTAAACTTCAGAAACATTTGACCTCTCAAAAATTAGATAAGATCCCAGGCTTGATGAGAAATAAAACCAATTACTTTCAACATTGCCGTCCTAACATTCCATTTTCACGCCAGGAGAGAAAATCACAAAAGTAATTCCAAGATTCCAGACTTCAAATAAGCGGTACGATTATTATATCATTAACAAATTTATTCTAACCGAAAGAAAAACTGTTTTTAAGAACTTTTATACTAAAAAGAATGAAAACAATCTGGGTCCCTGACATACATGCACACACATATATGTATATATATAAATCTCGGGCAATCAGTTATATTATTAAAAATTACAAAACAAAAACACTCAAAATTCATTTATATTGGACTTGTTAGTCGCTGACGTTGAAACCAAAATAAAAACTGGACATGCCTGATTTGTGTTGCATTTTTGTCTTCCGGTTTTGGCAGCGGCCAGCAGCAGATTATATTTCTGGCAATGCGCGTGCCCTCTATTTGTTGGGCATTTTTATTTCATTGTTGGTTTGTAGTCTTTATAACAATATTTCCCTTAGTTAGTCGAGTAATTAACTTTAGCAAACTAAATGCAAAGCGTGAAAACACAAAATGCTTATGACATTGGGCGTTTTTGTGCAATTCCGTATATCTTTACCTTTCCTTCCGCGCAATTTGTACAAGTAATTATAGTTTTTTGTTGCTGTTTTTTTTATACCTTTCATGAACATGAAATGGTATATTAACTTTGGTCCGATGTTTGTAACGTTGAGAAATATAGAAGATGGTCTCACCATTAAGTATACCGAATTGATCAGGGCGACGAACTGAGTTGATATAGCCATGTCCGTCTGTCCGTCTGTCCGTCCGTCTGTCTGTTTGAACGCAAACTATTCCATCAAATTTTGAGATATCTCAATGAAATTTGGCACAAGGATGTATTTTTGTATTATATTAGCCATTTGTCGGATCCGGTAGGATCGGACCACTATAACATATATCTCCCATACAACCGATCATTCAGATAAGACGATTTTGATCATTCCTGCCGCAATTTAGAAAGTATAAACGTGAAACTCGGTGATCTATATTCTAATATATCATAGAAGATATCCTGAAAAAATCTCTTTGATCGCAGCTGTATATAGTTATATCCCATACAACCGATCGTTCAGATAGAAAGATTTTTGGCAATTTCTCCCTTAATTTCCAATATAAAAATATTAAACTTGGTGATATTTATTCTAATATATCATAGAAGATTTCATGAAAAAATCATTTCGATTGATACCAAATGAAAGTTGGTTGGAGTAAGTTTGCCTTAATAATCACAAAACGAGTGGGTTCCTTGTATTTTAAATTAAATAATGTAAATGTTATGATTTGATATGAATCTCCATACGCTTAGGACAAAATTAAATTCTTGCAAATATATGCCGCTTTTTTTTTGCAAGTTAGTGGAAATAAAACGCTAGGTAGATTAAGGAATCGCATACAAAGCAACAACACAGAGTGAGCTAATTCAGTTGGATAACCGGTTTGAGATGAAATCGCTTATGGCACTCTTGTGAACGAGCGTACGAAATGTACACACGAATGTGCAGATAAATGAAAATAACAAAATACAAATACATAACAAATACAGCCAAACACACGCAGTCCACGCATTTTGTTTTGTAATTCTCTGGGTTAGTGTCAAAAACGTATTGCGTCAGAAGTAGAAATGTCAAAGCAGCTAAAAAAGGACCAACTAGCTGATTTCCCTCCACCAACTGTATGGTTCATCGAAGATGAAACTGTTTAGCCAGTTGAAACGGGTTATGCAAGCTCGTTACAAAAAAAAAAGAAAGTATTGTGTAACCTCCAGATTAGCGACTTTGGTAGTTGGGTAAATAATACCTTAGTTAAAAATGAGTTCAAACCTATACTTTAATTGGAAACTAGTGAGAAATAGTCCTACATGATGGTTCCAAGTCAACGTAATAAGACTTCGTTGCATTTGTAAAATTCGCCATTTGATATTTTAATAGAAATTTGCAAGTGGAAAGGATCAGCGAACACTCGCGACTTGGTCCATGATTCCGAGCCATACATCAGAACAGGTATGATGAGCGACTTGCAGATCATGAATTTTGTTCGTCGAAAACGACTATAATTTCACTTGCCCACTCAGTCCAAAGTAGTATTTGTTGGCGAGAGTTATTCTCTGAATTCTAATCTGACGTAGTTTTTGCTGTTAATACTGGTTCCAAATAGACGAAGTCCTGCACAGTTTCGAACTTATATCCGTCCGCATTAGTGCTGCCAAGGCGCGAATGCGCCGATTTTTTCTTGGGTGACAGCAAGTACTTCGTCTCAACCTCATTCACCGCAAGACACATTTGATTTTTTATCTTATCCAGAGAAGGCGGAACTCTATTGACAAATACTAAACTCAGGTAAACGCTAAATAATTAAACATGTCGCGCTTTGCAAGAACAATCCTCGGTGTCCTATATGCAGGACATTGGGGATATTTGGGGTCTTGTTTTTTTCTACCTTTTTCAGTTTAAGTTCAGAAAATTGCAATTGAAGTTCATAAAATTAAAATTTAAGTTAAGAATTTTTATTTATAGTTCAGAAAGTTACAACTGAATTTCAGAAAATTATAATGGAATTCTGAGCTTCAATTTTAACTTTCTGAACCTAAACTGAAAAAGCTGTAGACATGTACCACACAATATTAATGTATTTAATTGTTTTTGTCTGAGAAAGTTATAGTTTGTGTATAGTAAATGGTAACGGTGGAATGCTCCTGCTACATTAATGCACTACCCCAAACTCTGTTATTGTGCCTGTTTCAGATTTTTGTGATCCCCTGGCGTATGAGTAACATCCAATCCTTCACATATAAATGTTTTTGCTTATACACAATGAATGCATTTCAGCAGAGCTTCATATATACCCATACATACACTCACGTAAATGAAATAAAAACAAAAAAAGTCCTACAGATTTCTTTCACCTTAAAATATTCCCTTCAAACTTGTTACGCTTTGCGGTTTGAAAGAAATATTGAAAAAAAGTCACATATACATCCATACCGAAAAACTAACGCATACAATGAAAAACGCAAAAACCTAATAAAATTTAAAATAAAGCAAATGCTAAGTACTAAGAGTAACGTCATGTAAAGCACTTTGAGAGCAGTGAGAAAGAGCTGCAAACTGTAAATGAAAGACAATAGAGAATGAGAAATTAACGACTGCGCTGCCTGCTTTTGTAAGGGAATACCGTGTAAAACTTTTTTAGCGGAACTCACGCAAATGAAGGGAAATATGTCACATTGTTTTTGTTTTATTGATTGGCATATGTGTGTGTGTGTGTTTTCTATCGTAAATATCCGCTTCTTGTGCATTGATGAACTTTACAGAACAGACATTACAAATAACAGCTAAAGAGATAAAATGTGTAAAAAAAGTTCTGTAAACGGATTGATTGATTCATAAAAAATTAAAATTATCGACAGAAAGCCTCCCAAGGATGATAGTGGCCTAACAAACAGTTATAGGAGACTAGCTGGCCATGGTTCCGCGAGGCTTCGCCACACGCTTGGTGTACATATCAATGTATGTATGTAGAAACGGCGTACGATATATTTGCCTAAAGCAATAGCAAAATAATTTACATAAACTAAATTTTAATTAATTTGTAATAATAGTAATCATTTAACCTTAGCTGATGACGCACAATCCTAATAGGACGCAAACTTGCAGCATTTCGTATCCTGACACCTAAAGCTGGAGTCATTGGTGCCGTATGTCGTATCGCTGTATCCGTATCCCTAACGTAATCAGCTGTTTATCGTTACGACGGTAAACCAAAACCCAATTGGTTGGCTACGATACGGTTACGACCTTAGCGGCACCAATAATCGATTGCGTTGATTCTCATAAGGTTGGTCGAATCAGCTGTTAAAAGGTTACCGATACGGTTACCGATAAAGCACCAATGTCTCCAGCTTAAATGGGATTTGGCCTTGTCATTGTTTTACTGCTAATTCGCTACCCACGAACAGAAAGTCTAACCTACATGTATGCATCTTCCAAAATAAATAAATTTCAATAAATGAATTTAAGATAATATTATTCAAACTTGTTTCACCCCCTTAGCAAAGTTTTTCGTCTTAAATTGGCTGCTTAAACGGAAATTCGGGGATAATTGAAGGTTTAAATAAAAAGCCTCCAATCTAGTGCTATCTCAAATTTTAATATCTCTTAACTGTGAAATCAAACAGGACAAGGAATTAAAAACAAAGCGAAAAAAGAAAACAAAAATATTGGTTTTCGCATTCGAAAAACACAGCAAAACAAACATCTAGCAGTAAAAAATTTTAAAACTTTATTCTTAAATATTACAGAATGTTTATTTTAAGTAGCAATTTTTGTACTGCTAAATGTAAGACTTTTTTAAAGGAAGTTGCAGCAAAATACGTTCAGTAGTGTCCGAGATTATCTATATCCAAAATTTAAGAATTGGATTTATAAAAAGTATAGATTAACCTCTGACACCGAATGCAAAAGTGAATTAGGATATAGGGAGCGTGGACTCCTGTGCGTAATGTGATTTTGCATGTCTTGTAGAAATATATAAAAGCCAAAGTTCGGTGAGAATAAAATCTACCGGGTCCAGAGTGAAGCTAAACGAACTTTATGGAGACATCAACTTAGTCCAGCGAACTTAAACACACCGGCTGCGCTGGCTAGGCCCCATTATGATGAAAGAATGATGAAAGATGATGCTCAGAGCAACAGCAGAATTCTGCAGATTGTATACTTTTATTTTATTTGAATTTTTTTCGAAAACATTTTTAAAATTTGTTTACATAATTTTCACTATACAGATTTTTAAATTCAATCGAAGCAAAAACCGTAACCGAGCCTGAAATCAAAACGCAAACTTCGGCCTACATTCAATATGAGTGAGTTTTAAAATGTACTATTTTCTTCTTTTATTTAAGCTGTAGCTATCCTCAGAGCCAAAAATCGTATTTGAACCACTGCGTATACATCTGTGGCATTTGTATTACCTATTTATTCATAACCCTAGCGCCAAAGCATAGGAAGTCACAACGATGAGATAGGGTTAGCTTTTTAGTTACAGGAGGTCAATTTATCGCCAACTCGAAATATGTTGATTTTTCAAAATACAAACATATGTACATAAAGCTTACTTATATGAAAGCTAATGTACTAGAATGGTAACTGAGAACTAACAGCGTGAGTGGAAGTAATTACGAACAGTGTCTTGAGAGCAAAATGAGTTCTGCATTACTAGAACAATTTGAACTATTTACTTAATTACAACAAGAAGCACAAAATATGTACATATATGTACCTACATGTCCATGTTTCAAAAAAAAAATTGCCGTCAACAAATTGTATTTTCTTCCGATTGATGGGCGAGAGCGCGTTGGAGAAGGCAGACGTCTGCGCCAACTCCGTACCCTTTAATTTTCTCCGTCGCCCTCTCGTCCAGCAATCGACAAAGCTGCAATCTTTGGCCGAGAGCGAGTTAATTTGTATGGAGACGGTAAATGTAGTGAACTGAAACCGATGCTAACATTGAGAAGAAACAGTTGCCGAATTGCTAATAAAAAAAATAATAAGAAACTTGCTCAAGTGCAGAGTAATCAAATACTATAGTCAATCAATACAAAGTAAATACATTAACGAAAATTTTAGTAAAAAAATTGCAAATTTATACTCACACACAGCCAAAACACGTAAACAAACAAAGTTATTTTGTGCGCATAACCAGCTGCAGAGCAGGAGGCAATAACGAACAGCCAACAGCAACAACAAGACCAGAAGTCAGGCACAAAAACAACAGCAATAATAAAATAAAAACAAAAACAAAGAGACTAAAAAAGAACTTTCGATTTTTCATAATAAAAAGGTTTCCACTAAATGACGAGCCGTTTAGTCGGCTATCGATGCTCTGAGGAAAGTGAAACGCGACACGCCAAAACTTGTATATAACAAAAAATAAAAAAAGGGTCGCATAGCACAAGTTTGCAAACTAAAAGCTAAGAATAACGTAAGCAACACGTGCGTAACATAACCAACGTAAACAAACGCCATTTTCGTGATTTAATGCGTATTCAGATTGAAGCCAGAAAATTCGGTTAAGTGTTCGCAGTTTTTTTTTTTTTTACTAAAAACACAAAAGCGTGAACAAAAAATTTCAAAAACGAAAAAAAAAATATAAAAAAGGAATTAAAAAGTGTTATTATTGTATAAAAAAAAAGCGGAGTTCTTTGAGAAAATTTGCTTCTATTGATCTATAAAATTCACAATGAAGCAGTTGAGTGAATTAAACAAACAACAAAATGTTCACGCCAATACTGTACAGCATCAACGACAAAATGAACAATTGTCACAGCGCCATTATGTTGAGGATCTGGGGGGCAACGGCGAACAGAAACAGCAACAGAAGCAACAGCTGATGCAGTGGGCACCGCCAAATAAAAATGGCCTAAAGTTAGCATTAACATTAAACGGTGGCGGTGGTGGTAATATGAGTTGTAGCAGTAAAAACAGCATAAGCAACAACAATATGAACGGCAATAAGGTGGACAATAGTGAAAATGGTGAGTGGGTGTAAGATTGTTTTTTTTTTTGATTCACTCCAATATACATAGAAATTTAAAGTATAACGCCGGGGCGTTACTTGTTGGAATGAACAAAATATTTTTCCATGACAAGGCTACCCAAATGCGTTTTTATGCAAAAATATACAGTAGTCGCTCACAAATTAGAACCTTCAGTAATTAGATTAAAATTTTTAATATATTACAGTGATAAAGAGATAGATGGCGAACCATTTAGTGGTTCAGAATGCAGTAGAAATGTACTTATTTTGAACAGGGATTCTCCTTACGGGGTAGTTTCTGTGACTTTTATTTCAATTCGGTATATTATTTTTCTTTGTTATGAAACATTTTTTGACTGGAAGTGGCGGAACCTTAAAGTAACCGTGCCTATCATTTACTTGTTAAACATTTTATTAAATTCAAATAGTATTTCAGCACATCAGTAATCTC
Source organism: Eurosta solidaginis (assembly GCF_040869045.1). Lineage (NCBI taxonomy): Eukaryota > Metazoa > Arthropoda > Insecta > Diptera > Tephritidae > Eurosta > Eurosta solidaginis. Next base: position 1,684,066 of record NC_090321.1, read on the forward strand.
TGTTGCTAATATATGTATGTAAATTTGAACATTTAAGCATTTCAAAAGTTTTCAAATTCAATTTCCAATGCAACATTCGCGGAAAACTCTACATTCACTTTTAGTATGATTATTGAAACCCAAATTCCGACGATGTATGTATATAGAATAAGTTCCCACAAAACTTGAGGCTAGAGGTCAATGTAATTTTTCGCTGTTGGTGATATAGGTTAAGTTAAGAGAGCGTGCGTGAGTGTTTTCAACACTTCCACTCGAAGACATTTTTGTCCATTGTGAGTGCCCTCAGTAAGTACAGGGTGGCGAAAAATTCGGTTAGCTCCATTACCTCCTAGTGGTCCTCAACGAACCACTTTCTTTCCCTGATGAACCCAAGAAGTAGCGAGACGTCCACCTTCCCAACCTCTGCCAGGCTGTCGAAGAAGCGTGAGCCCAGACATCTGAGCCTTCTTCTTTGAAGCGCCGGACATCGGCAGAGAAAGTGGTAGATCGGCTCCTCTTCCCCCTCATCCTGACAGCTTCTGCAGAGGGAGCTTGTTGGCATTCGCCACCGTCGGAGCATTGGTGCGATAGCACAATGACATGTGATGGCACACGTAAGTACCCTCACCGCAATTTGTTCAGTTTGAGAAAGAAGCTGGTGCCTTTCCCATCTAATCATGGCCATAAGGACCTTGAGACATCGCAGTCAACCCTATTGGTCCATAGCAAGCCGTTGCCCTGTTCTCATATTCGTCGATTCTCCCTAGGAGATAACTCAGCGGCGGTTATATAACTATTGACGTAATATTTTAAGCAAATATTTTGTAACATTATACCAAATATTCAACTTTTTCAAATTCAAACAATTATATTAAACTAGCGTACCCTCGCCCGCTTCGCTAGGCGATAAATTCAATGATTTGCTGAAAGAGAATAAAATTAATACGAAACAAAGCAAATTCCTTGATACAATTTCATTCGAACTTTATTGTAAAATTTTTTGGTAGACAACGTTTTTGGTTTTTCCATCTTTCGCATAAATGAATAATGATGATCGTTTGCCTACTCGTGTGCAAGATACATACAATTGTCCATGAGAAAAAATTGGGTATTCTAAATTAATACCGCACATTTGTAGAGACTGTCATTGCGCCTTATTAATTGTAATAGTGAAGGCAAGGCGAATAGGGAACTGCAAACGTTTGAAATCGAATGGTAAATCCGTCGGAATCAATGGAATTCTGGGTATCAAAACGCCTTCTCCTTTGTACTTCCCTTTCAAAATTGTTGCCTCGATAACGTTACCCATTAGCTTCTTCACAGCCAGTCTGGTACCGTTGCAAAGTCGTGGCACATTAATGTTGCGCAGCATAATAATCGGTGCTCCAATTTTTAATCGTAAATTATGAGGTGGTAGGCCTGGCAAATCTAGTGAGTTTAAGAATTCGGGTTGGATAATTTACCACATCATCTTGATCAGTAATAGTGTCCATTGACTTATATGCAACTATGTCACCAGGTACTTGATCCAGAATAGCCGCATTTATATCATTGGCGTCCTTATTTTTCCCAGCTAAAATTGCTCTTTCGCTGAGCCAATCATAGTTTTTGTAATGTTGAACAATGTTTGGAAATACTCTCTGTATCAGAAATTGTCAGGCGATGTAATCATTCCTGTTGGATCGACAGACATTTGGCCATTTCCGATTTTCAGTAATTGCTGTGAAAATTCAGCTGGTGACGGATCGTTTTGTAGGTGAACACGTACGTATGTAGTCAGTGTAAGCCTGTTTACATGTCTCCATAAATACGATGATTTTAAACATGCATTGATTTCATCTGCAGCCGTGGATTTTGGGATCACAGGTAATGTTTGCCTGAAATCTCCAGCCAATAAAATCATGGCACCTCCAAAGACTGTTTGGCTTCCTCGTAAATCTTTCAAAGTTCTATCAAGTGCTTCCAATGATTTCTTGTGTGCCATAGTACCCTCGTCCCATACCATGAGCTTTCATACTTTAAGAACTTTTGTCATTCCAGATGTTTTCGAAATATTACATGTTGGTGTTTCATTTACCTGCATATTCGAAGGCAAATTTAATGCAGAATGTGCTGTGCGACCTCCTTCCAGTAATGTAGCCGCAATTCCGGAAGAAGCGAGTGCAAATGCAACGTTATTATCTGATCTAATTGTTGCTAATATCAATGAAATCAAAGAGGTCTTGCCTGTTCCCCCAGGAGCATCGCATCCAAGAAAAACAATCCACCAGTTCCATGGCTAACATTATTCATGATTGTATCATAAACATGTTGCTGTTGGTCATTCAATTTCGTTAAATTTGATGTTACAAATGAATGTTACGATTGAACATATCATGCATTGGACGATTTGCTGCTGGTATGCCCAATTGTACTAACGATTTCTTTGACATCGACAAACAAATGTCGTCAATCCTTGTCAATGCTTTATCGTAAATTTCCAATGTGAATTCCAACTAATAATTTGCAGTATTTCGACGCATTTGGTTTAAAATATCATCTGCCATATAATCTTTGAAATTATTCCATAATTCCAATGGATTAGATGGGGAGCACATTGCAATTATTATCGAAAATAATGTTCGTATTTGATGTGGACTGGCTATTACAGCTGCAACGGCAAGCGTATCTTCCCAATGCTTGTCATCCTCCAACAAATTTAATTGTTGACATGCTTCACGATATGTAGCGGACAATTCACCATTAATTGTTCTTAAAGCTTGGAATGATGTTGGGCCACGAACATTAATTAAAAACAATCGCAAGAAAAAACACTCAGCATTATTTGGATGAACTGCATAAATGCGTCCTAATGCATCTATTGAGAACACATTAGGATGACCTTGAACTGGATTTCCTTGTTTTCGCCTTTGAAATGTTTTCTGGATTTATCCCATGTGAAATATTGTGACACTTCTGCATATAGCAATGTTCCTGCAAAATCGTCCGATTGACATAAATGAAAAAAGGCAGTCAAAGTTGTAGACGGTGCACTTGTTGCTCTAAGCGCTGCATTTTCAGGAGTAAAATAAACGCGTTGTCCATTTTCAAGGTGAACCGCCTAAATGAGCGACTGTTGGATGTCTTTATTGTATTAGGAATGAAAAGATTCGCCATATCGCTTCGTGACTGCTTATATAATGCCCCATTTGATATTTTTTAAGCTCTTCGTTGCCATTTTGGACTGCACCGAATACAGCCATATCGCTTCCTTTATTTACATATTTGCAAATGTATTTAATTGATTTAAGGGAATTACAGTATTCCACGTTTATAAGCGCTTTGAATGTTTTGGACAACAATGGACAATATGGAACAATCCAACGATTGTCAACTTCAACATTTTGATTTCCCATCTTAATTATCGTTGATTTACCATTGTCATCAGTCGACCGGCGACGATATGCCGGATATCCATCGTCAACTGTGACCGTATCGGAAATCAATGCTCGTGGGTATCGCTTCGAACATCAATCATGCAGGGAGAGTTCACATTTAATGCACCGCAAGGTCCATGTATCATATTTTTTGTGACGACTTCGAACAAATCTGGATCAGTCGTTTGATCCGGTATTTCAGCTGATATCACACTATCAATTTGATGCCGTGTAATTTTATCAACCAACGAAATCAAAATGTGGGCGTGCGGTAATCCCCGCTTTTGCCATTCAACGGAATACATATAACAACACACCTCTCCAAACACTCTATGTTTGACAATAAAGTCCATAAGTGATTTTATTTTTAGTTTGAAAATACGTGCAGTTATGTCGTGTCGATCAATTGGGGATTGGCCAGGATACAAATGGTCTTTGATTTCACTCCATTGCGGGTTGCATGTAAAAGTAATAAACAGATCCGGCCGTCCATAACCGCGAACATACGCTATGGCATCCTGTGCATATTCATGCATGTGCCGCGGGCTACCAGTATATGTTGCTGGCAATATGATCATTCTAGTCATGTCATTCACATTTCCATCGTTATTCACTGCATCCCGTAAGTGAATGTATTCCTCGGACCGTAACTTAGTCTGGTTGAATTTGATATAGTTTACGCGCTCGGTCTCAATTTTTGCATACATATCCACGACAAATTGGTGGAACAATCTTCTGCATTTCAGAATGTGAGATTCTTCATTTTCACGAATCATTAATCGATATGAATAATAATTCATAGCGCCAACTTTTTTATTCGTTTCTGCGCCTGAATTAAAAAAAATCACATTTGTGAAATTATTATTATCATATGTGAATATTTTTGATGTGTAAACATCTTTGCTCACGGTATGGGGAATTTTGAATGTGAGATGTAAGATGTAAGTGTAAGATGTAAGACGTAAGATGTAAGATGTACGATGTAAGGTATGGGTGGGTATGGGTATGTATATGGAGGATGGTATGGATATGGTGGATGTAAGATGTATGATGTAAGATGTAAGATGTGAAATGTAAGATGTAAGATGTTAGATGTAAAATGTAAAATGTAAGATGTAAAATGTAGGGTATGGATGGGTACGGGTAATAATGTCGACAACGATTTTGATATTGATTTCGATATCGATAGCGATAACGATTTCACAAATCGAAAAATTCGTATATTTATTCAAAAAATCTTGTACACATGAAATGATCTGGAGACACTCGTCACCCAGAGAAAATTACCACTCATCAGCACAGCTTCCTTTTGATACCCATATTGAAGTACTCATTAACAGCTTCCATTTGATACCCATAGTGTAAAAACACATCCTAAGGTTATTCTGATCTACGTTTTGGGCAATATCTCGAGACCCTAGTCACCCAGATGTATGAAAATAACCCTCTGCTAAAGAACTCATTAACAGCTTTCATTTGATATCCATATTGTATAAACACATTCTTGGGGTAGCCGGGTCCACACTTTGGCCTATATCTCGAGACCTTAGTCATCTAGGGGTACGAAAATTACCCCATATTAAAGTACTCATCAGAAGCTTCCATTTGATACCCATATTATACAAACACATCGTAGGGTTATTCGGGTCCATGTTTTGACCTATATCTCAAGACCCTACAAAATAAAAATTTTTTTTTGCTAAAAACCTTCCCCTATTTGATCCCTATAATATGAAAAAAAGAATGAATAAAATTGGCCTCGTATCGGCCCCAAAACATGGACAGGAACGAACATCATTTCATTATTATATATATAGATTAAATATATTTTTTTAAATACAAACAAGTTTCAGTGCACATACAATTTTGCACATGTATTGTGATTCGCGCCCCTGCAAAAACGCGAGCATGCATGTATGTATGGAGTACTCGCTATGGACCAAGTGAGTTGTCCAAAATTAACCACAATTTATACAAAAAATATGGTCCAATAAACATTGCGATGTCCTAGGACTGGACCATATACTCCAGCTCCGCATTACATCAGAGTAATCCATGGAGTACCCACAGTCCAATAAACATCGTGTAGTGAGTTGGTCCATTGCTGCATTACAGTGGAGTATAATGGTAAGTACTCAATGGACCACATGATCCACCGATTTTAGCAGGGACTTCCATATAAAAATTTTTGAGCAGCACTGGTTTTATATAAGACACCTTGATCATCAAATTAGTAAAGTTTCACGTACCAAATAAATTTTTGAATTTTCGATCATTTTTTTGTATCTGCATTATAATTTTTTTTAAACAATATAGTTTTATTTTTCTTAAGTTCAAAGCGGGGTATAAGAAAAAAGTAAGGAGGGCTAAGTTCAGCTGCCAAATTACAGCTTACAAAACTTTTAAATTACCTTCCTTTAAAAGTAAACGGTGCTACGCCCATTGTCCAAAATTTTACTAATTTTCTATTCTGCGTCATAAGGTCAACGCACCTACCAAGTTTCATCGCTTTATCCGTCTTTGGTAATGAATTATCGTACTTCTTCGGGTTTTCGAAATTTTCGATATCGAAAAAGTGGGCGTGGTTATAGTCCGATTTCGTTCATTTTAAATAGCGATTTGAGATGAATGCCGAGGAACTTACATACCAAATTTCATTAAGATACCTCAAGATTTAGTCAAGTTGTCGTGTTTACGGACAGACGGACGGATGGTCGGATATGGCTAAATGAATTTCTTTTTTCGCTTTTTCATTGCAAAACTTCTTGGTTTCATTTTGAAACTATTTTTGGCTTAGTAATTTTTTCTGTTTACGATTTCAAATTATTTTGTTTCCTTCTTAAACTATTTTTGAATTCTTAATAATAAGTATTTTTGAAAACTTTTTTAATTTTATCCATTCTTAAACTTTCGGTGTAATTTTTAAACAGTTCATACAATTTGTTCATTCTCTCTTTCCTAGAAGCTACAGAAAATTTGCTTAAACCAATGAAAGGTTTAAAATTTTAGCTCAAATTTTTAAATGTGAGGTTTAGCTCTTTCAAAATAATCCGATTTCCCACACAAATTAAGGGCAAGGGGGAAATTGTATGTACATATCGAGCAGCACCAACAAAAGTTGTCATAACTGTGTTCAAGGGATAATTTAATTTGTTTGCTTTAGTCAAAAGAAGGGTTTTATACGACTTAGAAGAGAGCCTGATTCATAAAATTTTTGTTTGTTTATTTTGCAGTTGCATTTGAAATTTGCTACCACATTCAGGAACAAATTTAATAGAAATTTCGTTTATTATCCACCTTTTCTAGAGAAGTGCGCTAAGGACCTAGTAGACACAAACAAATATTTGAAATGAAATACCCTAACGAATATATTAAATTAAATGAGTGTGTCTGGAATGTTGCTTTCATTGTCTTATATTGTTTCTATTATTTGTTGGGAATTTTTATTATTTTAATTACCAATAGAAATTACTTAGAACCGCAGCGAACAATCTAATTTTATTTCTGTAATAATATTTCGACATATGTATGAACCGTAAACTATTGTTTTGTTGAGATTATACATAAATACTAAGTTATACATGTAATTTAGAGCGCATAAACGACAAGCGCAAATATTCATATCGATTACAGCCAGTCGTTTTATATTTATTATCGTGTGCGGTATGAAAGATCTTTGTGTTATATGAAATTCAATCTTTTAAATTTATGGCAGACATTGAATATATTTAGTTCTAAGTAAAATATATGGTTTTGTACTTTTGTGCGTTTACACAGATCAAATACAATTATCGATAACTGTAATTCATCTCAATTGTAGCGGAAACCCGTTAACCACATAGCAACCCTACAATTAACCGTTATTTGTATTTAAACTATTTTTTTTACGTATTACACCACAATTTTTCATGGTTCTTACATGCAAGTTCGCATTCGCGTGACCTTCCGCTTTTAAAAACTTTGATAATGACATTGAAATAAAAAAAAAAGTAAGACGAGTTAAATTTTAAGGCTAATCAAATCACTGACTTGGAACTTTGAAGCGTTGTGTTTTGCGATTGCAAAAAAATAAATTAAGAATTGTAGCTCGACTTATTCTGCAAATAACAACCTAGCCAGCGAATATTCGTAATCGTACATATCTGACAAAAGACTAATATTTTATACACTTACAGTATGTACTTACTTTGTATAAAATTTTTTCTAAAACGTCATCGGAGCTCGGTAAATTCTTGGCAAGGCATGCCAAAGTATTTCTGCTATGAAAGCCTTGTTAGCAAAATTCATTTATCTAACCAGATGCGCTCCGAACGGCAGGAATGTACTTCAACATGAGTATAAAATTATGTTGCTCATACGCAGAGGTGCTCAAGTATATTTTTTTTTATTTTTACTAATTAAGAACCACGTTATTATATAAATGGTCCCCTTCAACCCAAAAAAAACTACATACATACATATGTATGTATATATAGTAATTCGGTCTGAGGACTCATGCTTAGACCACGTTTACACATGCCTCTACCGCGGGTATATTCTAAGCCCTAACCCACTGGGGCTCTAAAATTTGTTCATAATTATCGATTATCGAGAGGAAAAATTTATATGGGAAATCCAGTTATTTAATTAACGATTAGAAGTTAAGTACGAAAATTAATATAATCTCATTTCATGTAAACTAGCTCTTACTTATAAACCCATTTTACTCCATTCTCAGAAAAGTATTTTTATACCTTTCATGAAAATGAAATGCTATATTAAGTTTGGTCCGATTCCAGGAGTTGGTAAGCTCTTAAAAGAAAAGAGATAAAGGAACCAACCAATCAGTATACCTAATGATCAGGATGATGAGCAGAGTTGATTTAGCCATGTCCGTCTGTCTCTTTGTCCGTATAGCCCTTCAAATTTTTTAATATATTTTAATGCAATTTTGTGAGCGGAATTATTTTGATGTCCGATTAATAATTTGACGGACCCCAGCGATAAAAATCCTATGGCATATCTATCCCATAGAACCGATTGCGCAGATGAGACCGTTTTTATAACTTCTTACTAATTTGAACAGCTACAAACATGAAATTTTCCGATGTACTTATATCGCATACATTGTTCTCTAAAAAAATCGTAAAAATCGGTAGCATATATAACATATGTTCCATATAACTGTTTGTTTATATAAGTGGTTCATCGTCATAACTTCCTTATAGCTGAAACCGTGAATCTTTGTGTGTGGCTTACCAGTCAATTATGAATTAGATATTTATCGCTTATATCCGCTCTCTGTATGTATACATATATACATATGTTATACAACTGATTGTTCAGGTGTTACAAAATGTTGTGTGGAAGTTTACATTAGGTAAATGTTAATGTATAAGAAAGGAATATGTGTTATTTAATGTGATTAGTTATATCATAATAAATGTAAGTTAAATGTCCATAACCGTTGTGTTGCTGATATCATAATAACATCCTTTATGTTTGCCTTTCGTTTTATGTTTTACTTGTAAGATGTGCAAACTTGGGTGTAAGGAAACACCCAGTATGGCAACTCTTTGCGTGGCCCCTTTTTGTACGGAAACATTTTGTATCATAAAATGTAAAACAAAAAGAAACATGCCCACTTCCTGTGGAAATAAATTGTGAAACGGTCGGCTTGAACCAGCTCTTTTATTTATCGGCGTATATTAAAGCCATCCTTGACTTTACATACTAAAAATAAATCAGACTCCCCGATGAAGATGTATAAAAAGTATCGAAACGCGTAGGGGAATAAAAAAACTGTAGTCGTTTGTCTTACTTATATCGGCCGAAAAGCTCGTTTCCTCAAACATTCTCAAAGCGCTCTTAATTAAGGAGTCCGAAATGAATCCAAAATATATGATAAATATGAGATCAGAAATATGATTTTTTAGAAGTCTTTTACGACTCAGATATGATGAAAACTATAAGCCTAATGCTCGCAATTTTTATTTAACAAAGCAAGTTTAGAACAAATATTCATATCATTGTAAACCTTAACAAGTAGCGCAACTAACAGCTGATCGCTTAAAATTAGCACGCACATTCAAACATCACTAATGGCCATATACCGAAAATTTTTAATGAAATTCAAGTAAAGTCTTGAAACAGACATAAACCGTGATAATTTGGGAAAATATAGCATTTAGAATACCTTATTTGCAGAAATTAAGAGAAAATGTTTGCTTATATGTACATATATATTCAAGTATTTAGTTATTTTTTCTACATTTATCTTTAATATTTATACAAAGATTGAAGATTGCAACTCTACTCTTCTTTTGTTCTTCATTCTACTCCATTCGACTGCCTTCTTTTACTTCCTTCCACTCTATTCACAACATAACCTCACTTTAAGCTGCCAAACTATATATTGTAATGATTCATATTTTATTTTGGAGAATTTTTCATTCGAATTAAAATTGAATATGTATGCAATTGTTTAGAGCGTTTCCTGCATTCCTGTTCAACATGGACATATTAAGTCATTTTATTGTTGCTGGCCGTGCCAAATCATTACTTCTCAGAAGTCTATGTTAGGTTAGGTTGAACTGGCAGGTCCATGAGGACCTCACATAGACTGAATGAGTCCGTAGTGTTACCAGAAATTTGTTTTAACGAACAAACTGAAAAACCCTATCAAAAACCAGGACCTATGTTATAAAATAACTCCGTCCTCTTGGCAAATACTAGAAACTTTCTAGGACTTAAGCTACATGCTGCTTCTAAATCTGACAGCTGACTCACTCCTAATAGCTGGCGTCTTAGCTTGGCCAGCGCAAGGCATGAGCACAAAACGTGCTCGATCGTTTCCCCCTTCAACCCACACTTCATACATCTGCTATCACTGACCAGGCCTAATTTAAAGGCAAGTGACCCCAGAAAGCAGTGTCCAGTTAGAATAGCCATCATGAGTCTACAGTCCTCTCTTTTTAATGATAGAAGCAACTTTGTTAGTCTAAGATTGTAAGACCTACACATAATCTTAGACACTTTACAACCCGCGCTTAAACCCACACCTTTCCCGCTTGGTCGATCATGTGCACCTCTCGCAGAAGTCTAAGTGCTCCACACATTTTTGATGGATTTTCGTCGCATAATTGCCTCCTGAGTATGACGAGCATATGGAGACCTACGCCTTTTCCAAAACACCATGTGCCAAATAACCCTTCGTATAAAAATAAATAAATACGAGACACGATTTTGGGCCGAGTTTTCCCTCCAATTTGCACCGTGCTCCTTTTTAATTTTAATGCAGATGAGTTTTCAAGAGAATTTATCCAGTTCAGAAATACACTCGGAGTGTGTGCCAAATCACCGCCGAGGGGCGACCCCGCATAGAAAACCTTTGTTCTAATTGAAAAAACGTTTTTCTAAATTTTTGATTCGACTTGCTCGGGGATCGGTCCCAGGATCTTCGGTGTGGTAGGTTAGCCACGCTACCATCACACCACGGCGGTCGCCTTCGTATAAGCTTTTCTAATTTAAATGACGCTTCCCGAATTAAAAAAAAATATATTATTTGAATATAAAAATGCAATATTTGCATAAGACGTTAAATATTCATAAATGGCTCCGACAAGTTTCAAAAATTAGTATTTACGGAGTCTCAAAGGTGTCGAAAATGAGCTTTTTATGGTGTCAATATGTGTCTTATCATATCCATTCTCATATTCAGGCCTGTTCTGGATTCCGATTCCGATCAATTTTTTCGGAATCGAAATGGATTGGTGTTCTCAATGTCGATTCCGACCAAAAATTATCGGTTTGAAAAGTATTGCCTTTGAGCAGTCGGAATGAAAATTAATTGGCAGATTATACACAAATGTTGCGATATTTGTCTTTCAAATAATTTTTTTTAAATTCTTCATTTTATTTGGAAGAGTTGTGTGTATTTTTGGTTTAAATTTGAGTTAAATTGGCATAATAAATCTTTCTTTAAAAACTTCTATCAAGAAATTATTAGGCAAACAAATCGATGCTGATCGAAATGAAGTCGACCTGTTCTGAATTCCGATCCAGCGCATTTTTACGATTCGCACGCACAATAGCACGTATTCTTGCGTCTGCGCATCAAAAACCATATCTGCAGGCATTTTTTAATTAAAATAAAATTCTATGATACTTAAACCAAAACACATAAACAAAAACAGCTGATTAAACTGGTTACCGAATCGGAATGAAAACGATTCGAAATCGACTTCGAATCGATTTTTTACAATCGGAATTGAGAACACCAAATAGAAACCGAGTCGGAATCAATGTCGTTTTACTTTTCATTCCGAGTCGGAATTCAGAACAGGCCTGATTATGTATGAAATTAGGCTCATACCGGACGACCATCACAAGAAGGGAAACGTTCCGATTTACGACTTTTTATGATTACTTTATGATTCCGAAGCTGTAAACAAAATGCAGCTGGAAAGCCCAAAGTGATAAAATATAGTAGCTAAGATTTTGGCAGACTTGCAAAAGATATTCTGTAAAAATTAGACCAACATGCCTCAGGGTGCTACTGCCATATTATGATACCTAAAAACCGGCGGCCACCGTGGTGTGATAGTAGCGTGCTCCGCCTACCACACCGTATGCCCTGGGTTCACACCCCTGGCAAAGCTACATCAAAATTTTAGAAATAAGGTTATTCAATTAGAAGAAAATTTTTCTAAACGGGGTCGCCCCTCGGCAGTGTTTGGCAAGCGCTCCTGGTGTATTTCTGCCATGAAAAGCTCTCAATGAAAACTTATCTGCTTGCAGATGCCGTTCGGAGTCGGCATAAAACATGTAGGTCCAGTCCGGCCAATTTGTAGGGGAAATCAAGAGGAGGACGACGCAAATTGGAAGAGAAGCTCGGCCTTAGATCTCTTCGGAGGTTATCGCGCCTTACATTTATTTATTTATTAAAAAAATTGATTAATTTTTTTTGGCAAATAGCATGGTTCAACTATATGGTTGGCTCATCTGTACAATAACAAAATATGTCTGTTCAAATTGTCAAAATCTGTGTATTGGTGTTGGTACGAATGGTATGGAATGGAAACATAAAACTTAGCAGTTTTTGTATGTGTAAGTAAAATGTTGCCAATGTGTTTATGAAGACTCCATAAAAGGAATGTCTTCTTACGTGCATTTATGCACCAATACACACATACGCTTTAATTGAATAACACACACATACATGTATATTTAGTAGTGAAAAGTTATTTATATTAAGTTATCTCCACTAAAATTTGGTGGAGATTTCGGAGAAAAAAAATTTACTGGAAATAAATCAGTGATAAAGGTGGTAAGTTTTTTAGCGAAGTTAAGTGTTAGTGAAATGCTTAGCGTACTGGAAATTTAGTGCACTGTGCCCAACTATCGTGTTTCATAAACACTCGTAATTTAAGCTAAGAATGTTAATGAAATTAATTGCCGCACAAGTATTGACCGCAATCATTCATATGTGAATTGTCTAAAGACAACTTTAAATTATATACATATGTATGTATCTGTCCATAAGTATGTACTATTAATATGTATGTATATATGTATGTTTATGTATGAATCAGAAAAATATACACTGCAAAAATTACGACTACTCCATTCTGAATCCAAGATTAGCCACAGAGGATCATGACCCTAGTACCACTATTGATTGCTTTGTATGGAATGCACTGAATCCATTTTTGAACCCTTAATTGGCCAATTTTCGTATACAAACGGTTATAAATTGAGTTTCGCAGCAGGGGCGGAAATTGTTATTCCTTTTATAATATAATTCCTTGCCAAACTATTAATTTTGGACTTTTAATATATTTGGATCAAGATACAAATTATTTTCCGATTTTTATTACCTGGGTCCGATAGAACTAGTTAAACTCGGACTTTTAAAAATAAAAGTCCGGAAATAAAAGTTAAATCCGGACTTTTATTTTTTAAGGCCAAAATTAAAGTCCGGCTTGATAGCAAAGAAACGGCTTATCCGAATTAAAAAAAATTGTATTTCGTATAAGCCGTTTCTTTGTTATCAAGCCGGACCTTAATTTTGGCCTTAAAAAATAAAAAAAATTATTATTTCCGTCCCTGTTTGGCAGCTTTATATCAAAATTCAGTAAATACAATCGAACAGTTACCGTTTCAGGAAAATTGATAAAATATAGACAAAAAATACAATGTCCTAGTAAATAGGTTAGATCAATTATTCTTATAATATTCAGGAACTAATTACATATGTTAAAGAAATTGAAAACGGGAATATGATTACACACCAAAAATTTTGGTGTCAAAACTGCACTTTATGGTGTTGTTCTATATAAAATCCAAAATAGTACGAATTTCATCCCCAAGAAGGGCTGAAAAAAGCTACACTAAAAAATTTAATTTAAAAAAAAATAACAACAAGTAAGGAAGGCCAAGTTCGGGTGTAACCAAACATTACATACTCAGCTGAGAGCTATGGAGAGAAAATAAGGGAAAATCACCTTGTAGGAAAATGAACTTAGGGTAACCCTGGAATGTGTTTGTATGACATGTGTATCAAATGGAAGTTATTGAAGAGTATTTTAAGAGGGAGTGGGCCATAGTTCTATAGGTGGACGCCATTTAGGGATATCGCCATAAAGGTGGACCAGGGCTGACTCTAGAATTTGTTTGTACGATATGGGTATCAAATGAAAGGTGTTAATGAGTATTCTAAAAGGGAGTATATAAAAATCTCGAAACGTGCACTTATTACGTTTTGATACGGAACTCCTCATAATAATAAGTAAGAACCTGAACACACCATTGTTTGGCTTTACGTTTTTCTAATTGATACATAAATACCACGGTGGAATAACGCATAAATTCAATTCATATTGTCAAGAAGAAAATAACAAAAGAGCTCGCATTTATATTCGAAGGATATTAGATCGAGATAAATTAATGCCCAATTGTGCCCGGAAAAGAGGAATCTGGGATGACTCCCTTTAAAGTCCAGTCACCCAATTTTGTGCATAGCACATACAACAAAAGTCAAAAGAGCCAAAGTCAGTTGTTGGCATTCAGCTGCCCGTTATTTTATTGCCAGTATAAAATTGTTGTAAGTTGAAATGGCGTTAAATAAAAATACAACAAAAACTCTTAACTTGTCTATAAACCGGCCGTCAGTTGTTGGTTTGCAGCTATTGCATGCAACAACAAATTGTAGTTATTTCTAGCGCGCTTTAACAAGCAAAAATAAACAAAGAAAATTTTCAGCTAACCTTCAAAGAATTTGATGCCCTCCGCATAATTTAAATAAGTTCACTTGCACTTTACATTTCATACGAAAATGGAATTAACCAATTAAAAATTGAAATCGGGAAAGATAGAATATATCGTTACAAGTAGAGGTGCTGAAGAATGCGCAGGTACTGTGTTACAAAATGTGCGTGATAGCTAAACTTTTTGCCTCCATGGGTAGTCCGTCGCTACCAGGAGCATATTTATTCCTTAGCCGGTATATTGCATTCGTAATTCGTCAAAGTTGGGCGCTGGAAAGTCATTAGCGATTAGGGTAACGTGTTCATCTTCCTTCCGCTATCTAACAATGCGGAGAAGTGCTCCGTACAGAAATATGCCCCGGTCTTGAAACCTTCCGGCATCATCCGGATTTGTTGGTAGAGTTTTCGGTAATCATTTCTACACGGCAGTATCTGAAAAATATAGCGACTATCCTAATAGAAAAGTCGTAACTTAAAAGTTTTGTTAAAAAATACGTATCTCAAACATTCTGTTAATAAGACCGTATCTCAACGACGTCGTTAATAAAGTCGTATCTCAGGAGGCTGCTTAAAAAGGTTGTAATAGAAATAAACACTTTTTTTGTTAGAAGAGATCCTAGATTTACGGCCCAGGCAAAGCAAACATCAACATTTTAGAACCAAGTTTTTTCAATTAGAATAAAGTTTTTTTAAGCGTTGTTGCCCCTCGGCAG
Organism: Eurosta solidaginis; assembly: GCF_040869045.1. Lineage (NCBI taxonomy): Eukaryota > Metazoa > Arthropoda > Insecta > Diptera > Tephritidae > Eurosta > Eurosta solidaginis. The sequence goes on from NC_090321.1 coordinate 1,699,420, forward strand.
TGCTTTGGCAAACACTCCGAGTCTATTTCTGCCATGAATAGCTTCTCCGTGAAAACTCGTCTGCCTGGGTGGTGGTTTTTGGAGTCGGCGTAAAACATGTAGGTCCTGTCGCGCCAGTTTGTAGGAAAAGCTAAAAGGTGCACGACGCAAATTGGAAGAGAAGCTTGGCCGTAAATCTCTTCGGAGGTTATCGCGCCTTGTATTTATATGTTCTAAGGGAATCATGCAGAGAAGCAGTGTATACCAATGAAAGCATAACAATCGTTTATTGAGAAGATTTTTGTGGATATTTTATCTTTTAGACGAGCATCAGGATTAAAGCGAGTTACATATTTGGCGAGAACGAAGGGGCGTGATTTTACATGAAACTGATTTTGACACCTTGGATGATCACTGGCCATACCTCATTAACAATTTTTAGAGTCGTATTTTAAAACTTTTTATGCCAGCAGAACGGTGTGATTACACTGGTGGACAAAATAGCACTTTTTTCTGTTGCATGAAATATTTCATCTAGCAGCTCGAGTGTTTGAAATACGGGCATCATACAAAAAAAACACTTCTCAGTTGACATATTACCATAGTAGGTGTAATCCATTGTGTTATTTGTTATGAGTGCATAAAGAAGAAAAAACTAACAAAACACCCTGGATTCCAAGGTTCGTATCTAAAAGTTGTATTGAGTCATTACCCTTATTGGCAAATCAAAAAAGACTTAATTTCAAGTACCAAACTCCTGTGATATGGCGTGAACCGTCGGCCCATCACAGCGACTGTTAAGGCCGCGGTACAATGACATTTTTCATATAGATGCGTTTAACACAAGCTTATGCATTCCAATAACATCGCCACAATCAACCTAGACGTTGCGTTTGTAAATATGAAGTAACTTCAGACTTACCAATTGAAGTTTATTACGCCTCCTTGCTCATTCACATACAAAATTTCGCGAAGCACTGGTATAAACATTCTCCCTTTATAACAAAAATACTCAGTAACATATTTTGTGTCGTATTCATTTGTTATTGTGACGAATATTAGCAACACTATGGGATACTATCATCTCTAAGCCGATGCTAAGCAGTGACTTGTATGCACATCAATAAATCAATCATTATGTCTACATATATGTACGTACACGCAGCGGAGAAGCAACGTAGAACCATATGAATATATCTGAGATACTCCCGAAAGTACGCAATGGTTGTACAAGTGTCGCTCACAAATATATGCGCATGGGGTATGAGAGAAGCTATAAAATCATGCATCTGTAGTTACAGCTGAGTAATTTTATAGCTGATAACTAACTAGTAAGTTCTGGAAATGGAAGCGCCTAGAAATATGTCTACGAGGAAACCGCACAGTGTAAAAGCAGCAACAGTAGAGGCGCGACAATCAGTTTGATTTAAGACGCTATCTGGCGAGCAATAGTAGTGTTATTGTGAAGCACTTTAATAAAGGCCATTTTGCATTATTAAATAGTGGAGTTATTTATTCAACAGTTTAGTTATTCGAACAGTAGTAGAAGGTTGCAAATAAGAGGAATTTCAGTAAAATCGTTACAATTGGTGTCAGAAGAGGAATTGCTGAATAAATTCCGAAGATTGAGAATACAATTTGGACATGGCAAAGTTGAGTGAATTGAGGATCCAGCAACTGAAGAAGAAGTTGGAGAGCCGTGGATTAGATACAACCGGCAATAATATCGAACTCCAAGCACGGCTACGAGACGCTATGGAGTCTGAAGGAATTAATGAGACGATGGATGATGTCTTTCATCCTGATGGGGACGAGACAACAACAAAAATTGAAGGGAAAAATGAAACATCGCAGACAGTTACCAGCACAGACTTGAACATGATATTGGCTGCAATATCTGCACAAACACCGACAGTAGCATCAATGTTGTCGCAAATGTCATCTCAACTGGAAGAACAGAAGGCATATATGCCATCACAACTAAAATCCCACGAGAACCGTATAACATCTAAGATGGAAACACAACTAGAATCCCAGGAGAACCGTATAACAGCGAAGATTTAAGCACAAGAGGCACGAATATCCGAAATGTCGGCGCAAATTTCAGCACAGATATCATCGCAGATCTCTGCTCAACTGGAAGACCAAGAAGGACGTATTTCCTCGAAGTTGGAGGCGCAAGATACAAAAATTTTACAGTTTGAGGAAAAAATCGAGGCCGAGGTGGATGCTTTGAGAGGACGTATCGAGCAGTTGCAACTAAATCGCCCAGCAGTTTCAACGAGTAATCCAAAGGTAAAAACACCATCCTTTGACGGTTCTGTTCCTTTCCCGGTCTTTAAGCTACAATTTGAGAAGACCGCATCAGTGAACAACTGGAATGCTGAAGATAAAGTTGCTGCACTCTTCGTAGCATTGAAAGGACCAGCTGCCGGAATCTTACAGACTATTCCAGAGTACGAACGGAACAGTTATGACGCATTGATGGCTGCTGTGGAACTACGGTACGGAAGCGAACACTGGAAACAGATATATCAAATAGAATTGCAAAACCGTTACCAAAAAGCTAATGAGACTTTGCAAGAGTTTGCTTCGGATTTTGAAAGGTTGGCTCATTTGGCAAATGCGGACGCACCCGTGGAGTACACCGAGAGGGTAAAAATTCAGAGTTTTATAAATGGCATACGGGACGTAGAAACGAAGAGAGCGACATATGCAAACCCAAAACCCACATTCGCAGAAATGGTATGCCATGCACTGACTCAAGAAACAGCGTCGATTTTCAGTAAGCCCGCATACAAAGCTCATCGTGTGGAAGTGGAAAGGCCAGATTGGGTGGACACAATTTTGCAAGCTTTAAAGGGAACGCAACAGAAAAATAATGATGCAGTCAAATGCTTTAAGTGTGGTAAGCCAGGGCACATTGCACGTTATTGCAGTACCAACCCTAATCGTTCCAACAATGTGGGAAGCCGTAAACGCAGAGCTGAAGGAGATGAGCAAATCTCCAAGTCCACCCAACCGTTAAACTAAAGCGAGTCAGCCGCAAGGGGCGACAGCTGGCTCTCGCAATTGAATGCCGCATAATCTCTATCTCGCAAATTGGAAGAAGGTCAAGCAATCTTACTGTCGGAGGCCGTGTGGATGGAAAGGAACGTTTACTGACTGTAGATACGGGTGCATCTCATTCCATCATTCGATCAGATTTAGTCAACAAGAAGATAAGACCATTGCTTGGAGCAAGATTACGTACAGTCACGGGAGAGGACACCCAGGTAATTGGAGAAGTAAAATTTGAAGTAGCAATTGGGAACGTCACGATACTACACAATTTTATAGTGGCAGAGATTGTTGATAAAATCATAATTGGAGTGGACTTCTTAATCGACCAAGGCATCAAGATCGATATGCAAAGCAAGACGATGCGATATAAGAACATGGATGTGCCACTTAATTTCGGCTACGAGAGGGGCCACATCAGTAAACGAGTGCTGGTGGAAGAGAGTCAGCAAATACCACCAAAATCAGAAGCAGTCATCTGGGCAAAGGTTGATGGAGATTGTGGGACAAACAAATTGTGGGTTGTCGAAGCAGCAAACAAATCAGCACCGAAAGTACTTGTAGGAAAAACCCAGGCTATGACAAAACAAGATGGGCGTATTCCGGTAAGAGTACTCAATGAGTTGAAGTTACCACTCAAACTGACCAAAGGAGCTATTTTGGGAAGATGCCAAGAGGCTGAAGTAGTTATTAACTGTGAACAGCTCCACGAACACGTTTCATCTAGTAATACTGATCTTTCAAATGACTATTTTGGGAAGATGCCAAGAGGCTGAATTAGTTATTAACTGTGAACAGCTCCACGAACACGTTTCATCTAGTAATACTGATCTTTCAAATGACATCACGGCATGGACGGAGGGGCTAGAGTAAGATTAACAGAGTAAGGCAAAGCAACTGCTCCTAAAGTACGCAAACATATTTGACCAGGATGGTTCCAAACCAGGCCGCACCAATGTTGTGAAACATCAGATTGACACTGGAGACGCGAGGCCGATACGTCAAGCTCCTCGTAGTGTTCCACTGGCCGAGCGGGAAGTTGTGAGTCAAATCGTACAAGAAATGAGCGACAGCGGAGTCATCGAACCAGCTAGTCCATGGAGCTCACCTGTGGTACTTGTGAAGAAGAAGGATGGGAAAATGAGGTTTTGCGTGGACTACCTCAAGTTGAACGACGTCACGAAAACGGATAGCTACCCATTGCCAAGAATTGACGACACTCTAGACTCGCTCTCTGGTACGAAATGTTTTTCCACACTGGACTTGAAAAGTGGCTACTGGTGAGTGGAGGTGAAGGAGGAAGACAAAGAGAAAACAGCCTTCGGCGTCAGAGGTGGTCTTTGGCAATTTACAGTAATGCCTTTTGGACTTTGTAATGCACCAGCTACTTTTGAGAGACTAATGGATCAGGCATTGAAAGGACTACATTGGAAGACATGCTTGGTGTACCTGGACGACATCATCGTATTGGGCAAGAACTTTGATGAACATCTTAAGAACTTGGAGGAAGTTTTCCAGAGAATAGCTGGCGCTGGTCTGAAACTAAGTCCCAAAGAGTGTTCGCTATTTAAAAAGAAAGTAAATTATTTGGGCCACAAGGTAACGACAGAATCTGTACAGCGAATGAAAGTTTAGAGGCAGTAAAGGATTGGCCAAGACCACAGATCTTGCATGAATTAAGAAGTTTCCTTGGGCTGTGCACATATTACCGCCGATTTGTACCAAACTTTTCCAGCGTAGCCCATAGCCTCCATGAGCTTACAAGAAAAAATAAAGCTTTTGAATGGAAGAAGGAGCAAGAAGTGGCTTTCCAAACATTGAAGGAACGTTTGTGCACTGCCCCAATGTTGGCATATCCGATTCCAGGAGCAACATTTATTCTAGATACAGATGCGAGTGGATATGCTATAGGAGGCGTTTTATTACAACTGGTCGATGGACAGGAGAAGGTAGTTGCATATTACAGCCGTACGATTGGAAAACCAGAGAGGAACTATTGCGTTACACATTTTCACAAATACCTCTACGGCCAGCGATTCCGCGTCATCACCCAGCGCTGAAATCGCTTCTGCAGTTCCGTAATCCGGAAGAACAATTGGCACGGTGGATCGAGCGACTAAAAAGCTATGACTTTTCCATTGAGCACCGAAAATGTAGTACCCATGGAAATGCTGATGCAATGTCACGAAGACCATGTAGTTTGGAATGCAAGCACTTTTCAAAGGCCGAGGCTAAAGAAGACATCATAGATGTCCGGCTAATGACTATAACGTGTACGGATGAATGAGACAAGGAACAACTAAGAAAGTGTCAGCTAGAAGATACAGATCTGTCACATGTTATGAAGTCATGGCCAGATGAAGCAGTATATTTCAGGTGCACCATTTGAAAGGATCGCCATGGATGTCGCAGGTCCATTTCCTACTAGCAACCGCGGAAACAAATACGTACTGTTGGTTATGGATTATTTCAGTAAATGGCCAGAGGTATACCCAATCCCAAACCAAGAAGCGGAAACAGTAGCAGAAGTGGATACAAACGGTTGGGTTGCAAGGTATGGTGTACAAATGGAGTTACATACTGACCAAGGGAGGAATTTTGAATCACCTGTATTCCAAGAAATGTGTAAGAAGTTGGGCATGCGAAAAACATGGACAACTGCATTGCATCCTCAGTCCGATGTTATGGTGGAACGTTTCAATAGAATATTGGAGGAGCATTTAAGGAAATTAGTAGACAAGTACCATATGGAGTGGGATACACACATATCATTATTCTTGATGGCTTACCAGTGCATGGCTGGCAGTGCATGAGACAACGGGTCAAACTCCCGCTAAGGTAATTTTTGGCAATGACCTTCGACTGCCAGCTGTTTTGAAGTTGGAATAGATGCCGATGCGGAGAGAAATGTCAAGAAATCCACTGGTGTCTTGGAAGAAGAGCTGAGAGAGATACACGATCTGGTAAGGCAACGAGCAAAGATTATGAGTGACAAGATGAAAGCGAGATACGATAAATCAATTAATTCGGAAGGGTTTCAGGAAGGAGATTTGGTGCTGTTATACAACCCACAACGAAAAAAAGGTTTGTCCCCGAAATTGTAGTGTAATTGGGAAGGCCCATACATAGTTGTAAAACGGATCAACGATGTAGTGTACCGCATACAAACCATTGGCAAACCACGAACCAAAATGAAAGTGGTTCATTTGGGAGGGCTGGCAGCGTTTAGATCGAGAGATTTGTCTGATCGGGACGATCAGACTTAGGTGGAGGGTAGTGTGACGAATATTGGCAACACTAAGGCATACTATCATCTCTAAGCCGATGCTAAGCAGTGACTTGTATGCACATCAATAAATCAATCATTATGTCTACATATATGTACGTACACGCAGCGGAGAAGCAACGCACAACCACATGCATATATCTGAGATACTCCCGAAAGTATGCAATGGTTGTGCAAGTGTCGCTCACAAATACACGCGCATGGGGTATGAGAGAAGCTATAAAATCATGCATCTGTAGTTACAGCTGAGTAATTTTATAGCTGATAACTAACTAGTAAGTTCTGGAAATGGAAGCGCCTACAAATATGTCAATGGGGAAACCGCACATTATAAAAGCAGCAACAGTAGAGGCGCGATAATCAGTTTGATTTAAGACGCTATCTGGCGAGAAATAGTAGTATTATTGTGAAGCACTTTAATAAGCCATTTTGCATTACTAAACAGTGGAGTTATTTATTCAACAGTTTAGTGATTCGAACATTAGTAGGAGATTGCAAATAAGAGGAATTTCAGTAAATTCGTTACATTATATTTCAGTTTTTAATTGTGAAAAATGTTAGAAAAGTTACCAACGAATGGGAAAAATAATTTCACTTGCAAAGTGTGCCAACACCCTTAGCCAAAGCAAATGTCAAATTCTTCTTCTTATGATTTGCTTGGAACAAAATTTGGGAGATGGCTACTTTTCAATATCAGATGGCGCCAGTGTCGCTCATTCTACCGTTCTCCATAAAAATGCGTGCAATCTACTCATAATGCATAAGCTTGTGTTAAACTCATCTATATGAAAAAGTGCTTATGTGTCGGAGCTATTATTTCTGATAAGTATAACAGCAATAAACCGCAGAAATCACTCTAAATGAGCTACTGACTGCTGTTCGACCAGTGCTAGATATTCATCAGAACCTGAACCTAAACAATATGTAAAGGCCTTTGACAAAAGGGGCGAATGTTTCAAATACATTTCTAAGTCAAAAGATGAAATATGGGATTTTCTATGGCCCACAGTTAGACAACCAGTTTGCGATACAGAGTGCACTAGCCGCATGAAAGCATCTAAAAAAGCTATATGGGATGAGTTCTTTTGGGTTATAAAAACTTTTTAGGAACCAGGCAGCTACCTAATTTCTCTGAGGATATAGACCAACTGATGTCACACTTTCCAAATCTGGGTGTAAGCATGAATATCAATATACACTTTCTCTATAGCCATCTAATTTGATTGATAAAAAAAAAGGTTTACTTATTTAAATAAAAAATATGTTTACTAAAAACTTTATTAATTAATATTTCGGAAACTAGAGCTGCTAGGAAAAAACTGCTTGAAATAATTGTAAAAAGGATTTTAACAACCATACATAAAATCCCATGCAACAGAACCTGTGTTGACCAGTGTTATCATTGAAATTATCTACTTTTAAATATAAATCATAGATAAATGCATAATTTGCAATGAAATATTAATCGTGACTACAAAAAAATAAAGGACATACTGACCCTTAAAAATTTGAAAGAAGACAATTCAGGTGAAAACACCCACGACCATTGCTTAACAAATGTAGTTGAACAGTAGCTGAAGTTAAAAAAGTGAAGTAGTAAGTCCAATTAATGGTTAAAAAAGAGCGCAGACTCACGACTAACTGATTGATTGATCGAGTCATTTATAGATTTACAACAGCGAGCACAAAAATAGCGGTGGCAATTGTTTTTGTTTTTATTTTGAATAATTCAAAAAAAGGACATGAAGTTTGTAACTGAAACTATGCAAACTAATCCCAAAAACGTTTCCAAGAAAATTATACGAAAATCTCGGACTTGTTATTCAGAGTTTTCTAAAATTTCGAGAATGCAGTGTTGTAGCCCAATCGATTTTAGTCTAAAAAAGTATAAGGAATAAAAAAAAATTTCAAAAATCAATGCGAATATTGAGAGGTCTATAACTTTTACTTTGTTCAACTGAAATGGATTGGGCTACCAATTGCATACTCAAAAAAATTCTAAAAGTGCGGAATTTTCTTGTTTTCTTTTTTTTTTCTTTGAGATTGGTTTGCATAGTTTCAGTTACAAACTTTATCAAAGTTTTTTCTTAAGTTCTCAAAATAAAATTAATTTAACTGACGAAAAAATGCTACTGCTACTTTCGTGTTCGCTGCTGTATGTCAAATTTATGAAGCTTTTGTAATTGGCACTGATGGGTAAGTCAGGGCGGATGTGAGCCATTGGCCTAATGGCGAAAGTGACTCCAGTAAAGACAGAAAACCATTTAGATAAATTTCATAATTAAACGTTGTATCTAGGCAAAGTCAAACAGTTAGGGGAGAAGTGAAGAATTTTGCATTATACACAGGACATAACTGACCACTAATGTGAGGATGTACGTTTTACTCAATCTTTTAATGTATGTTAAGGTGAAGAAATCACAAAAAAGATTGCATCAGCAATTTAATTTGCTATTTTTCTCCCGCGATTTAATAAACTTCCCTTTGCGGAGTGTGTCACCTACGTATAGAATTCGCAGGTGGGCTATTTACATACATATATCAAAAGCTTTTTTAATGCTGGAATTTCAAAAAACAAGTGACAAATAATTTGATATTAGAGAAGCTCAAGATAAAAACTTAAAAATTTATTAGAAATGCATCATTTTTTGTTAGTAAATTAAGAAGCTAAATGGCAGGGTGATGATGGATACTAATTAAAGGACATCTTTACATGTCCATAACTGATTTAAGATCGGCCCATTATCACTATCATTACTTGCCGCTTAACAGCCTGCAAATACACTTAACTTTCTTCTAACAAATGTATTTGTTTGCCAAAACACTTTTAGCTTTTAAATGTTAGCATTATTCTTTGGCTCTCTTGTGTTTTAATAATATTTGCATAGCATATTTACGAAACGTTTTATGAATGTGCTTGATTCATTGCTCGTTGATTGACGACTGAACCACTACCACTACGAACATAATACTCTTACTAACACAATCACAGTTTCTGTTTTGAAGAGCCCAGTTCTGAAGCATTTTCATGTAACTTACACCGGGGTATGAACCTGTGACCTTCGTTACGAGAGACAAACAGTCCCCAACCCATACCACTGTCGCTGTCTCTTTCCTTACTCATCGAAATAATTCGATTATACATTTTGTCTAATTGTTTATAATCACCTTCTTTCTTAAGTAATAAAATAAGTTCATATTTGCAATTCAAACACCTGCTTATTAAGTTCTAATTGCTACCTAATACATACTTTGTACACATACACTACGAGCTAAAATTGTATAGTAAATAAACACTAGTCAACAACCTTGAAAAAAAAAAGCATAACTTACTGAAGAAGACTTTGGGCATGAAATTTCTACAGCAATAATAATGGGGACCTCGTAACAGTCGTATAGAGCGCGCTTAACTTATGAGGGTAAAACAGCTCGTCATTGCTTGATAGCGAGGGAGATGACGAATGTGATACTCCAATTTACCTGTCACCCAACGCCCAGATGTTCAGTGTGAGTTTAAGCTGCAGTTAAGTTGAGATTAGTTCACTCCTAGCATTTTGGCCGCTACAATAAAATTCAGTAAATAAAATGTCCACTGAACGTAATATGCAATTTGCTAGGGAAATGAAAATCGCAATATCTTAGACAAGTTTTTCAAAAACGTCCTATCTCAGGATTTATTTCAAATTTCATTTATTTCTCAGAATTTGATTGCATAACGCCTTATATCTGAATTTTGGTCACAACAGCCTTATCTCACGTCAAAATGTATGCTCATATAGGGCGTTTTAGAAAAAATTCTGAGGTGGAATTTTTTAAATAAAACTCTGAAGTAGGGCCTTTTCCAAGCAAAATTTGAAATGGGTTGTTTTTAAAAGTTTGTGTCTGATTATAATATAATATTCCACTCAGCAGTCGATGTAGAAAGCTATCGCAGTACACGTTTGGTAGCACAATAGTTTTTGGGTGTAAAAGCCAGGATCTCATAAGCTTAAAATGAAATAAAAAAAGTTGTATTTGAAATTGAAAAAATTCCATTTCATTTTCACATACTTTCCGTATGCAATATTTACTGCACAAAAGAGATTGATTGTTTACAAAAATTGCATCAACAACTGGAAATGCCACTTCATTTCAAGTTTTATCCTGATAAAAAATTTGATTGAATTTTAATCCTAGCTGCTCCTGTTTTCAAAAAATGGCTTATTTTTGGCATTTTTGTGCATATGGGCAAAACCTGGATTACGGACGCGGCTGTCGCCTCATTTAAACCTGCATAAAAGGGATCATGAGGTACGCACTGAATGGATTATGGAGTAGTGGTGGAAGTTTATTTGGTCTGTCCCGCGATATTCTGAATCTGACATTAAGCAGCTTTCTTTCTTTAGATCTTCAAGTTTCTATCATGGGAACTGCTGCGATTTGATAGCGTCATAGTCAGGAACTTGCAAAAAATTGTATTGTATTGTACGTTAAAAACAGATATGTGGTCTAGCCTGGAAGGTGCATCAAAAGTAGAACTTGATTATAGAGCGATACTTATAGAGGCAATTGTTTTCACTCAATTTTGCGTAGTTCAATATTTTTCTCATAGAAATCGGGGATGATTTGGATCAGAAATGAGTTTACTTACTCTACACTCCAAATATCGAGCAAGCAATATTGGGGTTGGTGACAAATACCAAAATTGAATGGGCGATAAAAACTTTCGCCAAGGTCAAATCGCGGGGTCCAGATGGGATATACCCTGCTATGTTGCAAATGGTTTAGGATAATCTTTGAGGATTGCATAAAACTGTATATCCAGCCTTAAAAAATTGGATTGGCTTCATGTTAAGCTGCAGAATGACCACGTCGCAATGGGATCTATGAGGCCAAAAAATCTGTAAACAGAGGAACGCTGGTCATCAATTGCTAAGGCGGTTCAATAGAGGATCAGTGAAATTCACGGCGTATGCAGATGACGTTTCAATCATCATAGGGGGCAGGTGGGCAATTCATGGCACTCCAATTTATTAACCGCAAGGAAAAAAACTTTCTTCCGTTCTCTGGCCATTCGCGACAGCCATTCAGCTATTATTTGACAGGTAGGTATGGCAATCGAGGAATAAAAAGATTTTTCACTTGTAGCAATTCACAATGATATTTACTCAATTTTCTCTATCCTGTTCGATTGTAATTATTGCGTTTTGATTTGGAGCTCATCATTTGGAGTATAAATAAAAAGATCTTTTTATGAGCCAACTCTGGTGCAGGCTACGTTGGCCATGACTGCATTTGAGCTTTATTGATGGACATTGCGAAAGCCAACCTAATAGGAAATTGAAGGCATTTAAAATGGAAATGCATATCTGCCGGTATCAATGGAATCCTTGGTATGAAAACTTTGTTGTTTTCGAAATTTCCAGATAAAATGATTGCTTCAATTACATTTGGAAAAAAGTTTGTGTTGATAAACCTTGTCCCTTTACACAAGAGCGGATGATCCAAAGATCAATAGATGAAAAATGATTCCTGATGACTCCAAGGACTTAAGAAACTCAACCGAATTATGCACAGCTTGGGATTCTTCCGCGACTATGTCAATGGATTGATAAGTTGTTAGTTCGTTATGGTTATGGTTTATTCATTTTTTCTTCCATCGTAACATAGTAACTTAAGTTAACATCATTTATATTGAAATATAAGAAAAAAGGTAAAGCATTCTGTAAAATATGATATAATAGTGTTGAATGCTATAACTACATAAATTATCAAATCTAATGTGTGGGGTTACAATGGCACTTAAAAAGCAATTAAAATGAGTATGTATGTAAATATCGAAATAACAAATTTTTTTTAATTCAGGGACAAATTATAACAGGGTGCAGCAAATTTTTGATATCAGTATGTGAAAACTCGATAAAATAGGATTTTATGTTTCGTAAGAAAATTTCCAAATTTCTAATGAGTCGTATATTAGCAGGCAGAGCATTGAGCAATTTACAAGAGACTATGGTGAAGATGTTACCAAAATGAGTTGTTCTGTACGCAGGGATAACCACTAAACCATGAGTGTTGTATCGATGCTTGGTAGTTTTCTTGGGTTTTGGCATTCATGATTTTAAAATCCTTATTAGGTGCCAAAATTGCCCTTTATCGATGCATTTTTAGTTTTTATAATTCAATGTTACGATTCCATAGTAGTGTACACTTTCAATTTGTCAGGCCCAGCTTTTCCGCATGCTGAACTTGTACTTCAAGTTTATTTGTTTGAATTTTATATCTATAGACAAAAGATTTAGATATACAGTTAACAAAAATTTTTAACGGCGGCAGATTAATAAACGTTGAAAGGGATAGCAGCCAAACCCAAATCTGCAGTCAAACTTTAGGTGTTAAAATAACGCCTCCTTTTTCCCAAATCCACATTTTACTGGAGGTGTTAGGACTTAACGTCATATAGGTCGTTACCAAATTTCATTATTCTACAATTACTACATCCAGAGATACATATGCAGTATCAAAAATTCCATTTGTATGGGAGGGGTCACGCCCCTTTAATGTATCGAAACTATTTTTATCCTATGACCATCCTTGGAAGGTTTCTAATGAGTGTTTTCAATTTGGTTGTGATCGGTCAATCCGTTTAGAAGGCACCCCATCTATACCTACAGACATATATGAGCCGTTTATTTTGAAAGTGGCATAAGTCATTTCATGTCGTTTAGGTTCAGTGGTAATTTGTTTGTATCTCTCCTCGCCTCCAGTTTTTTAGAGTCCAATATCCAAAAGATGCAATTCTTATTATTATTTTATAATTGTAGAACCATCTATATATGCATTCGTTCAAAAATAACAATGCATTTAAGACCATGAGTTGGAAAGGACTTATGCCACTTTCAAAATAAACGGCTCATATACATAATTTGAATTGCATCTATATAGATATCCCATACAACCTATTATTCAAAAAAGAGATTCATTGTCATAGCAATCTCATGTTGAAAACAAGTAACAAGTAAAACTACTAGTTCGATTTTCGTCAGAAAATTCTAGTTCGAGTTCTGAATAATTCGATATTTCAATGCAGGTTATTTGATAATTGCTTTAGTAAAACCCTACAAATGCTAATTTTGTTTATTGAATCTGCTAATTGTGTGTCTCCTTTGATAACTTTATCGGTCAATGACAGCCCATTAATATCATTTGATTTCTTTGGTATTGTATACTTATGTGGTTTCTTCGGAAGAATGTTTAACGTGTCCATACATACATACATACATAAGTGAAAATTAGTACTAAAGTTGAATATTCAATATTAAGATTCTATTTGAAAAAAAACCCTGGTTTTATATTTTCTGAGTAAAGCGCGGTATCCAGATCATTTTTATTTAAAAACATGTATTTTCCCTTATTTACATTCATTTTCTTTATAAAATTTCTTTCGATATGTGGTCTGAAAGAATCAGTTGAAACTTGCAAGGATTTCTTAAGAATGTTCGAGAAGTACTTCCGAACTTAAATTTTTATAAAAAATTTACAAGTTTTCCTATGAGAGGAAAAAAATGTTCTCGATACCGAGCTTAAAATAGTGTAACGAATTTACTGCGATTCCCCTTATTTGCAATCTTCTTCTAACGTTCGTATCGCTAAACTGTTGAATAAATAACTCCAATATTGAATAATGGAAAAACGGCTTTTACTAAAGTACTTCTCAATAACACTTATACTTTGCAACTAACTTGCTTAATAACCAAACTGACTGATAGCTTAAATGAAACTGATCTATTGCTTAACTGAAACTGCTTACTGCGCCTCTACCGTTGGTGCTTTTATACTCTGTGATTTCCTCGTTGCATCTTCTAGGCGCTTCCAGAATTTACTTATAGCGTTTTCTGGCTAAAGTGTTACGCTTTTTGTACGCCGTGCAAGGGTTGTTGTTCTATTCTAAAAATCAGGCAACGCCTTTACAGGGTATTTCGTTCTTTTGTGAAAATTGTTGCCTGCTCGCAACGCAAAAGCGTTGCACTTTTACCCTGTATAAAATGGCGGAGTGGCAGTGCAACTCTGTGAAACTCTCAATTCGCTCTTAAGTTCCACATATACTCTGTTAATATGAGTGCACAAATCACCTACCCAGATTGCGCATTCAAGAGTTCAAAATTGCTTCGTCCTGCGCATCTACGTCACAGTTGACTGTTTGAGAGAGAGAAAAAAAAACAAGAGCTAAAGGAAAATGACGTAAGAATTGCCCATAAAAAAGAGCTGATCTAATGTTTACATGCGCAATCTTCTTGGTGATTTGTGATATGAGTGAATATGGTGAGTTGAAATGTTCTTTGTATGCACTATAAATGTTGAACATTTTCTGGGGTAGGAGTAAAGCCCCCATTACTGATACTTAGCATTGACTTGACTTGACTTAACTTGGCAACTTAGCCACGATTATACTCCACTTGGCGCATAATATCTGGCATCATAATCAGCGTTGAAATTTATTTTTAAATAAATGTCAATTTGTATGACAAAATGTCAAAATGAAATGGAAACAAACAAATGGCATCTCAAAATGTAAACGTCACTTAGAACTTACATAGAAAATCAAAATTCAACAGACTTCTAAGTCAAGTTAAGTTTTGAGTAATCAGTAACATGCAATGTTAATTTAACAGAACTGTAAATGACAGTTCGCAAGCCAAGTCAAGTCTATGCTAAGTATCAGAATGGAGCCTTAACTCTATTAAGCTTTACCATTTACTTAGACAACAATTTATTTCAGAAAAGAAAACGCTGTTAGTTACTGCCATATAATTATAACTACAGATGCACGTGAATAGCTTCTCAGATGCGCGTGTATTTATGAGCGACACTTCCCCAATTACAATTACATACTTTTGGGAGCATCTCAGATAAGATATCTGCATGTGTTTGTGCATCTCTTCTCCGCTGCGTGTACGTACATATGTGTAGACCAGGCATGCTTAACTAACGAAACGATATCATTTCGTTACGATAATTAACGTTAATAAACGAAACAAAGTCATTTCGTTTCGTTTATTAACGTTAAGAACGTCAAATTAACGAAATGATTTTGTTTCGTTTTCTGCCATATCAAAACGAAATCAAATCGTTTATGTTGATTATTAATTTCAAACTATGCTGGCAAAGCTGATTGATGGCGGAGTCATTAAAAGTGAAAGCATTAGCCAAGCTGATTGCAACTTTTCTCATGAATTTTGACAGTACGAACATTTCTCAGAGTATTTTTGACATTACCACCAACGTATTACACAAACAAATTACAGTTTGTGTGTGTATGTTCGCTCCATAATAATTTACAAAAAAGAAAAACACCAAAAAATTAAAAATTTTATTTTTGCTACATTTGCAGTAAAAGATAATACGGTTTGTGGTTAAGTGTAACATCTGTGAATAGTTCCGCATGCATTTTATTTTGATTGCCTAAAGAGTTAGAGAGTTAACTATTTTTTGTAAAGGCGTAATATTTTTTTGGGACTGCTGACAAATGTTTGCTTAATGAATTAAGTGGCTCTGTTTAAAAAGGAAAACTTAATTATATCATTAAAGGAACTTGGGATTCGATTAAGTTTCTGTGTGAAATTGTTGTTATATTGCAGGAAATGTGAGTGATTTGTGTAAATTAAAAACGTGTGTTGCTAGTTTAATTATTGAAATAGCAAATAAATTCCGGTATTCGGAAGTGATGTTGTTTTTGTTGTTGTAGCTATAAGGACACTCCCCGAAGGCCTTGGGGAGTGTTATCGACATTGATGGTTCTTTGCCGGATGCAGATCCGGTACGTTCGGTAACAAGCACCATTAACACACCAGCCCGGCCATCTCGGGAACGATTTAGTATGACCACATGAAATCTTCAGGGCCATTCCGCCCTCCTACCCCCTAGATCCGTGAGGAGCTTAGGGTCGCCAGAGCCGCGGCTGTTAAAGTTACGATTCGCCACGGGTAGGTGAGGTTGACAATTGGGTTGGATAAGCTATATTTTGCGCTAGCAACGCCTTGAAAGGGTTGCGCTATACAACCCCTTGAATCAGTTTGGCATTTTAGTCGCCTCTTACGACAGGCATACCTACAGCGGGTATATTCTAAGCCCCCAGACCCCCTTCGGAAGTGATCATTGTTTAATGTGGATTCGATATAGAATAGTACAATGAGGCAGGCTTTGAATAAAAACATAATATTTATGTAGGTACTTAAATCGAATACACCAGCATATACCCACGAGCGCAGGCTTTTAAATTTCTCCATTCGCATTTTCTTAGAGCTTGGGATTAAAAAGAAAATCTGGGAATCTACAGTGAAAAAATTCCATGCGCTAAATCTGAAATCGCACTGCGCTGCAAAGCAAACAATGTAATAAACTCCACCAAATAAAGCGAATTCGTATTTTTTATTTACTGATTAAATGAAATACCTAAAATAATTTAACTTAAGGAAGTAGTTAAATTGATCTTAACCATTTCATCCAAATATCATTTTTGGTGGATTTTGAGACTTTGGTATAGCTTCACAATTCACCGTTATGACACTAAAGTTATAATTCCTAGTACGTTTAAAAATCAGACTTAGATTACAATCCCATGTGTAATGCCTCTTATTGCTAATAGAAAATGCTCGTTAATTTTAAAACTAGCTAGCCCCAAGATCTTTGTTTCAATAATGGCTGGCTGTGAAATCGAAATTAACCCTTTCTAACTTTAGAAGAATTTTATTCTTAGGGTTTTTTTACAAAAGCTAAAAAATGTTTCAAACGTCATTTTATGATAGCGTTCTCAATCTAATTATCGATGGGATTCCAATGTAAATTGAATTTGCACTAGTTCCCTTATCATTCTCAACTCGATTACCACTATAGTTTTCTAGCTATTTTCTCGAGGCAAGAATACAATAGTTTTCTTTCATTAGAGACCGTGTTTGCTGGGATATAAATTTACAAATTTTGGAGGAAGCCTCAATTTGATATCTTAAGTTTTATTAATCGATTATTCGAATAGTCGACCATCACAAGCTCTAGTACAAAACCTCCAAACTTTTTTGTATGTACATATGTTTACAATATTGTTTGATATCAACATACATACTTATGTATGTAACACGAGAAAGCGTCGTCAACGTAAAGCTGCATGGTGCAACGCATAAGTCCACTGTGATAAAATTCAATATTTGCAGAGATTGTATAATAACTATGCAAAGATGTGTATATTTTTAACAGAGAATCATCTATGCTGCTAGAGGTTCTGCTGCTACAGCCAGTCATTTACATCGTATTTAACAGCGGGCAGTCTGCACCACCCAACTGGTGTGTTTAACGGTGCTTGTTGGCGCTTAATCGCACACAAACAAACGTGTATTCGTTTTAACAACAACAACATTTTACATTATTCTCTTTCTCTTTGTTACAAATTTTAAAGCTTTGCTCAGTACTTTGCCAACTATTGCAGTATTTGTATAGAAGTGTTTGAATTTTTTTTAAGTATACGCCGCGCAGCATCATGGCCAGAGAAATCTCACATTAAATTTCAGTGCTTGACGGCATTTTAAAACGAGAAGGTGTTAATAAAGAATCTGTGGCCGCTCTCATAACCAACAAGCCGTAATGTACCGTCAAATCGAAACGAAAAGAAAATTTATAAAAAAATAACTTAAAGCTTTTGGCTAGCTCAAAGCTCAAGGCGTATATACATAGTGATTTGTTGTTGTAGTGTACGCGTAAATGTTAAGATTAAATTCGATTTAGTAAGATTAGAGAGGTAGTAAAAAAAAAAGAAAACAACACAATAATAACAAAAAAAATTTTATTGCAATATTTTGTATAAAAGCCGACCGCAGCGATCGAACGCATTTTATTCGATTTAAATATTCAAAGCAATTACACACGTAAACAGCACGTCACACAGCTCACGCGCGGTTAATGACGATGAGACAAACAAACAATAACACATTAGTGACAGTGTAAAATAAATATTTGCTCTAACAATAAAGAAAGTTGATAATATTAACTTGAATATTTTTTTCAAGTGTATTTACAAGAAATTAAGTAAAAAATTTTAAATATTTTAAAATAAATATTTTCAAAATACATTTTATGAGAAACCTAACTCGGTATAAACTTAAAAATAAAACTTTAAAATTGAACAAGGTTTTTTCACAAAATACCACATATGCACATTTGAAAAAATTCTTTAAAATTTCAACTTTTACAAACAACGATGCCCTGAGATGTTACTTTTTCTTGTAAAAAAGAAATTAAAAAAGTATTTTAATATTGAAATACTAAAAAAAATTAGGCTTATAAATTAAAAAATGTGTTTTCCGGTCTGAAAATTAATAAATAAATAAACTATATCAAACAATATTGAAGATGTTGATTTTCGTGAGCTCATTCCAAATTTAAATATTTCGACTTCATTCAGAATCCTTTCCATCGACTTCAAATAGTATGAGTTAAATTTTTTTTAAATTAAAACAAAAAATTGCTTGAAAAATTAGTTAGAAATTTTAAAAATTGCAAAAAAGTTGTTTAAAGCAAATTTGAACAAAAAATTGATTTTGAAAAGATTGGACTGGATTTGAATAGCGCAAGCTTACAAAATTTGACAAATATTAAAAAAAAAAAATGTATATATATATCAAATGTAAAAATTAAAAACATTCGATTTTGAATGTCAAAAAGGTTTATATATTAGGGTCTACAGCTTTAGTGAAAACATTTTAGTATTAGTGACATAGCCATGACTTTGGTTGACACGTGAAAATAAAAACGAGTTTGATTTTGACGGCGAGTCAACACGTTAACAGCTGACTCGCGAGTCAGACGCAGCCTATAAGAAAATGTAAAAAATATAACAAAATTTTTTTCAAAAACATAAACTTCCTTATTAATACAAAAATGCAAACGGCTTATAGTTCTTTTTAAAGGACACTTCTATAAAAAATTCTATTATTAAAACCTCTTATTTTTTATGAATCAGTGGTAAAAGTGTGTATTACAAAATAAAGAAGACTATTAAAACTACGGAACAAGTGCAGAATACATACATTTGTCAAAAAAAGCAAATAAAAAATCGGACTTTATAGAGATTTTTGTGCTGATTCCAACGGTATATTTCTTTTTTGGTGCAAAGGTTTGGAGGTAATTCCATGTCAAAAGACGAAATTATTAATTTTTCAAATCAAAATATCTCCGAAACTAGTGGATGGATTTCAAAAATTAAAAAATCGAAAAATAACTTATAAAAATACCTTTCATCTGATGTATATATATCTTTAACTTTTCTAGTCTTTATTTACCACAAATTTGAAAAAGCTCTTTTTTGCATTCGTGAACAAGCTGATATTACCTTATAATTATGTTTATTGTTATGTTAGCCGATCCAACACCGGCTGTGTCATGCACAGTAATTCTGCGTAGAACACCTTTCTGCATAGGCGGCCCTCGGCCGCGCTTATAAAAAATAACCCTGGGCTACGCCATGCCAAGTCCGAATGTGTGGTATAACCGTGGCTACCGCCATGGTGATGTCCTTCTGCGTAGTACACCCTTCTTATACGGTTGAAAAAATTTTTTTAATTTGACAAATGTATGTATTCTGCACTTAAGCTAAAACTTCCAATATATATGTAGAAAAAGCCTAACAAATTGAAAAAAAAAGTTAGGTTTAAAATATTTAAATGGATAATCTGAAAAGTTAACAAGTTTAACGAAAAGAAAATTATAACTTTGAAAAAATGTTCTAATTGAAAATAATCAATCTTAAATAATTTTAATTAAAATTGAATTATTTGTGCAAGTCGGTGCGTGATAACAGAAGTTGAATTTTGTGGACCACATGATCCAACAATTTTTGCAGGTTAAGAGCTAGAACAAAGTTTGTTTCTACACTGCTAGAGATCATTTGTTTAAATTTTGTTTTTAAAATACCCACAAAAAAGTTCTGGGCATTAATGAGTTAAAAATTTTTTAATTTCATATCTAAAAGATTTGTAGTAGAAGAAAAAGCAACAGAACAGCTTTTGAAAACTATAGGTACTTGGATAGTATTAACTAGACGTTTATGCCGATCACTTTATCGGCGGCAGCAACGGCGGAAAATCCATACTATACCGGCGGCGGCGATTTTCTTATTTAACAAAGTAGGATTTGGTCATATGTATTTAGGGAAATCGACGTTTTGGCCATTTCGGACCTCCCACGGCAACCAGTTCTATACACTGGAGTGATCCGAGGTTTTTACCAATACCAATGGCTGATATTTCAATGTAACGCAGCTTTATTTCCCGCAGATCGTTCAACAAATTTCATCCAAGAAGTAGCGAATTACCCCAGGGAGGCTTCGACCCTAACCCTGGTGTTAGGGACGAGTACTGCTGCGTCTGCCGACAAAAAATACAAATACATAAAATATCTAATGCAAAGCGTAGTTTCAACTAAGGAGGTGTTCTAGGCTAACTCGTGGTACGGTTTTAGCTATTTGCATTAATGCTGGCGAATTTTTGATCGCACCAAAGGGCGCTTTCAGTTTTTCCGGCTGCTTTTAATAGCTACAATTTCCGAAGTTCAAACAGTAGCAAATCCGACCCCAAGTCGCTACCGCATCTCCTGGCCCTAACACCGTGTGCCAGTACAGAACCTATAGGACTGCGACATCGAATTCATACCTTCGTCCTAGAAGCTCTAGGTGTAGCTAAGAAGGCTTTCTTGTGGATGTTTTTCTCGCTCCATGCTGCCGATCTACATAGCGCACAAGGGACTATTCCAATCACCAGTGAAACAACTTGAAACGTTAAGGAGTAACTATTTGGCAAAGGATACTGCCATCGAAATCATAAGCTGTCCGAGTTGTTATCATTGCGTAACTCATAAGTGAAAATCGTATAGTCCTCGGCTACACTACATAATTTCAATTTTACAAGTGGGCGCCCTACTTCTTTATGCTAAAACTGTATATGGTACGTTAGGTTGAACTGTCCAGTTAATAAAGACCTCCCATAGACTGAATGTGTCCATAGTGTTGCCGGAATTTGTTTGACGACCAAAAAAAAACACCAATCAGGTGGCAGAACTTATGCGGTAGAATAACTCCGTCCTTTTGGCAAATACTAGAAGTTTTCTAGGACCTAGCTTAATTGCTGCCTCGGGATCTGGCAACTCTGCCGCCCCTAACAGCTGGTGCCTTAACCTGGCGAGCACAGAACACAAACAAAGAACGTCTACCGTTTCTTGCTGCAATACCTACAGCTGCTATTTCTGTATAGGACCCTGGATAACATTTTTACAAATTTCCAGACATTTGTGTTCGAAACATTGAAAGTGAAGGCGACCAATTTTAAATTCGTAAGTTAATAGTTATGATATAAGGGTTCATTATGGTTGACCGCGTAACTGCAGTTTGCCGACTAGTTCGACTGCCCACTACGTTATGGTAGTAGCAAAGCCGGTCATTTGTGCGACTGTTTTGGGAAAGCTTTGGCTTTACCACTTTTAGTCTTCTTGGGAAGGTCAGAGTCTCACCTGGTAATTATATGTGCCTACATATTCACATTTGTACCTGAAACCGTAACATGAAGGTGATATTTAAACTTGGTTTGAGCAGTTATAATCATGGCATCTTGGAGTGGACTAGTTGTGGGTTGGGCCGCCAACTTTAAGAAATACCAAGTCGGGAGACTTGGGCTTTGGTAATGATCAAGCGTGAAAATCGAAATTAACGTTTTAGATGATATTTTATAGTTTCGCAAATAAACAACAGAGGTTTGAATATAAAGCCAAGTAATTTTTCGAATCCTTCTCATACATACATATTAAGCTGGGTTGATTTGTATGGACGAATGTTAACCCATATCGCGCCATCGATTTTTCGATAGGTTTTGGGCTCAGGAAAAAAAAGTTCCACTAAGCATACCCAAAAAAATAATTTTCGAGCCTGCAAAATTTGGGTTTTTTTACTTTTTTTTTTTTCTTTGAATTTTAAGGTTTTTTTCATGACCTACTTAAAAAATTGTCATTTGATTTTAAAATTTTCACGTATACCCTGTCCGACTCAAAATTGTCCGCTAAAAACTTTGGCGATAACATTTTTTTGAAAAAAAAAATATTTTTTGGGTTTTGAGGAGTGTTTTGGTTAAAAAATTTATTTTTTCCCCATTTTTTTCTAAGCGTTTCTTCAGAAACGTACAAAAGTGTTGCCGATGAAAACGAATTTGTCTCATAGTTCCTATCCCACTTAAAATTATGCGATAAAAACGTTGGCATTCAGTTTAAAAAAAAATTTTTTTTTTCGTTTTTGGAACTTCTTTTGGTCGAAATCGATTTTTTTCATTTTCTAGGCTCCAAATCATTTTTTATGTATATGTTTCCGTTAGACCCACCAATAAGTATACCAAAATGATCAGGGGACGAGCTAAGTTGATTTAGCCATGTCCGTCTCTCCGTTCGTCCGTCCGTCCGTCTGTCCGTTTGTTTGAACGCAAACTAGTCACTCAATTTTTGCGATATCTTGATGAAATTTGGTAAGCAGGCATATTTTGATGAGGGATTCGACATTTGTCGCAATCGACCGGATCGGACCACTATAGCATATACCTCCCATACAATCGATTGTTCAATAAGAGGGTTTTCGCCATTTCTGCCCCATTTCTGCCTCGTTTTAACAGCTAGCAACATCAAATTTTACCACAAGCTTACGTATTGGGCATAGATGGTTGTCTGAAAAAATCGTCAAGATATAAGTCAAAAAACTAAAATTTGCAGGCTCAAAAATTATTTTTTTGGGTATGCTTAGTGGAACTTTTTTTCCTGAGCCCAAAACCTATCGAAAATTCGATGACGCGATATAGGTTAATAAATCGACCCAGCTTAGTACATATATCTTCAACTTAAATATGTGATGAGAATCATTTTAAAGAGGTATATAAGCCGCACTGAGTCTCCGGGCGAAAACATGAGGGTTCGCAACCCTGACTTGGAGTAACTATAGAACAATTGTTTACGAAAAGAGATTCATCTGGGGTAGCCCTTCTTAAGAAAGAGTTACAAAATTTTTTGCAGAGGTACAAATGCAAAATGCTTGCAAATGCGTATTTCGTATTTTATGTATGGATCTCTCCATATCAACTGAACTTATTGAAGCATTTTGCATCACCGATTTAGCTTATCCTTTTAGTCAATCGGGATATAGATTTTTGAAAAAGTCATGTGCGACTTGGGTCAGTTTATTTGAATTCACTGTTCTTTATTAATTTTCTGAAAAACTATGCAAATTATCTTAATTTATTATATATCTTTTCTTGTAATGTTTT
Source organism: Eurosta solidaginis (assembly GCF_040869045.1). Classification (NCBI taxonomy): domain Eukaryota; kingdom Metazoa; phylum Arthropoda; class Insecta; order Diptera; family Tephritidae; genus Eurosta; species Eurosta solidaginis. The sequence continues at coordinate 1,723,060 of NC_090321.1, forward strand.
AATAACTTGGTGTAATCGATAATGCAAAAGTCGATGGTATCTTTTATGGCATTGCAAGCGCCTATTCTTTTTTAATAACTTTTGAACGGTTACAAAAAGTAAAATTTCGCAATCGGATTCGTATAACTGGCAGTGATGCACATCTGTTGATTCCCCTCTTGACCAAATTGGGAAAATTTTCGACATAAACAATAAACGGCCTAGACAGTCTTAAATGAGTAGAAAATATAGTAACGCGCAGAACGCTGCCGCCGCGCCGATATTTATTACATTCGTCGGCGGCGTACAAAAACGACCAATATCGGCGGCGTTTATGGGCGACGTATTTTCTAGCATAAACCTAAAACAAATTTTAGAAATTCAATGCCATAATTTTAAAAAAATAAATATACTAAAAAATAGCTGAATTCTATTCGGTAAACTAAAGAAACCGAATTAAACAAAATTTTTATTAAAAACAAAACAAAAATTACAAATCATATAAACGAAATTTAGCACCACGAAGGATTAAAACATTCAACTTTGAACATAGAAATAAGAAAAAATTTGCTACATTCTTCAACTTTAAAAATGAATTTCACGCGTCAACTGTCAGAAATGAGTGCCAGTGAACTTAATGAAGCCATTGATGATACCAACTTCCCGCAGGCACACGCACTTTCACGTGGGCGCAACAATAGCATATGCTCGTCAAGCTCCGCTTCGGGTATAACTCCCCTGAAGGATCGTACACACTCGCACACAGATGAAGTGTCAACAACCAACACGGATACAACAGCTCTTACAACAAGCGTTAATGCCAAAGTGCTAACAAATGATGCTGTGATTACTTCACCATCACCCGTCAGCTTTGTTCGCCCTAAATTGATGTTGAAAACGAATGGTATTATACCAGAGTCGGAGGCTGAAGCCCCGATGACACCGAAAACTCCTCGTACATCAACAACACCAGGTATGTGTAGGTCCAACACCGATAAGCACTTGAATCTGATAACTAGCACTTCAAACTTAAAGTTCCGGTATACTTATGGTATATTTAAATTTTAGGTAGGGTTAGGTTACCGAGGTCCCAGAATTCAGTTACTTCAGAAATGAGAGTGCCAAAGAACTTGTTTCAACTGGATGGCGTAAACAACCTAAGATTAACCCATGGCGGAACCAGTAACAGGTGACTGTCGGAAATCAGCTGATTGGTAATTTACTAATATGATTTGACACTTCAACTTCCGGCGCAATACAATTTTGACATTAGTCAATCGATTCACAAAAACAAAGTACATGAAATTTTTATTTATGTTTGTAGGTATGTTACCGCGCAGCCACCTTGTATGGTTCCGCCATGGCTCAACCTATGGAAAACTATTAAATAAGTAAACAATTATTTTATCGCCAATTTCTTCACTTTACAAAACTTGACTTTGTCATGGTCTAATTCCATTCAAAACTCTTCTATCTTAAGACAGACACGAAATTCAATTTCATTATAGAGATTAAATTCCCGGATTCTAAGTCGCAAAAATCCCGCGGTTACTGGACTTTAATACCGCAATTGTTGAAAATAGCATATTGATATTATTATTTTAATTGGAATGGATTAGAAAAATAAATCATCATGTTAACGTCAAAGTGGGTGCAATACTGGATATACCGATTTCAACATCGATACTTTTACAGCTCAAACTTAAATTCTTTTTTAAACTTGGGACTATCGGCATGCGCGCTATCTCCATTACAAAATGAGTGAAGTATTGCAAGTTTTAGTAACTTATACTGGATTTTCAATAGACAGAGTATCATCAATGTCGAAAGGTTGATAGCCCAGATAAGTCGCCAGTCTTTTTGGAAACCATTTCTGAGCTTCGACTTCAAAATGTTTGAAAACCACTGGATTATACCAAATATTGAAAAAAAATTTACGTACATATACGCATCGGTATCAGGTGGTTCAGATATGTTTACGTGTCTAAGGGCCAGATTATGTATGACGCCGTGACATTTTGCATCCCAATCCTTGGCATTCACATCCACCACTATATAATACCACTCACTGAGGTGAATGTCACTCACTGAGGTGAATGAATCCTCTCATATCATAAGAACTCTGGCTCAAACGAGACAATTTATCTCGTTGCGTTATATATAGATATGCCCCTTAGGGCCGGTTTTTTAGTACTTGGTTAAGCTAAGCTTAGATGATTTGTAGAGAAATATATATCTTATTCTGGATTTGGTATCAAAAATAATTCTCCAACCACTATCCAGCCCTTGAGTAATTTTGTAAAATTTTTAGTTCTCGAGTTGATATCCAACGTCTTTCTAAAAATATTCTCCAACCTTTGAGAGAAATGTTTAGTTCTCAAATTAATAACCAGCACATTTTTCTAGTTGATACCTTACATTATATATCGGATTGAGGAAGAATTGAAAAAAAAAGTCTTCAAGTTGGTACTACCAAAGCCAACATCTGTGTATTGTGAGAAATATACACCTGGTTGGCAGAAGTAATGCAGTCTTATAAATAAGAAATACATTTTTCACGTTTTATTTCATTTTTTTTAAAATACCGTAGTATTGAAATCCAACATTTGAGTCCAATTGGAGAACCACACTAATGTACAAGTTGGGAACTATCTTTTTTCCACTTAAGTTACAGCATTTTTAGCTTTTTAAAAACGTTATTCTTCTCAAGTTGAGCTACTGTTTCGAAACAACTTTTGAGATTTTAGAAGTATGCTTAGTTATCAACTTGAGCTCTAATGGTATTCAAACCCAAATGCTTTTTGGGTTTGTTCGACGCCATTGCGAACAAACGCAAATAACTGATATGTTTACTGCAGTTTAATTAAAGTAGACTGAAAAATTACAGAATAAGTTTAAGCGAAGTTTAACTGACAAACTGAGTTGAACTTGTACTGAAAAAACCGGCCTTAATAAAACAACGTGCTTATTGCTGTATTTGTTTTTTTTTTATACATTTCCTTTAATTTTGCTACTCGCTCTTGCCTAATATTGTCTCGGTATTGAGGCCAATAAGGTAACTCTATTCGAAAGAAATTCTTCCATAATTGACAAAAAAATTGATGTAATTTGACAGCTTTAGAATAGCATTTTCTTTTGGACTATGTCGGTGTGTAAACTTTATTCCAAAAAAAAATAAAAAATATACAATTTGTCTGTTAAAAAACGGAGCCAGTTTGTATTTCGTCAGGTTTTTTTTTTTTTTTTTGTTTTTCTGACAAAAGAGATTTTTCTGTTTATTTTGAAAATTTTATGGACAAATATCAACTTTTTTCGAAAATAAATGAACCAAGAACGCGCGCAATAATTCAGGTCACCATTATTATCAATTTATCTGTTAAAAAATTATTTCTGTTCGGTGTGTTTTGTTTTTAAAGTAGAACAAAAATTATAACCTGATAAATTGATAAGCACGCCTACATGAATAGCCCAATTACAAATAATCAATTTCGACTTAATTATAACAAAATAAACTATATAATGTCATATATACGTACATATGTAGGTATTGATAAGCAAAAATCAAATTAATTATCGACTTCTAGCGGAATAAATAATGCTTGGGTTTCACTAGGTCAATTTTTACCAAAAAACTTGGTCATATCAATGAAATGCTTTTTCCATCCGTTTTGTCTTCAAAGTGAGATTTAAGTGATCAATAAGTGAAAACGGCAATTGCCCAAAGGTTTGGCAAATTTGACATTAAAATTTCATTTGCCAACATGTCGACAATTTATTTTCGTTTACCATCAATCAATAATGGCACAGCGTGTGAATAACGGGAAATATTAAAACGGGCTGTAAAATATATGAGTACAAAAATTTAGCTTGGGTTTTGACAACTTGCTTTATCGACTTCGAGTCAGGTATGTGACATAATGGAAACGTATTTGATACCAAATGACCAGCGGGTCACTTTAAGGAAATTTTTGATGTCAGTTATTTTGAACTAATGAAAACCAAAGATTTTTGAAGAATAAAGATGTTGCATGCGAGTAGGTCACTTCCACCCCACCACAAACTTTAACACAAGTTTTAACATAATTTAAACACACAAAATACACTGATTGGAGTTTTAGAAAGTAAAAATTTAAATTCTGAACAGATTAGCTGAATAATTATTTATACATAATTGTTAAATTACAAATACAGACAGTGGTAGTTTAACACATTCTGCTGTAGTGGAGTGATGAATGTGACTTACTAGAGTTTTGTGAAGCTTGCTTCACACTATTTTTCGTTCATGCAACATCTCTACTTTAAAATTGTCTCTATGAAAACCAAGCATAATGATAAATTGGCCGCAGAATGAAGTGTGCTGTAATTCGGTACAATATTATTGGTAACAAATTCTCTTGGCACGCGGTTAGAAATTTGAGCCTAAATTTTAAGCCATTCATTGGTTTAAGCAATTTTTGGAACTTTTTTGTACTGAATTGGAAACCTCCGAATTTACAACTATGTTCTTTAATTTCCTTCAGTTTCAACTTAAAACATTTTTGAGCAATAAGTTTAAAATTGTTTCAAAACAAAACCAAAAAAGTGTCAGAAATCTAAAAATAGGAACTTGTATACACGTCTGGTTTTAAAGCAGACCACAAGAGACTAAACATGCTGCTGAAAATTTTCAAATAAAAAATTGTATATGTGAAAAGTGCTGCATGTCTGGATTCTTTTTCGAAACATTTTATTATAAATATAAGTTACATATATAAAGTTGTCTGACAAAGGTGGGTGGAGTAGCAGATCCCTGGCACGATGGTTCGAAACCACGCCACCGCTCAGTAGATTTTTCTGTTTTTTTTTAACATCTATCGTTTGAAATTGAAGTTCAGCTCTCTGCGATCATTTTCAGGAAGACCGTGAAACCAAGTTTGGCTCGGTCATATACATACATATTGTAACAAATTTTGGAGAATATTCCGATTATTTTACACCTTCTGCAAACGTTCGAATCGCTAAATTGTCGAATAAATAACTCCAATATTCAGTAATGCAAAATGGTCTTTATTAGACTACTTTGACAGTACTTCACAATAACACTGATACTTAACAACTAATTGCGTGTTTAAACCAAACTGATTACTGACTATTCAGCTTGCGCTGCTTTTATACTCTCCGTTGCTTCATTCGCATATTTCTACTAAAGTCTAGACGTTTCGTCTTCTAGAACTGCTGTATCTCCTGCTTGGTAATTGAGCTACATATATGCGTGTGTATGTGTGAGTAATAACTTCGGCTGATGACCACATGTATGTGTGTGAAATATCTCTTCGTTGCCTTGTATGTATGTGTATAAATGATGACTGATGTATTCATGTATACAAGTGTGGCTTGCTTCATTTTTTTGTTGTTGTGAGATTATTTACTAACAGCCTAGTGATGTCAACATTCGCCACAATATGTATATAGGACAAAAAAATTTCAGATTTAGGCTCGAACTTTTCGTATATCATTTCCAATGTATCGATACCTACTTGTATTCATTAGTACCGTTTCATCCCTAACTTCTTAAACAAGTCGGTCGAGGTTTAAAGCAGATGGCAATGTGTAAACGTTTGATATAACCTGCAGACCTTCCTTGTGCCGAACAAGCTATTCAACTACATAAGTCTGCGTTTCGTGAAGACCCTAACCAGAATAGTGGATATCAACTTTATGAAATGCCCACACCGAATTGAGAGAGAAATGATGACCCACGAATACAATGGTGACCCATACCCTCCGGTTCGGTCGTATTGTTTTATTTTATCGTCTACCTTATTAAGTAATAATCACAAGTTGAGCAATAATTGTTTGATTATCTTAATTGATACTTATAAAATCTCTTCAGTTATTTACTTAATATAATATTAAATGTTGCTTATATTTTTACTATTCCTTAAAGCTTAAATTAAGTCAGATGCTAATTTATATTGTTTTTTGTAAAATTGTTTTTTTAATCGGCTCATGCATCTCAATTTAATTGATAAGTGTTAAAATCCATCCGTGCTTGACTAAACCAGCTTTAAAATAAGCTGGAATGAGATACGGAAGAAAGATAAGAATTAGTTTGTTTCCATGGAGATTGATAGAATGACTAAAAAAAATTAGGTCGTACTAACACCTCTAAATCTATGAAACAAAGATGCCGCTGACAGTGTACACACTAAGGCATCGAATCCCAAAGATCTTTTCCAATCCCGGGATCCCGGTATTTTTCGGGATCACCAAGAAGCTGTTAACTTTGATTGTGGTTAAAAAATAGTTACGTAATGTATACAAATATGAGTAGTTTACCAAAAAACATTTATTTCAGTCCTATGTTTTAAAGCAAATTTCATAAACAAATATAAAATTTGGGTAATAGTTTGCAACAGGGCTCGACTGCTAATAAGTGTCAAAAAATTCGGGAGAGCTGTCAAACGACGCGTCTTGATCTCAATACTAATAATTTGATGGCGGAAAAAAACATTTTGAGTTGGTCAAAAGATATTAAAAGAACCGTAAAATGAGGCCGAGTCCCTCCGAATACTACCCTGTCCGGTCCAATGGTGTGAGATCAATATAAAATCCGTGCAAAATCCCGTTGAGTTCAAATTTTTTTCTTGTGTACAACAACATTACAAAAACCACTTAATAATTTCCAACTTCAACTGCAGATATCTCCGGACATAACTAAAATTTTTCTTTTCCGTCCTCGGATTATTGTTTTCGAACGAAGCATTCGTTGGACACCCCTCCCGATATTTTTGGCCGCTTATAGGGTTGTAAATTGTTACCAAAATTTTTTTCGTTTCAAAACAGAAATAAATACTTCGTCTTGTACACTTTAACGCATATGTTCCATATGAAACTTCAGCCAATTCAAAATACATCTTTATTCTAAAAAAATATCCTTAAACTATTAGATTGAAGGTTCGATCCGAGCTCAAGGCCAGAACAATAATTTTTTTTTTTCTAATGATAATTATTGTTATTTTTTAATTTTTCTAAATTTGAAAAATTGTATTTTGTTTTTGGAATAGTAAGTAGAAAATTGTTCAGACAACCTGCCATAGCTGCGCAGATAGATCCATTTCGAAGGGTGCTAAGCCTTCATCATCAGTACGCTTTAAGCATGCTGCGCTAACCATTTAGCTATACAGCGGTGGTTTGTTTGACTGGCAAATTTGCTACTTCTATTCCTTTTTACTCAGTTGAGCAGAGCTCACAGAGTATATTAAGTTTGATTGGATAACGGTTGGTTGTACATATATAAAGGAATCGAGATAGATATAGACTTCCATATACCAAAATAATCAGGATCGAAAAAAAATTTGATTGAGCCATGTCCGTCCGTCCGTCCGTCCGCCCGTCCGTTAACACGATAACTTGAGTAAATTTTGAGGTATCTTGATGAAATTTGGTATGTAGGTTCCTGAGCGCTCATCTCAGATCGCTATTTAAAATGAACGATATCGGACTATAACCACGCCCACTTTTTCGATATCGAAAATTTCGAAAAACCGAAAAAGTGCGATAATTCATTACAAAAGACAGATAAAGCGACGAAACTTGGTAGGCGAGTTGATCTTATGACGCAGAATAGAAAATTAGTAAAATTTTGGACAATGGGCGTGGCACCGCCCACTTTTAAAAGAAGGTAATTTAAAAATTTTGCAAGCAGTAATTTGGCAGTCGTTGAAGATATCATGATGAAATTTGGCAGGAATGTTACTGCTATTAGTGTATGTACGCTTAATAAAAATTAGCAAAATCGGAGAAGGACCACGCCCACTTTTAAAAAAAATTGTTTTTTAAAGTAAAATTTTAACAAAAAATTTAATATCTTTACAGTATATAAGTAAATTATGTCAACATTCAACGCCAGTAATGACATGGTGCAACAAAATACAAAAATAAAAGAAAATTTCAAAATGGGCGTGGCTCCGCCCTTTTTCATTTAATTTCTCTAGGATACTTTTAACGCCATAAGTCGAACAAAAATTAACCAATCCTTTTGAAATTTGGTAGGGGCATAGACTTTATGACGTTAACTGTTTTCTGTGACAATGGGTGAAATCGGTTGATGCGACGCCCAGTTTTTATACACAGTCGTCCGTCTGTCCTTCTGCATGGCCGTTAACACGATAACTTGAGCAAAAATCGACATATCTTTAATGAACTTAGTTCACGTGCTTACTTGAACTCACTTTATCTCGGTATGAAAAATGAACGAAATCCGACTATGACCACGCCCACTTTTTCGATATCGAAAATTACGAAAAATTTTAAAAATGCCATAATTCTATACCAAATACGAAAAATGGGATGAAACATGGTAAGGTAATTGGATTGTTTTATTGACGCGAAATATAACTTTAGAAAAAACTTTATAAAATGGTTGTGACACCTACCATATTAAGTAGAAGAAAATGAAAAAGTTCTGCAGGGCGAAATAAAATACCCTTAAAATCTTGGCAGGTACTACATATATAAATAAATTAGCGGTATCCAACAGATGATGTTCTGGGTCACCCTGGTCCACATTTTGGTCGATATCTGGAAAACTCCTTCACATATACAACTACCACCACTCCCTTTCAAAACTCTCATTAATACCTTTAATTTGATACCCATATCGTACAAACTCATTCTAGAGTCACCCCTGGTCCACCTTTGTGGCGATATCTCGAAAAGGCGTCCACCTATAGAACTAAGCCCCACGCCCTTTTAAAATACTCATTAACACCTTTCATTTGATACCCATATCGTACAAACATATTCTAAAGTCACCCCTGGTCCACCTTTATGGCGATATCTCGAAAAGGCGAACACCTATAGAACGAAGGCCCACTGCCTTTTAAAAATACTCATTAACACCTTTCATTTGATACCCATATTGCACAAAAGCATTCTAGGGTCACACCATCTCCACCGTTATGGCGATATCTCGAAACGGCGTCCACCTATGGAACTAAGGATTACTCCCTTTTAAAATACTCATTAACACCTTTCTTTTGATACCCATATTGTACAAACAAATTCTAGGGTCACCCCTGGTCCACCTTTATGGCGATATCTCGAAAATGTGACCACCTATACAACAACCAACACTCCCTTTTAAAACCCTCATTAATACCATTAATTTGATACCCATATCGTACAAACACATTCTAGAGTCACCCCTGGTCCACCTTTATGGCGATATTTCGAAACGGCGTCCACCTATAGAACTAAGGCCCACTCCCTTTAAAATACTCATTAACACCTTTCGTTTGATGCCCGTATTGTACAAACAAATTCTAGGGTCACCCCTGGTCCACCTTTATGGCGATATCTCGAAACGGCGTCCACCTATGGAACTAAGGATTACTCCCTTTTAAAATACTCATTAACACCTTTCTTTTGATACCCATATTGTACAAACAAATTCTAGGGTCATCTCTGGTCCACCTTTATGGCGATATCTCGAAACGGCGTCCACCTATGGAACTAAGGATTACTCCCTTTTAAAATACTCATTAACACCTTTCATTTGATACCCATATCGTACCAACGCATTCTAGAGTCACCCCTGGTCCACCTTTATGGCGATATCTCGAAAAGGCGACCACCTATACAACAACCACCACTCCCTTTTAAAACCCTCATTAATACATTTAATTTGATACCCATATCGTACAAACACATTCTAGAGTCACCCCTGGTCCACCTTTATGGCGATATTTCGAAACGGCATCCATATATAGAATTAGGGCCCACTCCCTTTTAAAATACTCATTAACACCATTCGTTTGATACCCATATTGTACAAACAAATTCTAGGGTCACCCCTGGTCCACCTTTGTGGCGATATCTCGAAACGGCGTCCACCTATGGAACTAAGGATTACTCCCTTTTAAAATACTCATTAACACCTTTCTTTTGATACCCATATTGTACAAACAAATTCTAGGGTCACCCCTGGTCCACCTTTATGGCGATATCTCGAAACGGCGTCCACCTATGGAACTAAGGATTACTCCCTATTAAAATACTCATTAAAACCTTTCATTTGATACCCATATCGTACAAACGCATTCTAGAGTCAACCCTGATCCACATTTATGGCTGTATCACTAAATGGCGTCCACCTATAAAACTATGGCCCACTCCCTCATAAAATACTCTTTAATGCCTTTCATTTGATACACATGTCATATAAACACATTCCAGGGTTTCCCTCGGTTCATTTTCCTACATGGTTATTTTCCCTTATGTTGTCACCATAGCTCTCAACTGAGTATGTAATGTTCGGTTACACCCGAACTTAACCTTCCTTACTTGTTACCAACTATATTTATTCAGTGTTGCGCCCTCTGGTGCAAATCACTGATAATGCTGGATTTTTGTTTATTGTCAATTACTTTGTTTGACATTCCCAAGTGCTCATGGTTTATTAACAATTGCTTTTTTTTATCGGCCTATTGATAAATGATTCAAGTTTCGATTCGAGCTCAAGGCCAGAACAATAACAATTCTTAAACTATTAGATCATCTAATGTACCATGTGAAAGGCTATATCTTAACTTGTTAGGTATATAATCGAAGGTACATCTTTCAGACTCAACACTAGTAGGGGAAATTGTAAATATACTCGATTTCTAAATTGGTGTATATTTAGTGATCCATCGAATAGAAAAATATCTGTTTCCTTTGAAATCAGATCATTGAGAAGGCTATTCTTTACCAGGAAGAGAGGATTTCCTGTGGATTTAAATTGATGCGTACAAAAATAAAAACAGGGACACCATTCACCAATTAAAGCTATTTAAATTTGCAATATGAGATCCCGAAGAAATCCCAAGTCCCGGGATTTTAATATATTGTAACGAATTTGCTGCAAATCCTCTTATATGCAATCCTCTGCTAAGTTCTAATCACTAAACTGTTGAATAAATAACTCCAATATTGAATGATAGAAAAATGGCCTTTATTAAAAGCCAAATTAAACTTCCTTAACCCTAACGCCATAGTCGTAACCATACCCATATCCATAACCATCTCAATGTGATCGATTAATGGTGCCTTAACCTAAAAATTGTGAAAATTTCATAAAAATGAAGAAAACGCAAAAAATTACAAACATATTCGACAAAAAATAAGTCTCTTAGTCATAACGTATCCAAAACAATGAAGAAAATCTTCAAAAAGTTATAAAATTCACCAACTCAAATATTTTTAGGTTATGGATATGGCTAGGAACCAACAACTAATTGATTGGCTATGGCGTTAGCGTTATGGTATGGCACCATTAATCGATTACATTCCTTTCCATAAGGTAGGTTCGATCAGCAGATTTATTTGGTTATGGCTTTATGGTTATAAGTCACCATTAATTCGCTCTTAAAGTACTTCACAATAACACTTATACTTTGCTACTCGCTGGCTTAATAACCAAACTGATTAATAACTCAAATGAAACTCTACTATTGGCCGCCAGATCGCGTGCTTAAGCAAACTGATTGATAGCTCAACTCAAACTGAATTACTTCTTACTCGCTTGCCCCGCTTTTATAGTTTACGCTGCATACTTCTAGGCTCTTCGATTTCCAGAACTTACTAGTTGTTTCGGCTACAAAATCGCCAGCCACAACTACGTGCACAAATTATTGCCCTCTCTTGTGACCACTGACATAAGATATATGCATGTGTTTGTGCATTGCCGCTCCGCTGCTCGTATACGTACATATGTGTAGACGCAATTATTTATTCGTTTATGTAGATACATAAAGATTGAATTATTGATGTGAATGTTTGTAGTTTACAGTCTCTCGCGCGCACATAGGCGTATAAGTAAATGCATCTGTGTGTGACATCTCTCTGGGCTGCCTTATATATGTGTATACTTGATTTGATTATTAGCGTAAATACTGCTTGGCATGGCCTTAGCATCGCCTTAGTGATGGGATAACTTAGTGATGGTAATATCCGTGACACTGCCCTCCACCTAAGTCTGATCGTCCCGATCAGACAAATCTCTCGATCTAAACGTTGCCAGCCTTTCCAAATGGACCACTTTCATTTTGGTTCGTGGTTTACCGATGGTTTGTATGCGGTACACTACATCATTGATCCGTTTTACAACTTTGTATGGGCCTTCCCAATTACACTGCAATTTCGGGGACAAACCTTTTTTACGTTGTGGGTTGTATAACAGCACCAAATCTCCTTCCTGAAAACCTTCTGAATTAATTGCTTTATCGTATCTGGCTTTCATCTTGTCACTCATAATCTTTGTTCTTTGCCTTATCAGATCATGTATTTCTCTTAGCTCTTCTTCCAAATCACTAGTGGATTTCCTGACATTTCTCTCCGCATTGGCATCTATCCCAAACTTCAAATCAGCTGGCAGTCTAATACTATGTACAAACACACACCAAATTGCCAATTTATAAGATTTGGGCAATTTGTAATGCAATTTATCATATAATAAATTGTAATAATAAATTGCCAATATATAAAAAATTGCGTAATAAATTATTTCAAACTGCAAATGCAACCTTGTAAAGTGTGTTTATTGAGTATATTAAACGTCAGTTACGCATGGCTCAACTATATGGTTGGCTAATCTTATCAGCTCATTTTATTTTTTTCATTTCACTGGAGTTTGGATTGCCAAAAGAAGATGGCAAACTCAAAATAAAACCAAAACATTGAACACATTTTCTTACAACACACAATAATTTCAAATTTTTATGTTTTCATTCCATTCCATTCGCCTAATATCAACACGCACATTTTGACAGTCTGAACAAAGGTATGTTGTAACTGTAGAGAAGAGCCAACCAGCTATCAAATTACTATTGAGTAAGCTAAACTGAGTTGTATGAACACCACTCAATTTAAATCGAAATTGCCTCAATTTATTTTTCTGTTTGAACATAGTATAAGGTCTTTGCCAAAAATTACTTTTGCAGGGGTTTGGCCCGTTGTCTCATGCACTGCTGATCGGTAAGCCATCAAGAATAATGGAATGCGGGTATCCCATTCTTTATGGTACTTGTCTACTACTTTCCTTAAGTGCTCGTCCAATATTCTATTGAATCGTTCTACCATACCATCGGATTGAGGATACAATGCAGTTGTCCGTGTTTTTCGAATGCCCAATGACTTACACATTTCCTGGAACACAGCTGATTCGAAATTCCTGCCTTGGTCAGAATGTAACTCCATTGGTACACCATACCTTGCAACCCATTCGTTTTTAACCACTTCTGCTACTGTTTCTGCTTCTTGGTTTGGGATTGGGTATACCTCTGGCCATTTACTGAAATAATCCATAACCACCAGTACGTATTTGTTTCCGCGGTTACTAGTAGGAAATGGACCTGCGACATCCATGGCGATCCTTTCAAATGGCGCACCTGAGTTATATTGCTTCATCTGGCCATGACTTCGTGTTCTGGGCCCTTTCGCTCTGCTGCAAACCTCGCAGTTCGCAATCCACTCAGTGACCGACTGACGGCAACCAACCCAATAGAATCTCTGTTTAATCTTCTCGAGCGTCTTCGTGATTCCAAGATGACCTCCGCTTGGACCATTATGCAGCTCGCTGAGCACGTCAGGAATCCTCTTTCTGGGAACAACTATCAGTTTATTCTTGTATTTACCATCCTCACTCTCCCATAGTCGATGAAGGCAACCGGATATCAATTCTAAACTGTTCCACTGTGCCCAATATGACTTCGCAATGGGACTCTCTGCTGACATCTCTTCTCTGTTTGGTCTTTCATTTCGTTCGAGCCCTTGTATAACACGTGACAGATCTGCATCTTCTAGCTGGCACTTTCTTAGCTGTTCCTTGTACCATTCATCTGTACATGTTATATTCATTAGCCGGACATCTATAATGTCTTCTTTAGCCTCGGCTTTTGAACAGTGCTTGCATTCCAAACTACATGGTCTTCGTGACATTGCATCTGCATTTTCCATGGGTACTACCTTTTCGATGCTCAATGGAAAAGTCGTAGCTTTGTAGTCGCTCGATCCACCGTGCCAATTGTCCTTCCGGATTACGGAACTGCAGAAGCCATTTCAACGCTGCGCGATCTGTCCTGACACGGAATCGCTGGCCGTAGAGGTATTTGTGAAAATGTTTAATGCAGTCTACCAATGCCAACAGCTCTCTCCGCGTAACACAGTAGTTCCTCTCTGGTTTTCCAATCGAACGCTGTAATATGCAACTACCTTCTCCTGTCCATCGACCAGTTGTGATAAAACGCCTCCTATAGCATATCCACTCGCATCTGTATCCAGAATAAATTTTGCTCCTGGAATCGGATATGCTAACATTGGGGCAGTGCACAAACGCTCCTTAAATGTTTGGAAAGCCACTTCTTGCTCCTTCTTCCATTCAAAAGCTTTGTTTTTTCTTGTAAGCTCATGGAGGCTATGGGCTACGCTGGAAAAATTTGGTACAAATCGGCGGTAATATGTGCATAGCCCAAGAAAACTTCTCAGTTCATGTAGGTTCTGTGGTCTTGGCCAATCCTTTACAGCCTCTATTTTTTCGTTCGCAGTGCAGATGCCCTCTGTCGTTACCTTGTGACCCAAATAATTGACTTCCTTTTTAAACAGCGCCCACTTTTTGGGACTTAACTTCAGACCAGCGCCAGCTATTCTCTGGAAAACTTCCTCCAAGTTCTTAAGATGTTCATCAAAGTTCTTGCCCAATACGATGATGTCGTCCAGGTACACCAAGCGTGTTTTCCAATGTAGTCCTTTCAGTACCTGGTCCATGAGTCTCTCAAAAGTAGCTGGTGCATTACAAAGTCCAAAAGGCATCACTGTAAATTGCCAAAGACCATCACCGACACTGAAGGCTGTTTTCTCTTTATCTTCCTCCTTCACCTCCACTTGCCAGTAGCCGCTTTTCAAGTCCAGCGTGGAAAACCATTTCGTACCAGATAGCGAGTCCAGAGTGTCGTCAATTCTTGGCAATGGGTAGCTATCCTTTTTCGTTACGTCATTCAACTTCCGGTAGTCCACGCAAAACCTCATTTTTCCATCCTTCTTTTTTACAAGTACTACCGGTGAGCTCCATGGACTAGCTGATGGTTCGATGACGCCGCTGTCGCTCATTTCTTGAATGATTTGACTCACAACTTCCCGCTTCGCCAGTGGAACACTACGTGGAGCTTGACGGATCGGCCTCGCATCTCCAGTGTCAATTTGGTGTTTCAGAACGTTGGTGCGGCCTGGTTTAGAATCATCCTGGTCAAATATGTTCGCGTACTTTAGGAGCAGTTATTTTGCCTTACTCTGATAGGGGTCCTCTAGCCCATGCGTCCATGCCGTGATATCATTTGAAAGATCAGTATTACTAGATGAAACGTATTCCTGGAGCTGTTCACAGTTAATAACTACTTCGGCCTCTTGGCATCTTCCCAAAATAGCTCCTTTGGTCAAATTGAATGGTGACTTGAACTCATTGAGTACTCTTACTGGAATACGTCCATCTTGTTTTGTCATAGCCAGGGTTTTTCCTACAAGTATGTTCAGTGCTGATTTATTTGCTGCTTCGACAACCCACAATTTGTTTGTCCCACAATCTCCATCTACCTTTGCCCAGATGACTGCTTCTGATTTTGGTGGTATTTGCTGACTCTCTTCCACCAGCACTCGTTTACTGCTGTAGCCTCTCTCGTAGCCGAAATTAAGTGGCACATCCATGTTCTTATATCGCATCGTCTTGCTTTGCATATCGATCTTGATGCCTTGGTTGATTAAGAAGTCCACTCCAATTATGATTTCATCAACAATACCTGCCACTATAAAATTGTGAAGTACCGTGACGTTCCCAATTGCTACTTCACATTCTACTTCTCCAATTACCTGGGTGTCCTCTCCCGTGGCTGTACGTAATCTTGCTCCAAGCAATGGTCTTATCTTCTTGTTGACTAAATCCGCTCGAATGATGGAATGAGATGCACCCGTATCTACAGTCAGTAACCGTTCCTTTCCGTCCACATGTCCTCCAACAGTAAGATTGCTTGACCTTCTTCCAATTTGCGAGATAGAGATTATGGGGCATTCAATTGAGGGAGCCAGCTGTCGCCCCTTGCGGCTGACTCGCTTTAGTTTAACGATTGAGTGGATTTTGAGATTTGCTCGTCTCCTTCAGCTCTGCGTTTACGGCCACCCACATTGTTGGAACTATTGGAATTGCTACTGCAATGACGTGCAATGTGACCTGGGTTACCGCACTTGAAACATTTCATAACTCCGGCATTTTTCTGTTGTGATCCCTTCAGAGCTTCCAAAATTGTATCTACCCACTCCGGCCTTTCTACTTCCACACGATGAGCTTTGTATGCTGGTTTACTCAATAATGACGCCATTTCCTGGGTCAATGCATGGGATACCGTTTCAGCAAATGTTAGTTTTGGATTCGCATATGTAGCCCGCTTCGTTTCCACATCTCGTATGCCATTTATGAAGCTCTGGACTTTTACCCTTTCAGTGTATTCCACGGGTGCGTCCGCATTTGCAAGATGAGCCAATCTTTCAATATCTGAAGCAAACTCCTGCAATGTCTCATTTGCTTTTTGGTAGCGGTTTTGCAACTCAATTTGGAATATCTGTTTCCTATGCTCGCTTCCATAACGTCGTTCTACAGCAGCCATCGATGTTTCATAACTGTTCCGTTCGTACTCTGGAATCGTCTGTAAGATTTCCGCTGCAGGCCCTTTCAATGCCACGAACAGTGCAGCAACTTTATCTTCCGCATTCCAGTTGTACACTGCTGCGGTCTTCTCAAACTGTAGCTTAAAGACCTGGAAAGGAACAGAACCGTCAAAGGATGGTGTTTTTACCTTTGGATTACTCGCTGAAACTGCTGTACGATTTAATTGTAACTGCTCCATACGACCCTTCAAATCATCGACTTCTGCCTGAAATTGAGCGATTTTTGCATCCTGCGCTTCAAGCTTTGATGTTACCCTTGCTTCCTGTGCTTCTAACTGTGAAGACATTTGTGCCACCTGCAATGATAAGCGCTCCTCTTGTTCTTCCATTTTTGATGTTATACGGGTTTCCTGCGATTCCAGTTGTGAAGAAATTTGTGTCGACATTTCTGAAATACGTGTTTCTTGTGCTTCAATCTTCGATGTTATTCGTGTCTCTTGGGATTCCATCTGTGATGACATATACGTTTTCTGTTCTTCTAGTTGAGATGCCAGTTGAGATGTTATATCTGTCTTTTGCGATTCCAGTTGAGAAGCCACTGTCGATGTTTGAGCAGATATTGCAGCCAAAATCATGTTCAAGTCTGTGCTGGTAACCGTCTGCGATGTTTCGTTTTTCTCTTCAATTTTTGTTGTCTCCTCGCCATCAAGGTGAAAGACATACTCTTCCACATCAATTCCTTCTGCTTCCATTGCCTCTCGTAGCCGTGCCTGAAGTTCGAGTTTAACGCCGCTTGTATTCAATCCACGGCTCTCCAACTCCTTCTTCAGTTGCTGGATCTTTAATTCACTGAACTTTGCCATATCCTTGTTGTCTTCTGGAATTTATTCAACAATTCCTCTTCTGACACCAATTGTAACGAATTTGCTGCAAATCCTCTTATATGCAATCCTCTGCTAAGTTCGAATCACTAAACTGTTGAATAAATAACTCCAATATTGAATGATAGAAAAATGGCCTTTATTAAAGTACTTCACAATAACACTTATACTTTGCTACTCGCTGGCTTAATAACCAAACTGATTAATAACTCAAATTAAACTCTACTATTGGCCGCCAGATCGCGTGCTTAAGCAAACGGATTGATAGCTCAACTCAAACTGAATTACTTCTTACTCGCTTGCCCCGCTTTTATAGTTTACGCTGCATACTTCTAGGCTCTTCGATTTCCAGAACTTACTAGTTGTTTCGGCTACAAAATCGCCAGCCACAACTACGTGCACAAATTATTGCCCTCTCTTGTGACCACTGACATAAGATATATGCATGTGTTTGTGCATTGCCGCTCCGCTGCTCGTATACGTACATATGTGTAGACGCAATTATTTATTCGCTTATGTAGATACATAAAGATTGAATTATTGATGTGAATGTTTGTAGTTTACAGTCTCTCGCGCGCACATAGGCGTATAAGTAAATGCATCTGTGTGTGACATCTCTCTGGGCTGCCTTATATATGTGTATACTTGATTTGATTATTAACGTAAATACTGCTTGGCATGGCCTTAGCATCGCCTTAGTGATGGGATAACTTAGTGATGGTAATATCCGTGACAATATGTAGTCCCGGGATTTCGGGATGAAAAAATGGCTCGGGAGTCCCAGAAGTTCGAGAACGGTGTACATTTAGTTTTTAATCAATCTAGATCGAATTTTGGTATGCAGTTTATTGTTATGCGGCCCGCAAAGTGTATTAATTTTAAGCATTTCTTTTATTGCTATGCGCTCTCTTAACAATATTTCCAATACATTTTACTTATGTTCGTTATACTTAACCGACTTCTTTTGCAGGCCATGAAAATTGTACATTCCATCATGACCTCGAACTGGACCACAAACCACCAACACGTGAAGCACTCTTGCCCGAATTGTCACGCTCATATCGTCTCTTATTAAGTGGACTTGGTGAGAATCCTGATCGTCAGGGCTTGCTAAAAACACCCGAACGTGCTGCAAAGGCTATGCTGTTCTTTACGAAGGGTTACGATCAAAATTTGGAAGGTAAGTGCACGAAAATAACTCAGATGCGTTTTTATTATTATTTCATTTTTATATGAGCTTATTGTAAGAAATATGTCAAAGAGGAGGGAAGGGAGTTAAAAAGTTGTCGAATTAGGCAGAAATACACAAAGAGCAGGAGAAATCAGACTCGTTTGTTTTTTTTTTGTGTAGCCTTGATTCCGAAAATATTTACACCTATCAGGATGTTGAGAGATAGTCCAATGTTGATATGCATCTGAAGCCATGCTCGTGCACCTAAATTTCCAACGGAACCAGATTTATTTTATTTTATTTATTTTACTGCTCTAATTTAGTTGTTTCTTCCACCTTTTATCTCTTCTGTCCACTAGTTTATTGCAGATTTCAAAAACATTTCATTTTTATGCAACAGTAACATTTTTCTATTATTCAAATTAAGAATTTTATATTAGAAAGTTTTGCTTGGTCAAATAAGTTTTCAACTTGAAAGAAATGACTCGGCTGCCAATTTTTATTCCACTGGGAATGTCTGAGATATGTTCTTGTCAACAAAAAATTTAAGTTGCGACCTTTCTATTGAGATAGAAGTGGAAAAACACAATTTCTTGAGCGTTTTTTACTTCCTTTATATTAGGTCGGTTGAATGTTTGTCCGCTTTTCATACAAATCATGCAATCGATTTTTAAGTAACTTCTCATTGAGCTACAAACGTGAAACTTTACACATAGTTTAGAACACTGTGACAATACAACAAAAGGAAAAAAATATTTTAGGTGGCGCACGGATCGAAATAATTAGATAAGAATTTGAAAATTTGAAACCGGGTTTTAAGTAACTTCTCGATGAGCTAGAGGCTAAAAGTTTAGAGTTTAATTCAGAGGTCGATGACAACCGATGACACAATACAAAAAGATTCGCTAGGGGGCGCACGGGATGAGATATTTAGAAAATCGTACGAAACGGAGGGAATTTTGTGATTGATTTTTATGTAAGTTCTGATTGAACTACAAGCGTGAAACGTCACAGATAGGATAAGACGCCGAGAAAATTTAAGAAACGGAGAAAAAAATTCCGTTAGGTGGCGCAGGGATCGAAATATTTAGATAAGAATTTGGAAATTTGGTGTTTTAAGATCGATTTTAAAGTAACTTCTCATTGAGCTACAAGCATGAAACCTCAGAGACACGTTAAGACACCGTAACAAAGGAACAAAAGGAGAAAAAAATTCCGTTAAGTGGCGCACGTATCGAAAAAATTAGATAATAATTTGAAAATTTGAAACCGGGTTTTAAGTAACTTCTCGATGAGCTAGAGGCTAAAAATTTAGAGTTTAATTCAGAGGTCGATGACAACCGATGACACAATACAAAAAGTTTTGCTATGGGGCGCGCGGACTGAGATATTTAGAAAAATCAAACGGAACGGAGGGAATTTTGGGATTGATTTTTATGTAAGTTCTCATTAAGCTACATGCGTAAAACTTAACAGATAGGTTAAGACACCGAGAAAATGTAAGAAAAGGACAAAATAAAAATAAAATAAAAAAATTTTAAGCACTTCCTATATATAAATGGACAAAAATCAGCGAAAAATGTCTCCTTATATAAACACATATTCTTGCTAAACTTTGATTTTTAAATTTTGACATAAAAATTGCAAACATATTTATGAGAAGTAAAAATATAAAGGTGGAGCACAATTTATTGACTAATAATATCTCCTTTCCTACCAACTTTCCAATCCAAGTAATATGCGCTCCACTTTTATATTTTTAATTCTCATAAATATTTTTGCAATTTCTAAGTCAAATTTTAAAAATCAAAGAATATGTCTATATATAAGGAGACATTTTTGTCCATTTATATAAAGGAAGTGCTTAAAATTTTTTTATTTTATTTTTATTTATGATGTGGATACCGAGTTCTAGATGGAAAGAGAATGTGCTGCTTATATAAGAACTCTCTTACAGAAGCTGTCAATCAAGTTTTTTTATGAATGTTATGAATGACAAGGCTACTTAATTAGCTTCTAAGGTAACAACAAATGCCTGTTCAGAATTGTTATCCCAAATAATTAGGTAAGTATAACTAACACACTTTCATACAGTCATATTATTTCCTAGCTTTACCATTAATACCATCCTAAGGCTATAGGCATGGGAAATTTGATCGGGACCTCCCTGCCTACTATGACGTCATGATTTTTATTCAGCATTATTTAAACATTTTCTGTTTAACACAACAGCATTAGCTGAGTCATTCATGATTTTAGAGTGTACAGTGAATTACTCCTGGGTTTCGGTAGAAGCAGCGAAAGACATTTTATTTGCTAATCTCATCTTATTCCTCAGAATATGTTAAAATTATTGACATTAATATCTGGTTACGTGTTTATGCAATTATTCGCAATTTGCATGTTTCTCTACCAACTCAGCTGGGCAGGCTGCAGCTTAACTTGACTCATCCATGTGAAACTGGTTGATGAGATGTCAAATCGCAACAAAATTGTTACGTATAAATAAAACCGAGATATTTATACGTAGATGAGTGGTGCACGAAAACGCGAAGTCATTGCCAAAGAACCTGCATTTTTAATAAACTTACCGCTTTGTCCTTTCAAGAATATAAAAATAGGTCTAAATGGAAATGAAAGTTGATTTCGCAAGACTTATTTTGTTTTGTTGATTTTCCGACAGGGTGGATCCCTTGTCAAATTTGGTTTTGATACAAACCGGTTTCGGCGTTGTGCCATGATCAGTGTCGATTTTCGTTCTCGGAGAAAAGTATACATCATTTCGAAAGACCCTTAACGTATGATTGACATCTTTGGAGCTCAATTGCTCTTCTGGGGGCGGAGAATAAATTTAGCCATTTCCGTCTTTCCCTCTGTGAGTACGATAAAAATGTAAGGCGCGATAACCTCCGAAGAGATTTCAGACCGAGCTCCTCTTCCAATCTGCATCGTGCTCCTTTTAATTTTTCCTAAAAATTGGCGGAACGGGACATACTTGTGTTATGCCGACTCCTAACGACATCTGTAAGCAGATGAGTTTTCACTGAGACCTATTCATGGCAGAAATATACTCGGAGCGCTTGCCAAACACTGCCGAGGGGCGACCCCGCTTAGAAACATTTTCTTCTAATTGAAAAACCTTGTTTCTAAAATTTTGATGTTGCTTTGCCCGGGGCGTGAACTCAGGATCTTCGGTGTGGTAGGCGGAACACGCTACCACCACACAACGGCGGCCGCCACTGAGCACGATAACTTAAGTAAATTTTGAGATATCTTATTAAAACTTTGGTTCCTTGACACTCATCTCCCATCGCAATATGATTTGAGAGAAATCGGACGATAACCACGCCCACGCCCATACATATAAAAATTTGGGAAAAACCAAAAACGTGATTGTTCAGTAAATAATGTAGTAACAACAACTAAATATCATGAGTATATTGAAATACTAAGCTTAAATTTAATTTTTTTCATATTTTCAAATATGGGCGTGGCACCGCACTCATATGTTAAAATCAACTTTTTTTAAAGGGCCACGCTCACTTTGATATATTAAAGAGTTATAAGGGACCTTACACCAATGCAATAGGCAATATCTTTGGGAGCAATAGCTTCATATGAATGCTATTTTACTTGTAAAGTGTATTTATAACAAGAAAATTTATGGATACATTTTTCTTCAGCCATTCTTCTACGTCTGGGGAGTCATAAATGGAGGAAAAAAACCTTATGCTAAACTATACACCCTGACTTGTTTGATTATCGAAATGTTAAGTCTAGAAAAAATGTATCGAGTATTCCCAAAACAGTGTACTACAACAATGTCTCAGCTTCATCGATCAGTGAGGCTGCCAATCTATTTGCGAACTTCTTTTCATCGAACTTTGTATCGGATGAGGACTTGACTGTAAACGACCTAGATGCGTTACGTGTTAGCCTCAACGATAAACCGTGTTCTTCTATTGATTTTGGATCTTTGGTATTATCTGAAGTGGATGTCATCGAAGGTTTAAAGAGCGTCAAAGACTCTTCGCAGACCGATGTTGAGGGCTTTCCATGAAATTTTTGAAAAATTGGACCTCGCTGGTAAAATCTCTCATGCTTATTTTTAATCTGTCCCTAGCTTCAGGGGTTTTCATTGATGATTGGAAAAGCACTTATATTACCCCTATTTTTAAAAGTGGAAATAAAAATGATATTTTAAATTATAGGCCTATATCGAAGTTGTCGTCTGTTGCCAAGCTATTTGAATGCATTGTAAAAGAGAAACTTTATTTTCATGTGAAATATATAATTTGCGCAAACCAGCATGGATTTGTGGCAGCACGCTCGACAGTTACAAATCTTTCAGTCTTTACTGAGGATTGCCATTCGTGCTTTCGTA
The DNA here is from genome assembly GCF_040869045.1 of Eurosta solidaginis. NCBI lineage: Eukaryota > Metazoa > Arthropoda > Insecta > Diptera > Tephritidae > Eurosta > Eurosta solidaginis. The sequence continues at coordinate 1,746,146 of NC_090321.1, forward strand.
ATGTTCTTCAGCTTGATACGATTTATACTGATTTTTCTAAGGCGTTTGACAAAATTTCTCACGTAATCCTCATTGAGAAATTTGCATTCCTGGGTTTTCATTCCAGTATCCTCAAATGGATAAAATCTTATTTACATAACAGGAATTGCATGGTTGCTATAGATGGGGAATTCTCGAATCCATTCATTGCTACATCTGGTGTACCTCAAGGTAGCATATTAGGTCCTTTATTATTCATCTTGTTTATTAATGGTGTTTCTTTTTGTTTCAACTCGTCTAGATTTCTCTTATATGCCGATGATCTTAAAATATATTCTGAAATAAGAGACTCGCGTGATTCATCGGCGCTTCAAAGTGAACTTAATAAATTCTTAGATTATTGCGCTTTGAACAGGCTTTATATAAATATTAACAAGTATTTCAAAGTAACTTACTCTAAAATGGTCAAGCCTTTGAATACTTGCTGTTGGTTGGCGGACACGTGCCTTTCTGAGGTTAATGAAATTAAAGATCTTGGCGTGTATTTTGATAGTAAACTAAATTTTACTACTCATTTAAACTACATAATTACAAATTCTTTTGGAACACTTGCCTTTGTGAAACGCCACTCTTCTAATTTTTCAGACCCATATACCTATAAGCTTTTGTACTCGGCCTTTGTCCGTTCTAAACTGGAATACGCAGCTGTCATTTGGAGACCATACCAATCAGTCCACATAAATCGTCTGGAGAAAGTCCAAAAGTGCTTTGTTCGTTTTGCTTTACGCTCTCTTAACTTTACTGAACCGATTCCGTCGTACGTTGCTCGTTGTCGATTAATTAGTTTGGTACCGTTATCCGATAGGAGAACCTGTTATCGCTTACATTTATTATTGATCTTGTTTCTGGCAGGATAGATTGTTCTTCCTTACTTCAGCTAGTTAACTTTAATGTGCCCTGCAGATATTTACGGAATTTTGTTGTTTTTCGTGTTGGACTTAACAGAACAGTCTATGGCGCTAACGCTGCCTTGAATAGAATTATGTGTGATTACAACTATTTCTCAAATTTTCTGGATTTAGATTTTACGTATATTAAATCTGTTATACAGTTCAAACTAAAAACCTATTTTTTAAGTAATACTTAATTTACATTAGTTGTACTATATTCTTAAGTATCTGCTGTATAATAGACATACAAGTAAATAAATAAATAAATAAAAAGTGTATCGCACTGAATAGTGTTCTAATGTACAATGAAGGTCAGTGCGCTTTCTTGGACCGCAGGGCATACTTTTGCGTAATCAAGGTAAAATGCTAAAAAGAATCCATTGCTCGCAAGTATCCCGCTTTATAAAGCTTTACCGCGTTTTTCGTCTATTACAGCCTTGTCATTTAACAATGAAGGGTGTAAGTATGTACGCATGTAAGAGGAGCTGTATGAGCTGTACGCAGAAATGAACAAGAAATGAACACAGTTCAACGCACAAAGCCCAAAGGCTCGTTGGCTGTCATGTTATGCGATTGTATAAGGAAGCTCCGGTCGGTTATAGCCAATAAATAAGCTGACATAAAAGTCTTAAGTGTTTTTGCTTTTATCAACATTTTTCTGCACCTTTCACAACATCTATCAAGGTCCCACAACTTTCCATTATTTCAACATTCACAAACCCATTCAACGAACCCATTAACTGAGCCTTTGTTGAAACTTACTATTTTTGCCTTAAACTTGAGTTGACATTGACAGCTTGACATCCATAAGTTGGTTGGTCGGTCAAACAATCAGCGAAGTACTTTACGCCACATTTACTTTGAATAAAATCAGTTAGTTTGCTTACATACATACATAAATACATATGTACATCCATTCATTCATAAAGATGAAAAATAATAAGAAAATACATATAAAACGGCAATAACAAGGACGTGGAGCTGAGAATATATAATTAAATAGATGGTTAAATCAAATGGATGAAAGAATATGCTTAAGGAAGTCAGTAACGGTTGTTGACGAGGTTGTTATGGGATGAAGTATCTTGACGGCAATGGGCCACGACTTATAGAAGAACTTAAATCCTCGCAGAGGGAATTTAATTCGGAACGTGCCGTTAAAATTTTTGATTAGTATTAGATGAGTACTGAGTTTAAGTTCGGGTGCAACCGAATATTATATGCTCAGCTGTCACACATTAAGTATTACTAAAAGTAGGCGGGGTTATTAAATGATTTTGCTAATTTATATGTGAAATTTTTTCCATATAAAGGGAATTTTATCCAGATATACACGATTCTGCAAAAAATTAGCAGTCCATGCCCATTTCCGAAAGTTTTACGTTTATTCCAATCCCTGTTATAATTCAACCTTATAAATGAAATATAATTTATATAGGAATATTTTTTTCAAGGATATTTTTTATAACTTTCATGAAAATGAAATGGTACGAATCCCAAATTGTAAGGCCTTAAAGGAGAAGAGATAGACCCACCAATAAGTATACCGCAATGATCTGGCTTTTCATATTTGCTTCCTCATTTTAAAAGCTTGAAATTTCACAGGATGCGTACGTTTTAGGCATACATTGTTGTCTGAAAATTATTAAAATCGGTCGTATATATATAATGTATATCCCATACAACAGATTGTTCAAATAACGCCATTTCTTCCTCATTTTCACAACCAAAACCATGGAATTTCACAGCATGCTTGTAATTGTGTAAGACATACATTGTTGCCTGAAAAGGTCGTATATATAATATATATCCCATGGTTCAGATTTTACGAATTTTTGAAATTTCATCAGATTATTGGTTACCGCCATTCATGAAAGTTATGTGGTCTTCGGCACAGCCGGAGACATTCCTGTCCTTACTTGTTTTTTATTACAGTTACGGGAAAATTGTTAGTAGTGCTTATAGCTCATTTAATTTAATTTAAGGGTGGTTAAATTTGTATGAAATATAAGTTGCAACGGCTTATGAGTCAGTCAAAATCTTAGTAGTGCGTAGTAAAGTGTATAAATACTATGTAAGACGGCCACCTAATACCGCATATCCTCAGAAGTATACAACAAAAACCGTAATGCATGGAGCAAAGTAGCAAAACCATGGTTTGAGGAAAGCCAGATCAACGTTATGCAATGGCCGACACAGTCACCAGATATAATCCCCATTGAAAATGTGTGGGTTAATGTCAAGCGATCAGCAGCCTAACGGTAGCCAACATCGAATACACTACGCATACGGAAGCTGCAAAAAGCGCATGGGAGTCGATTTCGGTTGAAAGATGCCAACAACTTGTTGACTCAATCCTCGTCGGTGTGCTGCAGTTCTAAAGAACATGGGTGATGCAACCAAATACAAATTTAAATACTACCCAACACCCAATGTAAAAAAAATTAAACCACTATTAAATAAAAGTTATATCAAAATTTTATTAACAATTTGTTACACTGCTAAGTTTTTGACCGCGCACAAATTTATTAGCTTCTTCATGGGTATGAAACATTTATTATTTTTACACCAACTACACGAAATAGAGAGCAAACAGTTCCTGATTTATGGACAATATTTGTAGAATTTGATGGTGAATAAGGACAAAACGAAGTACCTGCTGTCATCGAGCAAAGAGTCAGCGCATATGCGCCTTGGCAACCACGCTAATGTTGACAGCCATAATTTCGAAATAGTAAAAGACTTCGTTTATTTGGGAACCAGCATCAACACTAGCAACAACATCAGCTCTGAAATCCAGCGAAGCATCACTCTTGCCAATAAATGATACTTTGGACTAGGTAGGCAATTGAAAAGTAAAGTTCAGATGAATTGGCCCTGGGAGTGTTCGAGAGAAAAGTTCTTCGAAGATTTATGGACCTCTACGCGTTGGCGATGGCGAGTACCCAAGAAGATTTAGCGATGAGCTGTACGAGCTATACGCAGACATGACATCAACATAGTACAGCGAATTAAAACGCAGCGGCTGCGCTGGCTGGCCATGTTAAGCGTATGATTTCTATCGAAACCGTATCGGAACGTATGGAAGCAGAGGAAGAAGCATTCCAATAGAAGGACCAGGTGAAAAACTATTTAAACTCCCTTGGTGTGACCAATCGGCGCCGGTTGGCAGAGAGAAGGACGGCGACTGGCGCGCCTTTTTGGACGGCCATAACCGTTTAAACGGTTAGGCGCCAATTAAGTAAGTGTTTGTAAAATTTATTATGTTGGAAGTGGGTGGTGCCACGCCCTTTCTTTAAAATATCAAAAAAAAAAAAAAACATTTAAAAAGGGTTCGTTATTTCAATTCATACTTGAGATTAGGTTATCGTTATGTTTTCTAATATCTTATAAAAGTGGGCGTGGTTATCGTCCGATTTTAGTCATTTTAAATGATGAGCGATGGATGCCAAGGAGTTCACATGAAATCTTTAATAAGATATCTAAGAATTTACTGAAACTCTAACGTTACTGCGGATGAAAGGACGGAAACGGCTTTATCAATTCCTTTTTCATCGTGAGCATTTGGTCCCATAAAAGTCCTCCATCCATTGAATTTCCGTCTGTCTCGCGTTTTCTACCCTATCTGAAATTTGTTTAAAGGGCACCTCATATCTAAATTCGGCTGCGAAATGCCCTATCTTAGTTTTTAGCTCAAAACCAGCCTACATATCTCGGTCCTCGGTGAATGCTGCCCTAAAAAATTCTTTCGGTGATATTTATGAAATCCTTTCCTTTTTTTTTTTGATTTCTTATTTCACATTGATGGACAAATCCTCGTATTTTTTTCATTTAACATAACTAGTATCAGCAATGCGTTAGCAATAACTGTAACTTAAACAACTGAAATACAACAACAACGTTAATGTATTAGTATTGCTTTTTTCATTTCCCCCATCCATATTCAAAGGATACACAACAAGTGGTTGGAAATGAAAATAACAAAATGTACTAACAGATTTCATTGCTCAGGAACCTTGCAGGCAGCTTACAGCAGGAAAAGCGCAGAGCAACTTCAAAATAAACATTCCAGTTGAAAAGTCCAAAGGGGGACTCTGCGCCTCTTTTTTCTCTTTAATTCTGTGTGTGCGCTCTGTCGGATTCAATTTGGTATTTCTCAAAGAGTACTCAACTTTTTAGTTCGTTTCTTAAAACCCTTTTGTTGTACCTCTTATGCCTTCTATACTCTTTTGATAATTACATTGGTTTAAAATATCTCCACTTCCCAAAGGTTTAGGGAACTTTTAGCTGTGTTGGCAGTCTTGCTGGATATTGATCCGGCAGGCTCCGTTAATATACTTATGTTTATTTAATTGATGAAATGGAACCCTATAATACCCAATAAGAAATCATAGGGCTTTTCTGCTTAATTTGACGAACCTGGCTGATGCTCTTTTGATGGAACAATCAGAAGTTTGTTCTGTACTCGGGTGTCAAAAGAAAATTTGCATTGATTTCGACTAACTGGCATACAAGGCGTTGTATTGAAAAAAATCACGAAAAAGCAATCAGCTGTTGAGATAACAACACCTGGTACTGAATTTGCCTTTGTCTGAGCACAAGTAAAAGCATTGTAAAGGCCCAATTAAACTTCCCTCCATAACCATCTCCATTGTGATCGATTAATGGTGGCATAACCTTAAACAGCTGACATTTTCATAAAAATGAGGAAAACGTAAAAAATTACAGCCATATTCCACCTACAATAAGTCTCTTAGTCAAAACGTATCCAAAACAAAAAATAAAATATACAAAAAGTTCATAAATTCACCAACTGAAATATTTTTAGGTTATGGATATGGCGAAAAATCAAGAAGAAAGTCTATGATATTGTTATGGCTTTAGCGTTAGGGTATGGCACCATTAATCGATTAAATTGATTTCCATAAGGTTGGTTCGATCAGCTGTTTTATCTGGTTATGGATAAGTCACCATTAATTGACCCTTAAACTTTAACAAGTAGCGCAACTAACAGCTGATCGTCCAAATTAGCACAATCATACAAACATCACTAATGGCCATATTACGAAAATCTTTTAGAAAATTCAAGTTAAATATTTAAACATATATAAACTTTGCCAATTTTAGAATATATAGCATTCAGATCACTTTATTTGCCGTAATTAAGAGAAAATGTTTGCTTATATTTAATTATTTTTTTTATTAAAAAAGGAATGGAAAGGAAAGAAAGAAAAAGGCGGTGAATGGAATGGAAAGGAAATGAATGCAAAGGAAATAATAGAAAAGGAAAAGAAAGAAAAGGAAACGAAATGAAAGTAAAGAAAAGGAAAGGAAAGAATAGGAAACGAAATGGAAGTAATGAAAAGGCAAGGAAGATAAAGGAAAGGAAAGAAAAATAATAAAAAGAAAAGAAAATAAAATAAAAGAAAAGAAAAGAAAAGAAAAGAAAATAAAATAAAAGAAAAGAAAGAAAATGAAAGAAACGAAAAGAAAAGAGAGGAAAAGAAAAGAAAAGAAAAGAAAAGAAAAGAAAAGAAAAGAAAAGTAAGGGAAGGGAAGGAAAGGAAGTAAAAGAAAAGGAAAGGAAAAGAAATGAAATGAAAGGAAAGGAAATGAAAGGAAAACAAAATGTATGGAAAGGAATTGTGTATGGTGTATTTTTTTCTATGTGGTGTAATTAGTGAACTCTGGTGATAAATAAAAATAAAAACATAAAATAAGGTCTTAGTATTTGTATCTGGGAAGCGTTTTGGATATTACGTGCTTTTGTATCCACAAACAATATTGATAATGCAGTAAAACCCTACCCGAACCACTCTTTTTGTTACTAAATTAAGGTCAAGAGAATAATGCAAACTTTTCTGTACAACGACGTACCGCCTTACTAGTACATATACAATAAATATACAATATACTATTTCTGATACATATTGGGGGCAAGAATTTTCGAAAGTTGTTCTTAGAATCGGTACAGGTCTGAATTGGCTAGTAGCAAAAACAAAACTATTAAGGTAGAGAACAATTAAAGCCCACCAAGATTAGGAAGTAAGTAGCTGTCACAAGATTCCACATGTTGTAAATGGCCTTTCTAAATACTAGATCCCTGAAGGAAGTAAAAACAAAAGGAAATCGAAAAATATATAAAATAAAATTCTCATATTAGTTTTTGTTTGAGAAAAAATATAAATATATGCATATGTATATGTGCAATTGAAAAATTTTTTCATTGCGGAAAATCTTCAATAATGTGAAAAACGGTTATACCTTGTAATTGTGGTTGTCATAGTTTTCCACAAAGTAAAAGTGAACCCTGCGGGTTATGGGTGCTTAGAATATACCCGCGGAAGGTATGCCTGTCTTAATAAAATACCAATCCCGTTCGTGGGCTGTTCACTAGGCTTGAGGCCTGCCACGTCAACACGCTTTCCAATGAAACGATATAATAATCCTCGGATGATTACTCCTTTTTCTGATTCCGGCCACGACAAACGTTTAGCGTACTACGATTTTAAAGACCATGATTTGAGGACGTTTACCCGAAATGTCCGAACCCTTTTAGGAGAAGGTGCCGATGCCCTGCTGTTTCGATTGGTTGATGTTCTTGTCAAGGCAAACGCCGACATGCGCGAAGCACGATGGACAGCATAAGGCAGAAGAGCGATACTACAGTGGGCATATGAAATTCCGAGCCAAAGTGTTGGGTTTGTTGTGGGAAAGAACCCACTGCAACCCTGCAGCATTTGACAACGCGAAAATAAGCTGCTTGTATGGTGCTATGTCAAAACGTCAAGCGTGGCTTCATACAAGGCGACTCCCTTTCGTGCGATTTCTTTAACATAATGCTGGAGAAAATTATTCTAGCAGCAGAAGCAAACCATTCTGCCCGCTCGGGATTAAATAAAGAAACAAAAAAAAGTGGGTCTTGCGGTAAATGAGAACATGACGAAGTACTTGCTGTCATCCAAAAATTAATCGGTGCATTCGCGCCTTGTCAGCCACGTCACTCCTGGCGGTTATACATTCGATACTATGGAGGATTTCGTCTATTTGGGAACCAGCATTAACAGCAAAAACAATGTCAGCTTAGAAATCAAACTGATAACTCTTTCCAACAAGTTCTACTTTGGACAGGGTAGGTAATTTAAAAGTAAAGTCCTATCTAGACGAACAAAAATCACGCTTCATAAGTCGCTCACCATACCTGTCCTGATGTATGGCTCGAAATCATGGACGGTTCCGAGAGAAGATAAGATGGCACTTGTGATGTTGGAGAGGTCAAGTGATGAGCTTTGGGCAGATATAACGATATTGCGGCGAATAAAAACCCAAAGGCATTGCTGGCTAAGTCATGTTTTGCGAGTGAACGAAGACGCTCCGACCAAGAAAGTTTTTCATTCGAAACCGCAGTTTGGAAACAGAGGAAGAAGAAGATCTCCACTGGGATAGATGACGTGACTTGTTACGAAACGGCCAAAATTGGTTAGGATGTTAAGCGCCAATTAATGATGATGACTCAACCCCTTGAACCATTTGAGTATTTTAGTCGCCTCTTAGGTTAGGTTAGGTCTTACGACAAGCATACCTGCCACGGCCCCCCAACCCACCGGCGGCAACATCTTTACAAATAACAGAACCTATTTAATATTATATGGAAAAAACGATTCGAATAGTCGAATCTGTTATTAATCGAAAGCAAACAACTAGTCGATTAGTGATAATCGAATATTTTACCAAGCAATTTTTGCTAATCGACTAATCGAATAGTCGATTATAAAGAGATCTGGTACCGATACTTTTGAAAAATTTTAAATTTTTTTCATATCTTGACAACTTCAAATATGTGATAAACTGTACTACCATGCAATGGTTTTTTCATTATTTGACCAATTTTCTCAATTTGTTAATTTTCTTATTTATTTAGTTTTTTGTTAAATTTTGAAGGTAAAGAACTTTCATTTTATATTAAACACTAAAATCAAAGATCTACATGTTTAACAAGTTTACTTAATTATAACCTTTATTACAACCTGCATACATACATTGAAAGCATGTAATAATGAAAATAAAAATAAAAGATACAAAAACAAAATAAAAATAAGATTTCAAACCAAACTTAGCAAGATCGCAATTTCCAGAGGAAAAACGAAAAAATAATCAAACTGGTTTCAGAAAAAAAATGCTCATAATAATTTAGAACAGATTAAAGCATCTGGCGTTTGAACCAGTTTAAGTTTACATTTTTATACCATAAACGTACAAAATGTTTGTTGATTTCTCATGTTTACATTTTTTTTTTGCAAAAAATACAGTGCAATCTGAGCAATCAAATTTGGAATTTCAGGTTTCTTTTTTTAAATAGATACCAAATTCTTCCACAAAATCCTGCCAGTAAAATCTACTCCGATCGTTATAAAAATATACATAGGTACAAGCCGATTTTTAAGAATAAATGGAGAAATGTAAATTCGGAATATTCGCTTCTGGAAATAGACTAAAGGGCCCATTACTGAAACTTAGCATAGACTTGACTTGACTTGAGAACTGTCACTTAAAGTTCTGTTAAATGAACAGTGCATGTTACTGATTACTTAAAACTTAGCAACACTCAACTTGACTTAGAAGTCTGTTGAATTTAGATTTTCTGTGTAAGTTCTAAGTGACGTTTACATTTTGAGATGCCATTTGTTTGTTTCTATTTCATTTTGACATTTTGTCATACAAATTGACATTTATTTTTATTTTATTTATTAATTTTTACACCCATGAATTAATTGTAGTACTCACAATTAACTTTGTTTAAAAACCACCACTTTTTGTAGCAAATATTTCACAATAAAATGACAGCTGATTATGATGCCAGATTGTATGCGCTAAGTGGGGTATAATCGTGGCTAAGTTGCCAAGTTTACGCCAAGTCAAGTCAAGTCTATGCTAAGTATCAGTAATGCGCTATTAAGCCTGTAACTGGGCAAATTTACATGTACATAGTATAAACAATGCTTTAGATACCACTACAGCAAATTTTCTAAATAGGATATGAGGAAATCAAAATTTAAAAACTGAATGTAGTAGATGTCGCATACAAACAACCAAATTTTTTTTTTTTTTTTGAAATTCAATTATTATAAGCCGGTGTTAAGCTCATGAATTCTTAAATATAAGTATAAACTGAACACACCATTAAACAAACATACATAAACTTAATTTGTTGTTGCTTTTGTAACCATTTATAAAGAAATCACTTAACACAAATAAGATATTCAAGTCTCGCGAAAAGTAACATGAAAATATGTTTCCCTAGATGTGGTTGTCCATCATCAGTCTTAAGCAATAATAACATAAATATAGTTTAAAAAAAAAACTAAACAACACGGTCCAGAAGAAATTAGAGGAGTACTATTTTTCGTTTGGGGAGTTGACAGGGGTTCGTGTCTCCGTTATTAAGCAAACCTTGGCTAAACTTTTGTGGTCACAGATATTTCGGTTAAAATTGTCAGTCTAATATCCATTGTAATGTTCTTAAAGCGATTTTGCCAACGTAAACGAATATGACTCCGTGGCGCAACGGTAGCGCGTCTGACTCCAGATCAGAAGGTTGCGTGTTCAAATCACGTCGGGGTCATGGGTACATTTTTCCAATATAATTTTTTCCTCTTTTATTAAATCAAATGTATCCTATTTTGTATTTGCTATTGATAAGTTAAAGTATTGATTTTTTAATAAAAATATGTTTGTTTGTTTGTTTGGCTTTTTTATGCATGCTCATGAAGAGACTTTTAAATAATTTCCCTTATTTTCTCTCTTAAACAGTATCGCTCTCTGTAATCTTTTCCAAAGTTAAGCGGCAGTTATCCACCGACGTGTGCCGTACGTAGAACGTTTGTCGTACGAAACACGTTTGACCGAACCCTCAACACCGTGGAAATCAATGTGTGCGTCTGTGTACATGTACATAACATATTTGTGTGTGTATTGTTTAGAGCAAAGCACTGTTGCCATTGACCAGTTTGCATGCATGCTTATGGAAACATCAACTTTTTCCATTTTAATTTTTTATGTTGTAAAAGGCTGGAATTAATATAAAATAAATATAAATAGATTGCATATTTATAATCTGCACTTTTACATAATTATTTCGAATTATTTTCACAATTTTTCAAACATTAATTAGGTGTTTTTGCATAAAACTGCAAACGGTCAAAAATTAGCGCACAAAAGTTTACTAGGCAACTCTGTCTAGTGAGTGAGCGATCAGCTGACACGTTCTTACGTAAAAAATCAGAATTGTTTTGATTTCTACGTTCCGGACTACGTACCTACGGATGTTGCACGTCGGTGAGTTTTCGTTTACATTGCACACTCATAAGATAAGTCGTGTCAGCTGACACGTTTTTGGTACGTACGTTCGTGAGTAACTGCCGCATTAAGGATTCAAGCTCTTAATTTTGCTCCCCACTGTTTAGACTCTACCCAGTGCTCTGACTTTACCGCTTTATTTGTAGATCTACGAGCTTTTTAGCTAAATTTTGTTTTCTACCACTTCGACCACCAAGGCACACAAAGCTATCAATATTTCAAGATATATATATATATATTTTTTTTCATTTTATTGAACATTTTCTTCATGCTCACTTATTAAAAATTGATTTAAAAAAATTTTAGTATGTAGTATAAGAAAAGTACATGACATTTTTATACCTTTCATGAACATGAAATGGTATATTAACTTTGGTCCGATGTTTGTAACGTTGAGAAATATAGAAGATAGACTCACCATTAAGTATACCGAATTGATCAGGGCGACGAACTGAGTTGATATAGCCATGTCCGTCTGTCCGTCCGTCTGCTGTTTGAACGCAAACTAGTCCCTCAAATTTTGAGATATCTCAATGAAATTTGGCACAAGGATGTATTTTTGTATTATATTAGACATTTGTCGGATCCGGTAGGATCGGACCACTATAACATATGTCTCCCATACAACCGATCGTTCAGTTAAGACGATTTTGGTCATTCCTGCCGCAATTTAGAAAGTATATACGTGAAACTCGGTGAAATATATTCCTGTATATCATAGAAGATATCTTAAAAAAAGCGCTTTGATCGGACCTATATATAGTTATATCATATACAACCGATCGTTCTGATAGAAAGATTTTTGGCCATTTCTCCCTTAATTTAGAAAGTATAAACGTGAAACTCGGTGGTGTATATTTTAATATATCGTAGAAGATTTTCTGAAAATATCACTTTGATCGGAGCCATATATAGTATATATCCCATAGAACCGAAAGATTTTTGGCAATTTCTCCCTTAATTTCCAATATAAAAACGTTAGCCTTAGAGATATTTATTCTAATATATCATAGACGATTTCCTGTAAAAACCATTTCGATCGGAGCTATATACAACCGATCGTTCAGATAAGGGGGTTCTTTACCATTTTTTTATATTTATTTTAAAATCGTTTAGGCATGTACATCTGTTCACTATATATTTTTTATCTTATACAGCGCATTATTTGGAAATTACGAATGGGATAAGATTATTGTTCAGCCCCATTCATGAAAGGTATGAAGTCTTCGGCACAGCCCCGTCCTTACTTGTTTATGTTAAGATTTAACATAGTACTAAATGCCATTTCTTATAAATATGTATATATTTTATACGTGTGGGGTGTAAATAAGTAATAATATAAATTAAAATTTAAACGATATGTTAAAGTTATTAAGTTGTTAGCGTAATTAATTTGAAAGTAATAGCAGTAATTTAGAGTAAATATGGTTATAATAACGTTCTCAACAGCGTTTCTATTTCAAAATGATCATAACTGAGAAGATATAGCTTAATTTTTTTGAAAGAAGTTACTGTTCCTTATAACCTGTATAGTGGCAGGGAGGGAGTTGAAAACTTTGCACGATGTGTATGTGTAAAAACTTCTATAGTGTGTCGTCCTAGAATGTGGAATTTGCACAGTCGGTAGTAGATTTCTGCGCAAGTTGTAAGCCTCCGAAGCAAAGCTTTCCAAATAGCCTGACCTTATAAAGAAGATTTCAGGACTTTATATAAATACAGGTGACGGACGACACGGAAGTATATCTAGTTTTCTGAAAAGTGGCATAGAATGGGATCTGTAGTTTGTACTGCAGATTCTCCTCATGACTCCCTTTTGGATTGTAATAACTGGTGATAGTTTATTAGCCGAGGCGCCACCCCAGCATGTAATGCCGTATTGAAGTTTAGAGTGGAATATGCCATAATAAACCGTTTTTAGGGTGAACATAGAGCACCATTTTTTAAGACGATCGAAGTGACGAGTTGTATAGAGGAAATATTGTTTCAAAATCTTAAGGTGATCAGACCAGCTCAAACGATTGTCGATTATTATTTCCAGATATTTAAAATTTTCGACAACACCTACCCGAAAGCAACTCTCACTGCAATTAGTGCTGCAGTCAAAAGAACTTTTCGCGACATTTAGAGTGCATGCTATATGATGTAGATTGAGTAGAGGGCATCCAGCAGAATGAAAGATCACATCACAACTTGGCAATTCTTTGATAACATGACTAAAATACATAAGCTTAGTTTTATTACTTACAAGCAATTTGTGCGAAGCAAACCAAGCTCTCAGCAAATCTAAATCACAAATCAAGTCAAAGTAACTTATTGTACTGTACGCAATGGCAAGGTCGTCTGCAAAAGCAGTGGTTTTGCCTTTCAGCGGAAGGTCAAAGATTGAGTTAATATAGATCAGGAATAGTATTGGTCCAAGAACAGAACCTTGCGGAACTCCGAGATTAACGAGCTGCAAGCTACTGTAGTTGCTTTCTATCTTCACTTTATGTAGTCTATTTGAAAGATACGAAGTAAAATATTTATGCATAAAACCACGGAAACCTGTAAGATATAGCTTATTCAAGAGTATGTCTCTATCGACCATATCGAAAGCTTTTATTATATGGACAAAGAGACCAGCACAGCTTCTTTTTCCATCTAGAACTTTGTATACATTCGTGCAAAAGTCCAGACAAGCGTCTTCTGTCGAACGTCCGGAGCGAAAACCAAACTGCTTATCACTAAAAAAATTTAGGTTATTTAGAAAGTCTACAATTCTGTTTTTGACCGCCCTTTCAAATCGGTCTGTAATTATTTACGTCCCTTTTATCCCCCTTTTTGAAAATAGGAATTACAATTGCACATTTCAGACCATCAGGAAATACGCCCTGTGTAATACTGGTGTTGAATAAATGTTTCAATATATCAACTATACTGAGAGATATCTTTTTTATCAATATATTGGAAATACTATCGTCACCGCACGATCTAGAGTTTTTCAGAGTTTTAATAATTTTTATAATTTCGAAGCTTGAGATGGGGTTAAAAAAGAAACTATTTGAAACATCATGCAACGATGGCAGACGTTCCGCAAATTGGCAATCACAGCCTCTTGATATTGAATTATCAACCGTTGTAGTGTTGGTTAAATTTATTTGCTACCTCTACTGAATCTGTAATCAATTGATTTCCAGCACGTAATACAACTGGCCCATTGCCTTCCATACCGTTTCCATTTAGAAAATTGTTGACAACGCCCCATTCCTTTCTAGTATTGCCAAGAGCTGAATTAAACTTGCCTCGAAAGAAGTTGTCCCTCGTCAAACGAATGACCTTATTTGTACGGTTACACAATTTATTGTACCTTGTACGAAGCCTTCTGTTTCTGGGATGTTTAGCACACTTTCTTCATAGTTTGTTTTTCAGCTTTATTATCTGTAAAAGATCCCGCGTAATCCAAGGCTTCAGTCTCAAGTTTTGCTTTCGAACGGTTACAGTATTCGAACAGTTATGAATGTGTGTTTTTAATGTTTCTATAAATATAGTGTAAGCAACCGATATTCCATTTTCAGCTAAGACATTCGACCAAGTTTCGAAGCGTAGTATTTGGTTTAGCATGGTAAAATTAACTTTCACACAAGATTGATGAGCATAGTTAACCTTTGGTTTGCCGAAAACAGGTCCTTTTATCAGTAAACCGGGCATCGTGTGATCAGTTACTTGCAAATCCATATTAAGACTGGTACAATTTTAACTAAGGCTTTGTAGCGGCAAAAAACATGGTCAGTGCAGGTAGCTGACATCAATCTTGTGGGTTCATTAATATACGGTGTCAAACCATTAATGCCAGATAGCTATCAGTAGAATAGCAGTCATGCAAAAGGTCTAAATTGAAATCACCTAAAATAAATAAATTTGCAGCTTTTTCATTCACCACGAAACTGGAATATTCATCAAGAAATAAAGCAATAGGAAAAGACTGTAGCCTATATACTCCCAGGAAAACAAATTGCTCACCCCTGATGTTCAAGGATAGCTGTAACATATCCGCACTTTTTAGGCTCTTATTTACTAAGTTAAAATCATAAGTATCGCGCACAAAAGCTCCAACACCTCCACCACTGTAGTTATCGTTTGCATTTGCGTAAAAATTATAATGAGGAATTCTATAATCACTTGTTTCAAAGCATCGATATTACTAAGGAATACATCAAAGTTTTGTCTTAGACTACGTATATTCTCATGCAAAACTAACAAGTCGTTAGAAACTGCTGAGGGCGATTGTTGCAAAGAAGAGAAGACAAATATTGTTATCATAAGGTAAATAAATAAAATTATGATCCTAGCCACAACGTAAAGTCATCTCGATCGCTTTTGTTTTTGTTTTAATCATATTAATGTTTCAACCTGCTATAGAAATTAAAAATTTGATAGAGTTTTTATTTTTTACACTTAAGAAACTGATTTGCATATTTGTTCAAGGTATAACTTACGTTCAATATGCTTTATTGATTACAAAATATATATTTGGAGCGATGTACCACCTAAGAGATATAAGCCGAGCTTCTCTTCCAATCAGCGTCATATTATTTTGATCGTCTGAAAAGCTTTTCATGGCAAAACCAAATATAAGGTCTTAACAAAATACTACCTGTTAGCAGCCCCGCTCAGAAAACCTTTTTCTAAACTATTTTGATGTTTTTTTCCCCGGGCTTTAGACTCAGGACCTCGGTGTGGTAAGCAAGAATGCTAACACCACACCACGGCGATCCCTTATTTATTTCTTCTACGATAAATAACTTGTTTTGTATTTAAAACAAATTATGGCTATTTGTATGTAAAAAATTCGAAAATCGAGTAAAAGGTCTGAAAGTAAGTAGTTTTATATATTCCTGAAAAAAAAAATCTATCAACTTCTGCCGATGTTTTCATATTTCGTCTACCAATATTTTTTAGAATGTCCCTGCGCTGCTTCTAACACTAACAGGACCTACGCAGCTCTTACGTAAACGCTTTGATTTATTTCTTTTCCCGTACGTTTAACCGTTCAAACGGTTAAGTCCTAATTAATAAGTAAGTAAAGATTACTTCAACCAAATCTCTAAGCCAATCTCAGGTGTCTTGCTTCTTCAGCGTTTAAAGAATCCGTTTAATGGGGACCACTGTCCCAATATTAAAGTTTTGAATTTAAGGTCACGTGTTTGAGCATTTTAGTGTATTATTTCACATTAGTTCAGTAACTGACTTTAGCTCGTTAGGTTAGGTTGGGACTGAATGTGTCCTTAGTGTTACCAGAATTTGTTTGACGACCAAACGGACGAACACCAATCAGGTGCCAGGACATACGTTATAGAATAACTCCGTCCTCTTGGCAAATACTAGCAGTTTATAGGACCCAGCTTAAATGCTGCCTCGACATCTGGCAACTCTGCCGCCCCTAATAGCTGGAGCATTGACCTGGCGAGCGCTGGACACGAGTGGTTTCGTCTCTCCGAGACGCTAACTATTATATCTTTAAAAATTTTAGAAATAGTGGGTTTGGGAGCTAATAAGTGCCCTACAAAATGGGTAGTGTGTCAACCAGGTCCGACGACCGAAATACATATATCAAACTGTATAGTTACCGTTACGAAGCAAGGTTACGGGTGAGAACTGGGACAATGGAATGTCTTTTATGTTTTACATATCTAATGGTAGATTCAGCCAGTCTGCCAGCGGTCGAGTACAAATACGTGGCCAAAAATGTCAGGAGAGTGATCAGGAGACGCGTTTTGACCTCAGTATCAATAGTCCCAAGCCTAGGAATGCATATTTGACAGTGAAATCAAGTAGACGGACCTCACACACTTTAGCAGTACATAACTTGCAAATTCTTGCATTTTAACAATTGTTCTCTTTTTTATCAGACGATACGCTTAAGAATGCTCTCTTCGAATTTCATTATAAAATTCCACTTGGTATCCTTAATTTTTTTATGCAAAAAATTAAATTTTTAGCTTGGACACAAAAATATAATATTTTTACTGAAAATGAAACAGCCTAATGTACAGCTAGATTTTCTGTACAAGTATGGCAGAAATATGTTGACAATAAAAACAGTGTATGTATGTCTGTATGTACGTCGAGCACCCGCCAACACGTATTATTCAGCTAAGTTTACAACCATCTCATATACTCTTTACTTTTAAGTTTTAAAATTTATGCTCTCTTAAATTCCACTTGCCCTCTCATAAACTCATCTAAACTTTAATTGAAGTGTAAAAGCTTGTTTTCCTTGATTTACTCTTGCAATGAGCTTTTATCTAATACCACAATGCTTAAGCTCGAATAGGTAGTTTGCGCTACAGTAAGTATGAGACTCCGTGGCGCAACGGTAGCGCGTCTGACTCCAGATCAGAAGGTTGCGTGTTCAAATCACGTCGGGGTCAAAAATAACTTCCTTTTTTACAGTTTCTTTTTTTTTTAATCAATTATTAAAAATTTATTAAAATAAGAAATATGACCACCTTTAAATTCATTTTTACTTCCTTTATACTATTATTATTTTATTTTAGATATCAGGTCGGTTGAATGTTTGTTCGCTTTTCATACAAATCTTCTCATCGAGCTACAAATGTGAAACTTTACACATAGGTTAGAACACCGTGACAATGCAACAAAAGGAAAAAAATCCGTTAGAGTTTTAAGTAACTACTCGTTGGTAGGTTAAGACACCGAGAAAATAAAAGAAAAGGAGAAAATAAAAATAAAAGAAGAACATTTTAAGCACTTTATATAAATGGACAAAAATCAGCGAAAAATGTTTCCTTATAGAAGGACCCATTCTTGCTAAACTTTGATTTTTAAATTTTGACATAGAAATTGCAAAAATATTTATGAGAAGTAAAAATATAAAGGTGGAGCGTAATTGACTGACTAATAACATCTCTTTTCCTACCAACTTTCCAATCCAAGTAATGTGTTTTCCACTTTTATATTTTTACTTCTCATAAATATTTATGCAATTTCTATGTCAAAATTTAAAAATAAAACTTCAGCAAGAATATGTCTTTATATAAGGAGACATTTTTCGCTGATTTTTGTCCATTTATATTAAGGAAGTGCTTAACATTTTATTTAATTTTATTTTTACTATAATTTATAAATCCAAATGAGTATTTTTCAACTTTTACCATAAGTGAAAAAACTTTGATTTTTTTAATGAGATCGTATATTTTTAATTTAATAGAAAACAAGTAAAGAAGTTTAAGCTCGGAAAAAGCTGAACATGATATACCCAGCTGTATGCTCTCACAGGCATATGTATATAAATATAATGAATAAAGATACATTAAGGTTCGGCTCTGGACTGCAAGTTAAACGACATTTATAGTTGCCTAGAGTTTAACCTTGTCACTATGTTTCATAACATAATATTCTGCTGCGCATCTCAGCTTAGCGGTCGAACTGGCAGTGTCAAATATTTTTGAAGAATAAAGATTTTGCATGCGCGAACTTCGGTGGAAAGCAGCGGAGCTTCACAAAATTCTAGTAGGTCACTTCCACCACACCACAAACTTTAACACATATTTTAACATAATTTAAACACACAAAATACACTGATTGGAGTTTAAACGAGAAAAAGTTTAAATTCTGAACAGCTGAATAATTATTTGTACATAATTGTTAAATAACAAATACAGACAGTGGTAGTTTGACACATTCTGCTGTGGTGGAGTGGTAAATGTGACCTACTAGAGTTTTGTGAAGCTTGCTTCACACTATTTTTCGTTCATGCAACATCTCTACTTTAAAATTGTCTCTGGCAGGGTTAAACTCTAGTTAACTGTAACTGTAACTGAAAAACCCGGCATAAATAACACGAAACCTGAAATAACGTAGTTATACATACATATGCAAATATCGAGGCTATATAACAGTTGATGTCATAAAAACTGTGTTCTTTTCGCCAAATTGCAAAATGATATCAATGGCTTCTGATTTACGGCATGCAAAACTTTAAAATTTTCTTCCACTAAATGTCGGCGATGATTTCCAAAAATATTCCAGCGACCCGTTATGACTGATGATGGTATGCTAAAAATCACAAAAACTGGGATTAATTCACCCGCCATAGTATAGGGCGTATCCTTTCGTTTGTTGGTGAGGGGAATTTGCACTTCCACTTGTTTGACTAGCGCATTTGTACTGAACTTCAGCAAAGACTCCGTGGCGCAACGGTAGCGCGTCTGACTCCAGATCAGAAGGTTGCGTGTTCAAATCACGTCGGGGTCAATTATTAATTTTAACCAAATTATTATTATTTTTTTTTTTTTTTAATGAAATATTTGCATTTTTTCCGCGTAAAAATAAATAATAGAAGATTTGTGGCCTCGAACATTCGAAAGCAAGATTAATTTAAATTAGCGTGAAAAGTCAAGAGAAATTTAATAAAGAAAATATTAAATTTCACTTTTAGTTGCGATGCTTCAACTGAAATGAATTAATGTCTGCCACACAAAGTTTGTGGTATGTAAAGCGAGACAAAAAGTTGTTTCATAAACAAGTATCTAATTTTTTGCCCGTTAAAGATGAACTTTGAAAATTGCAGCCAGCAATTATGGCCCCTATTATAAGACAAATTCGACCTTCGACTGTGGTCGAAAGATCTCATCGAACGAACTTTCATTCGGTATTATGACGCGCGTTCGATGAAGGCAAGCGTTATTGTGAATTTCAATAAATTCAAAAGTTCACAATACCACATTTCCAATACTCTTTCAAATAAAATAAAATAAATAAACAAAAGCAGAACTAGTTATTAAATAAAATTATTAAAAATAAAAGTATGACTACGACGGAATTGTGGGTTGATGATTCGTCATAGGAAGAGGAAAGCTTATTGGAGCTAGCCAGAAGAAGAACATGGGTGAGGGATGCTTCAAATCCTTTGGAAATGAATTCCACCACGTAAGTGTAGCTTTCTAAATAGGTTGTTAAATTGTTGAAATTATTAGTTTTGTTTATAGATTTATTCAAAACTTCAGACTGTCCAAAGAAGCGTTCATGGACTTGTTGTCCAGTACAGATGAACTGCTGCAGCAATGCACAAGAGCCAAGTCTATTCCTAATATTCTAAAATTGTCAACAGTTCTTCGATTTTGTGCTCAGGGGTCCTACCAACTGAGCATTGGAAACGAAAATGCACTCGGACTTGCCCGGCCGACTGTGTCTGTGGTACTATCAGAGGTGTTGAATGTCTTGGAAAATTTTATTTGTGAAAGATGGATAAAATTTAATTACGAGGAGGCTGAGCTGCATCAAGCAAAGTTGCATTTCTGTAATGTGCAAGTTCCTTTTGCTATATGGGGATTTTGTTCCATAAGTGAACCCAGTCTTTCAAGCTGCTGTTTTGTACTCACGACCTTGGACCTATATAAAATTAATTCAAATAGCTTAAAACTACTACTAGGTAGTAAAAAAGTAGAACATAGATATAAAAAACTTATATTTTAAACAATTCTTTTTCTATTCGATACAGCGTCGACAGCAAATTTCTATTCGCTTGAAGATTAGATACACAACGAAAATTTCGACAGAGATGAGGTGTCATAATACCAATTTCAAATTCGATTTTCGATGTTCGATAGCCAGCGAAGATCGAAGATCGATAATGCTCATAATAGGGGCCTATGTTATGTACCTACTTCGTATCTGGCAAATTAAAAACGTCGGATCTTTGGAGATTTTTTTCTTTTAAGTATCGCCATCACTTTTACCTAAATAGGTATATGTAGCAAATAAAAAAACACTTCCACATTGTTTTATTGTGGAAGGCAGTAAATGGTGGTCGAGCCACAATGAAGTTTTTCATATAGATGCGTTCCAGTAACATCGCCACAATCAACCAAGATGTTGGTTTGTAAATATGAAGGAACTTCAGACTTGGCTATTGAAATTTATTTCGCCTTGGTCGCTCACACAAAATTTTGCGAATCGCTATTATAAACATTCTCACTATACAAGGAATATATTTGCGTACATATTTTCATTTGTTAAATTGCAGTTTTTAATTGTGAAAAATTAAAGAAAAATATCAACGAGTGGGAAAAATAATTTCACTTTCAAAGTGTGAAAGCAATTGTCAAATTCTTTTTCATACGCGTTGCTTGCACCAAAAATTGGAAGTTGGCTACTCTTTCATGTCGGATGGCGCCAGTGTCGCTCAATCTGCCATTCTCCATAAAAATACGTGCAATCTACTTATAATGCATAACATTGAGTAAAACGCATCCATATGAAAAACTGCTTATGTGACGGGGCTTTGAAGGCATTTGATCAATAAGCCTTAATTTTTTGTATCAGTATGAGAGATAGCGGCCACCGTGGTGTGATGGTAGCGTGCTCCGCCTATCACACCGTATGCCCTGGGTTCGCCCCCCGGGCAAAGCAACATCAAA
The DNA here is from genome assembly GCF_040869045.1 of Eurosta solidaginis. Taxonomy (NCBI): domain Eukaryota; kingdom Metazoa; phylum Arthropoda; class Insecta; order Diptera; family Tephritidae; genus Eurosta; species Eurosta solidaginis. The sequence goes on from NC_090321.1 coordinate 1,767,852, forward strand.
ATTTTAGAAATAAGGTTTTTCAATTAGAAGAAAATTTTTCTAAGCGGGGTCGCCCCTCGGCAGTGTTTGGCAAGCGCTCCGGGTGTATTTCTGCCATGAAAAGCTCTCAGTGAAAACTCATCTGCCTTGCAGACGCCGTTCGAAGTCGGCATAAAACATGTAGGTCCCGTCCGGCCAATTTGCAGGGAAAATCAAGAGGAGCACGACGCAAATTGGAAGAGAAGCTCAGCCTTAGATCTCTTCGGAGGTTATCGCGCCTTACATTTATTTTTATACCTTTCATGAAAATGAAATGGTATATTAATTTCGTCACGAAACCGAAAATTGTAAGTCCTTAAAGGAAAATAGATAGACCCACCATTAAGTATACCGAAATAATCAGGTTGAAGAGCTGAGTTGATTTAGCCATGTCCGTCTGTCCGTCTGTCCGTCTGTCCGTCTGTCTGTTTGTATGCAAACTAGTCCCTCAATTTTTGAGATATTTTGATAAAATTTGGTGAGCAGGTGTATTTGGGTGTCCGATTAGACATTTGTCGGAACCGACCGGATCGGACCACTATAGCATATATCCTCCATACAACCGATTTTTCAGAAAAAGAGGATTTTTGTAATATCTTACCCAATTTAACAGATTGAAGCTTCAAACTTCACCATATACTTTCGTATATTGCACATATTGTTGCCTGAAAAAATTTATGAGATCGGTCGTATATATAGTATATATCCCCCACAACCGATTGTTCAGATAAGGAACTTTTCGTAATTACTGCCCTATTTTAAGAGTTAGAGGCTTCAGATTTCAGCGAATGCTTACGTATATAGCATATATTGTTGTCTGAAAAAATCATAAAGATCGGTGGTATATATAGTATATATATGGTGGTATATATAGTATATATATAGTATACATATATATATTTTCGCAAGTTTTAGCCCCATTTTAACAGCTATAAGCTTCAAATTTCACCGAATATTTACTTATATAGCATATATTGTTGTCTGAAAAAATCATAGAGATCGGTTGTATATATAGTATATATCTCATACAACCGATTGTTCAGATAAGAAACTTTTCGCAATTTCTACCCCATTTTAACAGCTATAAGCTTCAAATTTCACCGATTGGTTACGTATATAGCATATATTGTTGTCTGAAAAAATCATAGAGATCGGTTGTATATATAGTATATATCTCATACAACCGATTGTTCAGCTAAGAAACTTTTCGCAATTTCTACCCCATTTTAACAGCTATAAGCTTCAAATTTCACTGATTGCTTACGTATATAGCACATATTGTTGTCTGAAAAAATGATAGAGATCGGTTGTATATATAGTATATATCTCATACAACCGATTGTTCAGATAAGAAACTTTTCGCAATTTCTACCCCATTTTAACAGCTAGAAGCTTCAAATTTCATCAACTGCTTACGTGTATAGCATATATTGATGTCTGAAAAAATCATTGAGATCGGTGGTATACATAGTATATATCTCATACAACCGATTGTTCAGATAAGAAACTTTGCGCAATTTCTGCCCCGTTTTAACAGTTAGAAGCTTCAAATTTCACAAAATGCTTTCGTATATAGCATATATTGTTGTCTGAAAAAATCATAGAGATCGGTGATATATATATTATATACTTCATATAAACTGTCATATTGACCCCTTTTTTACGGCTAGAAGCTTCAAGATTCATCAAATTTCATCAAATAGTTACGTTTACGTCATATATTTTTGAAATACGTGATTCGTAGCCATAGTTTTTACATGCAGACCACAAAAAACGTGAAGCTTTGCATCCTCACACAGATTACCTACCTATTTTTATACCTTTCATGAAAATGAAATGGTATATTAATTTCGTCACGAAACCGAAAATTGTAAGTCCTTAAAGGAAAATAGATAGACCCACCATTAAGTATACCGAAATAATCAGGTTGAAGAGCTGAGTTGATTTAGCCATGTCCGTCTGTCCGTCTGTCTGTTTGTATGCAAACTAGTCCCTCAATTTTTGAGATATCTTGATAAAATTTGGTGAGCAGGTGTATTTGGGTGTCCGATTAGACATTTGTCGGAACCGACCGGATCGGACCACTATAGCATATATCCTCCATACAACCGATTTTTCAGAAAAAGAGGATTTTTGTAATATCTTACCCAATTTAACAGATTGAAGCTTCAAACTTCACCATATACTTTCGTATATTGCACATATTGTTGCCTGAAAAAATTTATGAGATCGGTCGTATATATAGTATATATCCCCCACAACCGATTGTTCAGATAAGGAACTTTTCGTAATTACTGCCCTATTTTAAGAGTTAGAGGCTTCAGATTTCAGCGAATGCTTACGTATATAGCATATATTGTTGTCTGAAAAAATCATAAAGATCGGTGGTATATATAGTATATATATGGTGGTATATATAGTATATATATATAGTATACATATATATATTTTCGCAAATTTTAGCCCCATTTTAACAGCTAGAAGCTTCAAATTTCACCGAATATTTACTTATATAGCATATATTGTTGTCTGAAAAAATCATAGAGATCGGTTGTATATATAGTATATATCTCATACAACCGATTGTTCAGATAAGAAACTTTTCGCAATTTCTAACCCATTTTAACAGCTATAAGCTTCAAATTTCACCGATTGGTTACGTATATAGCATATATTGTTGTCTGAAAAAATCATAGAGATCGGTTGTATATATAGTATATATCTCATACAACCGATTGTTCAGATAAGAAACTTTTCGCAATTTCTACCCCATTTTAACAGATATAAGCTTCAAATTTCACTGATTGCTTACGTATATAGCATATATTGTTGTCTGAAAAAATCATAGAGATCGGTTGTATATATAGTATATATCTCATACAACCGATTGTTCAGATAAGAAACTTTTCGCAATTTCTACCCCATTTTAACAGCTAGAAGCTTCAAATTTCATCAACTGCTTACGTGTATAGCATATATTGATGTCTGAAAAAATCATTGAGATCGGTGGTATACATAGTATATATCTCATACAACCGATTGTTCAGATAAGAAACTTTGCGCAATTTCTGCCCCGTTTTAACAGTTAGAAGCTTCAAATTTCACAAAATGCTTTCGTATATAGCATATATTGTTGTCTGAAAAAATCATAGAGATCGGTGGTATATATATTATATACTTCATATAAACTGTCATATTGACCCCTTTTTTACGGCTAGAAGCTTCAAGATTCATCAAATTTCATCAAATAGTTACGTTTACGTCATATATTTTTGAAATACGTGATTCGTAGCCATAGTTTTTACATGCAGACCACAAAAAACGTGAAGCTTTGCATCCTCACACAGATTACCTACCTATTTTTTATTTTATATTTATCTTAAAAATCGTTTAGATATGTTCAAATTTCACCAAATGCTTACGTATATAGTATGTATTGTTGTGTCAAAAACTCATAGAGATCGGTGATATATATAATATATATATGATGGTATATATAGTATATATATATAATATATATATATAGTATATATATATTTTTTTACGATTTCGGCCCCATTTTATCAGCCAGAAGCTTCAAATTTCACCAACTGCTTACGTGTATAGCATATATTGATGTCTGAAAAAATCATTGAGATCGGTGGTACACATAGTATATATCTCATACAACCGATTGTTCAGATAAGAAACTTTGCGCAATTTCTGCCCCGTTTTAACAGTTAGAAGCTTCAAATTTCACAAAATGCTTATATTGTTGTCTGAAAAAATCATAGAGATCGGTCGTATATATATTATATACTTCATAAAAACTGTCATTTTGACCCCTTTTTTACGGCTAGAATCTTCAAAATTCATCAAATTTCATCAAATAGTTACGTTTTCGTCATATATTTTTGAAATACGTGATTCGTAGTCATAGTTTTTACACGCAGACCACAAAAAACCTGAAACTTTGCATCCTCACACGAAGTACCTACCTGTTTTTTTATTTTATATTTATCTTAAAAATCGTTAAGGTATGTAGATCTGTTCACTATATATTTCTTATCTTATACATCCGATTATTCGGAGATTACAAACGGGATAAGATTATTGTTCAGCCCCATTCATGAAAGGTATGAAGTCTTCGGCACAGCCGAAGACAGTCCCGTTCTTACTTGTTTTTTTTTTATTTTTATGACAGATAACTGTAAAAAAATTAATAAGTAAATAAGGAAATCCATACTTTTAATAACAATAGTTTATAATACCTACAATGTATATTCTAAAAAAATAAATTCTGATTCTACATAACAAAAAGCGATGCATATTTAATTATCGTACATATTTTCCTTTCCTTTTCAGATGTACTTAATGGCGCTGTCTTCGACGAGGATCATGATGAAATGGTTGTTGTTAAGGATATTGAAATGTTTTCCATGTGTGAACATCATATGGTGCCATTCTATGGCAAAGTTTCAATTGGTTATCTACCGTGCAATAAAATTTTGGGACTCAGCAAATTGGCTAGGTACTGTAGTATATAAAAACTAAAATATGTTTATAAAGCTCTTATAGTTCAACATTTTTATAGAAATTGCATTTTAAAATGCTATGAATATGGGGTTAGTATGCAGTAAAAAAGGAAATAATAATAAAAAAGCATTACGAAAAAATTACGCATACAAAGGGTTTTATATAGTTACTATGCATAATTCCATCGTAGCTCGCGAATTTCGATAATTTTTATAAAATTCGTTATCACAACGGAATCCTATTGGAATTTTCAAAAATATATATCTATACGGAATTCGCATACTCTGACGGAATTAAGACTATAATAAGTTTTTAGAAAATGTTGGACTTGTGTATATGTACACATCGTACGTTTTATTGGAAACTGATTGAACTCAAAATTTCGACTTCTTTAGATTTTTCGTTTTCCCACCAAAACAATATTTTGAATTATGTACATTTGCATGGCGGAACGATACAAGGTGAGCATGGTGACATACCTACAAACATAAGTAAAAGTTCCATGTACTTTGTTTTTTTAAATTCGATGGACAAATGTCAAAATCGTACTGCGCCGGAAGTTGATGTATCAAATCAAATAAAAAGTTTATAATCAGCTGTCTCGTGCTGCCACCTTGTATCGTTCCGCCATGTACATTTGTTTCCAATAAAACGTGTTTTTGCCATATATGTAATACTCCTATATTACTAATAGAAAATGCTCGCAATGTGTTTTGAACTCGAAATCAAAACAAGACAGCCTATACAATTTTTGTGATTGTAGCAGCATAAGTGCGACAAGAAAAAATTTAAATTTAGGTACATTCGATTATTCTAGAGATAAGGGTGATTTCTAGTGTCCAACACTTTTTAGCCTTTTAAACGCTTCAACAATGTTTAACCAAGCTTTTGTGGTGTTTAATACTCTTTTTCGCTTTGGTAATGTACCTTTCACGCACTTTTATTAACTAAAGTAACATTTTTTAACTAGTTACACAAATTTGCATACAAAAAAATGTAAACAAACATCTTGTTCTTCCTTTTTTCAAGCTACGTACGCTCAGCGACCAACATTGGTACGCTTAGCTACACGAAAATTTCATGCTTTGTCGCTTTCATGCAGCTGACGCCTCGTATGCAGCTCTCCATTCAAATACATGTGTTCGGCATCAAAGCGTACAAATTTCGCCTGCAGCGTCTATGACGCGTAGCCTCGTGTCCACATTGCCTTAAACAACAATAGGGGGACTCATGAAACCTTATAAATGCCTTATAAAGTGTGTAAACGTATAAATTTATCTAGTGCGTAAACGAGCTGTCAAATTTTGTATGAAAAATCATTTACAAAATTTGTATAAATTTCCGCGCACATTTCATTGTGTAAACGCGGTAAACTCAAAGGAATGCAACCTTGCAGACATTGCAACAGACATTTTCATCAGAAATCTCCAACATCAGCAAGTCATTTGCAAGTATATCTTAGTAAAGACGTTTTAGTTTTGATTTTTCACTTAATCTTGGCATTTTTTAATTTGTATAACCATCAAAGATTTTTTTTGGCAATAATACAGCTGAATAAACAATTAAGTTTATCAAGAATATTACTAGGTGCGTTCATATAACAGCGTGTGAAAATGGATATAATTTTACACCTTATAAGTTTATATGCTTTCATGAGTCCACCTAATATATCGGTACTCTGATGTTTGGGAATGTACCTAGACTTTTGTAGCAATACAGGAGTATTACATATATGGCATTTGCGTAAAATTAGAACGCAATCAAATATTTTTCTCAATTTCAGAATTGTAGAGATATTTTCAAGGCGCTTGCAAGTACAGGAACGTTTGACGAAGCAAATTGCAGTCGCAGTTACTCAGGCTGTACAACCAGCCGGGGTTGCCGTCATTATTGAAGGAGTGTAAGTATTTTTTTTTTATTTATTTATTTTTTTTTTATCTTTTTTCAAGCTGAAATACAACAAATAAAGTGCAGCAATCAAAAAATAGAGTTCGTTACAGGATAATTGCAGGAATAAACTGGAGTTATTTAAGTTTCAGGTGTTATGACTTCTCATACCCTTTTCGGATATACCTTGAACGAATAAAAGCGGAGTTATTGGTGCCGTTTTTCGTATCGCTGTAGTCGTATCCCTAACGTAATCAGCTGTTTATCGTTACGGCGGAAAACCAAAAACCAATTGGTTGGCTACGATACTGTTATGACCTTAAGCGCTAAATACACGACACGAACATTTCCGCGAACATTCCCGTTATGTCATGTTTCTGCGACCTTTTCTGTCGTGTATAGTGGTGTTTGCCAGTTCGCGCAAATGTTAATTTTTGGCGAACATTTGCGCGAACTGTTCGTGCGTGTATGGCGAAATAGCTCATAATCAGAAATGATATAATATAGAGACATTGCATAGACGAAAAATCGTGTGAGGCAAGCTTCACAAAATTCTAGTAGGTCACATTCACCACTTACCACAGCAGAATTTGTTAAACTACCACTGTCTGTATTTGTTATTTAATAATTATTTGTACACTTTTTATTCAGCTAATGTGTTCAGAATTTTAACTTTTACTCACTAAAACTCCAATCAGTGTATTTCTGTGCTTAAATTATGTTAAAAATTGTGTTAAAGTTTTTGGTGTGGTGAAAGTGACCTACTAGAATTTTGTCATGCTCCGCTGCTTTCCACCGAAGTTCGCGCATGCAATATCTTTATATTCAAAAATTTTTGTCATAATCGTAGTAATTTCTGAACGGAACAGACGTGCGCGGAAAAGTAAAATGGACAATAAAAAATTTCTGAGTGAATTTATTGAAATGTATAAATCTTTGCCATCATTGTGGCAAGTAAAAAGCAAAGATTATTGTAATAGGATTAAAAATAAGAATGATTATGCGACTTTAATCGAAAAATTAAATTTTTTTTACGCTTAATTGCCACAGCGAGCAATATTGCTGCAGCACAATTGTTGTCCGTATTCATCGCTGTCTGAAAGAGAACTAATGTTCGGCCAAAAGTTCGTATGGTGTATGGCCAAAGCTGCGAACAAGATTGCGGAATGTTCGCGGAAATGTTCGTGTCGTGTATTTGGCGCTTTAGCGGCACCAATAATCGATTGCGTTGATTCCCATAAGGTTGGTCGAATCAGCTGTTATAAGGTTACCGATACGGTTACCGATAACGCACCAATGTCTGCAGCTTAACAAATACAAAATATGCCCAATATGAAATTCAAATCGTCCCTATAGGAGTTTTGTAGGTCCCTAAAATGGTTTAGTTAATACCTACAGTGAAAACAATCAGTTCTACCGGGCCAACGTTTAGGCCAGTGTACTACCTTTCGAGAGAGCTCCTAGCGTTTGCCCATTGACATCGATGCCGAAAGTACTATGTTTTCGATCTTACGGAATTTTCCTTAGACGTCATCGGTGGTGGTTTGGAAATCTCGAATGTATATTTTTACATGAAAAGCTTCTCACTGAAAAAATAATTTATATCTACATTCACAGCGAACATACACACGAACTGCATTTTCAACATGTGACTTTTTCGTCAAATTTTACTCTCATCATTTTTACATAACGAGCCCAAAAAAGTATAACTTCAAAAACCCAACACAAACAGAAAACATAATTGAATAAGAATATATCATACAAAACCATGGAGCGGCCAGATTGATTTAACTGCATGCAGAATTTCTTTATATGTACATATCTTTATTTCGTTAATTGTTCCCTTTTTTCTTTTTTTTTTAGCCACATGTGTATGGTGATGCGTGGTGTTCAAAAAATCAATAGCAAAACTGTCACTTCAACAATGTTGGGTGTATTTCGTGACGACCCGAAAACTAGAGAGGAGTTCTTGAATCTTGTTACTAGTAAATAAGAAGGCACTTATTTGGACCAGATACGCAAACGGAAAACTATGGTTCATTCCACTGAAAAGATATATTTGCATACATACCTACATAAAGACGGAAATTTTATAGCACATTCTGCTATTGACAAAATATTTTAAAGAGAACCACTTTAAAAATGATACATATGAGTTTTATAAAAAAAAGAGAAAAACAAAGTTTGAAGAAAAAGTTATGAACTAAATTTTATTTTACCTAGCAAAACAATGCGATAACACCATGTGACCCCAAAAAATACTTGGGCGGTAACGCTGTTTTTCTTACAGGCCTTATCGAGTACAACATGAGTCGGGGTAGTCATAAGCCCGCAACTTATTTGGATATAAATTGATTTGAAATTACCTAAAGCTTAATAGAGAATAAAATAGAGTTTTCCAAAGGTATACATAATAGTTAAGAAAGTATTTGATATATGTGACTAATTGTCTAACGTTTTCCGCTTTTTACCAGGGACGCAAACTATTATTCCTTTTATAATATAATTCCTTGCAAAACTATTAATTTTGGACTTTTAATATATTTGGATCAAGATACAAATTATTTTCCGATTTTTATTACCTGGGTCCGATAGAACTAGTTAAACTCGGACTTTTAAAAATAAAAGTCCGGAAATAAAAGTTAAATCCAGACTTTTTTTTAAGGCCAAAATAAAAGTCCGGCTTGATAACAAAGAAATGGCTTTTCCGAATTAAATTTTTTTTTTTTTATTTCGGATAAGCCATTTCTTTGTTATCAAGCCGGACTTTTATTTTGGCCTTAAAAAATAAAAGTCCGGATTTAACTTTTATTTCCGGACTTTTATTTTTAAAAGTCCGAGTTTAACTAGTTCTATCGGACTTAAAAAATATAAATACAGATTTTACTTTTTATGGAAAAAGTTTGAAAAATAAAAAGGATACATGATTCGACATGATATTGCTATAGGGCTACCCGAGAACTCAAACATTTTCACCTAAGAAAATTTTTTGACCCTGACTTTTTCGACCGCGAAAAAAAAATTATTATTTCCCGTCCCTGCTTTTTACAATTTTTTTATGATTGTTAACCATAGGTAAACAGTGGCCTATACCTCTTTTGAATAGGCATCGAAGTGATGTCGTATATATGAACATAGAGAGCTTTGTTGCGCTGCTTTGTCTGAGGGATGAGTTCAATGTATTGCTGCACGTATATCTTGCTATACAAAGTTTGTGGAATATAAAGCGAGTCAAACAGTTAAGATGCTAGTTAGTACCTTATGGCGCTGTGAAAGCGTTAAAGAGAAGGGATGTGTCAAGAGTTCTATAAAAATCTGACCTAATGATCAGTATCAAATCAAGTTATAAACTTATTGGCAGTATCTAAGCACTCTATTTTTTAACTTGTGGATTTTATTTATTTATTTATTTTTGTTCATTATATCGCATGTCTTATTGTATACATACAAAGTACTCCAAAATTTTAATTTGGGAAAACGCAAAATAAATGTTATTTTTTTTTAATACAGTTTCATTATAAAAACTAGATTCAAACACAGCTGTGGCGGTCATTTTTGTTCCTTTAAGAATTCTATATATCTTTTCATAAGCTCACCTACCGTCTATTTTAACGCATCAATAAATCTCGAAATATGAAAATTTTGTATTGCACCTTTTCACAATAAAATCGTGTGATATTTACTTTGCAATGATATTCCACTCAAAAATATGTACTTATATAATATTGTTCTTAATAAAGTATATTTTCATCGAGAAATCGAATACTCGGCTTCTCGTGAGATTTTCGAATGTCGAAATACTTGTAAAGCTCGAGAAATTCTCGACATTCAATTAACTCGAGGCATTGGCTGTATTCCATGTATTCGGTGTTTTTTGCTTGTGGTTTTGTGGAAATTTTTGCGTGTGCTCTAGAAGAAATCGTAAGCTGTATATAAAACTGTCAATGCAGCGATTAAATTGAATTTCGAGAAACGCGAGCTTTATGAGTATTTCTAGATTCGAAAAATCTCGCGAAAATTTTTTCTCGAACAAACTAGAGAATTCGTGGCTGTCTTTTATGTTAAAAGCCGAATAAGTCTGTTAACTTTATTTATTTTCATGGCCATTCTAGAAAAATATGGTTCCCCCATAAAGTAAGTTTTTTAACCATAAGTTACATCATTGAAAGGGTTTATCTAAAGTAACTCAAGATTTTGGGGGTGTTTGGGAAATATCTTACCCAGACTCCTGTTAAGCTTAACCTTTAGAAAAATAGCATTACCGCCCAGGTATTTGTACTTTTGTTCATTGTACACAATGCTTTTGGTTTTATTGTATGTACATATGTAAAAGTATATAAAGTAAAAACATTAAACCGAATTTTTAAAAAGAAAACAATAATTTTAAAAGCTTTAGAATACACCAAGTACTCGAAAATGGGAGGTAATCAAAGACGCTGTCTCGTGCTACTTATTTTTATAATTATGTATGTATGCACTTTGAAAAATTAAGCAACGAAAATTAGTTAGCCAATTTAAAAATTTTACCTCCAAGACAAAAACGATTTCTTAACGAACATAAATATATATATATATTTTGTCGTTACAAAACAATAAATTGAAATAAACTTTGAACTGGCAATTTTTCATATTAATGTATATTAAAGCTTTTGAAGGAGTGCTTTTAGTATTTAATTTAAAATTGGCAGACATTTTGGTTTTTATAAGAAACAAAACTAGCCATTTATAAGTTATCGAAGGGTAAGCAAGGATTTTTTTAATCTGAATCTAAGCTTACCTGAATATACGCTAAAAATATCAATACATTGAAAAAAACGAATTGTGTAAGAGGTAGCTACTTAAATCAAACAACGGAGAATTGTCACAGAGCCTTTGGCAGCTGCAAATCGTTTAGGGAATTTACATTTTGAAATAATTTTTAATAATAAAAAAATGTGGTTTTACATAAATTAACAGACTATATTTACGAAGAAACATATAACTGTAAGAAAAAATACTCATAACAACAACTAACTCGTTTGTGCTGATATCTTCGCGTTAATCTAGAAAACATCATACATTTTTATAACGCAAAAATTGCGTTTATTTTATTTACAATTATGAATAAGACCTATAATACATACATATATTTATATATATATATATACATATATACATCCATACTTATTCAAGCCATATACACCTATAAATTGTTGTTCATTGCTGTATTTATTGTTAAAGTAAAAAAGTTAAAATAGTAACAAAATTATATTCAGTACCATTTATTGCATGAGATATAAATTTGAAACGATGCTAAAATAAAGTTGTTGTTACAAGAGCTATATCTGAATTTTTATTTGAAATGGTCAGGAATAATCGAAAAGACATTTGCGTTTCTTAAATTTATTATTTGGTTATACCCAACGTGTACTTGTGCACACGCCGCGGCGTTGGCGGAGTTCGGCGCAGTTCAATAGTTTGTACTTACTTTAGACTGTATAATGCTAATGATCTACATCGAAAATTGGTCCGATGTCATCAAAATACACTTAATTGAGAGAACTAATACTAGTTAAATTTTTTTAAATCGGTTAAAAGTTATTTTCCAAAAACAGCAGAGGTTTGAATAAAAAGGGGGCTTTGTGTAAAAATTAGTGGACAGTTTCCATATTAAAAGTGTCACTCCCTTAAATTTTTATACTCAGCGTGCTTTGCGTAAAGAGTATATTAACTTTGATTGGATAACGGTTGGTTGTACAGGTATAAAGGAATCAGATATGTAGATATAGACTTCCATATATCAAACTCATCAGTGTCGAAAAAATTTTGATTTAGCCCTTTTATGTCCGTCCGTTAAAAGCTGTTTTTTTTTTAGTCATAAGCCACCTTTTTATAGACCGGGTCACATATACATATAACATTTTGGAAAACACAAAAAACCTGATTATTTAGTAAATAATACACCTAGAATGTTTAAATTTGACGTGTAGACTAATATTGAGACTCTTAATATAAATTTGAAAAAGAAATGTTTAAATGGGCGTGGCACCGCCCTCTTGTGCTAAAATCAATTTTACAAATATTATTAAACATAAATCAAAAATCGTTAAACCTATTGTAACAAAATATGGCTGGCAGGTTGCCTTTACTATAAGGAATGCTTTGAAGAAAAATTTACGAAATCGGTTAAGGACCACGTCCACTTTTATATACAAGATTTTTAAATGGGGACCTGGACGAATAAAATAACCTGTATCTTTGCAAAAAAGACCTTTATATCAATGGTATTTCATTTCCCAAGTGGATTTATAACAATAAATAGGAAAAACTTCACATTTTCAAAAATGGGCGTGGCACCGCCCCTTTTACGACTAAGCAATTTTCTATGTTTCGGGAGCCGTAACTCGAAGAAAAATTAACGAATCGAAATAGAATTGGGTACACAGATTTTCCCTATGGCAGGAAATATTTCTAGAAAAAATGGACGAGATCGGTTAAAGACCACGCCCACTTTTATATAAAAGATTTTTAAAAAGGTCGTAGACGAAAATAATAAGCTATATCATAGCGAAAAAAGCTTTGTATCAATGATATTTTACTTATCAAATTTTATTGTAAGAGGAAATGGGAAACATTTTTTTTTAACGGGCGGTGCCACGTGTTATGTAGAAAAGTAATTTATCTGAAATGAAATGTGCAATTGAAGCTCACGCTGAGTAACATCAGATTTCTTTTATACATGAGCTATTTAACTAGATATTTTTACATACATGAATACAAAAGTTAGTGTGTATGAAAGAGTAAATGGGCTAAAATATAGACCTAAAATATTTGTTTCTAAAAGGTGTACATATAGGGTTCCCAGACCGAAAATGTCGAAAGGGGGACAGATAATAACAAATTGGGGGATTTGGGGGTACAACAGATAGAAAAAAGGGGTATCTTTCGGGAGACTAATAAAACTAATTATATTGAACAAAATCATTGATTTATTCACTCATACAACAAAAACAAAAAATTCATAAATAAAATTCCATGAGAGCAAACAAAGTTACACTCTTTATACATAAAACCAGGGATGCACCTTAACGTTAAGCTAATCGTTTATCAAAAAATTTCCACCGTTTCCGTTGAAACACTTCGAAATATTATCGATAAAGAAATTATCAAGATAAATTGTATCTCGTTTTTAACCGAAACGAAAAGCTTTCGTTAACGTTAAAAACGTTAACGAAAACGTGATACTTTATGTTTGAATTATGCTGGCAATGCTATAGCCATGGTGAAGCCGTAAGGTGGCAACAACGAGCGCACATACACACACAAACTCTATGTAATTTGTTTGTGTAATTCGTTGGTGGTAATGTCAAAAATACTCTGAGAAATGTTCGTACTGTCAAAATTCATGAGAAAAGTTGCAATCAGCTTGGATAATGCTTTCACCTTTAATGACTCCGCCATCAATCAGCTTTGCCAGCATAGTTTGAAATTAATAATCAACATAAACGATTTGATTTCGTTTTGATATGGCAGAAAACGAAACGAAATCATTTCGTTAATTTGACGATCTTAACGTTAATAAACGAAACGAAATGACTTCGTTTCGTTTATTAACGTTGATTATCGTAACGAAATGATATCGTTTCGTTGGTTAAGCATGCCTGCATAAAACACATATGTTTATATTCAGCCTTTAATATGACACAAAAATATTTTCATATCAAAATCCTATTTCAATTCGCCAAAAAATGTACATACACTCATTTTGTATATTAGTTCATCCTATTAGTGATGACAACACATCGTAAAATTCGATTTTTTCTTCCGCCCGTAGTATATAAACGCAAGCAAGAAGTGAACGTTTGCGGGCGAAAATGGGGACCTACGCTACCTTCCGTAGCAAGGGGTCAAAAAGTCACAATGGGGGGTGTCCCCCCAATGGGGGACGTCTGGCAACCCTATGTACATATCTGAAGAAAAACTTTATTATACAATATAGCTGTTCATTTTAATCTTCAAATTATAAAGGGCTGAATGGAATATCATCCTATCTCAGCTGCCTGTTTTAAAAACGTCCTATCTCAATTTTTTTTTTTTTTCAAAAACACCCCAATGTCAAAAAGTATTGAATTTAAGCCCAGGGCGCTTTTGAAACAAAAAAGGGAGTTCTTTAACCAAACTCTGAAATAGAATAAGTCGTTTTAGAAACAACTTCCGAAATAGGGCGTTATTCAAACGTAATCTAAGATAGGGCGTTTTTGAAGCCGAGATAGGGCGATATTCCACTCAGCAGTCGATATACACTTTGGAATTTAACAAAATCGGCTTGCGAGTTAAAAACGTCGTCCCTTCAAAAAACGTGAGTACTCCATAAATAATGTAAGGAATACTCCTTTGGGAGTATAGGAGTGTTCCAAAATTAATCTGTATTCATACAAAAAATGTGCTCCAATTAACATTGTGATGTCCTAGGAGAGGAGTGGGTGATCCCACCCTCGCTTTGTTTGTGAGTATTCCATAGAGTACATACGTGAGAGTACTTTCCAAAGTACTTTCACTGTAGTACTCCATGGAGCACCCACAGAGGATCATATGCCAAAGTACTAAAGAGGAATTGTGTCGGAAAGAATTATCGGAGTGAATTTAATTTAAAATGAAAGTAAATGAAGAGTGGCAATACAACTTTTATATTTTTTACTACGAATATTCTTATGTTATTTAGCATTTGCGTGAAAAATAAACTAATATTTCTCTATATTATAGTATGTATACATAAAACCAGTGCGCGGTTGCATTTTATCAGAGTTGCCATATAAAAATTTTATTATCAGTTATTTGTATGCAATATTTTATTTTGGCAACTCTGTTCGATCGTCATGGTGTCGTGATCACGATCGTTAAAAAACGAGCAATGATCGGCTGATGGTGGTCCGCAAACGCATTGCAAAGGAGTATTGTTAGAGTACTCCAACATGACGAAAATGGAACACGTAATCCAACAATTTTTGCAGGGGTGTACTTTTATTACCCTACAAGAAACGCTGATAGTTTTACTAATACACTCACACTTGTAATTGACAATGCTGGTCCTGCGATGATGTAAACATTGATACTCAAGTATATGTATGTTTCGTTGTTCGCACACACATGTCCGCATGTACCCAACGACAGCCTATAATCATGAAAAAGGACACAAACTGGGAAAGCTTCGGACACCTGGTACAGAACAAATGAACATACAGCAGATACCAGCAGATTTAAGCTGGAGTCCTTGGTGCCGTATGTCGTATGTCGTATCGCTGTATCCGTATCCCTAACGTAATCAGCTGTTTATCGTTACGATGGTAAACCAAAACCCAATTGGTTGGCTACGATACGGTTACGACCTTAGCGGCACCAATAATCGATTGAATTGATTCTCATAAGGTTGGTGAATCAGCTGTTAAAGCTGGAGACATTGGTGCTTTATCGGTAACCGTATCGGTAACCTTATAACAGCTGATTCGACCAACCTTATGAGAATCAATTCAATCGATTATTGGTGCCGCTAAGGTCGTAACCGTATCGTAGCCAACCAATTGGTTTTTGGTTTACCGTCGTAACGATAAAAAGCTGATTACGTTAGGGATACGACTACAGCGATACGACATACGGCACCAATGACTCCCGCTATAAGAAGGAGAGAAAAACTCACACGTACACAGTTGTTTACATCACATATGCGCAAGTCCCCTTAACAGCTCCGACACATAAGCAGTTTTTCATATATATGAGTTTAACACAAGCTTATGCATTATGACTAGATTGCACGTATTTTTATGGAGAATGGTAGAATAAGTGACACTGGCGCCATCTGATATTGAAAAGTAGCCAACTCCACAATTTTGTTCCAAGCAAATCATAAGAAGAAGAATTTGACATTTGCTTTGGCTAAGGGTGTTAGCACACTTTGCAAGTGAAATTATTTTTCCCACTGGTTGGTAACTTTTCTAACATTTTTCGCATTTGAAAACTGCAATATAACAATCGAATACGACACAAAATATGTTATCAAGTATTTTTGTTGTATAAGGAGAATGTTTACAACAGTGCTCCGCGAAATTTTGTATGTGAATAGGCAAGGCGTAATAAACTTCAACTGTCAAGTCTGAAGTTCCTTCATATTTACAAACGCAACATCTTGGTTGATTGTGGCGATGTTATTGCCATACATAAAGCTGGAGACATTGGTGCTTTATCGGTAACCGTATCGGTAACCTTTTCACAGCTGATTCGACCAACCTTATGAGAATCAATGCAATCGATTATTGGTGCCACTAAGGTCGTAACCATATCGTAGCCAACCAATTGGTTTTTGGTTTACCGTCGTAACGATAAACAGCTGATTACGTTAGGGATACGACTACAGCGATACGACATACGGCACCAATGACTCCCGCTTAAGCTTGTGTTAAACGCATCTATATGAAAAATGTCATTGTACCGCGGCCTTAAGTTTGTGATAGAATTTGTATGAGGCGCTGATCGTTAGGTTGACATTGCTGACAATCAGATGATAGTCATATGATAGTCAGTATTCTTGTGGGGTAGGTTTGCCTGTTAAGTTATACACGCCCCTATTATGAATTTTCATACGATAGACGATAAACGCTTGCTAGTGTATCGTAAAAAAACAGCTTTCATATTGCGATTTCCACACGCCCGATAGATGTACTATTGTGAATGACGGCAGAGTTTTGTTTACAAACTTTTGTGAATCTATACGAAACAGATAGCAAAACAAAACATAAATACTAACAATTCAATTGTTTTGTAAGCAAAAGTGGCAAAAGTTTTTAGAGCTGTAATAATAAAATGTTTTCTGCTACATATGTATGTTGCCTTTTATATAAACTCAAATGAACAAATTGACGAAACTTGCATAGAAACCATATAAAAAAGAAAGTTGAGAGATGCTTCCAATTTACTTGAAATGAACTCTACACTGTAAGTACTTGACATACTAAGAATAAAAAAAAGTTTAATAAACAAAAATAGATTTCAGAGTACGTCTTAACAGAGGTAGAAGGCAGTTGGCGCGCCCATAAAAATAAGTCATCCATCCCAAATATTTTGAAGGTTTGTGCCACTTTAAGGCTTCTTGCCCAGGGTGTTGCAACAGAGTGTTGGGAATGAGGCTTTAGTTGGGTACTTTGGATTTTGTAATAATTTTATATTCATTTTTATTTAAATAGTTCACAACGTACCGTTCGTGTAAAAATTTATCAACGATAGCTAGCGTAGAAAATTGAACAGTTGATGCGATAGTAAACGTATGGCAATACCACGATAAACGATAAACGCTAACGATCGGGTTTCACACTCTAGAATTTATTTCATAATACGGTGTAACAGGTTGCAAGCGTTTATCGTGTATCGTATGAGTTCATAATAGGGGTGACATACATATAACATAGGTGCAGAATTGTTGCGCAGAGAGATTGTAAACAAAATTTGCTGCATAAAGGTCTAATTAAACTTCCTTAACCCTAACGCCATAGTCGTAATCATACCCATATCCATAACAATCTCCAATGTGGTCGATTAATGGTGCCCTAACCTAAAAATCGTGAAAATTTCATAAAAATGAAGAAAACGCAAAAAATTACAAACATATTCCACAAAAAATAAGTCTCTTAGTCATAGCGTATCCAAAACAATGAATAAAATCTACAAAAAGTTATTAAATTCACCAACTCAAATATTTTTAGGTTATAGAAACCAAGAACCAATTGGTTATGGCGTTAGCGTTATGGTATGGCACTATTAATCGATTACATTGATTCCATAAGGTAGGTTCGATCAGCTGTTTTATCTGGTTATGGTTTTATGGTTATAAGTCACCATTAATTAACCCTTAAAATACGTATTGGGTAACAAAAAATCCAAACGATCACGAACAAACGAACAAGCACAAAACGAAATGCCAAATAAACAAATATTTTCCGTCATTTCCATGGCAGAACTATACAAGGTCATTCACGGTCATTTCAGTAGTTTAATGCCTAAAGAGCCAATTAAACTTTCTTAAGGTCGAATTAATGGTGACTTATAACCATAAAACCACAACCAGATAAAACAGCTGATCGAACCTACCTTACGGAAATCAATGTAATGGATTAATGGTGCCTTACCATAACGCTAACTCTATTATATTGATTTCCATAAGGTTTTCCATGAGGAAAACCCAAAAAATTAGAAACATATTCCACAAACAATAAGTCTCTTAGTCAAAACGTATCCAAAACAATAAATAAAATATTATTATTATTTATCTTCAATTTATTTCCTAAAATGCAGGTTTCAACTGTGAAAATTGTTAGAAACGAACCAACGAATGGGAAAAATAATTTTACTTGCAAAATGTGAAAGCACAAAACACATGTTAGACTCTTCTTCTTATGCTTCGCTTGCAACGAAAGTTCCAAGATGGCTAATTTTTGAGATGGTGCTAGTGTTGCTCGATATGCCGTTATTCATAAAAATATATACAATCTACTCATCATGTATAAGATTGCTCTAAGGCATCTATATGAAAAAGTTATGTGACGGGGCTTTAAGTCGCTGCATGTAACTACCCCATACATAAATTAACTTGCACACTTTTATTCAAAACAATCAAGGAGCCGCTGTCCATGTACGCTGTACATCAATATAGCAAGGCCACAGTCATGGTTCAATTATATGGTTGGCTCATCTCATCAGCTGATTTTATTTTTATCATTGCATGGTCGATGGGATTGTCAAAAGGAGATGACAAACTCAAAATGAAACCAACACATTGACAACATTTTCTTACCACACACAAAAACTGCTATGTTTTATGTTTTCATTTCATTCCATTCGCACCAACACCAACACGCAGATTTTGACAATTTGAACAGACATAACTTTTTGCTTTACAGATGAGCCAACCATATAGTTGAACCATGGCTACAGTAACGTCAAAGCAACACAAAAGCTATCATCCAGTAAGTTCTCTAGCTCCGTATCACGCTCAATTCTCACGGGAATGCTCTGGATAATTGCGAGACTTGGGAAGCAGGGGTCTTGATATTTTTTTACACATGAGTTGTGATAGGTAGATGTCGCCATTATAATTGATTTAAATTTATTAAAGGCGAAGCAGCACCATCAATTTTTGAAAAAAGTGGGTTTATTAAAGGCAGCGTTGCCAAACTAAAGATAAGAAACTAACAAATTATCTGGCTCACACATTGAACCAGACTTCTATCTGGATTTATCTGGATCAAATCATTGTTGTTGCATTTACATGCAAAATTATTTATCTGGCTCAGTATCTTCGCGACGGGATGATGGCTAAAAAGAATTAAAAAACTAAAGGCCAAAACACATTCGATTCTTGCGTCGTTTTGGCGATTGCGCCACTTTGAAAAATGCACAATTAAACGCAATGAACGTAAAAGAATGTAAACTTCTGATTTTTTGACGAGGTGAAAAAATAAAAAAAAGGAACATTTTAACAGAATATAAAATTATATTTATAGTTAAATTTAATGGCGATTGAAATTCGAAGATTTTTCTAAATCGCAAAGAATTTCAAGAAAAAATGTACGTTCTTGAGTTCCTTTTGCATTACTTTGGTCACTTACGTGGTTATAGCGGTATTGGAATTGGAATTATAAGAGCTGCATTCGCGTATTAAATATTCGAATACTAAGCTTTTATTTGAATAGTAAGCTATTTTTCGAATAGTTTCTTGTATTCGATTAGAAAAGCGAAGCATCTTGATCAAAGCGTTTATGTAAATTGCTTTTAAATTCGACAATAGTTTTGCCGGTTTGTCCCACTTTAGTCGAAGTGACATCTTAATTAAGTTCCACTTTCTCTATTGTGAATATTAAAAATGCTAATCATACACCATTGTGAATTTGTCAATTCATAGAAATTTTATGCAGAATCGTTATGTGTGAGACAATTTTCTATTGATTAGTTAAATAAATCAAAGAAAAGCTTTGAAAAATTATTAAATAAGTGGCACTATTGAAATTCTTGTGCATGTAATGTAACTGTGCCTGTGTTCCTTATGAACTTGTGGACGGAATGCAGTAGAAGTAATAAGAATGCTTAGAAGTGCGCTACACCTTTAAATGTTAACATTTTCACGAAAAATGTGTATGTATTCAATATTAAGCAATCATTATTCCATCTATGCAAGTACAAAACAAAGTGTTCATTAGAAATTAGAAAATGATGAAATGAAACTAAAGTATACTTTAATTAATAAGCAACATTCTGTGCAAATTTCATATAACAGTCGCTGTAAATTGCACGAAGCGTAAAAACGAAGACGATTGTAAACGAACATATTTTACTGTGCAGCCGCTACATGTCACGCTGGTACACATACATAACGTGTTGTTGGTGTGATATTTGTTGCCATGCTTTGCTGTGCTCGCTATTGTGTGCTACTGTGAATTATTTGTCAGATGCATATGAGTGCGTTTCTGTGTGTATGCCGATGTTTTCCACAGCGGCAAGGACAATTGTGAATGCGTTCGGTTTTTCGCTGTGGTCACGTACTCTCTTTGGTGTGAAATGCAATTAATATTATTATTTTTTTTGGCAACAGGAAAGACATTCGTTTATCATTAAGTAGAAACAGTTAAGTGCATCTGTGTTTGCATAAAAAATGTTGGCTAAGTGGAACAATGTTTAAACGATGCAGTTAACCCTCGAATCATATTGATATTGGTAAGTCTTTTTATATTATCTATTATATACTCTATATTTAAATACTTTTATACCAATTTTACTTGTGGCATATGCATTTTCAACGTCTTCACACCGTTTGTTCGTAAGAAGAATTTAAATCGATATAAAAATACAGGAACATATGTAATCAATTCAAAGCAAATGTAATGTATAATGTATTGCACAGTTTTTTGGCAAGTAGGTGACAGGTGACTGTATTTAAATCATTTCATTACTGAGTGAAAAGGTGTTCGCTACGATTAGTTACTTACTACTTATTTATTCTTGTTACTTTTTGTATACCTACTTGATTTGGAAATAATCCAATTACCTAAATGACTGCAAATTTCCAGTAGGTCCGTTCGTTTATTTATTTGTGGATGCGAACGTGCACAAAGGGACGTGTGTTTTATAACCCCTAAGTGTTCTTTATTGGCCAATTCAAGCTCCATTCTTCACTTATACTTTTTATTTAATTTTTCTTTCTATCAGTTTCATGGTTTGCTTATTTTCTAGTCAAGCATATAATTTTACGTGAGTACCTGCCATTGATAGCCCAACCTCACGGTGTTCAAAAACACCACAGATCTAATATTATGTAAATAACTAACCCAAAGAAGGCTACATGCTATGCTTGATGAGGAATACGGTGTTACAATCTACATTGGTAAGGTACGAGGCCAACCTTAAACCTCGGTCAATTTATGGATACTGACATCCGTCTGCTGTTGTGGTTGTAGCAGTGCTTCGCCCCATCCAATATGTGCGATCACTCACGAATTGTCATCAATATTCTCTAACAGGAGTCTGAGGAATCTTGCTGTTTCAATATGGTTGTGCCAGATATATGGGGCACGTCACGTAAATTAGGTACATATGTCGGGTGTTTCTGGAGAGATTGCTTTTCTCAACTGCGTTTTCTATGTACTTGTATTGAAAATGCTCCTTTTCTTACGGCTCTACAGCTGAATTCCTGAGGACCGGATTTGTTCATAGTGCCTAAGAAATAGGTGTGGTGCTTTGACAGGCCTGTAGCTTCTTCTATTGCTTTATAAGTGCTAATGAGAGTTGCTTTATCTAAGGCCCCAGTTTTGCCGGCAAGAGCCTTGAGGATTTTGTTACAGCTCTGAACTTTAGGTACAATTGTGGCTGCATGTAGAACCTGATCGAACGTCACACCCAGTATTATTTGATGTTAGATCTCGCGAAGAAAAAAATCGGAAAGACTATGCATATAGTAATTGATTTTATAGCATAGCTCATCAATGTGTGGGCCGGGACCTGTTGTCATTATCGTGCAGTCATCGGCATAGGCCACAATGGCAAATCTTCTGGTGGGGAAGGAAGCTTGGATATGTAAAATTAAACAAATGTGAGGATAGGAAACCAATCTGTGGCGTCCCTTTTTCAATTCTCCTGGGCTTTGGTGTTACTTAACTTACTTAGTTTTAATATTTTTGTATTCTAGTCTGTAAGATTCTTTGCGATCATAGGCTGAATAAACTAAACTAAAATCCGCAATTTATTTTTGTTTCGAAGGCGTTTAACACGATGATGGCGCTTCTGCCGACAATATATAGTGATTCTACCGTCGACAAAGATAGACGGAGGGCCAACAGACACGCACATAAACATAAATTCAGCACGTCACCAATTACCATCACAGCCAAAGAGGTTGAGGATGCCATCGGTCATGCTAAACCATCCAAAGCAGTGCGCCCAGACGGAATAGCCATGCCGATGCTTAAAAGCCTAGGGAAAGTGGGTTTCAAATATTTATCGCATGTCTTCAACCTGTCTCTTTCCTCTCTTACTCGTTGCGCTAGACCTATCAAAAGCTTTTGATACGGTCAACCATGGCACTTTACTGCAAGACTTGGAAGGGTCTACCCTTCCCCCATGTGTTAAAAGGTGGACCGCAAATTATCTGGGTGGTCGGCAGGCATCGGTGTAATTTAGAAACGAAACATCAAAACCAAGAAGAATTAAACAAGGGGTGCCACAGGGTAGTGTCCTATCCCCACTTTTTTTTTAATTTTTACATATCTAAGCTACCTTCGCCATCAGAAGTTTCTATCGTTTCCTACGCCTATGATTGCACAATAATGGCCACAGGCCCAGTTGTTGTTGTTGTTGTTGTTGTTGTTGTTGTTGTTGTTGTTGTTGTTGTTGTTGTAGCAATGCTCGCCCCACCTAGTAGCCGCGACCAATCACAAATTGTCATCAATATCCTCTAACGGGAGTCCAAGGAAACTTGCCGTTTCAACAGGGGTGGATCATAAGGAAAGGGGTGTTAGAGGCGTTGGTTCCACATTACAATTGAAGAGATGGTTGGCGTCATGTGGGGACACATTGCAAGCGGGGCATACATCTTGTATGTCGGGGTTGATTCTGGATAGGTA
Organism: Eurosta solidaginis; assembly: GCF_040869045.1. Taxonomy (NCBI): domain Eukaryota; kingdom Metazoa; phylum Arthropoda; class Insecta; order Diptera; family Tephritidae; genus Eurosta; species Eurosta solidaginis. The sequence goes on from NC_090321.1 coordinate 1,791,407, forward strand.
AGAGTTTAACCTGTTACAGTATCCAGAACGAAGTTGAGCAAGAGTGACACGCGTTTCCCTGGGGAGTATGCGTTCCTCTTCCGCGAGTTTTGGATAATTTTCGTTAAGCACTGGATTCACCGGGCAATTCCCGGCATAAAGGTCCGACGCCTGTTTATGGAGTTCACCAAGGACCTGCTTGTTTTTTTTCACTTCATACGGCTGGGTTCTCAGGTACCGTATTTCCTCAAAATGCTTACGGAGATGACTCCTTAAGCCCCTAGGCGGTGCTGGTTCATCAATCAGATGTCTGTTGGGATGCCCAGGTTTCTGGGTATTCAACTGGAACTGTTTGATCAGCATCTCATTACTCTCCCTGATGGGGAGTATTCTCGCCTCATTATGCAGATGGTGTTCTGGGGACATAAGAAGACAGCCCGTGGCGATTCTGAGAGCAGTATTTTGGCAGGCCTGTAGTTTCTTCCTGTGGGTGATTTTTAGGCTTGGCGACCATATGGGTGACGCGTAGGACGTAATCGGCTGCCTGATTGCTTTGTATGTAGTCATGAGCGTTTCTTTATCTTTTCCCCAAGTACTGCCAGCGAGGGATTTGAGGATTTTGTTACGGCTCTGAATTCTCGGAACAATTGCGGCTGCGTGCTCACCAAAATGTAGATCCTGATCAAACGTCACACCCAAGATTTTGGGGTGTAGGACAGTAGGTAGCGTAGTGCCATCGACGTGGATGTTCAAAATGGTCGACATTTGGGACGTCCATGTTGTAAGTAAGGTCGCGGAAGATTTAGTCGGTGATAATGCCAGGTTTCGCGAGGCGAAGAAACTGGAGAGATCAGGGAGGTAGCCGTTTATTTTATTGCATAGCGCATCGATCTTTGGGCCTGGGCCTGGGCCTGGGCCTGTGGCCATTATTGTGCAGTCATCGGCGTAGGAAACGATTGTGACTCCTTCCGGTGGTGAAGGTAGCTTAGATATGTAGAAATTAAACAAAAGTGGGGATAGGACACCCTGTGGCACCCCTTGTTTAATTCTCCTTGGTTTTGATGTTTCGTTTCTAAATTGCACCGATGCCTGCCGACCACCCAGATAATTTGCGGTCCACCTTTTAAGACATGGGGGAAGGGTAGACCCTTCCAGGTCTTGCAGTAACGAGCCATGGTTGACCGTATCAAAATCTTTTGATAGGTCTAGCGCTACGAGTACTGTTCTATGGTGGGGGTATTGATTTAAACCGCAATTTATCTGGGTGCTGTTGTTGTTGTAGCGATAAGGTTGCTCCCCGAAGGCTTTGGGGAGTGTTATCGATGTGATGGTCCTTTGCCGGATACAGATCCGGTACGCTCCGGTACCACAGCACCATTAAGGTGCTGGCCCGACCATCTCGGGAACGATTTATGTGGCCACATTAAACCTTCAGGCCATCCCCTCCCTCCCCAACCCCAAGTTCCATAAGGAGCTTAGGGTCGCCAGAGCCTCGTCTGTTAGTGAAACAGGATTCGCCCCGGATAGGTGAGGTTGACAATTGGGTTTGGAGAAGCTATATGTTGCGCTGGCAACCTGCAGGGTTGCGCTACACAGCCCCTTGAATCTGGTATTTTAGTCGCCTCTTACGACAGGCATACCTACCGCGGGTATATTCTGACCCCCCCTAACCCGCTGGGGGATATCTGGGTGCTAATGGCATTTAGCGCGGTGGTAGTGCTATGGAGTTTTCTGAAGCCATGCTGATGAGGGGCTAGCTGCAAATTTGCTTGGAAATAAGAGAGCAAAATGGCTTCAAGCATCTTTGCCACTGGCGATAGGAGAGATATCGGACGATACGACTCACCTATGTTAGCTGGTTTCCCAGGTTTTAGTAGCGGGACCACCTTGGCCATTTTCCATTTCTCAAGTATGACAAAGGTGGAAAGAGATATGTAGGTTGAAGACATGCGCTAAATATTTGAAACCCTCTTTCCCTAGGCTTTTAAGCATCGGCATGGCTATGCCGTCTGGGCCCACTGCTTTGGATGGTTTAGCACGACCAATGGCGTCCTCAACCTCTTTAGTGGTGATGGTGATTGGTGACGCGCTGAATTTGTGTTTATGTGCGTGTCTATTGGCTCTCCGTCTATCTTTGTCGACCGTAGGATGCATTATATATTGTCGGCAGAAAGCGCTCGCGCATTTTTTCGCGTGCGACAACACTTTGTCTTTGTGCTTAGTCGGATTCGATAGGGACTTTACGGTGGACCAAAGTTTACCCACACCGGTAGAGAGGTTACAACCTCTTAGGTGTTCCTCCCATTTCGCCCGCTTGTGTTCATCCACAAGCAATCTGATGCGTTGGTTTATATCCTTTATTTGGGGGTCGCCTGGATCAAGCTGTCTTATAAGGTCACGTTCTCTCGCTAAGTTTGCGGCCTCCGCCGGGAAGTGGGACCGGATTTCGGGAATTCTCCCGGCGGGAATGAAATGTGCCGAGGCGGAATTAATGACCTTACGGAAGGCACGCTCCCCTTGGCGGGCATCGGTCGGGATAGGGAGGGCAGCAAAGCGGCTGCCTGTAAAGGATTTATATTCTTTCCACTTTCCTTTTTTGAAGTTTATGAAAGTGCGTTTTTCAGTGACGATGAAGTCGGCGGTACGCTCAAGCGAAATAAGTATGGGCAGGTGGTCGGATGCCAATGTTACCATCGGCTGCCAGTTGACGCAGTTTACGAGTTCTGCGCTCACGATTGAAAAATCTGGCGAGCTGTGACAGCTTCCTACCATACATGTGGGGGCGTCTCCGTTTATTGTGCAGAACGTCGTTTCTTCTATTTGATCCGCCAACATCTCACCCCTACTGTCCGCCCGCAAGTTTGAATGCCTTAGATCATGATGGGCATTGAAATCGCCTAAGATAATGCGATTGTTGCCAGTGAGTAAGGCCCTAATATTAGGGCGGTATCCACTGGGGCAACAGGTGGCAGGAGGGATGTAGATGTTGATGATTTCTAGGTTTGCATCGCCTGACCGGACAGATAGGCCTTGACGTTCTAAGACATTGTCCCTGCGGTCGATGCCAGGATCAAATGTATAATATTGCACAGAGTGTGTAGGATAAACGCGAGACCGCCTCCATTTCCACTCTCGCGGTCTTTCCTGTGGACATTATACCCAGAGCAGGTCTGCAATGCAGATCTTGCTGTGAGTTTAGTCTCTTGAATCGCAGCAATGCGGATGTTGTGCCGCTTCATGAAATCGACTATCTCCGTAATCTTCCCAGTTAGTCCATTACAGTTTAACTGCAGAATTCTGAAGTGCATAAGGGGAGACGTCGCCACTCTGGGGGTAAGTGACGGGTGACTACGCCTGGGTTGTGGAAGGCCAGGACGCAATTGCTGTTGTGGCCCTGGGACTGAGCGTCCTTGGGCAAGCATTGGGGTACCCGGATCATTTGGGTTTGCGACCTGGCAACATGGCGCTATGAAACCCGTCGGGGGGTTGCCGTCGCGGAGATCAGAACATCTAGGGAAGTGGCACCACCCAAGGCAGGAGCTGCATTGGGCAGATGTCGCAAACCTATATATTCTGTGCTGGCAGACGGTGCAAACGGAGGTAGGGACTAAGAGTCTGTTTCCCTGACCTGCACGATTGCTGTCGGAAAAGAGGGGGGGGGGAGACGGGGGCAGGGGCTGATGCTCAGCATTGCTACCAACTCTACTACGAAGGTAGTAGTTATGAGTGGTATCAGCTGTTTGAGTTGTTGGCGCCGTGGGGCGCGAGCAGCAGCGGGTACTTGTTGTGGCTTGCTGAGCAGCGGGGCTGCTGGAAGGTAGTGGGGGCGCTTAGGCGTAGACTACGGGACGCCCTTGGGCGTGAACAGCAAGGAGCCTCAAAAGATTTATAAAAGTTACGTGGACGTCGGGTTTTGGGATCAAGCCCAGAACAACCTGTCCGATGCAACCATCCCTTGCACGAGACACACTGAACAGAGTATGACCGTCCTAAAAAGATTCTTTTCCGGCAGATGCAGCAAAACCATTTCTCAGGACCGGGGTCAGGAGACGGACCCGGATTGGATTCGATGCCTTCCCGGAGTAAGAGAATATGGAGCAGTCCTGCTGCAAGGAGCTGCTGGGAGGATGACAATTTGTGGGAGGGACAAAACAAATTAGATGGGGTCACACTGAAATGACAGTCCTTGGTCGGGAAAAATCCCGAGTCGCTCCGGTACATAGAACCGACTGCCTTGGGAAGCGCACAGGCCCAGTCCCACAGATCGATGAGCTTTGCAACAGATCCTCCCTGAATTCTCCAGTTTTTTCGCATCGCGAAACCTGGCATTATCACCGACTAAATCCTCCGCGACCTTATTTACAATATGGACGTCCCAAATGTCGACTATTTTGAACATCCACGTCGATCGCACTACGCTCCCAACTGTCCTACACCCCAAAATATTCCGCCGGGTAGTTCTGATGCCCTATATAAGGCACATGTGGATAATATATTGACTGTGCATGATACAAGTGGAGACAATCAACTTTGTATCCTGTGCGATTTTAATATGGGTAATATTTCATGGAGCTCGTTGGATGGTAATGCCGTTCTAACTCCATCGAATGTTACTAATGTCTCGGAGTCATACCTTATTGGTAACTTTCAGTGTATAGAACTAGTACAAATTAATAGCTTTTTAAACTTACTAGACAGGGTCTTAGATCTAATATTTGTAGGCTACAATGTTCACCATAAGCTCTCGAAAGCAGCTAGTTACATCTCCCCTCCAAATCAGCATCATAGCTCACTGATGCTGGAGCTTGAGTTTTATCAGTAGTTCGAACTACCAACATGTGATAATAGAGCGGCCTTTAACTACTCGCGATGTAATGTTGATGAGTTAAACATCTTGTTTGATTTGAATTGGGACCGTCTTTTTGGAAATGCAGATGTAACTGGTTGTTATGATATTTTTAAGTCAACAATTTATGACATCTGTGTGAATAGCATCCCTGTTCATAGAGCAACAAAAAATAAACGTTCGTGGTTCTCCAAAGAACTCAAACGGTTAAGGAATTTAAAGAATAAGTTCTATAAAAAGCATAAACGCTCTACCAATACAAGTGTTCGTGAGCGCTACATATTTTACAGAGCTGAATTTAATAAGCTCAATAGATTTTTATATCGGCGGTACATTCATAATGTTGAAAACGGTATTAAATGTAACCCTAAATTTTTTTGGAGCTACATTAAGTCGAAAAAGAATTGTTCGGAAATTCCGACATCGGTCCATCGTTACGGATAATAGTAGTGGGCTGTCGTCTGAATATCTGCCAATTGTAGATACTTCCATCAATTTCGGGAAGCTATGCTTGACTGACTTGGACATAGCTAATGGTATTGAACAGCTAAAGATGTCAACCACAACTGACGCAGATGGCCTCTCGGCTGTCCTGTTGAAACGTTGTTCATCTTTGATTGTTCTTTTAAGGCACATATTTAATATGTCACTATCTGCCGGAGTTTTTATTGATGCATGGAAATTGACTTTTATTACGCCTATCTTTAAAGGTGGTATCAAAAATGATATCGAAAATTATAGGCTGATATCCAAACTTACCACTGTTTCAAAGCTATTTGAGTGCATAGTTAAGAATAAAATTTACTTCTCCGTGAAACATCTACTATGTCCTCAGCAGCACGGTTTCGTTGAGGGTAGGTCTACCCTAACTAATCTGGCTGTTTTTACGGAAGACTGTTTGGATTCCTTTCAAAAGGGCTACCAAATCGACGCGGTCTATACTGATTTCTCTAAGGCTTTCGATAGGGTATCGCATCGAATACTACTGGCAAAACTTGAATGCTTGGGCTTTCACTCTGATTTTCTGAAGTGGATCTCTTCATACTTAGAGAACAGAAGTTGTGTCGTTCGTCTAGATAATGTGTCATCTTTTCCATTCGCCCCAACTTCCGGTGTCCCCCAGGGCAGCGTTTTGGGTCCGCTATTATTTGTCATATTTATTAACGACATATCATCTTGGTTTTCAAGGTGTAAGTTTCTTCTTTATGCTGATGACTTAAAAGTTTACCATGAAATCAACTGCTTTGATGATTCTTTAATCTTAAAAAATGAGCTTAGAAACTTATACCATTGATGTGTCCGTAATCTTCTATTCCTAAGTATTGGTAAGTGTCATTTTACCACTTATGCTAAAGGTTCTGGTTTAGTTCCTACATCGTATAGTATCTCAGACGTTCAATTAAAAAAGTCAACTGAAGGTAAAGATTTGGGTGTGTATTTTGAAACCAAGCTGACTTTTACCACTCACATAAGCTATATAGTTTCTAAAGCGTACGCGATGTTGGCTTTTATCCGCCGTAACTGCTCATCATTTTCAGATCCTTATAATCTCAAACTACTGTACACATCTTTAGTTAGATCGAGGTTGGAGTATGCGGTATTTGTTTGGAGGCCTTTCATGCAGTTTATATCAAGAGGTTGGAGTCTGTTCAGAGAGCTCTTATGCGCTTTGCATTGCGGTCGATGAACTTTGTAGACCCTGTACCATCATATCACTCTCGCTGTTTATTGATAAATCGTATGTCACTAGACTCCAGGCGAACTCTGTTGTCAATGTGCGTTGTCTTTGATATCGTTTCGGGCTCAATTGACTGTTCTTACCTCCTCATGAAAATTCGTTTTAATGTACCCTGTCGTATCCTTCGTTGTAACGATTTGTTTTATATGGGTGTTGCTAGAACGGTTTATGCAATGAATGGTCACCTTAGGAGGACACTTTCTCAATTTAATGCTTATTCCTATTCCTTGGCGTTTGATTTTAGTTGTAGTAAATTTACATTTAAGAACCTGATAATCAGATACTTGTCATAAAGTTAACTATACTTTTTATATAAGCTACGTAAACTTGAAGTTTTGTATATTGACAGTCTATAAACACCTTGTTTGTTGATTAAATAAATTAATATAAATATAAATATAAAACATTGGGTGTGACGTTTGCTCAGGATCTACATTTTGGTGAGCATGCAGCCGCAATTGTACCGAAAATCCAGAGCCGTAAAAGAATCCTCAAATCATGGCCATCCCAACAGACATCTGATTGATGAGCCAACACCGCCTAGGGCAGGGATGGGCCTATTTTCTGCTCCTAAATCAGTTTCAGTGCCTGCGAGTGCTAGGTAAGACGTTTGTGTGTTTTGGGGTGTTAGGGGAGTAAAAAAATACATTGGAATAATTGTACGCTTCGTTTCAAACGATATTCATCGCAAGGAAACACTAAAAACTGGAATGAAAATATTCTCTCTCAACCTCGAAAACCAATTCCCAAACTGTGTTGCAATAGTACGAAAACAAAAACATACATTCTTTGGCAAGAAATACGAAAAACGGAAAACCATAGACTGAATTCGACTTTATGTTAAGCAGCGCATCACATACATTTAATTATATGCAAGCCGATTCATTTTGCAATATATACATAAAATTATTTAAAAAAGTATTTTTAAAATAGTAGCATTAGAGGAAGTAGTACTAGAAAAACCTACCAATGCACGTTTCGTATACAATCGTGGGAAAACGAAACCCTTTTCAGACTTGTTGTCAGTGTTGCCGTGAGCCTAGAAAGAAATGTATCAGTTTACTAATAAAAAAAAGCTACCAATCGCATAAACAACGACTAATTTTACCAGTTTTATATAAACTTAACTGCTTTCATTCATAAATTTCCAATTATGGGGCAATTTTCAGATTTCTTCAGCTCACATACATACATATATCGTTAAATCCACACTGCAAAAATTGTTGGAGCATGTGTTGCATGTGTGTTTAATTTACGGCGACCATTTTTCTAATTTTAAAACTTGCTTTGATTATGATTTGAATCATAAAGGAACTTTTAAAATTCAGTTAGAGTTGTGAATCACAAACGCGACATTACATATTTGTGGCCTTTAGTGCGAGCGAAGCCGCCAGTAAAGGCTAGTGTATCCTAAAACGCTTAATAATATTGTAACGAATGTTAGCAGCACTGAGCGATGCTATCGTCTCTAAGCCGATGCTAAGCAGTGACGTGAATTCACATCCATAGATCAATGTATCTACATAAACGAAACAATAATTGCGTCTACACATATGTACCATGTACGTATACGAGCAGCGGAGAGTCAATGCACAAACACATGCATATATCTGAGATACTCCTGAAAGTATGCAATGAGAAAAACTATAAAAATCATGCAATTATAGTTACAGCTGAGAGGTTTGAGAGCTGCTGGAGTAGTAGATTCTGGAAGCGCCTAGAAGATGCGAACGTTGAAATCCGAGAGTATAAAAGGCGGCAATTGTAGAGGCGCTGGAATTCAGTTTGATTTGAGTTGTCAAGCAGTTTCGACTAAGACGCTATCTAGCGAGAAGAGCAGTATTATTTTGAATAGTAGAGTTTCATTCGAGCTCTCAATCAGTTTGGTTATTAAGCAAGCTTTTCGTTGCAAAGTTTGAGTGTTATTGTGAAGTACTTTAATAAAGGCCTTTTTGCATTATTAAATATTGGAGTTATTTATTCAACAGTTTAGTGATTCGAACTCTGCAGAAGATTGCAAATAAGGGGAATTGCAAGTAAATTCGTTACAATTGGTGTCAGAGGAGGAATTGTTGAATAAATTCCAGAGGACAACAAGGACATGGCAAAGTTAAGTGAATTGAAGATCCCTCAACTGAAGAAGGAGTTGGAGAACCGTGGATTGAATACAACCGGCATTAAACTCGAACTTCAGGCACGACTACGAGAGGCAATGGAATTAGAAGGAATTGACGTGGAAGAGTATGTCTTTCATCTTGATGGCGATGAGACAACAAAATTGGAGGAGAAAAATGAAACACCGCAGACAATGGCGAACACAGACTTGAACACGATATTGGTTGCAATATCGGCACAAATGTCCGAAATGTCGACACAGATTACATCGCAAATGGAATCCCAAGAGACACGTATAACATCAAAGATTGAAGCACGAGAAACGCGTATTTCAGAAATGTTGGCACAAATTTCAGCACAGATATCATCTCAGATCTCCACACATCTAGAAGAGCAGGAAGTCCGTATATCATCTAAACTGGAAGCGCATATGGAAGAAAAACTAACCCAGTTTCATGAAGGCTTCAGTGGTCGACAGGATAAAATCGAGGCCGAGGTGGATGCTTTGAGAGGACGTATCGAGCAGTTACAACTAAATCGTCCAGCAGTTTCAGCGAGTAATCCAAAGGTAAAAACAACATCCTTTGACGGTTCTGTTCCTTTCCAGGTCTTTAAGCCACAATTTGAGAAGACCGCAACAGTGAACAACTGAACTGCTGAAGATAAAGTTGCTGCACTCATCGTAGCATTGAAAGGACCAGCTGCCGAGATCTTACAGGCGATTCCAGAGTACGAACGGAACAGTTATGAAGCATTGATGGCTGCTGTAGAACGACGTTATGGAAGCGAGCATAGAAAACAGATATTTCAAATTGAGTTGCAAAACCGCTACCAAAAAGCAAATGAGACTTTGCAGGAGTTTGCGTCAGATGTCGAAAGGCTTGCACATTTGGCGAATGCCGACGTACCCGTGGAATACACCGAAAGAGTAAAAATTCAGAGCTTTATAAATGGCATACGGGACGTCGAAACGAAGCGAGCCACATACACAAACCCAAAGCCAACATTCGCTGAAACGGTGTCACAAGCTCTGATTCAGGAAACAGCGTCGCTTCTGTGTAAGCCAGTTTTTAAAGCACGCCGGGTGGAAGTAGAAAGGCCAGAGTGGGTAGACGCAATATTGGAGGCGCTGAAAAAATCGCAAAAGCGGAGTGAAAAAGTTATCAAATGCTTCAAATGCGGGAAGTCCGGTCACATGGCACGTAATTGCGATCTTGATCCTAGTAATCGAGAGCTAGATCCAGCTATTGAATGCCCTGTGATATCTGTGTTGCAAATTGGTAGAAAATCGAGCAGTCTTACCGTCAGAGGGAATGTGGATGGCAAAGAACATGTACCGACTGTAGATACGGGCGCATCTCATTCCTTGATTCGATCTGATTTGGTCTACAGGAGAGTAAAGTCATTACCTGGAGCAAGGTTGCGTACGGTCACAGGCGAGTATAGCCAAGTCCAGGGAGAAGTGATATGTGAAGTCCTAATTGGGAAGGTCATGGTTTTACACAAATTCGTTGTGGCGGAGATCGTTGATGAAGTCATATTGGGAGTGGACTTCTTGGTTGACCATGACATCAGGATCGATATGCGGAGAAAAATTATGCGCTATAAGAACAAGGACATACCACTTAACTTTAGTTTGAAAAAAGGGTTCAGCAGTAATCGGGTACTGGTGGAGAAGACTCGACAAAGGCCACGAAATTCAAAGGTAAAGGTTGATGGAACAAATGGGCCAAACAAATCAAAACCAAAGGTACCTGTGAGAGAAACACTGGCATTGAAAAGCCCTAACGGACGTACTAAAACGAAGGAAAGGATTTTGCAGAAAGAATGCAAGGGTGGTTTCAAGCCAAGGTACACTACTGTTGTGAAGCGTCGGAACGATACTGATTATGCAAAGCAAATGCGTCCAGCGCAAGCTCTACGATGTAGTTCATTGGCCAAACAACAGAGTGTGAAGAATGGCCCAGGGTAATGAGTAGTAAGATGAAACACTGGCATGACAAGAACTTTAATTCGGAAGGTTTCTTGGCGGGAGATTTGGTACTGTTAAACAACCCTCACCGGCGGAAAGGTGTTCCAGCCAAATTTCGGTGCAGTTGGGAAGGCCCGTACAAGGTTGTGAAGAAGATCAGTGATACCACCTACCGCATACAAAGCATTGAGAAACCACGGAATAGAAAAGTGGTACATTTGGAGATGCAAGCGACGTTTAGATCGGGAGATTTTTCTGATCGGGACGACCAGACTTAGGTGGAGGGCAGTGTAACGAATGTTAGCAGCACTGAGCGATGCTATCGTCTCTAAGGCGATGCTAAGCAGTGACGTGAATTCACATCCATAGATCAATCATTATGTATCTACATAAACGAAACAATAATTGCGTCTACACATATGTACCATGTACTTATACGAGCAGCGGAGAGTCAATGCACAAACACATGCATATATCTGAGATACTCCTGAAAGTATGCAATGAGAAAAACTATAAAAATCATGCAATTGTAGTTACAGCTGAGAAGTTTGAGAGCTGCTGGACTAGTAGATTCTGGAAGCGCCTAGAAGATGCGAACGTTGAAATCCGAGAGTATAAAAGGCGGCAATTGTAGAGGCGCTGGAACCCAGTTTGATTTGAGTTGTCAAGCAGTTTCGATTAAGACGCTATCTAGCGAGCAAGAGCAGTATTATTTTGAATAGTAGAGTTTCATTCGAGCTATCAATCAGTTTGGTTATTAAGCAAGCTTTTCGTTGCAAAATTTGAGTGTTATTGTGAAGTACTTTAATAAAGGCCATTTTGCATTATTAAATATTGGAGTTATTTATTCAACAGTTTAGTGATTCGAACTCTGCAGAAGATTGCAAATAAGGGGAATTGCAAGTAAATTCGTTACAATACGATATAATTATAATTTGGACATAATAAGAGCGGTGGCAGCACTATTTTCAACATAGTATATGTATAATAGATGTAGAATAGAATAGTAGATGTATAAGGCCAAATACTCTCTCTTTATCAGTCTTATGTGTGTTTGTATATTATTCTCTTCCTGTGTTCTTCGCCCCACATACCTGCACTTAAATGTGCAAAGCGTCCCGTATGAGCAAAAGTTTTTGCTCAGCGCTGGCCTAGGGGCTTAAGGAGTAATCTCCGTAAGCATTTTGAGGAAATACGGCACCTGAAAACTCAGCCGTATGAAGCAAAAAACACAAGCAGGTCCTCAGGGAACTCCACAAACAGGCGTCGGACCTTTATGCCAGGAATTGCCCGGTGAATCCAGTACTCAAAGAACAGTACCCAAAACTTGCGGAGGAGGAACGCATACTCCCTAGGGAAACGCGAGTCACTCTAGCTGAACTGAAATGTATGCCCCGCTTGCAATGTGTCCCCACATGACACCAACCATCTCTTTAATTGTAATGTGGAACCAACGCCTCTAACACCCCTCTCATTATGGTCCACCCCTGTTGAAACTGCAAGTTTCCTTGGACTCCCGTTAGAGGGCATTGATGACAATTTGTGATCGGTCGCACCTATTAGGTGGGGCGAAGCACTGCTACAACAACAACAACAACAACATGATGGTTCTATGTAATTTTCGGAAGCCATGCTAATGGTTGGCAGGTCGCAGGAGGTGAAATAAGGACGGATTCAATTGTCCTGGGTACTGGCGGTAGGAGAGATATCGGGCTATATGAGTCTCTCACTTCAGCTGGTTTTCCTGCCTTTAGTAGCGGTATCGCATTAGCCATTTCCCATTTTTCAGGGATGACGAAAATGTCCCGTATAGTTCACAGTGCTTAAGTTATTGAGCTTAGCTGATACTCTCGTTGATGGCTGTCTAAACAGTCTGTCTTTGCCGTGGGCATTTAATCTATTGTTGTCCGAGCTGCTTTGTTTGCGAGTTACTTTTGGTTTTCCTAGTGTGCCTTTGTGAGTCCATAGAAGGGCTCTGGACCAAATAATGCTGTCAGAGCACATATGTTTCTGCCTGTCTAGGTAGTCGGCCTGTTCATGATCTTGATCTTCACGTCCCTGAAAACCAGGAACTCATCCTAACAAAACTATGTTTTTGGTCCAATGCACTTGTTCACTTGCTTAGCAGTACATATGTAATTGTGTAAAACTGCAAGGCGTGTAGGTCAGTCTGACTGTCTGACATAATGATGATACTCCTCGAGGATAAGCCTCCTTCTAGACATTCTGTACCGCAAACTTCTTTTGCATGGATATCTTCCTGAAAAATAGTGGTTAGCATTCCATTGTTGTCGATTTCTTGAAGTTCCGCTCATATATGCCAGTCCCCGTTTTTCCGTCAACAAATTTTGAAATGTCAGGGAACTAGACCTCTAAATCAGGGTCAGTATATAAATTCCCTGTTTCCCAAAGAGTTCTGTGCACAATCAGAAACTAAAAATTCCGTGATATTTGAGTGCAGGGGACATTGCATCACGTAGTTGCAACACGGAATTTCCTATACATTTTCTTATTACTTTCTTAGGAGCAGTCATGTTTCCGCTCTTTCTCTCAGAGACAGTTTGGAGCCTTGGTGCACCAAGGTTTGTCTCTTTCTCCATTAGGATAGGGATACCAGCAGGGGACGTTCTCCTCACACCCGTTATGCCACTACAATCTAGTCGATGTAGTTTTCTTAATTTTGTTATTGCTGTCGTTTGCGTGGTCTTCGGCTACCAAACTAAAGAAGCAGAAGTCTATTGGCTTCACAAAAGTATTAAATGTCCAGTATACCATTTTGGGAGATAGGAAATCGTACCAATCCTACGAGTATATGATTGATGATTACATATTTAACCAGTTTATTAACTTTGTAGACCTTGGAGTTACGATGGTCCCTAAACTTGACATTAAATTGCACATAGAAGCCTGCGTGAATAGAGCCAAAGGGACTTTGGCGTTTGTCAAACGATGGTCTAAAGAATTCGATGATCCATAGATTACTAAAACTCTTTATATTCGATATCTTCGATAATCTTCGACAAATTGGAACCCTCGTTACCAGACGCACTGCGACAAATTATATTCCGTGCAAAAGCAATTCCTGATTTTTGCGCTAAGGGACTTACCGTGGGACCCCTCAAGGATTCTTCCTTCCTACTCCTGCCGTTTAAAACTTATTTAGCTCGCTACGTTACGGAGTCGTGGGGAGATGGCAGGTGTGTTATTTTTAGTAAAATTTATTAGAAAGATGGTAAATAGCCCCTTTCTGCTTGGTGAAATTTTGTATAATGTTCCCCTTAGACCATCTAGACATTTTCAACCGCTTCATATAAGCACATGCAGATCGAATTTTGAAATGCACGAACCTCTTCGTTGTCTGTGTACTGACTCACTCCACGTAATAAAAAAATATCTGCTGGGTGGCTTAGAATCACGTCCTTTCCAACCTCCAACTCTTATCACCAGCTCCGGTAACTTTGGGCGGGTGGCTTTGAACCACAACCTTTCCAACCTCCCACACATCGCAGCCCTACTTGTTGTGTGTCAAATATACATCAGCTGCTCGAAATCAAGTCCCTTCCGACAGCACTAATAATCAATTCCCGTTGCTCGGCATTACAGTCCATCTCGACTACTGATTTAATAATATACATATATACATATATACATATTTTATAATATAATTTTGTTCAATTTGCATGATTCTATAATTTATCTGTAATCCGTAACTATATTTAGTCTGATTAATTGTTAAATTGTTATTGCATATAAATGCCATAAATTTTTTTCCCCCGCAATAAATTTGCAATTAATTAGCTACTAATTATGTAAAATTTTCAACTTATTCTGCGAACCTTTCGCCACTAAAATAAGGGACGTAGTTTAAACTTGCACTGAAAAACCAGCCATTAGAGACAAAAATATTAATTTTATTTGTGGAGAATACATTTTCTAATTTATAGGTAATTAAAATTTGCTTGTGTAATTTTGAGAATTTTTTTTTTGGGGATTAATGACAGGGTTCTATGACCATAGTGCCAGGTACAAAATCGAAATGGTCTTTATCAGTTATCGTTCCAATTCACGTGTTCCTCCGTTATTCATTAAAGCTCCATTATTCACAGTAGCTCCGTTATTTAATTATATTTAAAGGGCTTGGCAAAGTTGACATAGTCATAACGCCATAGTCATAGCCATATTTTTACTTTGCATATCAATTGGCATCATTTATTGGTGCTTTAACCTAAAAATCGTAAAATTTTCATAAAAATGAAGAAAACGCGAAACATTACAAACATATCGAGCCATAACCGCAGAAAGGGCTTAACCGGCATAAACAAAATTGTTCAGAAGACGCTTTTTTTGTATTTATATTGCGATTACTTTAGATAGTACCGTGAAAGTTGGTGTGTATATAAAAAAAAATAAATAAATAAATGTAAGGCGCGATAACCTCCGAAGAGATCTAAGGCCGAGCTTCTCTTCCAATTTGCGTCGTGCTCCTCTTGATTTTTCCTACAAATTGGCCAGACGGGACCTACATGTTTTATGCCGACTCCGAACGGCATCTGCAAGGCAGATGAGTTTTCACTGAGAGCTGTTCATGGCAGAAATACACCCGGAGCGCTTGCCAAACACTGCCGAGGGGCGACCCCGCTTAGAAAAATTTTCTTCTAATTTAAAAACTATTTCTAAAATTTTAATGTTGCTTTGCCCGGGGTGCGAACCCAGGGCATACGGTGTGGTAGGCGGAGCACGCTACCATCACACCACAGTGGTGTGTATATAAGACTATATAATTAGCGTATACTAATGTGGAATTTTTTTGAATTTATTCAATAATAATGGCGCATTTGTCGCTTACGCCCATTTTGCTTTCCAAACAAAAAAAGACTTCATTACTTGAAAGTGTCGGTTAAGCCAAAACTAAACTAATAAAAAATACACATTTGAAAACAATAAAAAGAGTGGTTGGTGATTCAGATAATGTTTTATTCAGATTTCAAGACGGAATTCATAGTTAAAGATGCATACTGATTAAAAAATATTTTAAATTTACAACTAAACTAAGTTTTTCTAAATAAAAACTATATAACTAAGGTACAATCTATTAATTTCACATTTCCGTCTTCTACATCAGTAACTGGTAATGTACATATCTGTGATAAAAGAGTTGTGTTTTGAGGTACTCTCTGTGGAAAATTTCGGGAATTATATTTTTATCACAAAGTAATTTCAAATCTTAATAATTTAACGATTCTCTGTACGCTCCTGTATAAACTGAAATAGAAGGTCTTTCGTAGAAGTCTTTTGGGTAGTGGTTTCGGGATCCTCCTACCTCGTTTCCCAACACAAGTATCTTCTTCAACTATTTCCTCTGAAGAATCGGTGTCGCTGTATGGAACTAGTGCAACTTTATTTGGAATCTGCAACAATCATCTGGCTATATTCATTATAATCCTTATTAAGAAAAATATTAATCTAAAAAATAATCATCTGTATTTGCAAGAAGTCCATATTTAAATTAAAAACACGAAAATTACGAAACATGCATACCAAAATGTAAAAACTTTGTATTACAATGACAAAATTAAAAAAAAAAAAATGTTTTATTTAATAATTTGTTCAAGGTTCGAATCGAGCTCAAGGCCAGAACAATAATTTTTTTCTAATGATAATTATTGTTATTTTTTAATTTTTCTAAATTTGAAAAATTGAATTTTGTTTTTGGAATAGTAAGTAGAAAACTTTTCAGACAACCTGCCATAGCTGCGCAGATAGATCCATTCCGAAGGGTGCTAAGCCTTCATCATCAGTACGCTTTAGGCATGCTGCGCTAACCATTTAGCTATACAGCGGTGGTTTGTTTGACTGGCAAATTTGCTACTTCTATTCCTTTTTACCAACTATATTTATTCGGTGTTGCGCCATCTGGTGCAAAGCACTGATAATGCTGGATTTTTGTTTATTGTCAATTACTTTGTTTGACATTCCCAAGTGCTCATGGTTTATTAACAATTGTTTTTGTTTTTATCGGCCTATTGATAAATCATTCAAGGTTCGAATCGAGCTCAAGGCCAGAACAATAATTTTTTTTCTAATGATAATTATTGTTATTTTTTAATTTTTCTAAATTTGAAAAATTGAATTTTGTTTTTGGAATAGTAAGTAGAAAACAATTGTTAATAATTTGGGAAAAATTTAAACAACGTGACATCAGGACGGACAAGGCGACAGCTGTTTCGATTATACCTTGTAAATCTCTTCAAAGCCTTTTCTCCCAGGAGTGGGAGTCGAACCCGCACTCCTACGATAGTTGAAATGGTTATAAACGCATTCAGCTACGTCATGCCTTAGTTGTTGTAAAGTTTTTCCCAATTGCCTTCTTTTTGCATATTTTAATCTTTTACACATTGCATACTTCGTATGCAATTATGTGTTAAAGCTATGCCTGGTACGGCGGTTTTCAAAGAAACTTTGGTTTTGTTGCTGTTTTTGTTCTATTTATAGAACTACAACGAATGAACCAATTTTGTCTGTTTGTATTATTTAATAATCGGGGATTGCCCGTATTGCTTGTTATTAAATGTATGAAAACATTTATTTGAAGCAATTTTTTAATTTTTATAATTTAAAAATATATATATTGATATTGCATTTCAATTTTATTAGCGTGTGTGAAATTAAGAAAATTAAGTCGAATCATGTGTAAGATTTTTTACGGAGATTTTTAACTGTTCTCTTTTAAACCATTAATAGAATACATATGAGTAAGTAGAGTACTATTTCGTCTAAAAACAACAACGCTAAATGCCAATTCTTCTCAAAAATGTCCCTATTGTAATGCGGAGTGAAATACCTTTCGTTTGATACCCATATCGGCATATCTCATGCAATTTTTTTTAATTTCGAATAGGCGCAACCCTAAATGGCAACCCTACTCAAAAATGATCCTATTGTAATGCGGAGTGAAATACCTTTAGTTTGATACCCATATCGGCATATCTCATCCAATTTTCTTTTAATTTCAAATAACTAGGTGGCAAACCTAAATGACAACCCCACTCAAAAATGTGCCTATTGTAATGCGGAGTGAAATACCTTTCGTTTGATACCCATATCGGCATATCTCATTCAATTTTTTTTTAATTCGAATAGGTGGCAACCCTAAATGGCAACCCTACTCAAAAATGTCCCTATTGTAATGCGGAGTGAAATGCCTTTCGTTTGATACCCATATCGGCATATCTCATGCAATTTGTTTTTTATTTCGAATAGGTGGCAACCCTAAATGGCAACCCTACTCAAAAATGTGCCTATTGTAATGCGGAGTGAAATACCTTTCGTTTGATACCCATATCGGCATATCTCATTAAATTTTTTTAATTTCGAATAGGTGGCAACCCTAAATGGCAACCCCACTCAAAAATGTGCCTATTGTAATGCGGAGTGAAATACCTTTCGTTTGATACCCATATCGGCATATCTCATTCAGTATTTTTTTAAATTTCGAATAGGCGGCAACCCTAAATGGTAACCCTACTCAAAAATATCCCTATTGTAATGCGGAGTGAAATACCTTTCGTTTGATACCCATATTGGCATATCTCATGCAATTTGTTTTTTATTTCGAATAGGTGGCAACCTTAAATGGCAACCCTACTTAAAAATGTCCCTATTGTAATGCGGAGTGAAACACCTTTCGTTTGATACCCATATCGGCATATGTCATGCAATTCTTTTTATTTCGAATAGGTGGCAACCTTGTGAAACATTCTGAGTGGCAACACCTAGGTAGAAAGTCTTAGAAAGTAATGCATTATCTTTGTGCCAAATTTCCTTTAAATCCGTTGAGCCGTTCCCGAGATCGTTCGGCTATACAAACAAACAAGAATTGCTCGTTTAAAGTTATAAGATTAGGTTATGAATGTGGCGAAAAACCAATTGTTTGGCTATGGTATGGTTATGGCTAGGGCGTTATGGTATGGCACCATTGACCAATTACATTCCATAAGGTTCATTCGATCAGCTGTTTTACATGGACGTTCTCGTCGCGCTCAACTCTGCCAGTGCTTTAAATTCCGTTATTTCTCGTACAAATTTGAATTTCAATTCAAAGTTTTTTGTTCAATTATGTCTTTCAATGGCAGTATGCCAGGCACAAGTTCATACGTTTTTTCCATTTATATAATCAAACTAGCAGACCCGGCAGACGTTGTTCTGCCCTAAATTTGGAAAATCTGCATACATTTTAATAAGCTTTTTCCGTCTAACTAATGGCATCTCAAAATGTAAGCGTCACTTAGAACTTACATAGAAAATCAAAATTCAACAGACTTCTAAGTCAAGTTAAGTGTTGCTAAGTTTTGAGTTATCAGTAACATGCAATGTTCATTTAACAGAACTGTGACAGTTCTCAAGCCAAGTCTATGTTAAGTATCAGTAATAGGCCCTTTATTGCCAGTCCCAGAGAAAAAGGATCGTAAATACTAATATAGGCAAATTTATATACCAAATTTAAGGCAAATCGAATAGGACGTATGTAAATACGTATGTGGGTATTATTAATTCATGTCTTTATTTCGGCTTCTCATGCATATTTATCAGTTTTGCCAGGTTGATGCGATTAAATCGAACATCACAATGAAAATTAGTTTAAAGCTCTCAGCAATAGCTTTCATTTGATATCCATAATACACACACATTCTACGGGTATCCGGGTCCAGGTTTTGGCCTATATCTCGAGATCCTAGTCACCCAGCGGTGTAAAACTTCCTCTGTACTAAAGCATACATCAACAGCTTCAATTTGATACCCTTAATGTAAAAACACATTCTAGGTGTATCCGGGTACATGTTGTGGCCTATATCTCGAGACCCTAGTCACCCAGCGGTGTAAAACTTACTCTGTACTAAAGCATACATCAACAGCTTTAATTTGATACCCATAATGTAAAAACACATGCTAGTGTTACCCTGAAATACGTTTTGGCCTATATCTCGAGACCCTAGTCATCAATAGGTTTGAAAACTACCTTGTACTAAAGAACTCAGCAACAGCTTCAATTTGATACCCATAATATAAAAGCACTATCTAGGCGTTCACGGGCCCACGTTTTGGCCTATATCTCGAGACCCTAGTTACCCAGGGGTATGAAAATTACCCCCTACTAAAGGACACATCAACAGCTTTCATTTGTTATCCATATTTTATAAACACATTCTAGGAGTACCGTGGTCCACGTTTTTGGCCTATATCTCGAGACCCTAGTCACCCAGGGGTATGAAAATTACCCCCTACTAAAGTACTCATCAACAGCTTGCATTTGTTATCCATATTCTATAAACACATGCTAGGGGTACCCGGGTCCACGTTTTGGCCTATGTCTCGAGACCCGAGTCACCCAGGGGTTCGAAAAATACTCAGTTTCAAAGTACTCATAAACAGATTCCATTTGATACCCATATTGTACAACCACATCCCAGGATTACCCAGGTCCACGTTTTGATCTCAAGACCCTAGCCAGAACGGGATAAAAAGTATCGTATGTCCGCTCCCTGGTTATAAGCTACCTCTCCACCAATTTTCAGCCAAATTGGTTCATCCGTTCTTGAGTTATGCGTAGTGTAACTAACACGACTTTCTTTTATATAGTGCTAGCTTTACCAGGCGTACGTTGTAACGCCCGAGATAGAATGAATGTTGCGTTATTTTTTCTGTTTTGTTTTCTGATAATTTAATTTATTGTTCTATAAATTGAATTGAATTTTGTACGCATATTTGGTGAAATTTTCGTATAAAACATTTTATTATTGTATCTTATTGTAATGCAAGTGGGTACATAATATTTTTGGTTTTTTCGTTCGGTGCAAAGATAAGCAAATTTTTTGGTTTTCCAACTTTAGAGCAAGCAACATATAGCTGGTCATAGGAAAAGCACGGACTCTCTAAAATTAAGCTTGCAATAGTAAGCGATTGTCCTTGTGCTTGCAAAAGCAAGGCGTACAGGAAACTGTAAGCGCTTAAAATTGAATGGCAAATCTGTAGGAATGATTGGGATCCGTGGTATGATCACATCTTCACCTTTGCTTTTACCGCTGATGATTGTTGCTTCGATTAAATTCGGTATTAATTTCTAAACGCAAAGTCCATTTGCACAATTTTGGTGGGTTTAAATTCCGAAGAAGCATGATTGGTGAGCCAACTTTCAAAGTTGATATATGCGCAGGCATTCCAGGTGGTTCTAAAGAGTTTAGAAATTCAATTGGATAATTCACAATTTTATCTTCATCTGTAACTGTGTCGATCGATTTATATTTCGTCGCTTCACCGGGAAATTGGTTTTGAATGCGATCATTGATTTTGTTAACATGATCATTTTTGGGAGCGAAGATAGTTCGTTCGCATAGCCAAAAAACAAAAACATTTAAATTTAAAATTCTTAATTCTGAAATATGAAAAATTTTCGTCTTGATCGAATTTGGTGATGATTGATGTATGGGAAACACGTTTTCATAGGGAACACACACACAGAATTTGATTTTTATATATATAGATAGATGTAGATAGACTGAAGCTAACAATTTTTTTTAACGGCGGCAGATTACTAAACGTCCAAAAGGCATAACAGCCAAACTCAACAATGCAGTCAAACTTTAGGTGTTAAAATAACTTAAGTTTGTACGGCAGCCATAGGTCTGAAAAATCCCATTTGTAGGGAAGGTGCCACGCCCCTTTTTCCCCATTCCACATTTTACTGGAGGTGTTAGGACTTAACGTCATATAGCTCCTTACCACTTTTCATTATCCTACCATTACTACATCAAGAGATGCAGTATGATATATTCCATTTGTATTGGAGGTGCCACGCCCCGTTTTCCCAATCCCACATTTTCTTGGTGGTGTTAGGGATTAACCTCATATAACTCCTTACTGAATTTCAATGTTCTGGCATGTATACCTTCAAAGTTATGCAGTAACAAAGATACAATTTGTATGGGGGGTGCCACGCCCCTTTTATATATCGAAATTATTTTTAGCCTAAAACCGTCCCGTTGATCGAAGGAACCTATAACCAAAATTTGGTGATGATTGAAGTATGGGAAATACGTTTCCATAGCGAACATACACACATACACAGAATTTGATTTTTATATTCTTATGACTAAACCGATTTGGAATTTCAAAATCAACTAACCATCATCTCTCCTTCCTGTATCTTTCCTAAAAATTTCATGGCAATATTTCTATCCGTTCTCGAGTTATGGAGTGACAATGAAAATGTACACTTCTTTTTATATATATAGATAGATATATTCTAAAGTCTTCTTCGCAAACTCCGTTCTTACTCTAGGCAGTCTTATATTTCCGCTGCTTCTAGTTCCATAGTTATGTATTTCATGATTAAAATGTATTCTCCCGTTCAGATAATTCGGTGTTATTCCTTATTTCATATGATGTATAAATTTCAATGTAAAATAATATATCGACTGTTTTACACTGAGCTAGTTTAACATATTTAGCATTGTAGATTTTGGTGTTCTAAGCAAACATTTTAAAATTAATCGCATTGCCTTGTTTTGTTGTATCTGCAGTTTTTTTATTTGTGTGTCATTTGCTAATAGCAGGATTGTTGGACAATAAATAAAGTGCGCTTGAATAATTGATGGATACACTAATATTTTGTGTCGTTGACTAATATATTTACAAGTTCTGTACATAAAACCAATTTTTTTTGCAATTTTGTTTTCTAAATAACTTATGTGTTCTCCAAATCTAAGGTTTTTGTCGATCAAGACTCCTAGGTACTTGATCTTGTCTACTTGCTGAATTTCAACGTTTCTTATCTTCAGAGTAATATTGCTTAGGTTATTGGCACCCATAATGCTTTGATTTTTGCAAAATATCATACATTTGGTTTTATCCACATTCACTTTCAATTTTTTATGGCATAGCCATTTGTAAGTAATCGAACAGCGATTAAACAGGTGATCGAGGCCTTTCGTACCTTTGTTCAGATTGTCAAAATCTGCATGTTTGTGCTAGGCGAATGGAGTGTGTTGTGGAAAAATAATGCGCTAAATTAGATGTATTTACTAATTAAATAACATTATGTGATGTGAAACTATTTTATACGGCTCGGCAGTAAATAATTGTCAATGTGTTGGTTATATTATGCATTTGCCACTTCCTTTTGACAATCCCCACTCAAGTGAATTAAAAAAAATATAATCAAACTGAGCCATGCGCCTGTCGTATCTAGTAGACCCATTTTATGATGGGACTTTTTCAAATCCTTTTCACATTGTCATTTTGATTTTTATACCCTGCCGTTTCAGCTTAAATCCGAGGAATATTTCCCTAGCGTTTCGACTTCAGAACTTTCTGGATATTGACAGAAGCAGCCAGTATAGGTTTACAAGTAAGATATCTTTGTTTCCTTCTCTTTCTAACACACTGCCGTTTGACACTGACCGGAGTGTGAAATGGGGTTACATTTATAAAATCCTTAAATCTCTTGCTGGCAGTACTTGGGGGGAAAGATAAGGAAACGCTCATTGCATGCTACGAGTCCGCGATATGGTCGCCAAGCCTAAAGACTACTCACTGGAAGAATGCCGCCCTCGGAACCGCCAGGGGTTATCTTCTTATGTCCCCAGAACACCATCTAGGTACATAAAGAGGCGAGAATACTCCCCATTAGGGAGAGAAATGAAATGCTAACTAAACAGTTCCTGTTGAATACCCAGAAATCTGGGAATCCCAACAGACATCTGATTGATGAGCCTACACCGTCCAGGGCTTAAAGAGTAATCTCTGTAAGCATTATAAGGAAATACGGCACCTGAGAACACAAGCGTGTGAAGCTAAAAAGCACAAGCAGGTCCTTTGTGAAATCCACAAACCGGCGTTGGACCTCTATGCCAGGGATTGCCCGGTGAATCCTGTACTCAAAGAACAATACATAAAACTAGCAGAGGAGGAACGCATACTCCCTAGGGAAACGCTAGTCACTCTAGCTCAACTTCGATCTGGATACTGTAACAGGTTAAACTCTTACCTATCCAGAATCAACCCCCACATAAAAAACATATGTCCTGCTTGTAATGTGTCCCCACATGACACCAACCATCTCTTTAACTATATTGTGGAGCCAACGCCTCTAACACCCCTCTCATTATGATCCACCTCTGTTGAAACAGCAAGTTTCCTTGGACTCCCCTTAGAGGACATTGATGACAATTGTGTTCGGTCGCTCCTATTGGATGGGGCGAAGCACTGCTACAACAACAACTGAACGAAGTGCCAAAACTACCGGGGCCTGCTGCAATCGGGATCGATGCAGGGATGTAATTATTAGCGGAAAAA
Source organism: Eurosta solidaginis (assembly GCF_040869045.1). Taxonomy (NCBI): domain Eukaryota; kingdom Metazoa; phylum Arthropoda; class Insecta; order Diptera; family Tephritidae; genus Eurosta; species Eurosta solidaginis. The sequence continues at coordinate 1,815,407 of NC_090321.1, forward strand.
GGATCGAAATTTCAGATATGGGTTGCTGTGATGGTAAATTTTTTGGACAGATTTAGTATGAAATATGTGGTGCAATATATTTGACCTATTGAAAATTTTACAAAAGTCGATAAATAGGAAATCCAAAGACGATTAGTTATATCAGCATTAAGAATCCCAACACAGAAGTAAAGTACCGGCAGGTACTATACTATTTTGTACCAGAGTAGTACAACGCTGCTTGTTGTTGCTGCCGAATAGCCTCCACAAAAAAGGAGATAGATGGTCAGGTAAGCGCAGCTGTGAACGAACAGCTGATAGATGTCTTACTTGTGAACCTTTAATGAAATGTTATATTAAGTTTGCCACGAATCTCAAAATTGTAAGTCCTTAAAGGGGAAGAGATAGACCCACCAATAAGTATAGAGAATTGATCAGGTTGACAATCTCGTTTGATTACGTCACGTCCGTCTGTCTGTTTGAACGCAAATTGGCGAGCGGGTACATATATAAAGGTGTCTGATTAGACATTTGTCGTAACCAGCTAGATCGGGCCACTATAGCATAAACCCCCCTACAACCCATATACAGAAAATAATTTTTTTTTTTTCAAATCTTCCGTAATTTGTGCGATATAAGTCAAATTTCATCAGATGCTTTCGTATATGGCACATATTGTTGGCTGAAAAAATCTTAGAAATCTGTCATATATATAGCACATATACCACATATCCGTTTCTTGATGTAAGAAGCTTTTCGTAATATCTGCCCCATTTTAACAACTAGAAGCTTAAAATTTCACCAAATGTAAACATATTGTGGAGATAAGTTGTACATGTAGTACATATCCCTTACAAACGATTGTGCAGATAAGAAGAAGCTTTTCGCAATTCCTGTTTCCTATTAGACGAGCATATTTGGCTCTGATAAGTGTATTCTCCGGCCGTAATTTCATAAAAGAGGTTACCTATTCTGTACTGACGAAGGTATGCTTTTGATGCAGATCCGTTCTTCTGATCAAACAGCTGAGTGTTGTCATGGTGCTTCACAAAATGTCTTCTTACGAGCATTTGTTTTAGGGTCAGTTCTGCATCAAAGAGTTGACTGCTTTCACTGCTATCAAATCATATTTGATTATTAAGCTATTGCATAGATTTTATCGCGGGCTTGGCGACTAAATCAAAAAAAACTGTAACGGATATTTGTCAAAAAAGGCTCGAAAAGGTTCGAAAAAGTTCGGTGTTAGCAACAGGCCAAATACATAAAATTGGATCTCTATCATGAAGTTAAAGTTAAAGTTAAAGTCAATATTAACTTCTCATTTATTCAATAAAAGTAAAAAATTTGTTTTCTTATCGGTCACCACGCTTAAAAAGTGTAACTTGAATTAATATCAAAGACAAAACTTGAATTAATATCAAAGAAAACAAAATGCTGCATAAATATTATAATTGCATAAGTTGATAATATGCAATAGCTTTACCGCGGCAGTCCCCGAATTCCACACGTCCTTTTTTTCTTTTGTTTAATTGTATGATAACTTATTATTTAGTCAGAAAGAGTAATCAAATTGTATTTATATGTAGGGAAATTCAAAATTTAATCACCCAAATGCTGAGTGGGTAATTTGGTTGAAGAGCATGCTGTGAAATGCTGTTTTTATGCAGTAGATTTTTTCGCCATTATGCAGACATTATATAATTTTTTTCCGCTTTCCCCTATCGTTGGGGCGTATTAAAAAATAAAATAAACAATGAGAAAACTTTGAAGACATTTTCAACTACGCACTGGGAAGCACATTCGAATGCGACGAATGCAGTTTACGATTCATTTGATATCATATTAGATTGATATCAAATTCGAATTTGGTTTCATGTTGATTTTGTGGAACTCTATTTTGACTGCAGTGCGTTCAGTGAGTAAGTCATTGCAAAGTGAAAAAGCAGATTTTCAAACGTGTGGTTTTTTGTACGGATTGTCAGAACAGAGTTTAGTCTCATTCCATGAGAATTTCAATGATTTCGAGAAAAAAACAAAACAATTAGTACCTGGTGTGGGGTATACAGAAATCGTAAAACGTACTCGTCGTAGAAAAAACCAACCTAATGACGGAAATGCTCCAGAAGTCCAGAAGTAGAATTTTCGCCTCGCTATGATTTTAGGACACAAGGTTTGCTCGAAATCATCGACAATCTTCACAGTGAAATCAAACGACGTGCGAAAGTGTATATGGAAGTTTCAGAGAGATTTGCATTTCTCATCAACTTTTCTCTAAGTCATGGGGACCTCCACGAAGCTATAAATAACTTAGTTCATTTTTGTTCTAGAGGTTTGTAAGAATTTTTCATTGAAATGAAACAATTCCAAAGTTACGTGAACTCCAGATACACTGATCCACAAAAAATTCATAGTAATTTGTATAAAATTTTAATGGAAAATCAATTAGCCGATGTATTTCCTAGCACAGAAATAGCTCTTCGGATGTTTTTAACATTAATGATCACAAATTGTTCTGCCGAACGATCCTTCTCGCAATTAAAAAGAAGCAAAGCTGCTGGCGGCCACCGTGGTGTGATGGTAGCGTGCTCCGCCTATCACACCGTATGCCCTGGGTTCAACTCCCGGGCAAAGCAACATCAAAATTTTAGAAATAAGGTTTTTCAATTAGAAGAAAATTTTTCTAAGCGGGGTCGCCCCTCGGCAGTGTTTGGGAAGCGCTCCGGGTGTATTTCTGCCATGAAAAGCTTTAGTGAAAACTCATCTGCCTTGCAGATGCCGTTCGGAGTCGGCATAAAACGTGTAGGTCCCGTCCGGCCAATTTGTAGGGAAAATCAAGAGGAGCACGACGCAAATTGGAAGATAAGCTCGGCCTTAGATCTCTTCGGAGGTTATCGCGCCTTACATTAATTTTTATTTTTTTTTTAAAGCTGCTGAAAGAGCTACAACGCGACTCGAGATGTTAGGTATACTTTGCAATGAGTCAGATTTATTGAACAAAATCGACATTGATGATATAATTGATGAATTTGCCGAAAACAAATGTAGAAAACGACTTGTTTAAAATGTAGATAGTAATTTTATTGATATTATTACATTGTGACAATACAATTTTTATGAAAGATATAAGTTTGTATTTTTTAATTGAAAAAAGAAGGGAACGGACGTGAAAAAAGGGCCCCCAAATTGATGTTTGCCTACGGCCCCTTTGAGGGTTAATCCGGCTTTGGCTCTGGGTCCAGTATTTCATCCGCATTCTTCGACGGAACTCCGATTTTAAAGTTGGCTCGCCCTATCGAATCTATCGCCACATCTTTTTTAACCAATTTATGGCTGAAATAAATTTTGTCGGAATATTCGTTTGCTTGGTTATTTATGTAAGTAGATATATCAGTTGTCTGCACAGAAGGCTTCATTCAATACGTTTCAATGATAATAATCCTAATAGAGATATAAACTTATTACATCCAGTAGAATTTTAATTCAAAATGCGAGATCTATGAAGTAGGTTTTTTCACGGACCTTGAATCTGAGAGAATCTGCCTTAAGGACTGAAAATTTTTAAAATTGCCTGTAACTTAAATTTATCCATACCATATTTTTAACATTTGGAATAGTTTATTTACTATTAATAAGTTCATCAAAGGCTTTTAATTCGAACATGTCCCACCCGTGACACTTATATTTTACATTATAGCATAAATAAATCATGTAAAAAAAACTACTTACTTTTACGCTATTGGATTCCCCAAATCTTCGTATATCTAAAATTTTTAAACAAAATAAGCTTCTTCCATATATCCGCCGAGTTTTTATAATATTAAACTTCATTAATGGAAAGCGTTCACTAACAAAATAGACGGCCATGCATTGCTACGTCATTGCAAAAACGCAACATCAACAAGTAAACGTGTCTAAGTTCGAGTGTAACCGAACATTATATACTCAGCATGAGCTTCAATTGTATACTTCATTTCAGATAAATTACTTTTCTACATAACACGTGGCACCGCTCGTTAAAAAAAAATGTCTCCCCAATTCCTCTTACAATAAAACTTGATAAGTGAAATATCATTGATTCAAAACTATTTTTTGCTAAGTTATAGCAAAGTAGTTATATTCTAGTCTACGACCCTTTTAAACTTGTTTTATATCTAAGTTGCCGTGGTCTTTAACCGATCCCGTCCATTTTTGCTAGACATATTTTTTACTATAGGGAAAATTTGTGTGCCCAATTTTATTACGATCCGTTAAAGTAAAATTCTATTGATACAAAGCTCTTTATCGCTAAGATATAGCTTTTATTTTCGTCCACGACCCTTTTAAAAATCTTTTATATAAAAGTGTGCGTGGTCCTTAACCGATTTCGTTAATTTTTCTTCAAAGCATTCCTTATAGTAAAGGCAACCTCTCTGCCGAATTTTGTTACGATAGGTTTAACGATTTATGATTAAGAATATTTGTAAAACTGATTTTATCACAAGTGGGCGGTGCCACGCCCATTTTAAAATTCTTTTTCAAATTTTTATCAAGAGTCTCAATATCAGTCCACATGTCAAATTTCAACATTCTAGGTGTATTATTTACTAAATAATCAGGTTTTTTTTGTGTTTACCAAAATGTTATATATATAAAAAGTGGGCGTGGTTATCATCCGATTTCGCTCATTTTCAATACCAATCTATTCTGGGTCCAGATAAGCTCGTTTACCAAATTTGGTGAAGATATCTCAATATTTACTCAAGTTATCGTGTTAACGGACAGACGGACGGACATGACTCAATCAAATTTTTGTCGACACTGATGATTTTGATATATGGAAGTCTATATCTATCTCGATTCCTTTATACCTGTACAACCAACCGTTATCCAATCAAAGTTACTATACTCTGTGTACAAATCACGCTGAGTATAAAAACCGTTGTTTATTTGGTCAATATTGAATAGCAAATCATTAACTATCAAAACAAAACAAAAAGTGCAAGAAAAAATTCAAAGTGAAAAAAGGTGTTCACTAAAAACGAAATATTGCGTACAATTGTCTCACCCGTGGCCATGGAACATCCCACCTACAAAAACATCTGTAAATTTTCAGTTAATAAAAACCATTTTTGAATATATTTGTAACATGCGGTTGAAGGGAATTTAAAACCTACCTGCCTGTTGTGCGATCCTATTAGCCTTTGCCATCTGACTGGTTCCTATGCCGAATCGCAGTTCAACGTACTATTAGCAAACAAATATTTTCTCCACTCTTATTTTATTCTCATGCTATTAGCAATTTTTGTGAAAGTGCCTACGCAGGCGGGACAGAAGGATATGAAGCGTTTGTTCCGATAATCTGTAATGCCATGAAAAAAAAAATGAATAAGGGGAGAGTTTAGAAAAGGGGGAACAACTAAATATGAGTCAATCGATCGATACCTGCATATACATATGTATATATGTATGGAAAGGAAATGCAACTTTTGAATACAATACCTTACTTAGCTTTCAATGTCCTTTAACAAAAGCCGCTGCTCAAGTTTTGTCGACAGGCAGGAAATCTCAGTTCTCTGGATATGTCAAGATCAAATTTAGTAGCTACAGTAACATGGCAATCATATTTCACACAATTTTCAATGAGTAGTCCTTTTCGTACAGTAAATGAAAGGTATAATCACGAGGTTACTAGATATTTTCTGAAGGATTTTCGTCTTTGCTAAACTAATTTTTAAAGACTTTGGATTCTATATGCCCTGCAGAAAAAAATTATTAATTGCTAAACAAGAATTCAATTATGTATTAGTTAATTGACTATTTTACTGGATTGCGAAAAGTAACTGACTTTGAGTTGACTGTAAAAAGTCGGCTATTAACTGAATTTAAAGTGATGCAGCGTTGCCAGGCAACCACTGTAACTGCAAAAAATCATTACATTTTGATTGGAAGATTTTCTTAAAATTTGTGAATAGAAACATATGGGTATTTCCCTAGAAGTGTCAGCCAAGAGCAAAAATGTTTTTTCAAATACTTTTCTTTATACATAAGTACATATAATTATGATAAAACTCCGATAAGATATAACCGTTTCTGGCATTATTGATGTTTTTCCGCAATGAAAAATATTTCATATATCTCAACTGCACACATACATATTTATTTTTTCTCAAATCGCTGTTTAAACATAAATATTTTTGTCGCTGAAACTCGTAACTTGGGTTGATGGGGGAGGAAAGCAGGCGGGCACCAAGTTTCTTGTGCTTGGCGACCAGAGATATACGCCACCGCCGAATATCAAAAATTAGCGCTGCAGCGGTGGCGTTCGGCGCTTTATTTTCTACTCATTTAAGACTGTCTAGGCCATTTATATTATATTTGATTGAAGATACATATATGTATGTACGTTTGAGAAGGGTTTGAAAAATCACTTGACCTAGTTTTCAAACCTCTGTTGTTTGTTTGCGAAACTATAAAATAGCGTCTGAAATGTTAATTTAGATTTTCACACTTCATCATTCAACACCCGGTTTGATCTTAAAGTTGGTGGCCTTATCCGCAACTAGTCCCTTGGAGTGAATCACATTTATTATATTACATTGTATGTTTGTTAAGCTTTGCCGATATATTGGGTGTAGTGTATTTATTATAGCCTATCAACCAAAGTGGTACTACATTTATGTTATAAATGTGACTATCTAGACACCAATATATACCAAATGACGCTTTGTCCTTCCCAAGAAAACGTATGGTGGTCGAACAAATGACCGGGTTTGCTGCTACCCTAACGTGGTAGATAGTCGAACTAGTCGGAAAACTGAAGCTACGCGGTCATCCATAATGAACTCTTATATAATATGGCCGTAAAAGAACAGATTGGACTAAGAATATAACCTTATATATGCTCAGCATAACCTTCCCCCCAGCGGGTTGGGGGGTCAGAATATACCCGCGGTAGGTATGCCTGTCGTAAGAGGCGACTAAAATACCAGATTCAAGGGGCTGTGTAGCGCAATCCTTCAGGTTGCCAGCGCAATATATATTTCAAAAAATCGTGGTCCGATTTGGCTCATATTTGGGGCACATATTACATACAGAAATGGAAATAGCTTTATGAAAAACAAAATCCCGCTAGGTGCGGCAAATATCCGAGATATTAAAAACCCGATTTGGCTCATATTTGGAACAAATATTACATACAGTCCGGTAGAAGTGACATCAAAATATTTTGGAATTCGAGGAGGGACAAGCATACGTGGCGCTGAGTCGAGTAGTCTTTGGAAGGATTATGTATTGAGGACTTAAACTGTAACAAATTGTCAGGAAAGAGTCCTTGTAATAATGAGTCACTAAATGAACTAAATAGAATGAGAATTAAATAAAGACTAAAAATTTGAAAATAAAACAATTAAAAACAATAAAAAATTGTTTAAGTTAAACGTTTTTATTGAAAACAATTCGTAATTCGCCTTTGTGCGTGAACAGCGAGGAGCCAAAAATGATTTAAAGAAATCGTGTTGACGACGACCGGTGAAACTACGCTTTGCAAGAGGTATGCAGGCAAAAGAGTGGCCGTTTTAAGTATTTTTAACTTTTTTTTTGGCAGACGCAGCAGTACTAGCTCCTAAGGCCGGGGTTTGGTTCGTGAGCTCCATCCGCAAGGATATACTCCTGAAAATTTTTCAACGATCCGCGAGATTTTGTGACAAAAACCCCGCATCTTTACGAAATCTCCAAAACGTCGATTTACTAAATACAAATGTATAAACAAAACTCTTCCTAAATATAATTTTGAAATTGAAAAATCAAGTTTTTTAAATTAAATACGCCGGCATACAATGGATCCTACGCCGCCACCGCCGATAAAGTAATCGGCGTAAACCTTTATTGGCGGATTGCGTTGTACTGCCTTTCTTCTGTTGACAAATTCTTTTTATTTTGACATTATTTTGTAGTATGAACTTTTTATTGATTTTGATCACAGATATTTAGAATTTTATTTCAAATTTGCAAATTGCAAAATTGATTTTTAAATATTAAATTGCGCAAAAACTTCAAAAAAAAATTGTGGCCGACCAGACGTGCAAACGGTTATGCCTCGTAAGTGTTTTTTTAATCATACCTATACAATTTCGTATCAAATATGTTTATTTTTTTTAGCTAATTTCTTTTAAGATGTGGCGTTGTCGAAATTCGATACAAAATTTTACAAAATATAAAAATTTACAAATTCCAAATACATTTAAATTTGATTAAGTAGTAATTGATTTTTGAAGACAATTTTTATTAATTCATCTAATTCCAATGATGCGTAAAATTGAAGCATCTACAATTCAAGATCTGAAATTTACACGAATATAATTTGCAGCTACTGTTCTTCCTACTATACTTCCCAACTGAGGAAGCTCTATAATAATTGAACAAGTAGTCCTTTCAACAGCATTGCAGGGGCAGACCTTTTTTTATTAAAATTTTTTTTTTTATTTGCTCGCTTTCTTCCTTAATACACTATTCATTTGCCCTGTTTGCTTGCAATATGAGCCGTTGTGTCAACGCGTTGAGTGGTCAGATTGAATTTCAGTTGATTATATCGCTTCCCCGGTTCAATAATGACACAAATGTCAATTTTAAAGTTTCGATATAACGCGCACAAAAGCTTTAAAGAGTACTAATCTTTGCTGTGTATAAATTTTATAATTGTATTACAAATAGTTTCCGCGCTAGACCACTTGCGTCGTTATTGCATTCGCACATTTTTCTAGTTGATGCAAATATTGAAACTTGCTTCACCAAAACTTAATATTTTACAATTGCGTCATTATTGAACCGGGGTAGCGATATGATGTATGTATATGCTTTTATTGTACCAACTGTTTTAAATATTTGCTTATGTGTATGTGTGTGGCTTCTTGTGCCCCCAAAAAAATTGGACCTTATCTTATTGCTTATCACGAATATACAATAAGGCTTACATAAGGAATTAATATTAAGCATTCGGTAAACTATAACAACTTTACTAAAAGTCTTATAACTCAATGAAATCAACGCTTACGTAAGGTCTTACAATAAGATACCACGTGCTGAATTATGATCTTTTATTTAAAACTTAAAAGACAAAAAGTAGATTTAATTATTGAAACTCTTTCTATAGAATTATTACGAAAGTTTGTCGACTACAGTTGGGTGTTATTTATCATGTGCCTAGACCATTCAACCATCGATTGGACACCCAACACAACCGAATCATCGCCTCTGGTCTTATAGTAGCTCTTATGAATGTACAAGGGCAATTTATAAATATGTATGTATGCACAAATTAAAAAAAAACTAAATAAAATGAAAAAATCGAATGCCAATTTCACACAGAGGCTTAATGAAATAATTAATCAAGTTTTCTACATTAAAGCTCTAATTGAACTCAATCCTCCATACAAAATACAAATTCTTAATTATCTCATTATTGCTTTATTGAATGCCTAATCGAGTGAAAAATCTAGTCGGTTTTGCTTGGTGCTTCGAATTTCAAATAAAAATTAGCTTCAACAATTTACGAGAAATAGAAAAACACGAAAAAATTCAAAATTTGTTTTTCGCTGCATTTGCTGCAAGAGATAATATGGCTTTTTCGAAAATTGGCACATATTTGGTTAGGTGCAATATCTATGGGTAGTTGCGCATGCATTTTATTTTGATTGTATTTACAGTTAAGAAGGAAACGTTTGCTTTCCATTTTAACTATTTTTTGTAAGAACGAATTATTTTTTGGGGCTGCTACAGTTGTTCTCTTAATGAAGCAGAATGCCCTATATGAAAATGAAACATAATTATTTCATTAAACAGAATTGTGTTTCGATTAAGTTTCTGAGTGAAAACGGTATATGTATTTTTGATTTTGAAATTTGACAATTAGTTTAAAGTTGAAAAGTGTGATCATCAAAATTCTAAATTTTTAATTTTGCACTGATAGTTTGCAGTGATTTAGGTTTTTTCTCTATTTAGGTAGAAATTTAGGTAAAAAGGTTACCTGCGTTAAAACAAGCGAGTTTTTAGTAAAACTACTTCAGTATTCGCTATTCGCGATTTGATGTCTTACTGTATCTCGCTATTCTCTCTTTTGGTTATTCCCTGTGTCTAATAAATACAAACATTGTGGAAAACGGAATAAAAAGGTAATCGCTCGCAAAATCAGATCCTTTTTACCCAACTTTTCTATTTGCATGATTTCCTACAAATTGGCGGGACGGGACCTACATGTTTTACGCCGACTCCGAACGACATCTGCAAAGCTGATGAATTTTCACAAGAAGCTTTTCATGGCAGTAAAACACTCGGAGTGTTTGCTCACTTCTGAGGGGCCACCCCGATTAGAAAAACTTTTTTCTAATTGGAGACACTTTTCTAAATTTTTGATGTTAATTTTCCCGGGAATTGAACACAGGACTCTCGATGTGGTAGGCGAAGCATGCTACCACCACACCACGGTGGCCGCCGTAAGTAATTTGGGATTATTCGTCCATATACATATACAAACTATTTTTGCGTGGATCGTTCCTGAAAACCTGCCTTCAGAACGTCATATATTTTTCAAAATCTCATGAAACAAAAATTCAAAAATAATTTATTCAAAGCGTACTATGTTTTATTACCAAAATACTAATAGGAGTTCTAGATTTGCAGAAATCTCTGTACTAGTCCTTATTATAAGGTTTATCTATCAGGAGTGAAATCAGAATTCCTTATTGCTTTAAACCGATTATGCCATTTTTTGTTGGGTGTGCCTGCGTTTCGTCTTAAACCTAGTTATGTATAGTACATTTCTCTTTGTGAAATTTGTGCTTCCTCTTTAGTTTTCACACAGCTGAATTTGTTATTATTTTAATGTCCTTATGACATTATTCCATGCGAAGCCTTCAAAGCGGAAGTAATCACCTTTATAAACTCAGATTCTTGTATTGTAATATGAATTATAAATTTGTCTCTACTTTTGAATGTAAAATATCTTTGTTGTTAGCTTTTCAAAAATGTAGTTCACATTTATCTACATCTTCAAAAGAGTTTTGTTTTACAGGAATGAAACCAGTACTCAAAAGCAGGCAAGTTGGGCATTTCAGACGTTTTTGAATTTTACCACTCTGTTACAAGTTCATTTACAAATCGCGCAAAGTCGGAGAAATCCTGATACCTGAAATGCCCAAGATTAAAGACTTTCAGAGCACGCAAAAAAAAAAAAACCCACACATTTCTATTTCGGATACAATTTCAAATTGCGCGATTTCCAGAATAGTTCTATATACATATGTACATATATTTGGTTTAAACATATCAATTCTGAGTTGGGTATACTTATATTTGAAATTCCATATAGTTGAGTTTAGCCCTGTCTTCTGCCTCTGTGTCCAGAACCGTTTAAACTGTTAATCGCCAATTAAGTAAGTAATGTACATGTGGCGTCTGCCGTGTTGTGGGTGTAGCGTGCTCCGCCTGCCACACCGAATGTTCTGGGTTGAAGTGACGGGGAAAGCAACAATTTGACAAACGGTTTTTTGAACTAGAAAAACGGTTTTTCTAATCGGGGTCGTTCCTCGGGAGTGATTTGGCAAACATTCCGAGTGTATTTCTGACATTAAAAGCTTCTCAGTGAAAATTCATCTTCTTGCCAATGCCGTTCGGACTAGGCATAAAACATTGTATGGGGAAAATGGGGGGGGGGGGGGGGGGACTTCAGGTGCACATCCAGTTTCTGAATCTATGGGTCATACTGAGTAATATTGTCCATGGGACCATAGGTCTGAAATGAATTTGTATATCCCTATCCGAATCCGAATTTGACATTTATTTTCATGTATTTTATTTGTGAGAGCCGCTATTCAACAATAAATTATCAATAATAAATTTGACCCAACCTAATACATAAATATGTATGCATACAGTATTTCATTTCGTGAGCAAGATGACAACAAAACAAAACAACCAAGGTCGTGTCCATTTTTGTTATGGCAGATGCGTTCAGTTTGTTCGTTTTATCACTTTGGTACTTTTCTTCAGATTAAACGTGGCCATACTCTATTAAACATAAATAATAAATAGTGGAGATACAGCAGCAGATAGGCACATTTTTGAACTACTAGCACAGCTGATAATACAGAAAGAACGGCTGATCATTAGCCAGTAAGAAAACTCAGCAGTCTGGTATATTCACCTCTTTTAACAATTGGGGTTGCCAGTCAATGATTTTCGAGTGTTTCAGGGTGTTGTGTACCAAATTTACAGAGTTGAAAACATTCTTTTGGAAAAGGAGAAAATGTTAAAAATAGAATGTTGTATGTTTGTACATTTTTGGCTTTGAATGAAATATATGTATATAAATTTATGTAGTAAAATTAAAGCTAACTGGCATTACCGAATATACATAAATGTTTAAAAGTTATTCTACTTAGGCCCGTTTTCACTATATCCTGTTAAGTTAGGCATTTCTATTTTAGTATCAAAGACGGTCCTGTTTGAAACAAGTATCCAACCAATATCAAAATTTTTTGTTTCATTTTACACTCCACAAACTATGTGTGGCAAGATATAGGTGCGGACATATATTGAACTCGTGCGTTAAAGCGATCGTTTCTATTTATGTATTGATCTATCATAGTTTTATCCTTCGAGGCAAAAGGAAAACTAGGCAAAGATACTGTCCTACAATGCCTATTTTAAGAAAATAAAAAACAATATTGTTAGTGTGTAATTTTTTAACATCCACGAAGTTTTACTTTTGGCAATACCATGTCAGCTAGGATAGAAAAAAAAGTACCGATTTCAACAGTTATTTCGGATAATTATCCTTGTTAAAACAATAGAAAAACGGGCATTGTATCACCGTAACAAAAGTAGTGTATCCTTCCCCGTCCAACGTTTTCTTGATTATTTTCTGTAAAATTTAAGTAAATATGCATTATTTACATATGTTTGTTATATTTACATAAAAATACTTACATTTCCTCTGTTGACATTTCGTTTTTTAAGTCAGGGATGATAAAATATTAAAAAAGTCGATAAAAACTATATAATGAGACTTGGAATTACTGATTTTATAAAGACCTATTTCGTAAGTGTGGGCACTTAGTAGTCCACACAAAGTTTAAGTGCAAATGTTAATGCACGTATAAAAAAACACAGCTGTTATATAATCAGCTGGTAGCTTCTATCGCATAGTTCGTTTAGTTTCAGTATCATCAAAACTAGGTTTTTTTTAATAAATGATTTTGCTTAATTTTATTAAAAATATTTCTCTTTATAAAGGAAATAAGTGTACCGATAGGTCAATTCTTCTTCCAGTTATGGCCCCCAATGAAGAATTGTTGGTCAAAAAAAGAGGGGAGGTACGCCCATTTTCTTGTTGTAATACGCTTAAGAAGTAAAATAGCATTGATATAAAAGTATTTTTCGCAGATATTCGCCTATGTTTCTTTTGAATATCCTTTACAAAAATGTGGGCGTGGTCCTTAACCGATCTCGTCCATTTTTTCAAGGTTAATTCCTTATGAAAAATGTAATCAGTTTACCGAGTTTTTTGATGACTACTCAAATCGTTTCTGATTTGTGAGCAATAATATTTGAAAAATTGATTTTGTTAGAAAGGTGTGGTGCCACGCCTTAAAAGTCATGATAATTTGAGGATCATTAAAGCTTTATTATAAATTAAACTAAAACTCCAGCTTTTATATATTTAAAAATTATAAAAATCTATTCATCACTCTCCGAAGTTGAATGAACTCGTGTTTTATATGACCATATGTATGTATGTACATTAGACTGGGTCGATTTATTAACCGATATCGCGCCATCGAATTTTCGATAGGATTTGGGCTCAGGAAAAAAAGTTACACTACTCATACCCAAAAAAATAATTTTCGAACCTGCGAAATTTCTTTTTTTGACTTTTTTCCGACTTTGATTTTTAAGGTTTTTTTCATGAACTACTAAAAAATTTTCATTTGATTGTAAAATTTTCATGTATACCCTGTCCGACCCAAAAATGTCCGGTATACATATGAAAAATTTTTTTAGTAGGTCATTAAAACAAACCTTAACAATCAAAGCCAAAAAAGTAAAAAAAATAAAATTTCGCAAGCTCGAAAATTATTATTTGGGTATGCGTAGTGGAACTTTTTTTCCTGAACCCAAATCTCCTCGAAAAATCGATGGTGTGATATCGGTTAACTTTCGTCCATACAAATCGACCCACCCTAATGTACATACATATTTATGACGTTTCTCTCTAACGCTGTGACAAAACATTTGGGCATTAGCGCTAGTTGGTGCATGCGTTTCGCGGACAGATGTCTTTAGGTTCGTTCAAACAGCGGTTTTCACAAATTTTTTTTAACACTTACAAATATTTATACGAGTACTTTTCGATTGTACTTATAAATTCATGTATACATGAGATTCTGTGTGCAATACATACATACATACATATGCATGACTGTATTCACTGCTTCCTGCATCATCTGCACCTTTTTGATGCGATCCTTTTTTTTATATCCTTCAATACAACAATCAATGCAACAGCAGGCGTACCAAATTTCTTTCATCTTCCTACATACATATGTACATATTTGCAATGAATTGAAAATTTTTCAAATTTATTTTTCTTTCGTTTCATGGGCGCATGTGCATAGGTAATTTGTTACTTGTTGTTGTTTTAATATTTATATTGGTTTGTGCGGGTTTTCTGTAGGTACATAATAAGCAGCTTTTTTTGTTTAAATTTTGCTTTTTCTTATTGTTGGGGTTTTCACTACTTTTGTTGTACAGTACCTCTAAGCTGTAAACGTACCTTATTATTATACTCAGTTGAGCAGAGCTCACAGAGTATACATATTAAGTTTGATTGGATAACGGTTGGTTGTACATATATAAAGGAATCGAGATAGATATAGACTTCCATATATCAAAATAATCAGGATCGAAAAAAAATTTGATTGAGCCATGTCCGTCCGTCCGTCCGTCCGTTAACACGATAACTTGAGTAAATTTTGAGGTATCTTGATGAAATTTGGTTTGTAGGTTCCTGAGCACTCATCTCAGATCGCTATTTAAAATGAACGATATCGGACTATAACCACGCCCACTTTTTCGATATCGAAAATTTCGAAAAACAAAACAATTGCGGTAATTCATTACAAAAGACAGATAAAGCGACGAAACTTGGTAGCTGAGTTGAACTTATGCCGCAGAATAGAAAATTAGTAAAATTTTGGACAATGGGCGTGGCACCGCCCACTTTTAAAAGAAGGTTATTTAAAATTTTTGCAAGCTGTAATTTGGCAGTCGTTGAAGATATCATGATAAAATTTGGCAGGAACGTTACTTCTATTACTGTATGTCGCTTAATAGAAATTAGCAAAATCGGAGAAGGACCACGCCCACTTTTAAAAATTTTTTTTTTTAAAGTAAAATTTTAACAAAAAATTTAATATCTTTACAGTATATAAGTAAATTATGTCAACATTCAACTCCAGTAATGATATAGTGCAACAAAATACAAAAATAAAAGAAAATTTCAAAATGGGCGTGGCTCCGCCCTTTTTCATTTAATTTGTCTAGGATACTTTTAACGCCATAAGTCGAACAAAAATTAACCAATCCTTTTGAAATTTGGTAGGGGCATAGATTTTATGACGTTAACTCTTCTCTGTGAAAATGGGCGAAATCGGTTGATGCCACACCCAGTTTTTATACACAGTCGTCCGTCTGTCCTTCCGCATGGCCGTTAACACGATAACTTGAGCAAAAATCGACATATCTTTAATGAACTTAGTTCACGTGCTTACTTGAACTCACTTTATCTTGGTATGAAAAATGAACGAAATCTGACTATGACCACGCCCACTTTTTCGATATCGAAAATTACGAAAAATGAAAAAAATGCCATAATTCTATACCAAATACGAAAAAAAGGATGAAACATGGTAAGGTAATTGGATTATTTTATTGAAGCGAAATATAACTTTAGAAAAAACTTTATAAAATGGTTGTGACACCTACCATATTAAGAAGAAGAAAATGAAAAAGTTCTGCAGGGCGAAATAAAAAACCCTTAAAATCTTGGCAGGTATTACATATATAAATAAATTAGCGGTATCCAACAGATGATGTTCTCGGTCACCCTGGTCCACATTTTGGTCGATATCTGGAAAACGCCTTCACATATACAACTACCACCACTCCCTTTTAAAACTCTCATTAATACCTTTAATTTGATACCCATATCGTACAAACTCATTCTAGAGTCACCCCTGGTCCACTTTTATGGCGATATCTCGAAAAGGCGTCCACCTATAGAACTAAGGCCAACTCCCTTTTAAAATACTCATTAACTCCTTTCGTTTGATACCCATATTGCACAAACGAATTCTAGAGTCACCCCTGGCCCACCTTTATGGCGATATCTCGAAACGGCGTCCACCTATGGAACTAAGGATTACTCCCTTTTAAAATACTCATTAACACCTTTCTTTTGATACCCATATTGTACAAACAAATTCTAGAGTCACCAACAGATTATGTTCTCGGTCACCCTGGTCCACATTTTGGTCGATATCTGGAAAACGCCTTCACATATACAACTACCACCACTCCCTTTTAAAACTCTCATTAATACCTTTAATTTGATACCCATATCGTACAAACTCATTCTAGAGTCACCCCTGGTCCACCTTTATGGCGATATCTCGAAAATGCGTCCACCTATAGAACTAAGGCCCACTCCCTTTTAAAATACTCATTAACTCCTTTCGTTTGATACCCATATTGCACAAACGAATTCTAGAGTCACCCCTGGCCCACCTTTATGGCGATATTTCGAAAATGCGACCACCTATACAACAACCACCACTCCCTTTTAAAACCCTCATTAATACCTTTAATTTGATACCCATATCGTACAAACACATTCTAGAGTCACCCCTGTTCCACCTTTATGGCGATATTTCGAAACGGCGTCCACCTATAGAACTAAGGCCCACTCCCTTTTAAAATACTCATTAACACCTTTCATTTGATACCCATATCGTACAAACATATTCTAAAGTCACCCCTGGTCCACCTTTATGGCGATATCTCGAAAAGGCGAACACCTATAGAACGAAGGCCCACTCCCTTTTAAAAATACTCATTAACACCTTTCATTTGATACCCATATCGTACTAACAAAGTCTAGATCACCCCTGGTCCACCTTTATTGCGATACCTCGAAAAGGCGTCCACCTATAGAACTAAGGCCCACTCCCTTTTAAAATACTCATTAACTCCTTTCGTTTGATACCCATATTGCACAAACGAATTCTAGAGTCACCCCTGGTCCACCTTTATGGCGATATCTCGAAACGGCGTCCACCTATGGGACTAAAGGATTACTCCCTTTTAAAATACTTATTAACACCTTTCTTTTGATACCCATATCGTACAAACGCATTCTAGAGTCAACCCTGATCCACCTTTATGGCTATATCCCTAAATGGCGTCCACCTATAGAACTATGGCCCACTCCCTCATAAAATACTCTTTAATGCCTTTCATTTGATACACATGTCATACAAACACATTCCAGGGTTTCCCTCGGTTCATTTTCCTACATGGTTATTTTCCCTTATGTTGTCACCATAGCTCTCAACTGAGTATGTAATGTTCGGTTACACCCGAACTTAACCTTCCTTACTTGTTTTTCGTTAAGATTTATAGTAAATACATTTTTCGTTTTCAAGCCTGGGGTTGTTACTTTTATAAAATAAATAAACAAATAAATGTAAGGCGCGATAACCTCTTTTAGACCGAGCTTCTCTTACAATTTGCGTCGCGCTCCTTTAGTAATTTTTCCTACAAATTGGCGGGACGGGAGGGACCTACTTGTTTTATGCCCACTCTGAACGGCATCTGCAAGGCAGATGAGTTTTCACTGAGAGCTTTCATTTACTCGAAGTGCTTGCTAAACACTGCCGAGGTGCGACTCCGCTTAGAAAAATTTTCATTTATGAGACAGGAGGGGGAGGGCAAATACCCTAGTCCTAGGAACAGGAGGCGAACGTGCCGGCTGCAGTACTACTACATGTCCTCAGGACAATAACTTAAATACGTTGACCGCAGGGGAGGTGGAAAAGGACCTCGTGAACCTGAACGTAGCCGCAAGTGACGGGGGCAAAGACGCAGTAGCAGAGGTTTACAAGCAGATTACTGGTGCAGAGAATTTCAATAACCACAATATGCCAAAAGCAGGAGAGGTAGTAAATGATCTCGAGGACCTGGAATTAGCAGAAAAGGTAGCGGTATAGGCGTAAAGGCGGAGGTGTTGGAAGTAGACAAGCAGCTCAATGATGCTGCGAGTCTAACAAAGACGCTTCGAGCATGGGAGGTGGAAACGGACCTCGACACCCTGAAAACAGCGGCTGCGAGTCCTTCAGATAAATCTCCAACAGAGTAAAGTGGCATCGAACGAGCTTCTCCTGACTTAAGTAGGGCTCGTTTGCTGTGGCGCTGTTACAGGAGCCACGGCTCTCATCTGGAGGAAAGGTTTCTGGACTCAGCGCTCGCAGACTCAGAGTTTATACCAATGTATACTCGTGTATGCTATCTGACTTCAGCACCGAAGGCCTAGTGGTGGTCGCAATAAATGGGAAATAATAACGGTCCCTTATAATGACATCCTGCTACATGGCCCATAACTTGGGACCCCACCAGAGAAGTTCAAAAGGCTGGTTGACAGGGCATCCTTCTCATACCTTGCATATATCAGCTTCAGCATCCCCCCAAAGAGAGTAGAAAAAGGGGAAAACTTTTAAAAACCTTAGGACAACGGACTGGTACAGTTTCAGAAATGTGTGCCAGGAACACTGGGACAGACTAAAGAGGTTACCACCGTAGAGGAGTTGGAGTTGTGCAACAACTTCTTATCAAAGACGCTGACAACTGCATACAACAGAGCTTGTCCTCTGAGAAGATTCAAGGGAAAAGCAAATCCACCATGGTGGAGTAAAGAGTTGAGTCTTCTTAGAGGGCAGGTTTAAGCGATTTTTGAGCTATCAGAAGTTGCGAAAGCGAAAAGTGCTGAGACGAATATAGAGAAAGGGTTTCATGGTAAATTTTCTGTGCGGACAAAGAATGATCCAGCGAAACGGCGGGACTGGGGAAAGTCCTATCTTACGGAGACGCAATCAGGGACTGATAAAAAAAGGACGACGGGAAATGGTCACACAGAAGTTGAGAGTCCCTTGAGGTAGTGCTTAACACACACTTCCCATGAGGAGATGATGCGGAAGAGTTATGTAACAACGTCTTCACTCCTAATACGGAGCGAGAGGTACCAAACGGAATATATGGTCCCATGCCTGAGCTTCGAAAGAGAACTTGGGGCCACAATTGAGCCGGAGTGGTGGTGCCATGGTGCAGAAATGGCATATTATACACGTTTATACGGATGGTTCCATATTAATGGAAGAGGTCGGATCTGCTGTTTACTGTGTCGATCTAGAAATAAGTATATTCAAAAGGCTGCCAGATTACTGCAGTGTCTTTCAAGCGGAAATTATAGCCGTGAAGAAAACAGCAGAATGCAAAGAAGCATTAGAGAGACTTCGCTCAGGCCGGACCATTCATCTATACTGGGTTCCCGGTCATAAAGGTATAGAAGGTAACGAAAAGGCCGATGAAAACACTCGACGATAGACTTCCCAAACCGTTTGGGAGAATTCAAATGGAGTCAGGAGTTGAATATGATCCAGCAAGCAGGAAAGGCGTGGACAAAGGTCCGGTTATAATTAAAATCGACTCGTGTTGGACTGAATGTGTTCATCAATTTAAACTTTATGGTTTAGCTCACTGTATATGGTTATAAACTTGAGGCACTGTAAATATGTATGCACAAATGTATGTACATACATATGTTTGCTCAGCCATTGCTGTCAGCAAGAGCGGACGACCGACCATCAGCCGGCTGTTCTCTTTTTGTCCTGTCGGCCGAGCTGCGTTCTCTACCTTCTGTTACATTCGTTTCCTTCATACAGAAATACACATACACAAACATAAATACGATTTTACGAGTTTTTGTGTATCGGTCTTGTTAGCTCCCAAACATCTGTCCATTTTTCGATACGCCAGCGCTCAAGTTCATGCACTTTAAAGCCCTGTCACACAAGTAGTTTTTCATATAGATGCGTTAAACGCAATCTTACGCACGAAGGGTACATTGCAGGTATTTTATTGGAGAACGACAGCGACAATAGTGTCATCTAGTATGAAGAAGTAGCCAACTTCCAACCTTTGTTACAAGCAAAGCATAAGAAGAAGAATTCGACATTTGCTATGGCTAAGGCTGCTTTCACATTTAGCTAGTGAAATTATTTCTCCCATTCGTTAATACGTTTCTAAGATTTTTGACAGTTCAAAACTGCAATTTAACAAATGAATAGAACACAAAATATATTAGCTGTGTTTTTTTTACATCTATGTGTATACGATTAAGCTTAAACTTTATATGGGCTGCTAAGCGTTAAACTTTATCTACTCTTCTGAAATTGCTACGCAGAAAATTAGTACTCCTAAATTGCTCAAGTATGTGTCTATGTTTCACCTCTATGTATTACCTCAAGAAATGGCGTGTGTCCACTATTCACCGCAACCGATTCAGCTATAGGATATACAGTATGGCCAACAGAGGTTTGTGTTTCCGCTTTTCTGTACAGCATGTTCTGTAGCCAGTTGCCGCTCGATGGGTCTCCTAAGTATTATCTAAGTGAGGATAAGCGGGTTTTTTACGCGCAAACGTAGACGTATATACGTGTAAAAAAAAAACATGGCTTGCAAGTATTTTACTTGTATAGTAAAAATGTTTATAGCAGTGCATCGCGAAATTTTGTATGTGAATGGGCAAGGCGAAATAAACTACAATTGCGATATATGAAGTTCCTTTATATTTACAAAGGAAATATCTTGTGTGACTGTGGCAATGTTACTGGCATGTATAAGATTACGTAGAGCGCATCTATATGAAAATGTTGATTGTGACTCGGCCTTTAACGATCTCTCATCACAAACTTCGACGTGTCCTCATGAATTATTATGATCTTGGCGTTAGTTTATGGCTGTTCTTCATTTGTTTGTTGTTGGTAGGTGATTGAAGCGCTAGTTTGCTGTTTCTGCTTTTTTCCGCTGTTATTCTTCTTTCTCGTTATTCGGTTCTCAAGCTCTTGAATAATTACGCGTTCGTCCGTTCGTTCTTCAGTGCAAGTCCTTTATTCGTTCGTTGCATCTGTTGTTCTGTACTTTTTTATTGCTCGTTTGGCCTTTCGTCTGTTTAGTTTTGGAATCCGTTAAGGCGACGGGTCGTTGACGTTATTATTTTTGCTGTTATTCCGATGTTTCCTTCTTATTGTTTCAGACTACTAGTTATTGCTGCATATGCTTGCTGACCCCCGCCGCTTCATACATATATGTATCTTCACATTTTGGATTCCTCTGTCGTCAGGTATGTGCTTGCCCGCCCGCTAGTTTGATATTTCCTTACGGTCTTTGGTGTTTTTTTTTTCAATTTTGCTTTGTTCTTATTTTCTCTGTCTTGGAGTGTGTAAATAAATATCTATCAGCTGCTCCACATTTAAGTACGATACGGGCAGATGGTGATGATGAAAATGTGCCTATACAAGTCTCTCCTTGTCTCTTTGGTTAAATAAGTGCCTACGTCTAGATACTCTGTTTGGCGAGCATATTGGTTTACAATCATACACATTATGATACGTAAACTGGATATACCAACGTATCTTTGTTAGGCGATTTAGTAAGCCTCCATATGAAGTAACAAAAGTGACGTGCTTAGGCACAGCTTATCCTTGCAGGAATGACAAAGGAGGAGCACATATGCGACGAGTGTAGCTACGTTTAATAAAACGGAACCTACCTTGACCTAACCCACTATTTATATGTACTTAAGTAGAATAACATCTCCTTCAGCATTGGGTGGTTGTTTATTATTATACGCTCTTAACATTTACTCTTCCTACCCTCGCCTAATTTCGTCTTCCTAGCAGATACTTTGGAACACCACGAACACCCTTAAATATGTTTGGCAGATTTTCATGTTTACTTTTGCTTGTTACCTCAACGACGAGACTTTGTCTAGACACATGTCGTCCATCGTATTATGAGTAACCTACTTTCACGACCGATGCCATTGACGTACAGACATTTCGAACTTCCCGAAATCAGCTGTTTGTTAAAGCCTACTCCAAAATATATTTTTAAACCCCCATTCATTTGTTTATAAAATCAAACCGGTAAACCCGGCCTATTTAAACTATTCACAGTACTGGTCTTAAAATTAGAAGCGTTGTGCTTAGAAAATGAGAGCTATTATATCTTTCTTCCGAAATATTCATATAGTGAATATCTGATGAGTATAATGCGCTCAGCTTTTTTCGAATATTAATTTTCAGTTGTAAATAAAAATAAAAAGAAGTCACTTGACGGTAAAAAAAATTAATAGCGATACTCATCCTTGGTTCGTTTATTTATTAGTGGACAGTTCGTCCTTTTTTCTTTGCTTTTATAAAATCTTAGAAGTACACTATGTAACTCATTACCGGTCTCATGTTCATGAGTTCTTAACTTTTACTTAATTTTTTGATTTTCGCCTTTTTAAATCGGACCGCATACATAAAAAGCGAGCAGAATCCAGTTTTTTGAGCAAAAGCTTTGTATTTTGTTTCTGTAGCAAAAAACAAACATGCCACCTTTTATTTGAGAAATCAGGTCTGAGCAAATGCTCGATACGACATTTACAATGAAATGGTCTTCGGATATAACGCCATTGTTCCGAATTCTTATCAGCTTTCGGGAACAACTGTTCTCCTAATGTGAAGCGACATTTAGATACAAAAGCGACACAGTATTTAGAAACTATTTCGATGCGAATAGAAGTTAATAAAAAGATAACACATAAAGTGTCAAAGAAGATTATTATATTTATTATTATTATTATTATTATTATTATTATTATTATTACTGGGTCTGGAAGCACTGCGACCTTTGTGCAGATCTATTGTGCAAGACCTTACAGCCTAATTTATATCTGGAGGCCTTTAATGTATCTAAGTACCTGTTCAGGCTTTTTACTCCATATAACATAGGGATTAAAAGTCCCACCACCTAGATGGGATAGTCTCTGCTAAGCTAGAGCAACGCATTCGCAGAGAATGTGAACCGGCGTTTCATCATCCAGCTCACAGAAACAACAAATTTGGGTATCGAATAGATTTAATTTACTTAGGTGATATCGTAGACCGCAGTGTACCGTATAGTACCCAGTGAAAGTTTTTAGATCCTCCCTGCTTAGATTAATGAGTTTGGCTGATACTTTCGGTGCCGGAAGTATAAACAGTTTGGCCTGCCTGTGCCCTGGGCAGTCAAACCAGTGACGTCTAAATTGTTTAATGTGCCTGAAGGTTTAATGTGTCCACACAAATCGGTCCCGAGATGGTCGGGCTAGCACTTTAATGGTGCTGTGTTACCGGAGCTTACCGGATCTGTATCCGGCAAAGGATCATCACCCGATAACACTCCCCAAAGCCTTCGGGAAGTAACCTTATCGCTACAACAACAACAACAACAACATCGCCAATGTCTTGCCAAAGCAACAAGAACAAGTTTTTTAAGCGGACTCTCGGCAGGATTTTGTCCAAATACAAATAAAAATTTCCGTATCGTGTTGCACGATCACGTGTCGAAAAGCAATTTTACTCAAAAGATGATAAAATTATGATAATTAATGGATATTATGAGTTCTCTTAGCCGCTATTCCACATATTTCCTTAATTCGATTCAGTATTTCAGAGATATTGCGATTTAAGAAACCGATTTCGGTCGTATAACACGATAGGGGCCCAGATGTCATTTGGAGTCGGCACGTATAATTTTTAGGAGACACCATATATTGGAAGAGAAGCTTAGCCTCAGAGGGATATTGCGCCAAATAATTATTGCTATTGTTTGTTTGTATGTTGAGTGGTGTGAGTTATCCGTGGTTCGAATCTCTGTGAAACATTTGATAACATTATGAAATTGCCTGACGATGATTACGTGGCAGTTTTCGAAATGATACTATCCCAATATGCCAGTTAAGGTTTTTTTCTTTTTAGTTTCTCTCAATAAATCAAAATAATAATTGAATATCCGATTATTATAAACCGGTGTTAAGCTTGTGGATTATTACTTTTTCTGGCTAATAAACTTCTGAAAACACATAAAAAAACAAGTAAGGAAGGTTAAGTTCGGGTGTAACCGAACATTACATACTCAGTTGAGAGCTATGGTGACAACATAAGGGAACATAACCATGTAGGAAAATGAACCGAGGGAAACCCTGGAATGTGTTTGTATGACATGTGTATTAAATGAAAGGCATTAAAGAGTATTTTATGAGGGAGTGGGCCATAGTTCTATAGGTGGACGCCATTTAGGGATATAGCCATAAAGGTGGATCAGGGTTCACTCTAGAATGCGTTTGTACGATATGGGTATCAAAAGAAAGGTGTTAATAAGTATTTTAAAAGGGAGTAATCCTTTAGTCCCATAGGTGGACGTCGTTTCGAGATATCGCCGTAAAGATGGACCAGGGGTGACTCTAGAATGCGTTTGTACGATATGGGTATCAAATGAAAGGTGTTAATGAGCATTTCAAAAGGGAGTAATCCTTAGTTCCATAGGTGGACGCCGTTTCGAGATATCGCCATAAAAGTGGGCCAGGGGTGACTCTAGAATTCGTTTGTGCAATATGGGTATCAAACGAAAGGAGTTAATGAGTATTTTAAGAGGGAGTGGGCCTTAGTTCTATAGGTGGACGCCTTTTCGAGATATCGCCATAAAGATGGACCAGGTGTGACTCTAGAATGCGTTTGTACGATATGGGTATCAAATGAAAGGTGTTAATGAGCATTTCAAAAGGGAGTAATCCTTAGTTCCATAGGTGGACGCCGTTTCGAGATATCGCCATAAAGGTGGACCAGGGGTGACTCTAGAATTCGTTTGTGCAATATGGGTATCAAACGAAAGGAGTTAATGAGTATTTTAAGAGGGAGTGGGCCTTAGTTCTATAGGTGGACGCCTTTTCGAGATATCGCCATAAAGATGGACCAGGTGTGACTCTAGAATGCGTTTGTACGATATGTGTATCAAATGAAAGGTGTTAATGAGTATTTTAAAAGGGAGTAATCCTTAGTTCCATAGGTGGACGCCGTTTCGAGATATCGCCATAAAAGTGGGCCAGGGGTGACTCTAGAATTCGTTTGTGCAATATGGGTATCAAACGAAAGGAGTTAATGAGTATTTTAAGAGGGAGTGGGCCTTTCTGGACCCGGGGTGACTCTAGACTTTGTTTGTACGATATGGGTATCAAAAAAGGTGTTAATGAGTATTTTTAAAAGGGAGTGGGCCTTCGTTCTATAGCTGTTCGCCTTTTCGAAATATCGCCATAAAGGTGGACCAGGGGTGACTCTAGAATGAGTTTGTGCGATATGGGTATCAAATTAAAGGTATTAATGAGAGTTTTAAAAGGGAGTGGTGGTAGTTGTATATGTGAAGGCGTTTTCCAGATATCGACCAAAATGTGGACCAGGGTGACCCAGAACATCATCTGTTGGATACCGCTAATTTATTTATATATGTAATACCTGCCAAGATTTTAAGGGTTTTTTATTTCGCCCTGCAGAACTTTTTCATTTTCTTCTACTTAATATGGTAGGTGTCACAACCATTTTATAAAGTTTTTTCTAAAGTTATATTTCGCGTCAATAAAACAATCCAATTACCTTACCATATTTCATCCCTTTTTTATGGCATTTTTTTCATTTTTCGTAATTTTCGATAGTGGCGTGGTCATAGTCGGATTTCGTTCATTTTTCATACCAAGATAAAGTGAGTTCAGATAAGTACGTGAACTGAGTTTAGTAAAGATATATCGATTTTTGCTCAAGTTATCGTGTTAACGGCCATGCGGAAGGACAGACGGACGACTGTGTATAAAAACTGGGCGTGACATCAACCGATTTCGCCCATTTTCACAGAAAACAGTTAACGCCATAAAAACTATGCCCCTACCAAATTTCAAAAGGATTGGTTAATTTTTGTTCGACTTATGGCGTTAGAAGTATCATAGACAAATTAAATGAAAAAGGGCGGAGCCACGCCCATTTTTAAATTTTCTTTTATTTTTGTATTTTGTTGCACCATATCATTACTGGAGTTGAATCTTGACATAATTTACTTATATACTGTAAAGATATTAAATTTTTTGTTAAAATTTTACTTAAAAAAATTTTTTTTTTTTAAAGTGGGCGTGGTCCTTCTCCTATTTTGCTAATTTTTATTAAGCGTACATATAGTAATAAGAGTAACGTTCCTGCCAAATTTCATCATGATATCTTCAACGACTGCCAAATTACAGCTTGCAAAAGTTTTAAATTACCTTATTTTAAAAGTGGGCGGTGCCACGCCTATTGTCCAAAATTTTACTAATTTTCTATTTTGCGTCATAAGTTCAACTCATCTACCAAGTTTCGTCGCTTTATCGGTCTTTTGTAATGAATTATCGCACTTTTTCGGTTTTTCGAAATTTTCGATATCGAAAAAGTGGGCGTGGTTATAGTCCGATATCGTTCATTTTAAATAGCGATCTGAGATGAGTACTCAGGAACCTACATACCAAATTTCATCAAGATACCTCAAAATTTACTCAAGTTATCGTGTTAACGGACGGACATGGCTCAATCAAATTTTTTTCGATCCTGATTATTTTGATATATGGAAGTCTATATCTATCTCGATTCCTTTATATATGTACAACCAACCGTTATCCAATCAAACTTAATATACTCTGTGAACTCTGCTCAACTGAGTATAATAAGATACGCCAGGGAGTAAAATAACAGCAGCAAAAGTGATTTGCAAATTAAATCAGTTATTTTCTTCCTTTTTTATTCTTGCTAAATATGTATTTTTAATACCTTTAATAAATGATGGGTATAGTGAAAACTATGTAAACCAGCTTCGAAAATTTTAAAAAATTTTAAAAAAGTTT
Source organism: Eurosta solidaginis (assembly GCF_040869045.1). Taxonomy (NCBI): domain Eukaryota; kingdom Metazoa; phylum Arthropoda; class Insecta; order Diptera; family Tephritidae; genus Eurosta; species Eurosta solidaginis. Next base: position 1,842,474 of record NC_090321.1, read on the forward strand.
AAAAAATCTGCAAGAAAAATTTGTAGTTTTTATTTATAGTTTTAGGAAATGTTTTGAGTATGCAATTTTGTATTGCAATTTATTTTAGTAGAAATTTTAAATCCTTCAAAATTCGCATTGATTTTTGACAATTTTTCTTTTGTGGGGTGTTTTAGAATTTTTCCATATAAAAAATTTTAATTTTCAACATTTTGTATGGAGCTGGTAAAACAATGTAAGGTTTCGATGGTTGCCTTTTTTATTGTTAATAGATGTAGTTAAAATATTTTTTTTTGGAAGAAGGTATTTATGCCCGTTATTTTGGTCTTCTTGAGTATTATATAAAAGGCAGCATTATCTCGTCATAAAATATAAATAAATAAAAAAAATGTACCTGGGGCCTTATTATGTATCCCGATTCGAAAGAAATTTCTTGCGGATTTGAAAAGAAAACAAGTAAAGGTGTCTAAGTTCGGTTGTAACCGAACATTATATAATCAGCGTGAGCTTCAATTGCACATTTCATTTCAGATAAATTACTTTTCTGCATAACACGTGGTACCGCCCGTTAAAAAAATGTCTCCCCATTTCCTCTTACAATAAAACTTGATAAGTGAAATATCTTTGATTCAAAACAATTTTTTGCTAAGTTATAGCTTATTATTCCAGTATACGACCCCTTTAAACCTTTTAAACTTGTTTTATATCTAAGTTGCCGTAGTCTTTAACCGATCCCGTCCATTTTTACTAGAAATATTTTCTGCTATAAGGAAAATATGTGTACCCAATTTTGTTACGATATGTAAATTTTTCCTCGAGTTATGGCTCCCGAAACATAGAAAATTTCTTAGTCATAAAAGGGGCGGTGCCACGCCGATTTTTTTAAATTTGAAGTTTTTTCTATTTATTGTTATAAATCCACTTGGGAAATGAAATACCATTGTTATAAAGCTCTTTTTTGCAGAGATATAGCTTATTTTATTCGTCCACGACCCTTTTAAAAATCTTTTATATAAAAGTGGGCGTGGTCCTTAACCGATTTCGTTAATTTTTCTTCAAAGCATTCCTTATAGTAAAGGCAACCTCTCTGCCGAATTTTGTTGCGATAGGTTTAACGATTTTAGATTTATGATTAATAATATTTGTAAAATTGATTTTATCACAAGTGGGCGGTGCCACGCCCATTTAAATTTTTTTTTTTTTTCAAATTTTTATCAAGAGTATCAATATCAGTCCACATGTCAAATTTCAGCATTCTAGGTGTATAATTTACTAAATATTCAGGTTTTTTGTGTTTTCCAAAATGTTATATATATAAAAAGTGGGCGTGGTTATCATCCGATTTTGCTAATTTTCAATACCAATCTATTCTGGGTCCAGATAAGCTCGTGTACCAAATTTGGTGAAGATATATCAATATTTACTCAAGTTATCGTGTTAACGGACGGACGGACATGGCTCAATCAAATTTTTTTTCGATACTGATGATTTTGATATATGGAAGTCTATATATATCTCGATTCCTTTATACCTGTACAACCAACCGTTATCCAATCAAAGTTAATATACTCTGTGTACAAAGCACGCTGAGTATAAAAAAGTGACGTGGTTTGACTGATTTCGAATCGCATTTCCTTAGAAATCGAGCTACAGAATAATGTACCTTAATCAGTTTCAAAATAAAACGTGCGATAAAACTCATCAAAGATTTTTTAAATTAGCAAAAAAAAAGAGGACGAAAATAACTGAAACAATTAAATAATTAATTTTGCTGCTATTAATTTACTCGCAGGTGTATGCGCTATATAGACTCCCGATTATTTATTGGTGTCAATGCGCTGATGCACTGGCACTGACTCTAGCACTGGTTATTTGGTGGTAATATTCGCCTGGTTACTTTGTCGCTCCGGTGGTGGCAATTATTTTTTTACGAACCCAAACAACCACCAGTACCTACAGTGTACTTGCTTGCTTGTGCTACTAAGTGTTTCCACCACCAGTCGTTTGTCGGCCATCATCAGAGCAGAAGCAGTAGAACCAACCACCACCAGCTACAGCAGAAGTAGCAAAGGCAGTGGTTGTAAGAGCAATAGAGCAGCAGTGGTGGTAACAGTGGCACTGGTGGCTAGAGACCACCGGAGACCCACTAAAATGCGTTACTCGCATCGTAAAGGGTGGAAAATAAATGAGCACAACAACCAGACACTTGTGTGTCTACTTTTTAGGTGCAAGGTCGTTCGATGACATTCACTTGGCGCAACGTCACACCTTACCCCATCAACGCCAACGCAGCTTAATATGGGTAGCGCATGGCACCAAAGGCACATTTTCCGCAATTACTTTCGCTTAAACAAAATCAACAACAATTTATTTTTTTCTTATCAGCTTGCGCCCAAATTGCGTACACCGTAAGAGATCATCGTCTGTGTTTACGCATGGAGGTATCCCCAAAAAAAGAAAACAATTTTAATACACTGAAGGTCATACAACTGTTGTGGTGACCTTGATTTTTTTACCAACATAAAGTAATATTTAACCACCACATAACCCGGTGGAACCTTTTTTCTGTTCGTGTCTGGTTGGTGGTTGCTATTCACTGAGTTGGTTAGCTCTTTACAGATTCACATGGGTAGTTAAGCGTTGGACGACATACCGGCCGGCTGGGTTGTCGTCATCTAAATACGTCCTTGTAGTCATCATCGTAGTCGTCATCGGTTGTGGCCACCACATTTTAGGGGTTCTTATTATCGCTCAACTCTGGATTCGGTGGTAGTTACTTAGTTGGTACATTTTACAATTGCTTAACGTTTCATTCATAAAATTCCGTTTTTTGCTCTCAACGCTCGTTCCTTTAATACCGATGCTGATAGAAATTTAAGGTTACGTACAAATATCACATATACATGTATTCTATATAAATACTTTAATCAACCGCTTGTTGATTTGGTTTTGGCCTCAGACAATCAGGTGTATTATTGCCATGACTCTCAAATTAAGGGTAGACCTCATATGTTTTTGAGGATGTTTTGTGTTTTGATGAATTGTTTGTATTGTTTGTTTATTTTTTTTTTGAAAAAATTAATGACCTAATTTCTTTTGACACAGTGAAAGTGGTTGATTGAACAAAATACAAATAGAGATTAGACAAGTTGTCACATGTTGGTATGTTGTGGCATGTGTCCGAGGTTGCCTTTATTTTGATTGTGGTTCAGGTGCATCACTATTACCTGTGGTAGGTGAGTGTAAGTCTATATATGGGCAAGTCCTGGATCACGGGCGCGACATTCGCACGCATTAAAACCAGCAGTCAAAAAGCACATAGCCCATAGCCCATATCACTAAGCCTGACCAGCGACCATGCCGCGACCGTCTTTCCCTCAATATCTACTGGATGTTCAGCATGACATTCAATGGAGGTTGTTCTAAGAGCACCGGTGATACCAACTAGCGCGGTCAGTTGTACTGACAGTAATATTTTGGTGGTGTGCGCCGTGCCCAGTGTTTTCCACCTGACCAGCACGCCATAGAGCATAATCGGTTTGACTACCATCTCATAAAGCCAGCGAAAAACTCTTGGCGAGAACCCCCATCTCTTGCCGATACCCCCCTATCTTCCACATTCGGTCTCCAGGACAGTTTCTTGTCCAAAATAATCCTTAAATATTTAACCCTATCAGAAAGTACCAACGGTACCCCCTCAATCGAGGGAGTTCTGAAAGCGGGCATCTTATTTCTCCAGTAATTCTTAAGAACCAGTTCCGTTTTTCCCGGGTTGACCGTCAGTCCACATGATCCAGCCCACCTAGGCGCAGTGTCCTGCAGAACATCGCGCAGGGGGCCCAGAATTTTGCCCCTGACTAGGATAGCCAGATCATCTGCATAGTCAACCACCCGACAGCCATTGGCTTGCCGCTCCACAAGATGCTCGTTGACTACCACACCCCCTGTGGCGTGCCCCTTCAACCCTTCCTCCCGATTATGGCCGCTCCCTACTCCGCTGCAGACAGTTCTGCTGCAGAAGTTTTTTTTTAATGAATTCACCTGTACCTACTTCACTTCTAAAGCAACCAGAGCCCTTTCGATGGCCCCAGGTAAGACATTGTTAAACGCCCCCATCGATGTCTTGGAAGGCACCCAGAGCACCTCTTTTTGTTCTAGGGACACCTCTATAATCCTTTCCCCTAAGAATCGTTTCCCGTAGGTACATATCAATCAAGTGCTCCAAAGTTTTAAGACGCAACGACGATATACTGATTGGTCTTAAATCCTTAGGTGATACATGACAGCTTCTGCCGGCGTTTGAAATGAAGATAACCTTGATGGACAACCGCCAGCGGCAGGAATTCACTAAAGAACTTTGAAGTTGCGGAGGAATGATGCCGTCCCGGTGCGAAGATTTATAGGGCTTGAACGAATCGATAGCCCAGCAATTAGACTTTCTCGTGCGGGCATTCCTGCATAGCGAAGAATCGTCGACTGTGCAGGCGGAGATTTCTGCGCAACTGGGATATCGGAAACATGATTGTCCAATAAAAGCATCACGGATTTCTCGCTACTCCTCAACCAGCCACCATTATCATCCCCCAGATACCCTAAAGGGGCAGGATTTCTTGAGAGTATTTTTATAAGCCTCGAGGATTCATTGCAACCTTCCACGTTTTTGCAGAAGCTTCTGCGCGAATCTCGCTTGGCTATCCTTACTTCATATTTATAAATCCCCAGACTCACCTTATAGAGCTCCCAGTCCGAGGGTAGTTTACTTTTCCGGGCTCTATTGAAGAGTCGCCTACTGGACGCTTTAAGTTCGTCAAGAGAATCAGACTACCCCTGTAAGTTTTATCGGACAGGACAGATGAAAGCCGCTTTTAATTGCCGTGGTGAAGTTTTCCACCAGTTCATCTATCTCAGCTTCAGACAAGTCCGAACTTACGGCATGCGCCGCAGATAATAGCTCCCTCAGCTTCCTACATTTCACATCCCAGTTAGTGCTTTTAGGGTTCTTCGTTCACAGCGAACTGAATATATCGGTGATCAGAGGAGTGCTCGTTGAGAACCCTTCAACGCGATATTAGATCTAGTTCCAGTTCTTTACTAATCAGGGTGAGGTTCAGGACCTCCTCCTTTACCGCTGTAACGAAAGTCGGGTCATTCCTCCTTTTTACATCTACAATAAAAGTAAATAAAGACTCACCTCTCGTATTGGTATCCGAGTTCCCTTAGATGCTGTGGTGGAAGTTCGCATCGGCAAGCAATAGCGAAGATTATAACCCTTATTTTTTCAATCTTATTGACATCATTTAGACAACGTGTTTTGTTTTTTGGTTTAGTCGACTAGTGTAATGCATCGCAAATCTAAAAAGTTTAATCTGTGGACTTATGAAATTTCGACTGAAATAAGATCTGAAGCTATAAAATGGCCAAACAAATATTCATGAGCTGTTAAAATTAAAAAAACGAAACAATATAAATCGTATTTAATCCACTCATTGCTTAAAAAGTAAATCCCAAACCGATTGAAATCAGAACAAAAAAGTCAAAATCTACAAAAATATGAAAGCTCTAAATAAACGCTTATAAAAATCTCTGAGTACCATTGGAGTGAAACCCCTTGGCAGGATAAAGATACGCTGCTTATTGATGTAGTAGACTTAAGCTCTCTGTTTCGCCTTTGAACTAAGCAAAAAAAAAAAAACTGGAGACCATTAAATCACAAATTTTCTTTGAAGTTTCGCTTTGCTTGTTTCAGAGTATTTCCGTACATAATGAAATCGGTATATGAAATTTCGAAAAAACAGAAAAACTTTTCTAGAGTTCTTTGTTATTGAGTTTTCCGCCAGGGTAAAAATTCCAATTTGTTTGCAGCGATTTTCCGTCATCCCTTCTCAATTTTGGTTTGGAGACAATTGGAGAAATTGAAAACTGAAGATAGCACAATGCCGCAAACGCTTTGTCTCCAAACCAAAACTGACAAGCGTTGACGAGGCTAATAAAAACTCCTCTAGATATATTTTAATCATTCTTAAGTTCCTGAAAAGGAGAAAAAGCTTAAATATTCACATTTACGTTATTTTTATTGCCGACTTTGGGAAAAAAGCGTGCTTTTGATGTTATTTGCAGAACATATAACAAAGTGCTAGAATGGAGATGTCCAATAAAGCACATACAAACACTACGAACTGCCCTCAAAAACCTATGGCTTTCATTACGTTTTCCCCGCAAAATACTTTTAAATACTTCCAACCAATTTATTTCTAAAACTTTATGGTATCAGTTTTAGTTGTTGTTGTAGTTTTACACTCTCTGAAACTTTTTGGGAGTGCTATCCATATGCCGGATATCGGCACGGTATGATCTAGTAAATAATATCAAAAATTTACTACCCCGACCATCTCAGGAACGATTGGATATGATTACGTTGAAGCTTATAGATAAAAACTTCGGTTTAAGAAAATATATTTTAATGGATTTAGGGTCCCATTTGGAAAAAGTTAAAATAAAGCCAGCGTAGGTAATGGTGCACCTGTTGTATTAATATGGCCTACACAGTAGGTGCCACTGCGGCCTGAAAATTACGGTTTCACACGTCTTAATTGTTATTATTATTATGTACAGTTTATTTATAAAATAAATTTTACAAATAAGCTTATAACTAGGCACTAACAACTAAGGTCTTCGGCTTAAAAACGTGTTGCTTACTTTACATACCACAGAAAGCACACTCTTCCCACACTGTCCTTTTAGTCTTTTAGATAGTGCCACATCATGTGCCAACAATATTCTGCGGCAGTCGCCGAAAGGTTCCACATTGAATCTTCTTAGAAAACTATTTCGTAACTATTGCGGTCGTGAAAGTTTTATAGCAAAATGCAAATGGCCGCACAACCATAAACAGGATAAAAAATCCGGAGCGCTACAATACCTAAATGTGTGTACATATGTATAATTTATTTTCAAAATGGCAACGAGCAAACGGAATAAAGAAAGATCAAAAAAATAAATTTTTTGAGTTATGAGTCGAAAGAACTATGTAAACGAGAATAAAATAAGAAAATGATAAAGACGCGCGAAATCCGCTCGTTAATTGACGCGTTTTTAAGTATCGACGCAATGAAAAGCGAAGCATTGCATTAGCAACGAAAGAAGTATTCGAACGAAAGTAGGCGTAAAAAGCAACTCCCACTCAGCGAGTTGACTGCCCTTCGCTTTCCACAATTGCCTCTAGTTCATCGAATTTTGCTTGAAAACTTTTTGTGTATACCAACGCATTTCTAAACTATACTACGAGGGAACTAACAAATGTTCGCTTTCTGAACAGAAACAAAATTACTTTTCCCTTTATTCTGACAGCAAGTTTCGCGGAGCAATTCTAACGAAAAAAAATTCTTTCGGTACCAGATTTCGGAAAATAGACATCATGCCATAAAATATTAAATAGGTGCGAAAGTTCACGTATCTTAAAAACACCTCAAGCTCCAACCCCTATAATCTATTGTGGTGCTAGGAAATCATCGTCATATATGTATATTATTTCTAATTGCTGTTTTTATGTACGGGCCCTTTTTCGCTCTTTGTTTGGAATCCAAACCTATAAATAAAGCTTTGGTTATAAAGATGGAAATTCGGGCTATTAGCGAGCTTTGAACCAATTTGATCGTAGTGCTTTTGTTTAGCTATATTTTAATAATTTGTATGTTAAAATAATTTGTTAAAAATAAACGATTGTGAGCACACAAAGAAATCTATTTCTACTATGGCACTATTGTGAATATTTGCACTGCATTACCGGCAGTTGCTGCCATACGCTGATGGCAGCTGTAAGTTTTAGAACAGCTCATTTCTGTTGATATTTGATAAGATACTTTTATATTGGTTGCGCAAGATGGGCACGGGTCCGGCTCGTATACATTTAATTTTATTTAATTGGGACTTATAGTACAAGACATTATTACATGCAAATTATTTTATAAAGTTTATATTTATGTGTCCCGCCTACCACTCGAAGGTCCTGGATTCAAAGCCTATGCAAAGCAGCATTAAAAACTTAAAAAAAGCTTTTTCGCCTTTCGGCACTGGTTTGGGAAACACATCGAATATATTTCTACCATGAAAAGCTTCTCGGCGAGAATTCATCTTCCGTTCGAACTCGGTATAAAACATCCCGCCAATTAATAATAATAATGATATAATAGAAATAAAAAAATAAAATTCTTTATGAAGTTTCGCAAAACATAATAAGCAAATTTTTAGAGTTGCTATCAATCCAACTTTTGTGAGTACCCTCGAACATAACTCATCTCTAGTGGGCTTGTGTGTGTGTTCGATGAGTAGAGAAGAAGATGGTATAGATATATAAAAAAGAGTATTTCTAACTTGTAATTGGATATTACTGCATGTAGAAATGTGGCAAAGGACACGCGTAAAGTAAGGAAAGAGGGACGCTTAGGTAAATAATCGAGAGAGGGAGAGAGAGTGTGAGTCTCGATATGTTTAGACAACAAAATACGATAAAAGCCTTGTACGATTACATGAGAAAAATATACACACACATAAACTTAACAGGCGTATGAAAAAAAGAGAAATGAGATAGGGGAAAACCTGCTTTTTTATTGAGCTTGCGCAGTAGGGAGTTGGACGGTTTTGCTGTAGAGCAACAAGGAAACAAAATAACGTTTCAAAAAAGAAGGATAATAGGCAAACAGGACAAAGCATTGAAGGACAAGCGAGCGAGTGTGTTGGCGAAAGGACGAGCGGTTGAAGAGAGGAACGGCTCTGTGTTCCTACACAGTCGAGACGTACCGCAAAGGAAAATGATTTGAGCGCATTAAAAACAACTCTCATGCCTTGTCGAGCACAGTTGCTGATGATTTCAATGACTCTGACACAAAACATGGCAACATACATAAGTTTATATGCAGCTGAAGGGACGCGCGCTCCTTTTTTGTTGTATTTTTATTCGGTTTTCTTTTTTGATTTGCGCGTTTTCATTTGCTGCTATATATGTATGTATGTCAGTATGTATACTAAAATATGAATATGCATATGTATGTATGCATGTGTTTAGCTACTAGTTAGCCTGCCACCTCAACAATTGACGTATTTCGTCGAGGATTACGCGTCTAGCGCACAATGGCTGAGAAGTCTGAGCACTTTGGTCAAATATCGAGAATGGTATTGACGGCCCTTACTCTGTAGTTCGATTCGATAATGAAATAATTTGCTATTGATTTGAAATACGAACAAATTCGGCAATATTTCCTTGGGTCTCAAATCTGTAATTTTGTGCGATTTTTATTTACGATGGATTAATAAATTTCAGAAAAATACATTATTTTCTTGCCACATTGTTGTTGTACAGTGCATTCATAATCTGAGTGTTGTAATGATATGAAAAAAATAAATAAAAATAAATTAAAAAAATAGCATATACATATATAAATTTTTTCCAGTGTGACCCCTTCAGAAAGTAATGCCTGGGTCAAAAATACCACATCGATTTCGCCCCCGATTGGAGGCAGTTATGGGGTGTAGCATAGGGGTCAAAATTGAAACTTCTCTATGGAGACTAAAAATTTAAACTGCATTTTTTTCATTCTCCATAATCACTCAAAGATTTTGGTTAGGTAATCCGCAAGAAACAAAACAGGCTTTTGCAAAAATTGGCGTCTAACCCTTTCGAGGCGCAGTTCTATATCCACTCACCTAATCGTTTTTTGGCATCTATTTTTAAAATGTGAGAACACCGTTTAAAAAATATGTTCTGATTACTTTAAAAATTAGGAAGTCCTTTCCTTATCCTTGTACATATTTTCCCAATAACACTTTTAACAGTAATAACTAAATAGGTTGTTTTTTTTTATTGTTCATTTGTTAAAGTTAGGCATAACCGAGCAAATATGGTTGTGGCATTGATAAAAAAAAAGTAGTTGTAATGGGCGAAAACGTTATTAGTGTGTACCCTTCGTATGCATAAATCATAACATTTACGTCTTTCTTACCAGATGAAGTCTGGTTACAGATCCAAGTCAGTAAAGCCGATATGCAGAAGGCCAAGCTATCTCTTTTACTCAGAGTTAGTTTCTCATGAGAAGATGAACTCATACATTTTTGACAAATGTAAAATCCACGCTAAGTTAAAAAGATACCTTGCCGTTCTGCATATATTCGGTACTAGTCATATATTCGATTACACTGCCGTCCATAGCAAAAAAAAAAAACAGTAAAGTTGACTTATTGCCTTTTACGAATCTTGATGCCAAGAAGTTTCTACGATTATAGTTTACTCATTTTCCAAACAAAAACATATTTAAAGAAATCACAATTTTTTTAATTTTATGTAAACTTGAAAGATCTAAAATTTCCAAAATAAAAATTTGAACTCTTTACTCTTACTCATACTCATTTTCTTAGCCGGTTAGTCTTGATTTCTCTCCCTTGCCAAATGTCTTATCCAGCAAGTCCTGGATCAGGTCTGGATTGAAAGGGAAGGCACTTCTATGATTTCATAGTTACCCAGATATTCTTTAATTAAAATCTGAACCGTACGTAGTAACTGCGTGGTTTAAGATATTTTAGAGCAACATTTTAATTTACTATATTCAAGCTAAAGTATACCTCACTCTTTGATTACCAATTGCCTAAATCAAATTCTGGCCACGAAACGAATGCGCTTGCCCCACAGTGCCGCACTATAATCATTGTAAAGAGCGGCAGGGAAGAGAAGAGTTTGGCAAGTTTGTTCTATCATAAAAATATGTATCTTTTCAAAGTTCACTTAAATTTCTGTGTGTGTGTGTTGTGTTGATGAAAACATATTTTCTATGCGTAAATGTCATAAAATATGTACAAAATTTTTCACTACTCACTTTTTTATATTTCATTTTCGTTTAACGTTCGTTTCAATTCGTTGTGTTTTGTCCTTTTTTATACTCAGTTGAGCAGAGCTCACAGAGTATATTAAGTTTGATTGGATAACGGTTGGTTGTACATACATAAAGGAATCGAAATAGATATAGACTTCCATATATCAAAATAATCAGGATCGAAAAAAAATTTGATTGAGCCATGTCCGTCCGCCCGTCCGTCCGTTAACACGATAACTTGAGTAAATTTTGAGGTATCTTGATGAAATTTGGTATGTAGGTTCCTGAGCCCTCATCTCAGATCGCTATTTAAAATGAACGATATCGGACTATAACCACGCCCACTTTTTCGATATCGAAAATTTCGAAAAACCGAAAAATTGCGATAATTCATTACAAAAGAGAGATAAAGCGACGAAACTTGGTAGATGAGTTGAATTTAAGACGCAGAATAGAAAATTAGTAAAATTTTGGACAATGGGCGTGGCACCGCCCACTTTTAAAAGAAGGTAATTTAAAACTTTTACAAGCTGTAATTTGGCAGTCGTTGAAGATATCATGATGAAATTTGGCAGGAACGTTACCCCTATTACTATATGTACGCTTATTAAAAATTAGCAAAATCGGAGAAGGACCACGCCCACTTTAAAAAAAAAATTTTTTTTAAGTAAAATTTTAACAAAAAATTTAATATCTTTACAGTATATAAGTAAATTATGTCAACATTCAACTCCAGTAATGATATAGTGCAACAAAATACAAAAATATAAGAAAATTTCAAAATGGGCGTGGCTCCGCCCTTTTTCATTTAATTTGTCTAGGATACTTTTAACGCCATAAGTCGAACAAAAATTAACCAATCCTTTTGAAATTTGGTAGTGGCATAGATTTTATGACGTTAACTCTTTTCTGTGAAAATGGGCAAAATCGGTTGATGCCACGCCCAGTTTTTATACACAGTCGTCCGTCTGTCCTTCCGCATGGCCGTTAACACGATAAAGTGAGCCAAAATCGACATATCTTTAATGAACTTAGTTCACGTGCTTACTTGAACTCACTTTATCTTGGTTTGAAAAATGAACGAAATCCGACTATGACCACGCCCACTTTTTCGATATCGAAAATTACGAAAAATGAAAAAAATGCCATAATTCTATACCAAATACGAAAAAAGGGATGAAACATGGTAAGGTAATTGGATTGTTTTATTGAAGCGAAATATAACTTTAGAAAAAACTTTATAAAATGGTTGTGACACCTATCATATTAAGTAGAAGAAAATGAAAAAGTTCTGCAGGGCGAAATAAAAAACCCTTAAAATCTTGGCAGGTATTACATATATAAATAAATTAGCGGTATCCAACAGATGATGTTCTGGGTCACCCTGGTCCACATTTTGGTCGATATCTGGAAAACGCCTTCACATATACAACTACAACCACTCCCTTTTAAAACTCTCATTAATACCTTTAATTTGATACCCATATCGTACAAACTCATTCTAGAGTCACCCCTGGTCCACCTTTATGGCGATATCTCGAAAAGGCGTCCACCTATAGAACTAAGGCCCACTCCCATTTAAAATACTCATTAACTCCTTTCGTTTGATACCCATATCGTACAAACACATTCTAGAGTCACCCCTGGTCCACCTTTATGGCGATACTTCGAAACGGCGTCCACCTATAGAACTAAGGCCCACTCCCTTTAAAATACTCATTAACACCTTTCATTTGATACCCATATCGTACAAACATATTCTAAAGTCACCCCTAAAAAAAAAAAATAAATGTAAGGCGCGATAACCTCCGAAGAGATCTAAGGCCGAGCTTCTCTTCCAATTTGTGTCGTGCTCCTCTTGATTTTTCCCTACAAATTGGCCGGACGGGACCTACATGTTTTATGCCGACTCCGAACGGCATCTGCAAGGCAGATGAGTTTTCACTGAGAGCTTTTCATGGCAGAAATACAATCGGAGCGCTTGCCAGACACTGCCGAGGGGCGACCCCGCTTAGAAAAATTTTCTTCTAATTGAAAAATCTTATTTCTAAAATTTTGATGTTGCTTTGCCCGGGAGTTGAACCCAGGGCATACGGTGTGATAGGCGGAGCACGCTACCATCACACCACGGTGGCCGCCAAAGTCACCCCTGGTCCACCTTTATTGTGATATCTCGAAAATAGAACGAAGGCCCACCCCCTTTTAAAAATACTCATTAACACCTTTCATTTGATACCCATATCGTACTAACAAAGTCTAGAGTCACCCCTGGTCCACCTTTATTGCGATACCTCGAAAAGGCGTCCACCTATAGAAGTAAGGCCCACTCCCTTTTAAAATACTCATTAACTCCTTTCGTTTTATACCCATATTGCACAAACGAATTCTAGAGTCACCCCTGGCCCACCTTTATGGCGATATCTCGAAACGGCGTCCACCTATCCACCACCACTCCCTTTTAAAACCCTCATTAATACCTTTAATTTGATACCCATATCGTACAAACACATTCTAGAGTCACCCCTGGTCCACCTTTATGGCGATATTTCGAAACGACGTCCACCTATAGAACTAAGGCCCACTCCCTTTTAAAATACTCATTAACACCTTTCATTTGATACCCATATCGTACAAACATATTCTAAAGTCACCCCTGGTCCAACTTTATGGCGATATCTCGAAAAGGCGAACACCTATAGAACGAAGGCCCACTCCCTTTTAAAAATACTCATTAACACCTTTCATTTGATACCCATATCGTACTAACAAAGTCTAGAGTCACCCCTGGTCCACCTTTATTGCGATACCTCGAAAAGGCGTCCACCTACAGATCTAAGGCCCACTCCCTTTTAAAATACTCATTAACTCCTTTCGTTTGATACCCATATTGCACAAACGAATTCTAGAGTCACCCCTGGCCCACCTTTATGGCGATATCTCGAAACGGCGTCCACCTATGGAACTAAGGATTACTCCCTTTTAAAATACCCATTAACACCTTTCTTTTGATACCCATATTGTACAAACAAATTCTAGAGTCACCCCTGGTCCACCTTTATGGCGATATTTCGAAAATGCGACCACCTATACAACAACCGCCACTCCCTTTTAAAACCCTCATTAATACCTTTAATTTGATACCCATATCGTACAAACACATTATAGAGTCAACCCTGTTCCACCTTTATGGCGATATTTCGAAACGGCATCCACCTATAGAACTAAGGCCCACTCCCTTTTAAAATACTCATTAACACCATTCGTTTGATGCCCATATTGTACATACAAATTCTAGGGTCACCCCTGTTCCACCTTTGTGGCGATATCTCGAAACGGCGTCCACCAATGGAACTAAGGATTGCTCCCTTTTAAAATACTCATTAACACCTTTAATTTGATACCCATATCGTACAAACACATTCTAGAGTCCACCCTGATCCACCTTTATGGCTATGTCCCTAAATAGCGTCCACCTATAGAACTATGGCCCACTCCCTCATAAAATACTCTTTAATGCCTTTCATTTGATACACATGCCATACAAACACATTCAAGGGTTTCCCTCGGTTCATTTTCCTACATGGTTATTTTCCCTTATGTTGTCACCATAGCTCTCAACTGAGTATGTAATGTTCGGTTACACCAGAACTTAACCTTCCTTACTTGTTCCTATTTACCATTTTCTAACAGCTTCGCTAATATTATTTTTATGTATTACTGTTTTTTACTATTTTAATGTATATACATACATACATATGTATGCGTATATAAAAATCGGTGTTGTAGATTTTGTAAATTTTGCCGTTCTTACATAACCGTCTAAATACAATGAAATCAGCAAACGCGTTGTCGGAAATTATTGGCGTTCTCAATATGCCAAACGCCCACCAATGTAAGTGAAAGCGTAGCGTTTTATGTACCTAAGTTCGGATTTACATAGGACGTTTTGAAAAAAGCTTCGACTTTGTCTTAAAATGCGACACAAACTCTTTGTAGTACGACCACATTGAACTTATCTGTCAAAGTGAATCACGGTCCAGCGGCGGTTTCATTTGGTTTGCCGTATTTTGCGTCCAGCGTTCCATTACCGCAAAACACTGAAGTTAGATAAAGATAATATATAGAAATATTAGATAAATGCCCTTATCTTCGAATCTCTAATATTAGAGGACGGTTAGAGAGAGATACTGAAGAAACATAGCGTTCTCAAACAAAATGGGACCTAATTATAAAGTCAAGAGAAAATATACACAGTTTTCCAATCGAACTCGCATGTATTTCTGTAATGGGATCCTATTGTCAATTTGCAATATTTCTAATCATTTCGTTAAGAATGCATGCATTTTTAGCAGCAAACGTACGCCTTCCGACAACGCGCTTACGGGTACATTGTATTCAAATGGTAACACTCACAGCTTTAGCGGCAATTTAGGATGACAGTCGGTATTAAGTGCCTTTAGTTATGCGCAGATGTGACTAGCATCAGTACACAGTGAGAATTTGCTTTCTGAAGGCTTCACAAAAGGAATTGAAAGGGGATTAAATACACACATTTTTATTAGTTTGGCTTTGATCCATTTAGATCCTCAAAATATTTTTTTGCAAAAAGCTAAACTATTTCCTTGACGTATGTCGTAAAATTGGAAATCTATCCATTAACCGAGTTGCAAGAAGGGGGATGTTGCGTAAACGCAGCCCAAATGATAAATATGTAGTAAACTTTCTCTAAGACCATGTCAGCCCTTGATTGCCTCAGATACTTTTAACAACCAAGAATGTGGCTGTACAACTTTTCGCCGACTTAATATGGATATTGATTAACAAATTTGTCAAGTAGAGAAATATTCCCTCAAGTATTCCTCTCCGAGCGATTCGAAAGCAAACGCTTCTTTAAACAAGGCAACAGCCTATCGTGCGATTATCTTTCGAGTGTTTGAGAGAAAAGCTTTCCGGAAGATTGATTGCCAATTCCAAGTGTGTTTTATCTTCAATAGTAAAGACTTCGTTATTGCCAGCCATCATTTCAGATTTGGTATCATTTCTTAATATTTGTGAAAACATCATGTCATCATCCATATCAACAAACTCTGCCAATTCTTATGCATCTTTTGCTGCGTTTACATTGGATTTCTTTTAAAAGAAGGTTAATGATAAGTTATGGTAAGGTATGAACTTTGCTGTCTTGGTCATGTATGGGACTCAAGTATATGACAACAGAGTAAGTGGAAGACCTCTTCTTAATTAGGAAACATGTAGAACAGGTAGATGTAGACTTTATTTCCGTTCGTGCCCAGACGAATGAATGAATGTAGGACTCAGATAAGAATAGCTAGTCTGAATTAACAAAAATGAAAGAGCAAAATTGAAAAGAAAATTACTTTTATTTGATTGAAATACTATTCGTACAAAAAAAATATTATTTCATTCCGAATGAAGAATAACCAGTAAACATATCAAAATTTCAGTTTCCGGATGAACAATGACAGCCTAATTTTAAATAGAAATTTAAGAATTTGCATATCTCTTCATAACCAACTTTTATCGCGTTAAAATTTTAAAACTGTACTTCACAAAAAAACTTCCTATCCTCATTTTGTTTTCTTACAGTGCATACTTCAACTTATTTGTTATAACAGCATTTTGACTACAGTGTGTGTGTGTGGTATAAAATTTGGATTTTAGATAAGATTTTGCAATAGTTGTACGCTGTTCTTTTCTTTGTTAGTGTCATGTAATAACAACAAGAACAAATCCAACTGCGAAAACATAGAAGCGAAATAAAGCAGGCGAATGCCATTTTTATTCGTACTTCTTTGTAATTGTTTGGCTCCTTCCTAACACCGGGTTCATATCTGGTTTAGACAGACTACTACACACACATATGTATATACATACATACACATATAGAGAGAAAATTTAAATTATTGCATGTGCACGTAAATCTTGTTGGTTTTAGACATAGAACACACACACACATGCACATTGTGGAAATCGTACTGACATTCTTGTATATTTTTACTTTTGTGTGGATGTGTCCACTTCGCAATTTCTACCGTCATTGCGGAAGGGACGCCAACTCCTGCCTATGTCCTGTTATTCTAGAATGCCTCGCTCGCTAATATATTCTCAACACCACAATCTTTTGAACTTTATGTGGCTTACATATGTATGTATGCATATACATAATTATTTTACTCTTATGTAAGTTTATAATATTTGATTACTGTTTTCACTTTTTATACTCAATGCCCTTTGGTGGTTTTAAGTCATAACTAAATTAAAATAGTATATACACACATACATACATACATACATATTAGTGTGCTTTAATATTCGACGCTTTTCTCAATGCATTTTTAGAGTTATAGACCCGACACATGCGATTTTTGATGCAGCATTGTATGCTGACAGATGAGTAGATCGTATGTATTTGCAAGGGGAGCGACAAATAGGCTGAATCAATGCCCCTATTACGGTTTACAACTCTACTTAGTTGTGTTGTAATCAAAACAACTCAACTTTCAGGCAACTCAATTCTTGTTTGGTAATACGAATTACAACTTATTTCATTTGAAGTTGAATTGATGTTGCCAACATAAAATAATGATTATTTGACAGATAAATGAACAGCTGATCAATTTGTGGCTAAAATTTAAGCATTTGCAAGTGATTTTTTTATTAATAGCTAAATGGATATTAGCATAGATTTATTTTATAACGACGAAAATGTTGGTGACAAAATAGACATGTCGCGAATAGGGAAAAAGTTCGCGTGATCACTCCAATCCCTTGGAACTACCAAGCACCAAGTAAGAAAACGTTTTAGTGACAAATTATGAGCTTCTTATGAAGTTATTTCGCAGATTTCTAAGTTATTTTCGGTTAAGTAAGGAAGCATTTTATTTCCTACTAAACAAAGTGAAGGACCATTACCGCAAACGCATTCTTGGGGCTGTAGGGGCTGTACCCCTATTTTAAAATTATGCACTGCACTAGGATTCTTTGCTGACGCCATCAATCAAAAATTCTGTGGAAATGATTTAAGTGTTGGACTGGAAAACATCTACAGTTTTATAGAGGTTTTAGATATTATTTAGGAGCACATTTGCGCGAAGTTCATTAAAACCCAAATGACTGCAAAGGAGCAAAGCGCTTCAAAAAGCGCATTTTACTCTAAAACAGGATTCCCAGGAGTAGTTTGTAGTATCGATGGGACTCACGTTCGCATAATTTCACCTATTTTGGCTGCATCCGAACTGCGGCTTGCTTCGGCCATCATCGGGATGTCGCTCCATAAGGTCTATAAGTTGTTCAATGTAATCCTTCGTTAAAACCTTGTTTTTTCAATAAATGTGTATAAAATTGTCTATTATAAAATTTGTTTAAATTAATTTTAAAAGGTTTAATATGCGCTTTCAATTTTTTTTATAATATTTTGTCCAAACAACTTCAAGATTTTCTGAGACAACTGGTAGTAACCAGTTGTCAGATTTTGATGTCTTTCACAACTACACCAACACAAAGTTGTAAACGGTAATGTCACAAAAAGTTGTAAGACTAGACAACTTCAACCGATTTTTTTGACAGTTTGAGTTGTAATCTATAATACCAAATAGCAAAATTTCAACTGAAAGAGAGTTGGGTTGTAAACCGTAATAGGGGCACAAAAATCTTATGTTTTGATAAACACTGTATCTGTAATTTTTCATGTAAAATTTAAAGTAATTTTTGATAGAATTCAAGACGTATTATCCGTTGCGGTCCGTGATAAAATAGTTTAATAGTCCAGTCGATCACCCTTGTATGTGCATCTATCATTCGAAGATGATGAGTGAATTTAAGTTCGTCCTTTTTTTGCAATTTTTGTATTTGTTGTTCTCCGCAAAACGAGTCGCGAATACAAATTCCACTGTCTTAGAAATGATTAGAAATAGCACACGTTGTGGGTACATAAAAAATTCGTTACCGCCCAAAACCTTTGATATTTCTTTATATATAAATATGTATGCACAAACAGTTCTACATAAATATATTAAAGTGTATTTACGTTTCTCATTTATTTAGTAATTGTTCTCAATTCTTTTATTGGTATGTTGACGCTACGCGTTTGCCACATTTTTGGTTTGTAAAGCCAATTCAACTCTTTCTCCCAATGCGTTGTTTTTATGCTGGTTTTTTGTTGTTAACGTGTCACTGGCCAAAACTGTAAATTGAAACTCCTGGCTGGAGAGAGTGTGGACTAGAAGAGGAACTTCGGAGGGAAATATGTGGAAAAACTTGGCAAATTTTTGTGAACGGAAGTCTTACATCTTTTTGTAGTATTCAGTGGTTGTACGATAATTACAGTGTACTTGTTCTTGTTGTTGTTGTTGTTGTTGCTGCTGCTGCTTCTACGTTTTCCTGCTCTTGGAAAGTTCTTTGTAAGCGTTGAAACTTGAATTATTTACTATTAGAAAGATATGCATTTATTCGTTATATTTTTAATGTTAGAATTTTTGTAAACACACACAAATGAAAAAGTGTGTATGTGTTTATGTGCTGTTAAGACGGACGATATGTGTTTTTTGGTGTGGAAAAAGTTTACACTACGATGTTTGATATTTGTTTAAACTGTACCTTTTTATCCGAGGAAGACTTTTGGCTCTTACAGGAAGCAAATAAAACTATTTTCATTGGAGTAAGATGATTTTGGAGAAGACCTAAGACCAAATTTGGGGAAATGGCATATTGATAAAGCTGGGCATGGGTTGACTTGCTTCTAAAAGTTTTAAACTCAATGATTCTTTTGTTGCTTATAATAACAAATAGCGGCGTCGAGTATTTAACTAAATTATTCAATAAGGAGACACAGAGTGTCCAATAGAGCGTATCACCAAATAAGTTGAAAATGTGCGCCCCGGTTCGAATACTTATTTCATGGAGATTTCACAAATTGTAACAGCACCCGGTAAAAACAGCGCAAATAAATAAATTAATACAAGGCGCCATATATGTACCTCTCTTTACGTTTATGCTGAGCTTTTCTTCCGATTTCCGTCGTGCTCCTTTTCATATCTCCTACAAATCTGCTGGACGAGAACTATGTACATGTTTTACGCCAACACCGAACGGTATCTGCAGTGCAGATGAGTTTTCACTGAGAAGCTTTTCATGGCATAAATACACTCGGAATGTTTGCAGCACGGCAGTCGGCCGATTTTTCCAGATATAAAAATAATAATAATAAAGTAAAATTAGATTCAAATATCATTCTTATGTCTGAGTAAAGGAGTTACTTGTCTTTAAGTATTTACCACATTGCAAATTTGAAAATCGAGAACAAGATATAGAAAGCATTGAGAAAAGCACAAACACTGGGCCCATATCGTGTTATACGATCACGTATCGAAAACTAATTTTTACGCAAACGATAAATATGAATCAGTCAACCTTGTCGTAAAAATGATAATACATTATGAATCTAATAAGTATTTGTAGCCGCTATTTCACATATTACCTCAATCCCAATCATCATTCCAGTGCTATTGCGATTTAAAAAATTGAATTCGATCACGGATCGTATAACACGATACGGGCCCTGCTTTTACAGGGTTACGATTTTGTTTTTTAAATTTTTGGACATGTTTTTAATATTCGTTTACTCCATACACTTCAGTGTCCAACTTTCACACTTTATGACCAACTTTACAATTTAATTCAAATGCTTGTGATTAATTAAAGTAAAAATTTCAAAAGAAATCCATTTGCATTCCAAAAACTAAGTAAATTTAAATCGTTCCTAAACATAATTTCTTCGCACCCTTTTTGACTTCCACCACGCTTGGTTAACCTATTTGTCTAACAGCAAAATCTTGATAAGTAAATATAAAAGTACTTTTGAATGGTTTAATACATTCACAAACATACGTGCGTATATGTACATATGTATGTATGTATATGTGCATGCAAGTTTACGTTAAGGCACAGACGTTTTTTTGTCGATGCGCTTAAAACAAGTTTTCGAAAATTTCTGTTATCCATCA
Organism: Eurosta solidaginis; assembly: GCF_040869045.1. Taxonomy (NCBI): domain Eukaryota; kingdom Metazoa; phylum Arthropoda; class Insecta; order Diptera; family Tephritidae; genus Eurosta; species Eurosta solidaginis. Next base: position 1,863,334 of record NC_090321.1, read on the forward strand.
AAACTTTTGATTCAAATGCAATGGTGGACGGGTGGTGAGCGAGTCCGCGACCGAGTGATTACGGCATGTGTGCATTTTATAAATACACGCACACATTCAAAACCAAAGGATATACGAGCTATTGAGCCAACTGCGCGAGGATTAACTTTGACTGGTTTATATTTTTGTTGTTGGGCCTGGTGGAAATTAATACACATGTGCATATATGTACATATGTATGTATGTAAGTTCATTCTGTTTTCATGTGTTTGTGCGCAAATGGAATTTGTGTGTGGTACGTGCTCTTTTCTTTGCGCAATGTTTTTGTGGTCATGTGCACTTCTTGGTAGCATTGCCTACCAGCCCAAGCCACTTTTGTTTGTTGTTTTTATGTCAATTATGGAAAAAATTATTATGTTTCATTTTCAAATTCTATAATCTATTTCATATGCGTTTGTTGTAAAAAGTAATAATACTTCCCTTCTACCGTAATAATTTCTTTGTTGCATGTGTTTATACATATACAGTGGTGGTCACCTAAATAGCATACTTTAATTTTTAGACAGCATTCACAACTGCTCCAAATGAAATTTAGTATTTAAAAAAATCCACAGCAATTCAATGAACTTAAAAAATTGACACCAAAAATTTTAACTTTTTACTAAGAATTTTTCGATTTTTATCGAAAACGGTCATTCATTGTATGGGAGAAAATGAGTAATGTTTGGAACGATTTTCCGTCATCTCAATTCAAATTTAATTATGGTAACATTTATCTGACCCATATGGTATGTACATACATATGTATTTATGTATGTGTTGTTATTGGACAAAATGGAAAATACTTGTTCCCGTAATGCAGTTACTCGAATTTTCAAATATTTAAATTCTACTCAGCTGTCGTAATTATCCTAGTTGGAGTGTGCCCTCTATGTTGTATGTATGTATGTACATACAATTGCTTCTAGCTCGTTTTTTCTTTACACTTAATTTGTTAATGATAATTATAAACTAAATGCCGCTCGCCACAAATACCACAGGCAGACACAGAATGGAACATTTTAGGCGCGTTGGGACGCTGGCTACATTGCGGCAGGTGTAACGATCTCTCTGAGGATAGGAAGTTTTAATTGCCGAATAGGCAGACAGTTAATTTCTCAAAGTAAACCTTCCAATAGCACTAGAGAAATCATTTATTTTACTAACGACAGTTTTCTCGTGTAAACTTTAAAATGATATGCTCGACAAATACAAAATTTGTTCACAAAAAATGTTTTTTAGGGCATAAAAACTATAAAGTTTACATGAGAAAACATCAAAAATGTCCCTAGTTTTCTAGGCTGTAGCGCCCTTATCCATTCGAATAACATACCCCAATCAGGGTAGCCTCGGGTCTTTCTTTTATTGCACTATTTTCAATAAGAATTGTATCTTTTAGCTATTGGACTCTAAGAAACTGGAGGCGAGGCAAAATACGAACATATTATCCCACACAAGGGGAAGGCCATAAATCATCTGAGCACCTTTGTCTTGAATGCTACGACAGCCATTCCATTTTCTCTCGACAGCGTCCATGATTCCGAGCCATGCATCAGGGCAGGCAAGACTTACAGATCATAATTTCTGTTCGTCAAGCGGAGACTTTAGTTTTCAATTGCCTAGTCAGTCCAAACTTAGTGTTGTCCTCATTCATCGCTTAACTAACTTTTCGCCTTTTATCAAAGCTAGTCGAAACTTGCGGAGCGTTTTTTAATGCCAATAACATCAATATCATTATCATAAGCGATTAATTGGACGCTCTTATAGTAGATTTGAAGGTTTCAAATGGCTGATGATGTTGCTCAACTTCGTTTAGCAAAGCCGTATAAGCTTTGTAGGAACTTTAATTTAAACATGGCAGCATACACGCAACTACTTTTCGCATTGTCTAAGGCTGTGTTGAAGTCAACAACAGAAAAACTCAGCCTGAGTCTTTTCCAGGTAAAGCGATTGTGAAAGTCCTGGTCGATAGTAGATTTAACAGGTCTGATGCCACACTAGTAAGGTCCAATCAGTTCGCTGACTTGGAGTTAAATTTTTCGCCAAATATGCTTGAAGGAACCTTATTTGCGATATCAAGTAAGCAGTTATTAGTGCGATTAACATGATCGAACTCCAATCTGCGCTCTTTCAACCTTATCTTAAATAGGTGCATGATGATGATACATGCTCTTCATCAGACGTGGCGTAGTCGGTCTGGTTGGTATACTATTTGGTCTCGTTGTTGCTGTAGCAGAGCTGACGTCGTTGTGTTTTCATCTTGTCAACTTTTGCAAAAAAAAAAGGAAAAATTGGACCAATGTACTTTGTATCGGGATGAGAAAAGTACCGCAAGATTTTACGTTCGTACAAATTGTAATTATTATTTCTTTTTTTTATATTTCGAAGGCCATATTCAAGGTAAAAGTGGCCACTTTGAGCTACTGAAAAGGAATTCTTTATACAATTTTTTTTTTTAAAGAAAGAATAAATTCATAAAAAAAATTGCCTTACCCAATTATATAATTAGAAACGATTCTTAACTAAAATGTTTCGCATTACGAATGAACTAATCTAGTTATTGACAACATTTTTAAACGACTGCAAATATTTTTAATTTGAAATTACACGCATTTAAAAAATCCCATGTGGCCAAAAGATGTGTTGGCTTTATTGTCCAAATACAAATTCGAACACAACCATCGTACGCCAGGGGGATTTTTCGATACCCTTTCAACTTTTATAACCTGCTTGCTTTTTTTCACTACAATTTTTCTGTTGCGTTAACATAATTAATTTATGTAATATTTCATTAATCATACAATCACATCTAATCTAATTCCCCAGTGCCTTGCAAACAACCCTCACATTTGTCCACCCAACCACTCGATCGTGGAATATGAGCAGTTATTTTATTCTTCGTATTTTTTTTCTTACAGTTAAAATCTCATAATTTCACTAAATCTTCATCTATGAGGAGTAGAAGCTGTAACTATGCAACGCCGAACAGTGATTCAAAAGCGGAAAAATTATATATGAAAGAATTGTAAAATCTTATCTTCCATATTTTTCATGAATAGCTACACGGTTAAACGTTTGAGCCTTAATCTGAAACTTTTTTGTACCACATACATATGTATATGAACAAGCCTCGGCCGCCGTGGTGTGGTGGTAGCGTGCTCCGCCTATCACACCGAAGATCCTGGGCGCAATCACCAGGCAAAGCAGCATCAAAAATGTAGAAACAAGGTTTCTAAGCGGGGTCGCGCCTCGGCAGTGATTTGGCAAGCACTCCGAGTGTATTTCTGCCATGAAAAGCTTCTCACTGAAAACTCATCTGTCGATCAGAGTCGATGTAAAACATGTAGATCCTATCCCGCCAATTTGTAGGTAAAATTAAAAAGGAGCACGACGCGAATTGGAAGAAAAGCTCGGCCTTAGTCTCTTCGGTCAGAAGTCCCCGCAATTTGGCAGGCCTGTAAACTGTTCTTGGCCAGGAGCATAACTGGCAAAGTGTCTATCCTTTCTGACAGTCAAGCAGCAATTAAGGCGATATCTGCACCATACACTAGTTCAAAGCTGGTAGGGTCATGCAAACAAATCTCTTATAGCCAGTGTCGATGTAGGTATACCCCTGAGGGTGGCCAAGGGAGTTATTCGAGATTTTTATGTGAACAAAGCCCGACAAAAATTGAAGAGCACCGCGGGTTGTGCGATTTCAAAAGCCATTTGGCCGGACTACAACGAAAGGAAAACGAGGTATCTGCTGCGGAGATTCAGGGCTGACACCTATAGACTTAGAGCGGTCCGCACTGGTCACTGGGCTTTAGGCACGCATGTGGAAAAGATGGGTATTACGCACAATTAACACTGCAGAAGTTTTAAGGAAATAGATGAAAAAGAGACTGTCGAGCATTTTCTGTGTAAATGCCCGGCTCTGGCTAGAACCTGTTTAAGATCATTCAGCAGCCTTTTTATGGAAGATCTAGGAAGATTAGCGGAAATAGGGATTGACAACATTCTTGATTTTATAAACAACTCAGGTTGGTTGTAAAACATATCCATGTAGTACTCAGTAGGTTCAGACGAGTTTTATGGCATCAAAACGGCTTTTCATTAGCTACTTGGGCGACCATGGTTGCAGCCATTACACCTACCTACCTAAGTCTCTTCGAAGGTTATCGCGCCTAACATTTATTTATTTATTTTTATTTTCAAATATAAGTTATATCGATCTTTCTGAAAATGAGTGCAAAGAACTGGGTTTCAATTTGAAACTAGAGAGGTCTACGCTTGGAGTTAAAAACAAAATTGTGAGTGGTGACCTGATTCAAACCGACGTGCCACATATTCTAGGACCTTGTTCTACCTACTAAGTTATCGCGTCTTTCTAAGAAAGCATATCATAACACCTTATATATATAAAAATATGTTCGAAAAAGAATCTATGACTTGCAGCACTTTTCACAAATGAAATTTCTTCTTTCTAAATTTTCTGCACCACGTTGGGGTTCGCTTTAAAACCAAATGCGTATACAACTTTCTATTTTTAGATTCATGAAACTTTTTGGGTTTGTTTCAAATCTGGAACTGACTATAGTTGCTTTTTTTAAATGTTAAATAATTTTGGTTTTGTTCTGAAACAATTTTAAGATCTTAGACTCATTGTTTAAATAAGCTTCAAGTTGAAATGGAATAAAATTATGAAACCCAGTAGTAAATTGAGAGGCTTCAAATTTGGTATAAACAAGTTTAAAAATTTGTTTAAACTGATGAATGGTTTAAAATTTAGGCTCGAATTTCTAACCGTGTAATTGAGTGGGTGTCTCGTAGAAGTTATACCGATTTCACTGTTTGAAATTGTGACGAATATTAGTATCACTAAGTGATACTCACATCACTAAGGTTATTAAATATAGGCACAACAACAATAAAGCAAGTTGCCACTCCTGTGTACAAATCAATCATCATTTACTCACATACATACAAGGCAACGGAGAGATACGCACAAACACATGTAATCCTCAGCCGAAATAGTACTCACATATACACACGCAATTGGTTAAAAACTACAAGTATACCTATATATGGCTGGTAACCAAGCATGAAGTTCGAGAAATTACTAGACCTTAGTAGAAATATGCGAATGAAGCAACGGAGAGTATAAAAGCAGCTCAAGCTGAGTAGTCAGGAATCAGTATGCTTTGCCATTGAGCGAATAATTTTAACAATATTTTATGATTTCTTATTTTCGTATAAACAGGGTCTTCAAGAGAATTAAAAATATGTTTGGTATTTTTTTTTTGACTGAGATTGGATTTTAAAGGCCCTACAAAAAAGTTTTGCATTACTACAAGCCAAGTGCAATGTTTTTATATTTCTTATACTCTTTGTTTTTGTGTTACGAACTGTTTTCATACCAATTTTATGCGTCGGCTGGACTTAAAAAAAATTACTTTTGGTGATGAGCGATCTCGCTATTTTGGATTTTTTTTAAACAAGTTTCAAATTCAGTACAGCCTAACCCACTGTGCGCTGTTACAATACATTTTATTCGTCACACGTTTTTCATTGTTCGTATCATCGTATTATCCATACTCTTTGCCATCAAACAATTAATGTTGCTTATGCTATTCTGGAGTTTTATTCTCTGTTTATTCTTTTATTTTGCCATCAACGAAATATCTTGCCAAATTATTAGAATTCACTGCTGTGTATGTTATACTTTTTTTGCCAAATGGGAGTAGAAAAAATCGATTTTTTTTTATATCCCGTCTGCGCGGTCGTTTGATAGTTCAACATTATGGTCGTTTCATAATGAAGTTTTCTATATTTTCAGAGTATATTGCATGTATTTTTGTGGAGAACGGCAGATCGAACGACACTAGCGCCATCTGACATGCAAAAGTTGACAATCTTCAATTTTTGTGTAGCAAAAGAAGAAGAAAGCATGAGAAGAAAAATTCGACATTTCTTTTGGCTATTAGTGCTTTCACACTTTGCAAGCGAAATTATTTTTCTCACTCTTTGGTACTTTTCCAACGTGGTTCACAATTAAAAACTGAATTTTAACAAAAGAATAGGAGACAAAATATGTTAGCAAGCATTTTTCTTGCATCGTTAGAATGTTCATAACAGTGCCTCGCGAAATTTTGCATGTGAATGGACAAGTCGAAAAAGTTTCATCTGATAAGTCTGAAGTGCTTTATATTCATAAATGGAACACTTCCATAATTGCGACGATGTTATTGTCATCCGTATGATTGCGTTGAACGTACATCTATTAAAAAGTTCATTGTGACGCGGCCATTAAGAGTTGAACTGAAGTCTTGTAGGATGCATATCATAGTACACCCCCATAGGTCTGCCACTATGCATGAGAATTCTTATACCCGTTGTGGCAGAGACAACCTTCTTCTATAAACATTATGGGCCCTTTTAACGTAGGCATGGCGTCAAGTGAAACTAAAGACCCTGAGAAAATTCACACCCTTGCTGTTATGGGCTTTTTTATACTTTTTTCAGAATGGCGTCCACGAACAAGGTCCACCATTTCTTGCATTATTCGCAGTGGCGTTAAGCAACAAATTATACGCCCCAAACTGAAACTCCATTTTCTTACAAAAAAATCACAAATTAAACTTTAAAATAATAATTTAAGCCAGTAAATAAATTTTACCAAGTTAGTGAATAGCAGATTGTGAAAATTATTGTTAAGCTTAGTTACTGCCGTCGAATGTAGTTAAAAATTAATGAATCGTGCTACAGATGTAGTAAAGATTTGTAGTTTTATCTATTTTTTTGTTAATGTATACGAGCCGGACCCGTGCGCATTTTGCGCAACCAATATAAAAGTCTCTTATCAAATATCAACAAAAATCAGCTGTTTTACCAATCAATTGAAACTTACAGCAGCTTACAGCTTGCGCTGCTATCTGGTGTATGGTAGCAACTGCCGGTAATGCAGTGCAAATATTCACAATAGTGCCATAGTACAAATAGATTTCTTTGTGTGCTCACAATCGTTTATTTTTAACAAATTATTTTAATAAAATATAGCTAAACAAAAGCACTACCACCAAAATTTCCCAAAGCTCGTTAATAGGCCGAATCTCCATCTTTACAATCAAAACTTTATTTATAGATTTGGATTCCGAATAAGAGCGAAAAAGGGACCCGTACACAAAAACAGCAATTAGAAATAATATATATGATAAATACAATTTAAGGAAGCTATACTTTTTGTAGTAAAGTAGGTAATATGAATGTAATTGAAAGGGAGATCTTTTTGCCATTTTTACGGAATTTTTCCACTTATCGAATTAAAGGGAACGCAGCAAAATAGTTGAAAGTAAATAATTTCTTTTTTGAAAAACACTTGTACAAATAGGTGCTTAAATACTTTCATATAAATAAACAACGGAAGAGCTTTTAATTAATTTAATGCAGCCATCCAGAAATTACGCAAGGATTTTCAAAGGATCTTTATGTGCTAAAAGGATTTGAAGAAGTTGAAAATATAGTCAGATAAATAACGATTTAAAAACTTAATTAGTAGTGTCCAGAAATGGTCAAAGAAGACCGTAAAGGTCGCGACATTATAAAATGGATTAATTATGGGAAACTCATTTTCATATTGTGACGAATATTAGTATCACTAAGCACAACAACAATAAAGGAAGCTGCCACTCTTGTGTACAACAAATCAATCATCATTTACCCACATACATACAAGACAACGAAGAGATAACTCACACACAGATGTAGTCATCAGCCGAAGTGTTACTTACACACACCCACGCATATGGCTATAAGAGAAACATAAACTGCAAATAGGCATACATATATGTAGGTAGCTCAATTATCAAGCAGGAGATACATAAGTTTTAGAAAGCGACTGGACTTCAGTAAAAATATGCGAATGAAGCAACGGAGAGTATAAAAGCAGTGCAAGCTGAGAAATCAGTAATCAGTTTGATTTAAACACTCAATTAGTTGTGAAGTAAGAGTTATTGTGAAGTACACTCAAAGTAGTCTAATAAAGTCCTTTTTCCATTTAGCGATTCGAAAGTTTGCAGAAGGTGTAAAATAAGCGGAGTTTCACTAAATTCGTTACAATATCATACACTGTAAAATTTTCCCACTAATCTCAATAAAACCATCAGATCTAAATTTAAAATTGCATCTTTTGATACTGCGATCAAAGGAAAAATACTTCTTAACCCATTTTGATTTATGAGCATTTTAAAATGTTATGGTCGCGACATGATGGTTAGTTGTTTTTGTTGTGTATATTGGGCGATAACTCCCCAACGGGTAGTTGCATACAAACGAACGAAATGCATCCTATTTTGATTGTCTGAACAGCTCCTTTCGTGTGATACCCATATTGAAGTAAAATACTTTGAGCTGAGCTTACGTCTTCGTCACAATATCCAAATGCAAAAAATTGTTAAGTTATAATATAATGTAAACGTGTTTAGATAGTGCCAGATGGAATTTGTTTATTACATCGAATGAAGACTTCCATATGCTCTTACAGACGATATGATTTACAGCATGCGAAATGTCAAACCATGGCAGCACTGTCTTCTCGTTCTTTAATTTGCGTTTTTAAATCTAAATCAATCGTACCTTTTATTCGTCTTTTTTTATTCGTGTTTGTTAGGCAACCTTTCACAAAGGATTAGGTGTATGAAATCAAATTTGCAACCGGATGCTGCTCTGCTATTTACAATAACAGTACATTTTTATTGCGTGAGTGTTCGTGTATGCGTATTAGGATTTTTATTACAATTTTCATTGCGCTGCATTTCTAAGTACTCGTGTGTTTTTTTATAGCTTTCTCTTCGATGTTTTATTAAAATTTTTTTTGTGTTTCGCCTGGCGTCTGCTTTTAAGTCCTTTACTACGCACTTTATTTACTTAGCTTTTTTCATTTCCATTAATTTAATTTTATTTGCCCTTGTGTACAAGCTGCATACATACATACATACATACAAACCTTTTTATGTACATACATATGTAAGTTAGGTTCGGGGACCCCTCGTTTATTATGTTTCCTGTTTTACTTATTTATTTCCAATTCACTTTCGCCCTTGTGTTCGTAAGTATTGCTTAGCATACTGACATTTCGTATTTTAATGCTTAAATATGTATAGTCCGTTTTATAATGATCAGTTCAATAACAACTCCAGCGAATAATACTCCATTATTTGAACCTGCTATCTAATGTTTGTTTATGATATTGCTTAGTTAAATAAGAAAGGTTTTATAGTTCATAATTCGTAAATAAATCTCCTTTGTTCCGTAATTTCGGTAAATATATACTCCTGGAACATACACTTCGTTCCCCTTATTCTGACCGGCCCCAACCAACACTTTCGAAACTGCGTTTTTTACAGATTTCTAAATGGTATAATGGTTTGACTTATAGCTGATTTATACGTTAAACATTCACATGAAGGTATGTATGTAAGTCCGCAAAAGATCAGTGGATGAGATAAATTTGACGAGCAATTCAAGAGATTTAGTGTCAATAAAAAAGAAGGCGGCCACCGTGGTGTGATGGTAACGTGCTCCGCCTACCACACCGTATGCCCTGGGTTCACACCCCGGGCAAAGCAACATCAAAATTTTAGAAATAAGGTTTTTCAATTAGAAGAAAATTTTTCTAAGCGGGGTCGCCCCTCGGCAGTGTGTGGCAAGCGCTCCGGGTGTATTTCTGCCATGAAAAGCTCTCAGTGAAAACTCATCTGCCTTGCAGATGCCGTTCATGTAGGTGTCATCCGGCCAATTTGTAGGGAAAATCAAGAGGAGCACGACGCAAATTGGAAGAGAGGCTCGGCTTTAAATCTCTTCGGAGGTTATCGCGCCTTACATTTATTTTGTATTTTATTTATTTATGCCACATTCAAAAAGCCGCAACTGCATGTAGTGAACTTAAAAATAAAAATTTTTTTTGCTCAAATTTCATAACCGATCCTATAATTACGAAACGCAGTTTAGTATGTAATATCGTTGCCTGCTTTTGTGCGCCGAGTGTGGCTTGTGGCATAGTATCTGTTAGATTATCAAGGCACACACATTCACGCAGTTTTCGCAAACATTTTCTTCATGTCCTTTTTGACAACTCTTTCGTATTGCATTGTGCACATGCCTCGTTGCGAGTTTCTTTTGACGCTCTCATGCTCGCTTAAAAATTTAATATCCTTACTGAGGACATTGGCTCTTTGCAGACTTCTCTTCCTATACTTCGTTTCATTTCGTTTTCAACGTTTTTACTGCTGATTAATAATGTTTTACCTCCCTCTGTCTGTGTATTTGTTTGTCTGTCTATTCGTGTGATGATGATTACGATATTTTCTTTATGTATTTGTAGTTTTTTGTTATATATTCGCTGCCTCCTGCAGCTTGAGTTTTTGTGAGTCTCCTTCGTTTCAATTCTATGTTTCATGCTTACATCGTTCCCTCGTAGGGTTTCGGGTACTTCAGCAACTTTAGCTCGTTTTAGTTTACTCGCTGATTCCAGACACGTCAAAGCCTTTTAGGCAAATACTCTCGTAGTGAACTTTAAAGTACTGCGGGCGTTTAAACAAAAGAAATAATATAATAAAAAAAAAGAAGAATGCAACAGCAATCAAAATATATATATCACATTGAATAAACGAAAAGTGTAGAGCGAAATGTTTTTGCAACCAAAAGAAATTTCCCACTGTGCTCTGAAAAATTATTAAGTTTTCTACAAAAATAAAACCAAGCCAAAGATTCACGGAGTGTCGAGAACGTTTGTACGTGCCCTTGTTCAAGCACCAAATTTTGCGCATCAGAGAAAAGATTTAAATACTTGAGACAACTTGTCAAAAAAAATTATATACATACATATAATTGTGTAAAGAAAAATTAAATCGTTTTTAAACACATTCAAATGTTCCAGAAAAAAGGCTCATTCATGTCTCCTGCAATACTAGAGTTTTCCTAAAAAATGTGTTTTAGTATTTGAAAAATAATAATAAATTTGGCAAAAGCAACGTGCAACGAACATAACCTGCACTCCTTCAGTCACTCCGCGAAAACCCCAGCAACGGTCCCTTTAACACATTTCTAGTGCTCTGAAAAACACACAGTACTACTATAACGAATCCCACCTCGTACGAAAATGTTTTAAATTATTAAGAGATAATTCCGAAAATACAAATTTTTATATAAAAAAGTGGTTGATTGTGATACAAAATCAAAGAAATAATTTTTTCGTTGGAAAAAAGTGCAATAACCAACAACAAACTGCGCTACCAAACTCGGTAAACGCAGCCAACTAGAAACCGTTATTTCCTCTTTTTGTTTGTTTTATCGTTCACACGAAAACAACAACCCAAAGGCACACGACCCATCGTGTTGGAGTACACACTGATTCGAGCCAGAAATCGCTTTGCAATTGAGGATGTATGCAGTTTGATTTTAAACATGAATTAAAAGTGAGTTTTCTTCTATATTTCCGTATGCTTATTGTTTTTTCTTATGTGCTAGATTTTTAAGCTGATTTTTTTTCTACTGTTGTTGTATTTTTTGATTGTTTCTCAGATACATTGTTTAATAAAAAAATTTCATACAGCATATTTCCATAAATAATAAATGACTTCAATGAATCATCATATGTATGTAATTCAGCAA